>NW_024546167.1:15625000-16250000 GCF_018152505.1 Drosophila elegans | reverse complement strand
TTATATTATTTCAAAATAATGATACAGAAATTCGGTAAATTTTGCTTAATTTTAAACCGATTTTCTCAAATTAAGAGTAAGTTTAAATATTTGTTTGTTTTTGTTTTGTTTTGTAAATATTTTGAAGAAATTCAAGACAATATTTTTTATGTTCTTCAGCAAATGGTTACTCAAGTTAGGAAGTTGATTTTTTTAAAACAGCTGAACAATCAAGTTTCATATTATGTTAAACTTATACGAGCTATGGAATCGCAAACAGAGTGATATTGTATTGATTTAATATAGGTATCCTTGAGTTTTTGGCTGAAAATATTTGAATATTCGAAAATATTTCTAGTGTATGTTGTCTGAACCGCGTCGCTGTTCCCGTTCTTGAAAACCAATCCACCAGACAAGCAACGCGCCTTTGTGCCTCGTATTAGTTGTTGCTGCTGCTTTTTGTTCATGCATCTTCAGTGGCTGGTGGCTGGTGGCTTCGATGCCTTCGACCTGCCCAATGTGCCTCGATTTTAGCTCCATTCTGTTGGGTTCTGTTCGGTTCATTTTGAGTTCTGTTCTGTTCTGTTCTGGTCGGATCTTTTAAAAAGTTTTAGGCCGCCTCGCGGTTGGAGTGCGGTATCCCCACCGCACCCCCTGGTCGTCCTGCAATGATTAATGATGCGTTCTGTTGTGATTCGGTCTAAACGTGGGAAATCGGCAGCAGAAGCCGAGCTTTCGAATGCTTTGAACCCTTCTTTTTTTTCACCCGTTCTCCTTTGTTAACTCACTCAATTCTCTTAACCTTTCCATCTCGATGAAAAAAGACCACGCAATAATTATTTTTGGCCATACATAATATCTTAGCAAATTTCTCAACCAATTAGTTTCTTTTCACGCAGAACCGGCGGGTGACAAGTGTTTGATTTCCCATAATCTGCCACTTGATGTTACATAATAGCTTGGTCTTGTGACAGGATTTGTTATGCTAATCCGGGGATTAGCTCATGTCTGCAGAATCGAAGTGAAATGAAGAAAGAATTTCTATAATTCGCCAAGCAGGTTTGGCAGTTGATTAGAGGTATTTAATTATAGGATATTGAGTGGTTTGCGTCAAAGACATTTGATAGATCGTATGGTAATGATTTCTTTATATATAAATGTTTCCCTGAAATAAACATTCCTCTTATTTTGCTTTAAAAACTTGTTTAAGAAAGTTGTCTATGGCAGGGGTTTTATTATGAGGAAACTATAAAAAACGTGTACTTAATTACAGGTTTGGTTTATTTCTTACACGATAATCTAAAATTCGGCATCTTTCAAATAATAATGTATAAATATTATTTTAGTATTTCCTACTATAAAATTGTAATATAACTTTTTGTTACGAAATAAATATTTGTTTAGTGTTTCCTACTATAAAATTGTAATATAAAATTACTTTTTACATAGTACATGTTTTGTATTTTACCATTAACCAATTGAAAAACTAAGAAAAAAGACATACATACATATGTATGTATATTAAACATAGAATATGATTACAAATAACAATATTAACCGCTAACTCATATTAATATGAGTTCTCTATTTATGTACATATATCCGATGTTTCTTTTTTCCTTGATTAAAATTTTCCTCGGTTTCTTTTGGATTTCTTGTTTTGCTCCGAAAATGTTTTTCCTAATTGTGCCTTATAATTTATATTAGCCATGTGTCTCTTTCTCTATGTATATCCCTGTCTTTCTACACTGGCAACTCCATTTTGGCTGCCAGCCAAAAGATGCAGCAGCAACCATCCCCTCTCTTCCACCCTTCCCCTTTCTCCATCTCTTAATATCTCCATCTCCCTCTCTTTTTGTGTGTGCTGCATTGCAAGTTGCCTTGCCCAAAAAAAAAAATAAAGACACACACGAAAAAAAACAACTTGCTCTTGAGCATGTGGTGCTCATTTCCTTAAAACTTTACAACTTTATATTATAGTTTTTTGCCGTCTCTTTTACACTCGCAGTTACGCATGTAACTAATTTTTAACAGATTCTAACTGTAATTGTGAGTGGCTAAGTGCACAAGTGCTCATCGATTTGACTGGGCTACAAAAACAACAAAAACTACTATAATTTGCGGTTATATTCGCTCCTCTCTTTTGATCTGCTGCACTTTGCTGCTCCATTGTACTTACTGCTGCTCCACTCTTTTGATTCCACATTATTCTCTCTTCTGTTGCTCCATTATTCTCTCTCTCAGCTGCTCCACTCTGCTGGGCCGCCTTGTGGTTGCTTTACCCCCTACTTGGCAGCTCTCTTAAGATATGCATCTGCTCTTCCCCTTCCTCATTTAAGAGGATCTTTCCCCCATATATACTCTCTATACACTTAGACAATTTTTGAAAACCATATAATATATGATCGGAACAAAAACACGATCCAAAAAGTGAAAAATCGTATATATAAAATAACCAACCTCTGAGTGTAATAGACAAAGCATACTTTTTGGGGAGCGACTACAGCGAAAACCGAACTAAAATATATCAAAATATTTTTCCGATCGTTATAAATTATTTTTATGACTTGGTAAAGAAAAGATTCGTCTTTTTTTTAAAACACATATGTACTGTCACTCTCAAAAATACCTATTTTTCATGTAGAAATGTATTTTTGCGAGTGTAATATCGACTCTGCCGCAGTGCTCTCTCCCACTCTTGCGCCAGCAACTTCTTGAGCTGCCGAAGAGCGCTCGACGCCTGCGCGTTTCGTTTGAGTCGCTTTTGAATCGTCGTCGAGTGCACAACGCAAAGCGGGAAGCGGATTGCGGTTTCGAATTTAGCTGTTGTTTCGATTGTCGCGTGTGCCATTCAAAATATATAGAATTACTAACTGAAATCAACGCCAACCAAATTGCTAGATCACTGGCGGCCGTGTTAAGCCGCAAAAAGTGCAATAAATCTGAAAATTAATTTACGGCCAAAACGCGTGGCGGCGACAAAATGTAAATGCTCAGGCCAAAGTGAAGTTTCTCAAAGTGCTCAATAGTGTTCTCAGCCCCCCGAATATATAATCCAAATGTAAATATCTATATTGAAAAGATAATTAAATAACAAAGTGTTTGCAGCCAGTCGAAGCAAAGAAATTGTGTTTCTTGATTTATTACCGCTGGAGATCTCACTCATCTCCCAAACTCATTTCTAACAGTAAAAGTTGCTTATGTCACGGCACACACAACTATAGAAACATACATGTACCTGCGTTCAAACCCTATTTAGTTGACCAATCTGGCAACTCTGGGGAGCCGAGTAAAGTTGTTTAACTTGTTTCTTTTTGGCGTGCCACAGCAGTTTTTCTGCTTTTTGCTTTCGTGCTTATCTTTTGCGCATTTTCTAACAGTCCCCCTGTCACCTGCCACCCCTTTCAGAAATTCATTATTTTTTCTGCCCATTTGCTTAATTAACTTGTCGAAAAAAGCACACACAAAATACAACAGACTTACATGCGAAAGAATCTCCTCAAAGGTTTATTTTTAGTTTATGGTATTCTATTGTGTTTTTTTCGGATTTGCCAAATCCATGCTGATGGGCATAAATAAATGATCGTTAATTTGTGATTTAGGCACGTGTAAAGATTTAAATCATTGAGTTTTTAAAGGGTTATTATTCTGAACCAGGTTAATTTGATTGTATAATTTATAAAACCATTAACTAATATTTCCTTTTCCCATTAATCAACATGATTTATTTATTTTTTAAATGAAAGCTAAAGAATTTTGTACTTCGCTATTAGAAAATAAACCTTTACATTTTCGAACTTTTACTTCGTTGACAATAGCGCACTTTCTTTCTATAAAAATAACTCTTTTGATGAGCTCTACCCATGAACAAATCTCCCTGTCTCCCTTTACGTTACCCCTCCCTTTCTCACCAGAGCAATTAGCACAAAGTGAGGGCGCCTCCGATCCTAACGAACTTCAATTTCAAAGTCGTTTTATGGCTCTAAAAACCTGAGAAATATCCTAAGCAGGTAGCCGAATCCTCCACTCTTGTGTAATTCAATATTATTCTTGTAGATATATGTGTATTTCCAAAACAGGATCCTCACAACAACAGCTCTCTTTTCGTTTCTTTCCTCGTTTGTTTTTTTCGATTGAGTCTTGAGTTTTGAGTTTAGGTCACTTTGCTTTAACGAGAATTTGTTAGCCGTTCGCCGTTTGTTTTATGTTTATTTTTGTCGTTGTTTTGTTGTCTCTTGTGAGGCCAGCACGTTCAGGCAAATGCTTAAATACTTAAGCCTGCTTATCACGTAACCCAGCTCAGAAACAACCCATGGAAAGCCATGGAATAACACTACCGACTTAAAACCGAGAGCCGAGTGTTGCCATAAGGCACTCAGTCTATAATGAAAGATATTACCTGGGAGTGGTTATAAAGGAAGTATCAATCTTCATCGGGTCTCATGGGTATTTCATCATACAAGTATGCCGTAATTGTATTTTGTGAGGCTCCTTCAATGGGCGCAATAAAGAATAAAATCATAGTTTTTTTTTTTAACTATAACTTCATAATAATTGTCAAAGAAAACCTACATATAAGAAAATTCTAAGACCCTGACTCATAGAACTGGAATCTTGTAAAAACAGCCTTTTCATAACATCTTAACTCTATTGCGTTGTCATTGTTTTTCTCGTATTGTTTTCCAGTAATCGGGGGTATGTCCCCACATTTCCTATGGGCATTTCTCAACTTACACTTAAGTTATCCATACACATTTCTCTCAACTCTCGATTGGCTTATCAGTTGGGGCTCTTATCGCTTTGGCTATCGTTGATCCCAGGGCCGTAAAAAAATTACAAAGAGCAGCACTAAAAGTGCCGTTTCAAATTTCAATAGAAATCAATTTAAGTCTGCTCGTGTTTTCTCAGCTTTCGTGAAGCTTTTGTTTATAGAAAACAATTTCTCCTCATCTCCGCTTCCATCTTTTCTCTTCATGGTGTTCTTTTCATGGGAAGAGGGTCCATAAAAAATAATAAAAATAACAAACCAAAAAGTCATTAAAAGGTAGCTTGAAATTGTCATTAAAAACTGAGAAATAAGCCGAACAAAAGGCCCGAGGTAGAGTGAGTGAAAGATATAAAATCCCATACATGGATGGCGAGGCATTAAATTTGTAACTCCAAAATGTAACTACCGAGTCATAAATGTTTGGGTTACAAATATTTTGATGGCAGCCGATTAAACAAGGCGGGAGGCAGGTTTCTTGAGTGTGTGGATAATTCTTGGTAAATGCGATTGGCATCTCTAACCTCTCCATAAAAGCAAATAAAACAAACGAGGCAAGATGTTCTTAACAAATGAGCAAACAGTAAAATCCTCTTCATGATGTAAAGTACTTCCATACAATTACTTTCATAATAATAGTGTCGTCTTAACAAAACAATTACACTTAAACATTTTTTTTTCATTTTTATTGATTATTTTCCATTAGTTTTTTTTTTAAAGATATAAATATACTGTCACTAAGTTTAGTTTAGATCTATTTTAATTTTTAAAATTAATGTTTTTATTGATAAAGCTCAATTAAAATAATTAAATGATTCTAATGACCCTACACAATAACAACAAATCAAAAGTATTTTTCCATAACTCTTGTAACTTATTTTTCGAGATCCTTAAATTATTTATTTGACCTCAGCTGTGTGGTATGTGTTTATGTGTGGCAGGTACCTAAGAGAGTTATTCATTGTCCATGTTAATTATCGGTAGGAAAATTGTATGTTTTCCACTCTCAAACAGGCCAAACCACTTGTGTGGCTGCTTGGCTCAATTTATAATGCAAACCAGGTTTAAAATCGAAGGATCCGCCGCCTAACGGTTGTGGCAGTACACGCACACTGGCTCAGATAGTCAGACACACAGATACGAAAAGGTAGTTTTCGGATGCCTCTTCGAAGGTTGCAAATAAAAATCGGAAACAAGTTTTTCGCCTCATCTCGTTCTGTCTGTAGGCACAGCTCTCTTTGAAACTGGTTAAAACTCTTTTGCGTATTGCGAAAGCCACTAAGTTTTTTCCTTATTTTTTTCTTTTTTGTTTTCGGTACCGTTAGCAATTTGCCAAAAGTAAATTGGCCCAAAGATTCAATTGCAATTTGCTGGCTGTTGCGGCTGCCTGTTCATAAAAATTGCATTTTATGGGAGCCCCAAAAACAGCGGGTCAAGGTCAGCTACGTGCCATTTCATTTGCAGACTTTTTAACACCAGATCGTAAAGCCCGAAAAATCGGGGGAAAGACGTAGAAGAAGTCGAGACCACAACATAGGAGGGATAATAAAAACATGACAAGCGAAAGCTATAGCTTCTTTCACTCCCTTCGTCGTCGCTGCTTGACCGCTTTAAGTTATTTGGCGGATTTGCTTTGTTCACGCTCCTCAAGTTGTTGGATTTTTTTCGGCTTTAGCATTTACCTTTCGGAATCAGGTCAAAGCGGTTGCTTTCTTTCACTTTGCCACGCCCCAAACGGTTTATTTTGAATCTTTTATTTTGGCAGCGCTTTCCTTTCGCCCGGGGCATCGCATCTTAACTCTTTTTTGATTTATGCTGGGTCAGGCAAGGTCAATAAGACGTCCATATGTCGCCGCCTTACATATTCATTTATTCAGTTGTGTTTTTTAGTTTACGACAAGTAAGAGTTGAACTGTTTTTTTTTCTCCGTTTTGGTGTCAGCACTCACATGCAATTAGAGTCGCGACTTTAATGGCTGTTGTGTAAGGCGTGAAAATTTCACTTTTCCCAATTCGACACGAGTCTCAAGCTGAAATCTGTAGCATTTATAACTAGCAAATCAACAACAAAGAGCGCTGGCTTAAGACTCCGATTCAATCAAGTATAAAGTACTCTATTGTTTCCATAATTCCCACGACTTTTCATCACGCTTTTAACTTTAATTTTCTCAAATAAACTATATGCCGCCCTTGGGCTATGCACTTAAGCTGGGAGTTTATTGAATAAAAACATTTATAAACTGAACTTTTTTTCTATTTAAATAAATGAACTAAGAATTTTCTGTTTCCCAGCAAAACACCGTTTTTCCTTACTATGTAACTCTCGCAAGCCTAAGAATAATCTTGTTTTATTTCTTGAAAAAGCAATTTAAATTTATATCATGTTTCTATGCTTACAACTTATAGGTATTAGAAGTTAAACAATTTTTGCCTATTCATGTGCCACAGTTTATTCACTTCCCAATAAATTCAGTCCACACCTGATCGCTTCCATATCGTTTTAACTGTTTATTAACCTTCTACCAATCAGTCTGTAAATAGACTTTAATTTTAATACTGGTTCACGCCCATTGTGCGTAAACCGCAAGCCGAGCGTCGTTAATCATTTTGAAAGTTCATTAGATTTCGTGTGTTTGTTCCACTGAATTAAGGAACCAACGGGGTGAAAAAAACTTAAAATTGATGTTAATTATGTTGCCAACAGTTGCTACTAAAAAAAAAAGAGACACCCAAGCGAGTGTGTTCGTTACAGTAGAGCTCAATGAACTGCGCCTAGGTCTCCTCTGCCCACGGCTATAGATTGTTGTCTAAGATTGGTTTTGATGTCGTTTTTTTTCCTCACTGGGTGCGTTTTGTTTGCTTCAAGGTTTTCACTTGCCTTAAATGAAGTATACCCATCTTGTAAATATATGAAAATTGTTCTACTTAGTTCAAAGCTTCATAAATCAATTTTTGGTTTTAAAGATTGGATCCGTCATTAGCTTCTACCGCAGAAAAATTATTAATAATCTTTTGCTGTGCAGCGCTTCACTCGAACAATTACAATGCGAAAATCAATGAAGCTGATGATGATTGTCGATAATGATGGGGGCAACCTCAACCGACTTTGGCTGCAGCATCATTAGCATTTGCAGCAGTCTAACCCCGATTGTTTAGATGCTTTTAGCTTAGCTTGGCTGCAATCTGTGCCAAGCATTTTTAAGGAAATTCTCGAGCTCATCTCGAGGAATTCAAAAAAAAAACGAGACACGTTTAAATGTTCTTCAAACAAAGCATAAATCAAATGCAAAATGTGTTTGATTTATGAGTGTTTCATGTGTACGAGGTAGTTAAAAGCCTGCCTCCAATATTTATATTCAATTGCCAAAACAGGAATTGAAATTTCGTCGGCTTCGTCTGTTTGGTATTTTGTTGGTTTGATTGATTGTTTCAATGGTAGTCTGCGTTTTGGGCAATTATAGCATCCATGAAAATTGATGGACTTTAAGTAGTGTTGTAGTTTGCTTCCGCAAACGTTGTACTTGAGCAGAAGCTCATTAAGTTGTGAACCTAATGTATTTATGTGTGACTCGAAAAAATCGCAATTACAAACCAGTGCAAAATGGAAAAAAATAAAAATAAAAATAAATACAAATCGCTTCGACTGGCTTCAAAAGCGCTTACCCAACACAACTTTAATGACCCACAACGCGCCAATGCTTAAACAAATTTATTTCTCCCCCTGCCAGCCATAAAAATTAAATTGAAATAGGGAAAACAGAGTTTGAAAACGCGTGTGCAGCGCCAGCGTTTTTAGTCGCCATCTCATCCGTTCCCAAATGATTCCCTGCGTGAGTTTGGCCGAAACGAGCGTCATTGGCAACATGAAGGAGCGGGTCAAGGAAATGAAAGTGTTCGGCTGCCGGCTCAACTTCTGGAACCACATTGGTCACAGTCTGACCAGTTCCAAAGCCAAAGAAGGTAAATATCAAAACACCAACCAGGGATCAATAGACTTAACACAATCGCAAAAAACGTCTTACCTTTAGCAAAAAACAAGTGTTTCGGGTTTTAAATATATTATGACAAATCTCTTAAGAATTATGTCAAGTATTTGCTTAATATTACTTTCTGTGTCTGAGTCCGTGTTTAAACCGCCAAACACGATGGGAAGAACAATAAAGAATATTTGGCTAAATATAGCATTTATTTTTGCTTTCAATACAGGTTTTGTCTGTTATAATCCCAATTAAACAAGACAGCGCATTAAGGTAATATATGAGCTTGCCTAATCAAACACAAAAAAAAATGTAAAAGGCATTATTTTAATAAGAATTGAAACTATACAAAACAACAACTGCATGCAAAATGAACATTGTACTTATTTTGTTGTATCTTAATAAAACAAATTTCATCTGTAATTAAATATTTGACAAATGTATCAGCGGTGCAATCTAGACATTAGACATGTGTTTACTAGCAAGTACTTTTCAAAAAATTGTTTTTAAGAATATTTTCTGATAGGGGGAACTTCTTGGGCCCATTGTTTGTTTTTCACAACGCAAACAAATTCTTTTAATCTTGTGCACCCAATACCTGGATAAATACTAAGAGTGCCTCAATTACGTAAATGTATTGCAGCGTAAACATTTCTGGAGGCTTTGCCATACCAATTGTAAACACGAATCCCTCTGATAGGGGATCTATAAACCAATTCTGATATGTATTGCCACATTGCGTGCAATGTTAAAGCTCAACTCCCATAGATGATGACGCCGAGTCATCCCGCAGAGGCGTCGCTGGCGATTATTGCCTTTGAAAGAGACAGAAAGTCGTATCTTGCACTGGAAGAAAAGTTACTCTAAATTGAGCAACTCTAAATTCCTTACTTGCTAATTATTATATAAAAGGTGGGGTCTTCTAGAAGTAATATATTTCTGTGCGAAAACCTCTTCTTTGTTGTAATATAAATATTTAATATAAATTGACACATTTATACAATGTCTCAAGTAGAAGTTTTATAAAAGAAATAAACAGACACTGAATTAAATTTTTAAACTTCTATGGAAAATTTTTTAAAAACATTTTCCTGTTCAGGGACAAATGAAAAGTTTTAGAACTGTATTTGTGCAGTGCTTGAGCCAAGCCAGCATTTAGCGACAGTCTGCCGATGCGATCGCTGCTGGTCGCTCTTGGATCTCCGCTCCCTGACAATTATCATGATTATATGGCCATGGCTCAGATGGCAGGCGGTTATTAGATGATCGTCAGCAATGCGGCAGGGCAGGCAGAGGAGCAAAAGAACATATGACAGCAGCTGGGCGAGACGATGCCAGGCACACGATAAAGAAAGCCAGAAAAAACAGAGGAGAAACAAGAGGAGCTGAGATGCAGGAGGAGACATGGCAATTGCATAATTGAAATCAATTAGCAGTCGTCGGCCAAGCCCAGAAGAAGAACCTGAAGACGTAGATTCCAAAGATCCATCCATCCATCCATCCATCCATCCATCCAACCATCCATCCAGTCGCAATAAAACCGAAAGTGCCAGATGAGGGAGGGGAAATTGTAGATTCTACGATGCTCCGCAGGCAGATGCATCAATGCCAAACGATAAGTCGGTTTTTTGCATAGTAATTTCATATGAAAGACGAAGATTGAAAGCTGTTCCATCATGATTGCTCCAGTCCCCCCTTCTATACCCCCTCTTATCCCCTCCATTTTATCCATTTTTATAGCACGCCCCACTTTGAGCGTTTTGTGCGCCTTTTTCTCGCTAGACTTTCGGTTTTACTTTTGTGTTCACTTCGCTTTGTTTTCTTTTGGCTGATTGGCATGCCAAAGTTGACAATAAAATTATTGCATTGTTGTTGTTTTTGTTGTGTGTGTGCTGTGTGTGCCTATTTATGGCCTTTACTTAACAATGACCACAAAAATTTGCAATTTGCATTTGCAATTTGAGCCAAAAGCACAAGCCATTGGCAGCAGCTTCTGTCCCTGTCTCTGTCTTTCACAGCCACTTGTTGATTGTCGAGCGGCTTTGGTGCTTTAAAGTTGACCAAAGCAATTGACCAGAAACATTCAATTTATTTTGTAGTTGTAGAATTTCATGTGCATGTCAAGCTGCGTTTTTTGCGTGTTTTTAGGGGGTATTAGAAGTACACTGTCAATGTTTTTGTTTTTATTGAAAAAGTTGGGAAAACTTTTTATAACTTGCCTTTTAAACTATTATCATTGTAAAACCATATAGTGATTTGATATAAATAACAATTTCCTTACATAAAAAGATAACCTCTTAAAATAAAATGTAATCTTTTTAAAACGTTTGTACTTTAAAGGGTATTTATTTGGGTGACTTCAAACTTGTTAGAATTCCCTCACACTATTCTGCTAAATAAAAAAACGTGTGATTGCCATGACGTCACATAACTTAGTTCGTGTCGCAATGCGAAATCACTGCAAACTTGACGCTGATGCTAATTATTGTGGCGGCACACCTGTCCCCCCAATGCACTCCACCAAACTTGACAAGTCGACAAATGAATCTAAGTCAAGTTCCACCATAAGTAACCGCATTATCGATATGAAAACAAAATGGGATATACCACAGTGGCGTGTGAATTCCGATTCCATTTCCAATTTACCCGAAATAGCCTTCACTGGATTCGGTAAAAATTGTTTAAAAACGAAACCGAAAACAGAAACCCCAGAGACGCAAATCTTGTGAACCGGCAATGGCACGTTCAGCTCAGTTCAACTCAACTCAACAAAACTCAAGTCAAGTCGAGTTAAGTTAAGTTAAGTTAACTTGGGCAGTCGCCAAACCAGTTGGCAAGTCAAAGCAGTTGCAAAAAGCGTATTTAAATAATATTGTAAATTGTCTTTGGCCCGACAAAGCAATCGGTGGTGACTCTTCAGACCATGGAATGGGGTTTCAATTTGCTTCTGGGCACGAAGCTACGTGCATTTCTGCACCTGGGTAACACTCCATTCTTCGTTCAGTTGTTCTTAGTTGCCATGCAAAATAGACGAAGATCTTTTAAGACCAGGCTCCTACCATCCGGTTGGCAAGTTTTATTTATTGTAAATTCAATTTGCATCGAGATGCAAAACATAAAGTTATTGACAAGACAAGTCTGCCTGAAAATGGAAAAATGTCTCTCTGACTAAACTAAAACAACCCAGAAAAAAAAAAACAAACATGAACCATAAAACATCAAGGTCAGAAAGCAGCTCAAAAGTTGCTTATCAACTTTATGATTTTGAATTTTAAGACATTTAACTTGGGGTTTCTCGCTGTCATAAATACAATTTTCATCTGGCTGTGGCCTCTTAAATGGTTTCATTAAAAATGCATAAAAATAAAACAAAACCCTACGCCCCGCGCTGCAAGCTGCGCGCAAAAATTAACCAGAAATTCGAAAAAATATTGTATATCACACAAAATATCAAGCAGCAACGCCCGCTTTATTTTCGACGTCATTTTTCATATGCAAATTGGGTCGATTGATTTCGCTTTGTCCGGCGACTATTTCTTCCTTTGTTCGGGGTTTGTTTTATATTGTGTTAATTGAAGACATAAAACTCCACAGGGGCTAATCCCAAAACTTTTGTTTGCATTTGGAAGTGATTTAAGGCGTCAATCGCCTGGGGATATAGTTTTTCATAGGAAATTTGACTTAAGACTTATGTGAGTTTGAAGCGTTGCATAATTGTGCCTCTAAACTGGCTTGTAAATCTGATAAACGAGTGAAAAATGCAGCTTAAAATATGTTTATATGCTCATGAAAAAAATAAATAAACCATACGATTTTTGGAAAATGTTTCGAAATGTTAGGGATGTTTATAAATGTGCCCACTTTAAATATAGTATATCAAAGTTGTTAAAAATTTGCAATGAGGTAACCTATAATTAAAATGGTATAACAGATTAAATGGACTCTCTTTTAAAAATTACTTAAATCACTCTACTTTAGATGATTTAGTGTTGCTATAAAAAAATAACGTTAACATAATTTAATAAATTAGTATTTTTCTGTCAGCTTTATCGCTAAAGAAATTGACTAATGGGCTAATTTAACCTTGTTCAATTACTACCCTCTCAAGTCCCACTTCCGTCTGGCATTAATTGAATGCCAGAATGCGAAACCGAATCGAATGCATAATTCGATGCATTCTCGGCAATAAATTGGCTAAACAAATTACCGTTGTGGCAATTAATCAAGTCGTGTAAAGTTATTGGGGAAAGGAACACCCACAAACAGACTGCGAGATAGTCGCGAGAAACATTTCAATCAACTTGGCAAACTTTGTTCTGTCAGCTCAACAAAATACTGGCAAAAATATTAGAATTCCATTGGGTCTTGAATGCCGCAATGTTTCGTATTCATGGCGCATGCGTTAAAATGTTATTAACCCACATTTGCATAACAAATAACAAAAACAGAGACGATGCGGCCACGATTACAATTTGTTGTTTGTCTTTTTGCCGTTTCCTGTTTGATTATTATGGCTGCTTTGTTATTGTTTGTTGTCGCTGGTGTCGCTGACTGCACAATTTTTCAAACAATTTGCGTGTAATTATTTGTTTTCTTTGCCGCATGCAACTTGCCAATTAGTTAACAATTTTTCACACGCTTTTTCATGAGCGTCGGATGTAAACATTTAACCTTAATTTTTGCCCATACATATATTTGGTTTTGTGTGACACACATTTTGTATGGCTTTAATATGATTGACATGACATGACTCTGCACTTCCAATATTTGATTTATAAAATAAATACTCCCCCTACCGTTTAAGGTTTTCTTGCTCTTACGTTTTTTTTTTTATAAATTTTTATGTACTTAAATTTTTATGTATAAAAAGTGCTTGCATTTATCTAATAATCGTACCTTTTCTTTAGTATGTTTTTCCAGACTTTCTCTGTATTTATTACGAACTTTTTTTTAACGGCGCTAAATGGTCTTTTAGTCACAAATTTTTAGTCTTGTGTCAGTAACCATTCTTCTTAAGCATAATCAACATCTTTTTCTTACTACAAACTTTTATATTTGTTCTCATTTTACAACATAATTGCATTATGACCACAAGTGATATTTTAGCAAAACTGTTGCCTACTTTTAGGCAGAATACAAAAACGCACAAATTGGGCCAAAGTTAATGAAAGTTGGTGCTTGACTGGTAGATAGTATAAATTGTTGAGATTATTGGCATGGCATGTTAAAACTTACGAATTTTATATTGATTTAACTACAATTATTTTCATAAATATATTAAATACAAAGTAACCAAAAAGATTACAAGTTTAATAAGCATTAACAGCAAGGCTTGTCCATCAAATTAACAACTTATATTATATATAAATAATTTAATATTCAAAAACAAAAAAGTTATGAATAAAATATATTACTTATAACATGCCAACAGCAACATGTTGATGGCGTAGTAGCAACTTTAGTTGCTGCTGCCAACCGTTTCATATTTATTGGCTACCGGCTTGCCAACACACTCTTACACTCTTACACACCTGCACAGGTGTGCAGACATCACCCATCTCGCTCTCGCCTGCTGATTTTCCCGCCTGTTGCTTCATCTTCGCAGAGAAGAAATAGCAAAAGAAACTCTTCGTTTTTTCTTTCGGTCTTGTCTCTTGCGGCCTTTTTTGTTTTTCTACACACTTTGCTATTATACAAGTGAGTTTTCGTGCTTTTTGTTCTCCGAAAACTTCAACGTACAAGCAAAAGTTCAAAAGTTTTGTTTCGTTTCATTGATGTAATTGTTGTAATCGCTGCTTTTATTGTCGGTGTGTGGCTATTATGGCAACTTTACCGTTAACATTCAAAGAAAATTTATTTTACAGTTGAAGGCGCATCGCTTGGTAAATACAACAACAATACAACCAAAAATTTAAAAAAAAATCATAGGTGCAGCTTCACAAGTTTGAATAAAACAAGAAGAATCGCTAGCTCTCAACTCTGCACCTTGATCGGTAAAATATATAGAAATGTGTATGTTGCTGCACACCGAGAAAAGTATTAAACTTTTTAATTGCCAAGTTTAAGTTTATACACTTAATTAGTCGGAATAATATAGTAAATGTAATAGAAAATAATAGTTTGATGATCTATTTAGTTTACTTTACGTTATATAAACCAGATACACGTGTTCTAGGCACGTGTTCTTAATATTCATTAGTTAAACTAATGCCTGATGTTAAATAGTGCATTGATAATGTAATTATAATTGGGGGTCTAAAAGTTAAACGTCTTGATAACTTTTATTTTACCACATTGCAGTGCTTACACACTTCGCATTCAGTATTTTGCTCTATTAAGTTCTTCAAATTGTAACAAATTTTTCACAGTGTTTGTTTATGTTGCTCAAGTTGTCGTCGTTTCGCTTGGCGGCTTCTGCTTTGTTGAGCCTGCTGCTTTTGCTCTCCATTCTCTCCACTCTCCGCTCTCCACTGCTACAATTAAGTTTTACTTTATGTTTATGGCCTCCGTGTGTTGGAAGTTGTTTGTGTTGTTGCTTTTCTCAGTCAGGTTGCTGCTGTCTGGCTAAAAAAAATTCAGTTGCCATTTCAGTCAGTTGGCTTTTAAACATTTACTGAAACAGTTCGCGTCGCGCACAAAATTTGATTTTTTTAAAGGAGAAAGAAAAAAAATAAAAAAAAAGAAGAAATGCATACCACAAAGTTGTTGTGATTTTATTTGTGTTTGAAATAAAATGAAAAACAAAGTTTACAAACATAATTAATGCTATAAAGAGCTCAAATTAGTTATAGTATATGGAAAATGTTTTCAAGATGGCGTCGCTATTTGCCATTGTGTGAAAGCAGACTTCAGATATTGCCAAAATAAATAATAACAATTATATGCTAAAGTCGAGATTAATAGAAAATAATTAAATCTTGAGCACAGGAAGCTCTGAGTTTTTTCATTCGAGGGCCAATTTAACGGTAAAAGCCGCTCAGCATCGCTGAATGGGGAACGCTTAAAGGTCAACAGCAAGCAGCAACAGCAATAGCAACTACTATAATAACAAATAACAACAACTGCAGATTGCAAAAAGGAAGCAACCGAGAAACCAGTTTGCCAACAACCTGAAACTGTAGTTCAAAGAATTGCAAATCGAAAAAGAAGAAACATAAAAAACCGAACAAGCGATTTATGTGAAAGTGAATTGACACAATTACTGCAAGATATCGCCGAAGAGTGGAATTTTTGCTGAGTGGAGTCTCTGAAGTCTTCACCACAGATATTCCCTGAAGCAGCTATGATGCTTTTATCGGCACTGAAGCTGGGTAAGCTGGATAATTGAGGTCTTAAATACAAATTTTAATCCTTGTCTTCTATAAAGAGTTTATTAAAAAATATCAACTAGTATCGGATAGAAAAATAGTGGGAATGCGGATTATATATTTTGTTCTTTACTTTTCCAAACATATTATTTAAAAATTAAGAAAACAATTCCTAAATAATCCAATTAAAATCGAATTCGTAAGATAAAACAATTTGATATTAACAAATTTAATTTTATTTTTTAAAGTGTAAATTATGGTCTTAGACCCTGATCTTGTTTGTAACATTTGTGGGCGTTTTCCTTGCGCTGGTGTTTTTGAGTCATCGTCCAAACATTTTGATTAGTTTCACCTGTTTGGAATAACTAATAGAGAACAAAGCAGAAAAACACGTGTTTGAAAGTCTTGCAGCTTTTGATTTCCACAAATACTCTGCTCGAGGTTGAGCACCAGCTGCAATAACAATACTCGCATTAGCAGCAATAACAAGAATAGCAATTTGCATAACAAATTGTTGTCAGAGGAGGGTTAAGAAGGGGGCGGTAAGGGGCGGAAAAAGCGGAGCAAAGACAAAGCACAATTACACAATTAGCTATAAATACCTGTACAGCGGTAATGACAAAATGTTGCAAGTGGGCCTGGAAATGCAACGCACCTGTTGATGTGGCACACACTCACTCACACTAAGTTTGCATACCTCCAGTAAATCCTCTTTCCATTTATGAGCAATATATGAAAGAGCTATGACTTGTGCATAAATGAAAAATGTACTTCCGTTTGGCAGTTTTCAAGTGATTTAAATACTCAACTGGCTGTGCAACGGAAAAACCCAGTTAACTACTCATGAATATAAATACACTGCTATTTAAAGAGAGTTTCAAAATTAAAATTATAAATTTATTACAAAACTTTAGATTTCAAATCAATTTTAATTTTTTGTAAAACACGCCTTGGAAGCCTTTTGTGAAAATTAAACATTTTTCTAATCAAAATATATTACTATAAAAAATCTCATTTCATTTTCCCATCTTAGTCAAAGTAAAGCGCAAAATAAGACAAGCTTTCGGCAGAAGTCAGACATCAAAGATTGCAATTTTCTTATTATAAGTATATGTATGCTGAGGATATGCTTGAAGCGGTTTTCATTTGCATGGAAAATAGCCAAACAAAAGCTTGAACACGGCTTTAACAACCGGCAAGTGTGCGATTGTGTGCGTTCGGCTGGGAAAGAAAGAAAAACTTTCTATTTTTGGTTTCAATCTTGCATCAATGCAGCGGCACGAGTACCCAACTGATGTATTGTGTACGTAGTTGGAGTGTTGCCTCCAAGGCTTTTGTCATCTTTTGCCGGCACGTTTTCCTCGTAACGCTGTGGCTTGACTTGTTTGTGAGAATGGGTGGAAAAGGGGGCGGAGCAGAGACTACAAGTTTTCACATGAAAAATGTGCGCACTTTGTTGCTTTGTGCTTTGTGATATTGAGAAAATTGCCTTATCAATTGAAAGTCAGTGGCAGCCAGTTACTAACTGCAGGGCAATTTTTCTCTTACCATATTTTGTATCAATTTATTTATATGTATATACACAATATCGCGAGTTGGGAAATCGCTAAAGCCGTAGGCAGTCACTTTCGCTTTGCGATTAACCTTCACTTTTGTTTTAGCCGCTCGTCGCTCGCGATTCTCGAGCAGAGGCGCCTACCTGAAGCACTTCTCCGTCCGCTCATCCGATGCAAAGTGGATTCCGAGTGGCAGCAGCACCAGCAACAGTGCACAAAAAATCCAAATATCAGAAAACAAAAGCAAAATACAAAATGTGTATCATGAGCGCAAAGTTGACTCATTTGCCGAGGGCGATTGCATAAGAGACGCCCACTCAAATGCCGAAACTCGACTTCTCTCGACTGGCATTTAAGTTTCATTTATTTATCTTTATTTATTTTTTCTTTAATTGGGGTTACACTTTGAGTTCACTTCGAGCTAACGTTATTATTATTGACGGGCACTCGAAAAACCCCGGTTGCCAAACACTGAAATCGCTTTAAGCCGAGCAAAGTCCAGCTCATCAAAAAGCTTTCCAATGCCCCGATGTCTTTGATTTATCTGCGAATTGTGGGCGACTGAGCGGGCGCCTTGAACCATTGAAAATCTTGTCAGTGTTCAGTGTCACCGCTTGGCCAGCGCCTAATTAATTATCACCTTGACAAGAATCGCAAGCCAAAAAAAAAAAAAAACCAAAACTACCACACAAAAACATAAGGCGATTTTGCGATATTTGTCTATGGCTAATTAATTGAACAGCCCTGGGCCTGAAAATGTTTAAGTTTAGATTTGAGTGTAGTACATGGGTCACTAATGAAAAATACCTAAGTGGTGTTTTCAAAATTAACTATTTATATATTTTTATGAGCTGATCATTTGAGATAAGTATGAAAATGTTTTATTACATTTAAAAATCAATTAAATGTTGTCTTAATTTGTTTTTACAGTTTTATTTAGTTATTTCTAGTCTAAAATTAAAAATTATATACAAAACGTATAGGTTTTAAGTACTTAAATCAAAAATTTATCATGAATATTAATATGAATATAAGTAATTAAAAAATTTATTTTATTTAAGATATTAGGTTATTGTAATTTCTATCACCAAACAAAAGACTTAGGCAACGAACTCTAACGGTTGTTTTAATTAGTTTATAACTATGCTCGACTGTTTAATTACAAATAACCTTCACAGAAAACGAAAGACTTAGACAACGAACTTGAATATGTTTGCTAAAACATTTTTTTTTCTTTCTCTGTATTCTTGCAGGCAACGGCAGTTCTCCAGCCCAGAATTCAACGCGCAGCATCAGCCCCAACAGCTCCACGACCAACAGTCAGTTCAGCCTGCAGCACAACAGCTCGGGGAGTCTCGGCGGCGGAGTGGGCGGCGGATTGGGAGGCGGAGGCAGCCTTGGCCTAGGCGGCGGAGGAGGAGGTGGCGGCAGTTGCACGCCCACATCGCTGCAGCCTCAGGTGAGTTTGGCGCAGACATCGCCCAATAATTAAAACAAGCATCTAATCAACTTTCGATTCGGTACGAACAGTCCTCGTTGACAACTTTCAAGCAATCCCCAACTCTATTGAACGGCAACGGAACTCTATTGGATGCCAATATGCCTGGCGGTATACCCACCCCCGGAACACCGAATTCCAAAGCCAAGGTGAGAATCAGCTGCATTTTTATACATTGAAAGTGTTTATTAATTTTGATTTATTTGTTAGGACAATTCACACTTTGTCAAATTGGTGGTGGCTCTCTATCCATTCAAAGCCATCGAAGGCGGCGATTTATCGCTGGAAAAGGTAAGTGTTACACAAATCCCCATCCTTTGTGAATGTAAAGTAATGATTTTGATTTAATTACAGAATGCCGAATACGAGGTTATCGATGACTCACAGGAGCACTGGTGGAAGGTCAAAGATGGCGTAGGAAATGTCGGCTATATACCCAGCAACTATGTCAAACCTAAGGCGCTGCTGGGCCTGGAGCGCTATGAGTGAGTAAAACAAGCTGTGAAAATAACAAAACTTAGGCCTTAGCCATCAGTTGAAACCAAAAATCATTAAAGCAGCCATAAAAAAGTATGTGTTCAGTGTATGATAATAATGATATCTAAAGTTTTTATGAGGACAAAATAAACTTGTCCATTTATTAAATATCTATATTAAATTTCTTACATAAAATCAATTTTATTTAATGGTACGCTAAGCTATAATGTCATGTTCTTTACTTAGGTTTCTTACTTTGAAGCATAGGTTTTTGGATAACAATATTATGTGTCTTTCTAATGATTGTAAATCCTTTTTTCTAGATGGTATGTGGGCGACATGTCGCGACAGAGGGCCGAATCCCTGCTAAAACAGGGCGACAAGGAGGGCTGCTTTGTGGTCCGCAAGTCATCGACAAAGGGTCTCTACACACTATCGCTGCATACCAAAGTGTAAGTCGAAAAATACAACTAAATAAAAAATATAAATATTAATGTAATATTATTCACAGTCCACAGTCGCATGTGAAGCACTACCACATCAAGCAGAATGCCCGCTGCGAGTATTATTTGAGCGAGAAGCACTGCTGTGAAACTATTCCGGATCTGATCAACTACCATCGCCACAACTCTGGGGGCTTGGCCTGCCGTCTAAAATCCTCGCCCTGCGATCGTCCAGTTCCACCGACGGCGGGATTGTCCCACGACAAGTGGGAGATCCATCCGATGGAGCTGATGCTGATGGAGGAGCTGGGATCGGGACAGTTTGGTGTGGTGCGGCGTGGGAAGTGGCGTGGATCGATTGATACGGCAGTGAAGATGATGAAGGAGGGCACCATGTCCGAGGACGATTTCATTGAGGAGGCCAAGGTGATGACCAAGCTGCAGCATCCGAATCTGGTGCAGCTGTATGGCGTGTGCTCTAAGCACCGACCCATCTACATTGTCACCGAGTACATGAAGCATGGCTCCTTGTTGAACTACTTGCGGCGGCATGAGAAGACCCTGATTGGCAACATGGGTCTGCTGCTGGACATGTGCATACAGGTGAGCAAGGGCATGACCTACCTGGAGCGCCACAACTACATCCATCGAGATCTGGCTGCCCGCAACTGCCTTGTGGGCTCCGAGAATGTCGTCAAAGTGGCCGACTTTGGACTGGCCCGATACGTTCTGGACGATCAGTACACCAGCTCTGGCGGCACCAAGTTTCCCATCAAGTGGGCGCCGCCCGAGGTGCTCAACTATACGCGTTTCTCCTCTAAGAGCGATGTGTGGGCATACGGTGAGTCTTTGCAACCAATGCCCATTGATTTAATGGCACTAATAAATGTTTTTTAGGTGTGCTGATGTGGGAGATCTTCACCTGCGGCAAGATGCCGTACGGTCGCCTAAAGAACACCGAGGTTGTGGAGCGTGTGCAGCGCGGAATTATCCTAGAGAAACCAAAGTCGTGTGCCAAGGAGATTTATGATGTGAGTTCAAATACCCTAAACAGTTGTGACCCTTTCTAATCACCTATTTCTATTTATAGGTCATGAAGTTGTGCTGGTCTCATGGACCCGAGGAGCGTCCCGCGTTCCGTGTGCTCATGGACCAGCTGGCTCTTGTGGCCCAGACGCTAACCGACTAAGAAGCGGACCAGATGGCGGCACTCATCGCCTGGAATCAACACGCACTGAACACACTGAAGCATCTTAAGATATTGAAGAACGTTAAAGGCATTAGATTTAGGTTACACGGATGCGGCGGAGAAGATTGATATATTTAGAATTATACATACATGTATATGAACCATAAGATTTAGTTAAGCGCAAGCCAGTTTACAATTACGGCACGAGAACCCATACGATTATGGCATACTTGGATTATTTGATAGAGCTAGAACTAGAGCTAGAGCTGAGCGAATGATATCATTATGTTTATGAACGCGTTAACTGTTAGTCGGTGTAGATACCAAGCGCAACAACTGACAGTCATATATAGCAACTATATTACAAGAGAAAACGGAAATGCATTAAAGTATGGAAAACTGTAGGTAATAGTCAAATTTTTGATACATTTCACATACCGAAAGCGAATTACAAACTTATAACGATACATGCATATGATATGATACTTAAATGTGCTTTTTTAAATAGCGAGCCACTGTGCTAAGCAAAATATGATTATCTCTAAAGAATGATAGAAACAAACAAACAAGAAAACTGATTAAGCATTAAACACTAAAATGTAAGCCTCAAGTCGAAAGCGAAATGTTTGCACAACTGATAAATGATGAAGGAACCGAAGGATGATTATGGAAAAGTTCGCCAAGGAACATAAACAATTTTTAGACTAGATTTTTACGTGCTTAGCTTAAGTTTTGTGATTTATTGTTTAATTCTTGCAGACGATTTTTATTTTTATTTAATTTTGATCTTGCGATGACTTCTCCCACGCTCAAAGTATGAATCGAGTACGATATAAATGCGAGAAATTTATACCATATGCTTTATATTTTAACTGAATTCTTTCGTTTTTTTATGCTTACACCATATAAAGATATATAGGTATCTATCTATACACATATTTTACCGTATTTTTATGAAAGTTTTACTTAATTAATTTTATAATTTGATTAAGCAACCAGAAATACAAAAGAGAAAACGAAAAACAGAAAATTAAATAAAATGTACGATGAACATTTATTTATAACCCCTCCCCACCTCTTATTTTTATTCCTTTGCGAAACTCGAAGACTGCGAGCACAGAACTCGGTTTCACGCCAAAAAAAAAATGTTTGCGAGCCAAGATCAGACGAAAAGAATTTGAAGCAATGACAACAGAACCAAAATAGAAGCAACTCACATAGACTTATAGCCAGACTATACAAGATAGCGAGAACTGACACCAACAGAAACCAAATCAAACAGCAAATCAAGCCGAAACACCAACAAGCAAAACCAAAAGCGCATTTTGTACAACTTTTGATACAGCATTTTGATACGAGGTTTGTCTACGTTTATATGAATGTGGTAGCCAGTAAGCGTCCTTCGTACGACTATATATAGCATTAGCCGATCCACAAACAATGATAATGCCTATCTATGATGATTCCTCTTGCCGAGCGAGGGCAGCCTGCCCATCCGCCAAATCCTTGCAGTAGCCACTATCCAGACTAAGGTCAACATATGCAATCTACAAATTACACTACTATCTTATACTATGCGGCTTAGTTGATTTCTTGCGCCTATGCATATAGAAATATATATATATATATATATACGATAAACATACAATTACAAGATACGTTTATTGCCATGAAACCCAACTCCCAGAAAAAAAGAAAACCAAAACCAAAAATCATCAACGTGATATTGCTAATAAAAGAACCGAAAATAATGCTGCTCTTTCATGTTTTATAAATAGTTGGGGTCCATTAAAACTATAAATTATATGTAAAAACTGCAACTGTCTTCAAGGTGGCGGTGACATGTTGTTAACAATATTCATATCACAGCCAGCTTTGAGGAGCGTTGCGGTCTTTTTATCTCCTTGAAATCGGGCTGCTTTAAGGATTTCATAGATAATTATCAAGAAAATAAATAAACATTAAACAAAGAGAAGTTATGAAATTATTTATATTCATTGGGTTAAGCATGGTAACATTGTTACTTAGCCTGAAATTATGCCACATTTATGATGATAGACAAAAAATAAAACTATTTATATGCATGATTTTCAAATTATGATTTTCTCTTATTTTGTCTATTTATTGCCTACTATTAGGGTACCACTAAATAAACAATAAAACAAATTAAAGAATCAATTAAGTTTTTAACCTTGTATGTTTATGTGGATAAATCTAATCTAAATTGTAAATTTATAGTTTTTGATTTATTTTAATTCATTCTCGTTTATTTTAATTCTTAGAGATATATTTCTCATTTTTTTTTAATTTTTAGAGATACATTTCACATTTTTTAATTCTTAGAGATACATAAGCCTTCACTTTGTTGATATGAATTTTGGTATTGCACTTGATCTATATCTTAATTTTGAACTAATTTTTTTTAAATGGTAAGTAAAAAAACTAACGAAAATTAGTTCTTTACAGTCTTTTAAAAAATTAAGATTATCGTGGTTTCTGTGCAAAACAAATTGTCATGCTCCATTAGTCACGTGTGTGGGTGAAGGCTGTCTGTGTTCCACCGCACCATTTGTGCAAAAAAGAGGGGGGTTGAAGGGGCGGTAAGATTTGCCGGAGGCAAGATCGCGGTCTCGCATTACATAACCACAATCAAGCGGCATTATTTGTTGTGAGCACCGCCATAAATAGGCCTCCCGATGAGCGCAAACCCAGTCGAATTACAGATAGTCAATGAGCCATTAAGATACGATTGAACTGTAGGCAGGAGTCCGGGGGCATTGTCTATGTAAGGCGACCTTCCCCTAGATATGACTTTCTCAATATTCAAATGAGCCCCAAAGCCCAATTAAATGGAAATCATTCTTGGGAAAGATTTATTTGGGTAGGAAAATGAATTCCGTTAGCACTCCTATAATGTTCTTAGGTGATTGTATTTATTTATAAATGTTTAATTATATGAAAATCCAAAAATTTTAAAACCGACTCTCCTCCTCGCCATGTCTAACTAGTTTTATTGGCTATCAAAATTATGGGAGTAGAAATAAGAGCTAATAAAGCCGAATAGTTTTTGTTAACTAACAAATACTTTCTTTCCTACTTTCTTTTCTTCTTTATATAAAGAAAAGTTATAATTTGTATAAACAAAATTAAATTAAAACAATATAAAGAAACAACAATTATGTTGTGCTTTATTGTTTAACTTTATTTCAAAAACTTGCGGACCATTTAACATAGTAAGCAAATGTTATTCATTACGTTGACTGTTAACGCTTACGTTACGTCTTGGAGTAGCTTACGTCGAAAATTTGAAACGAAAAGCGAGCGTTAGCTACATTGCTCCGCAGTTTCTGTTCGACAGCCCTCGAGTTCGGTTCTAGCTCTCTCTCAACCCAAAAAAAGAAAGACAAACGCAGCTTAAACAAACTCGCCATAAATAAATCAGCTAATTGTAGTTTGTTTTGGAAATCTCTAGTAGATTTTAACGCGAGTCAGAGACCGACACTCAGAAGCAGCTGTCACTTGAACCCAATCAACGAACAAATCAACGAAATAATAAATCAGCCACGAAACCAACTACAATAACAACGAAAATAGCAATCTCTCTTCGAGTGCTTTCGAGTGAACAGATGTTTTGAAAAATCCCCGAAAATCGCGACTAATCCTGCAAATCACTGTTGGCCATCGAAGTTTTTGGCCAACCGATAAGGTGAAGTTTTTTACTGTGCAAAAGAAAGTTACGAAAATCAAACCATCGAGCGGGAGAAGCAGAAGGAGATTCAGATACAGATACCCCGGATATAAAAGAGGACTAGCCTGCGGTAAGGATAAAAACTGGAGTAGGCGTTAACCAATTCTGAGGCCCAGACCCCACCAACCAGCCAGTGGATTGCGTGCTGACCCGACCCGACCCGACCCAAAAGTTCATTGACTGTCTGACTATTGGCATTTCCTGGTGGCATAGGGCTAGAGCCTAGGGCTAGAGCCTTTAGTCAGCTGTTCCGCCCCCAATCCGCAGTGCTCCTCCCATTGTTTAGTCAATGACACTCTCGTATTGATGTCACTTGTTGGCATAAATGTGTAACCCTTCCGTCGTCTCGCCGGAGTTTTTGTGTGATACCCTTATGTCTGTCTATTTAGCCCGTAGCGCCCATGACATCAGCCAGCTCTAATAACCGGTCGACCCGACTTAGCTCATTTTTCAAAGTCACTGATTATGGCAGGCACAAAAAAAGCGTTAACCACACAAAGAATAACAAAATAACCAAAGGAAAAGGTTAATCTCCCAGGCGGGGAGAGGGAATTGCAGTAATCGCAAAATAAATATTTATAAAATGATCCAACAGGTATTTATGTGTTTCAATATGCAAATTTGAAGTCAGCCAAATGATCTCAGGCTCACAGAGAATATTGTACTTGGCGCATAAATCGTTGGAGCGGAAGCGAATGTCCCATTAAATTTACCACAAAGAATCGTAGTTATTACAAGCCATTTGGAATTTTAATAGTGCCTTGAGAAGCGAACCACGATCCAGTTGTTCGGAGAGAAGGTTTGCCAATTTTTCCCTGCCTCATTTCCCAGCTTTCTCTTGGCTTTAACAGCCCGAACACGTTCGCCGCAGAAAACCGAGAATGTTGAGCAACTTAATTAGATTTGGAGATCGCAAACTAGTTCACACAGCTGACGTCAGTCGTTTTGTTCTTGCCGTTTTATCAGACTTGAGTTTCGCTGATGTTTTGGCTATGATTCTCATGTTTTGTTTGTTAACCCCACTACACTTTTTTTTTTGGCCTTTTGCCGGCTGTTCACTTGTTGTCCATGGCTTTTGGGGAGGAATTGCTCAACATGTTCGCTGTTAATTAAACTTATACACTGTCTATGGCGAAAAAGTCAATAGTTAATAGAGACAAGACAGCACACGAATTATGGCTATATGGCTTTATAGCGGAGTCATGGAGTTGCGGCTCTGCGTGGGTCGGCCTGCCGTCTGCGTCTGGAAACCCAATTCCGAACTGGCTTTTTCGGACCACTCGATGTGGGCTAAAGGAAACGACTGGGCCGCCGTATTTGGGCGTAAAAGCCTCCGAGATGGACGGCTGGAAATTGTCTAAATTTTGGGAATGAGCTCATATTTAATTCGCCATTTGGAGAGCGTGAAGCGAAGTTAAAAGAAAATAAAAACGTTTTCAGTGAGTGATGGCTGATCATGTCAGATACCCGATACCCAATATACATTATGCATGGGGTATATCAATTAAAGGTGTATCAGGTTTATAAAAAACCAATTAGTTTTTTTAAATAATTTTTGATATTTAATGATTTTTTTTTAACTTTTAGCAAAACCGATTATAAAATAATATTTCAATAGGTTCTAGCAAATATATAATTTTTGTTAGTAAATTTAGATTTGCGTTCATTTTTCTTTTTAAAGTAAAGCAAATTATTGGTTATTAAATAAAATATTACACAACCAATAATTTGTCAACAGGGTATTGCTGCTTTTGTAATGTCTGAAGTAAGCGTGTTTATTTATATTTTTAAAGTTGATATCACTAATAAAAGCTGACGTGTGCTAAATTTGTTGTTGTCGTCATGGGTCCACAGTCGGGTCAATTGTGTGAATATCAATTTAAATCAAATATAAATAAAGCAACATAAACAAATCACTGAAGGTCATAAAGATAATGCTAAAAAATTGCAAAGTCTCTCGCAATCGGTATCTCTGTAACTAATCATGAGAGCCAAGGTTTGTTTTCAAAAATAAAAGCCAACCAACATATATATTTATATAGAGATATAGACAGATAGAAAGTCGAGTGTGTGGGCGGTGCTGTTCTGCTCTGCAGCCGGTTGTTAACACTGACCCCCGTGCACAGATTATCGAACATCACCATCTATAATTTGATTACTGAAATCTGATCGCCACATGCAAATTTATTGCATGAGCTAACGCTCTATTAACTTGATTAAATGCGACCTCTTAGCGGGTCTCCCCAGACTTCGTTCAATTGAAACTACACTTGGGAAAATATCACGTGATATGAAGAATATAACTCTGAAAAATATTATATGAAATGAAGAATATAGTTCTAATACCTCTAATTAAATTTATTAAATAGTAATGGATTGAGACATATGTATATTGCAAATATATTGCAAATATATAACATTACATTTTAAATTTCAAATTTAAATTTTATAAATAACATAATTCAAAGACAACTTTTCATATTAGTCAAATAGAAATTTCTTTAATATGATTAAAACAAAAGTTGTAGTTGCGTATGGAATATATTACCATTAAAAGAAGACAATAGAAATCATATTTATTTGTTTAGAACTGTATTACCAAGCTTTTTTCCTGTTACCATATGGGGTTTCATTTTTTATAGATCTTGAAACACAAAGACACTTGCTGTACAATTGATCTTTAATCACTTTATTTATTTAAACTGATTTCTTCCAATGCAAATATCTGTGGGTAGTCTAAGGCCTAAGAGTCTTTTGTCTGACAGATGTCTGACTTCTGTTGGCTCAACTGCCGGCTCGGCTCTGATTCATCCGATAGATTTTCAGTTTTCTTAGCTGATCTTGGCCTCGAACAGCAATTGAACATGATGTTCCGTGTGTGGGCTGGCCAAGCTCATGATGGTGATGTAAGAGCTGCCTTATAAGACCAGCCAACCAGCCAGCTGATGACTGCCTTGCAAACAGAACAATGTTTTTTTTTTACTTTTAGTTGAATTGCATGCGAGGTCAGGAGTTGAAAGTGGCAAGTAACAAGTGCAGCAGGCAGGCGAAACGCAAAAAAAGTTCTTCTTGGCAGGAGAGCGACGGCTTTATTGGCCCTGTTAACAGCCACGCCACGCCCCCTAACATAGTTGTAATTATTTACACAGCCTGGCGAATTTTCACGGCCACCAGAAGTGGCACGCTTCGCTTTTCTTTCGGGTTCGCCTGCGAGTTTGAGTTTGAGTTTGAGTTTGTTTTTGTTTCGGTTTTAGGTTTTAGGTTCGCCTTCATTGTCCGTCATGCAATTGTCGGCCATAAGTCATTAAAAGTAATCGTTTTGTTGGCTTACATGCCCCACAAAATGGGCAGCATTAGCACTTAGCACACTTCGTTTCGTTTCGATTCGGGGCGCAACCTTGTTGACCAGGCCCCCGATTTGTTTGTCGGCATGGAGTGGGCTCTCCCCAAAATCTCAGTTGCCGTCAATTCCAGCCCCCATATCGATTACACTCCCAGATGGCATGAATTGGAGGTGGAGGACAGGAGCTCCTCCTGATACCAGCCGGCACCGTCTGTTTTCCGATGGATGACGATGACTGCCAGCCTGTCGATGGGCAACACTTGGCTTCCCGTGTTTCGCTGAGCTGTGAAAAGAAGGTCGTCACCCAGGGCAGCCGGTTCGGTTCGGTTTTGGTTTCGGTTTCGGGAATAAAAATGTTGTTGAGGGGGCGCTCATTAAAATATTTTCCTATGGCCCAAACTCTTTACTAGCTGGAAACTTTTTTATTATTTCTTTTGTCAGAGTCTGAGAGTCAGCATATGTTTGTATAATCCACTACCTGTTTATTATGTAAATTATCGACTTTGTTTTCTATTTACATTTTTTGTTCCTATACGGAAATATAAGCTTGACAAACTTCCTTTTGAATAATAATAATTATTAAAGTATAGTAAAGTTTAAGCTTATTATTTATCATAGAATTTTATTTTGAAATCCAACACTTTGCTACATTTTATGACATTTTCAACAAATCTTAAATGTAAAAAAAATCATTGACATTTTACTAAACAAAAGTATGTAAATTTGCTTTTATCTGAGACATTTTTATTATTGTGTAATTTAATTCAATGAAAGTCATATATTCCTGAATTGAATTGAATTGAATTATAGTTTCCCTATCTTTTTGGGCCCTTTTAAGCCCCTTCCTAACTTTTTCCCTACCACTGCTAACTGAGACTGACGAGCCTACCGCAAAGTTATTGCCATTGTTTGTCTTTCGCGCGGCGCAACAAATCCGCGGCTCGAAAGGAAACAACCTGCAACAACAATTGAGCAACAGCCACTGCAGCGAAAAGAGTGACAGCCGCCACACGACACGCCCCCTCCATTTCCCAAAAGCTCCTTTCTTTTATGGCCAAAAGCCCACACGCCTGCCCATTAAGCCACCCCACGGAATTGGCCCAGAAAATTGGAAAGAACAGCCAGCCCAGACGATTGATTTTTGTGTCATCGACTGGCAGTTGGAGTAGGGCGGAATTTGGATTATTAGGTTACCCCAATTTGGGGGTCGAACTATACATTTCAGTCAGCCACTCACACATGTAAATGTCATCGTTAGCCTTTCGAATAAAATTCGAGTATAGTTTTGTTGGATAGCTTGATATCTTGTAAACCTTAAACACGGCAAGATGAAGAAAGTTATTGTTCTCACCAAGGTCGGCCCCCCGGCGAAGAAAAAGGAACAGGATCAAGGCCCCTGTGCCCGCGTGCGAAAGATTCGTCCAATAAACATGGGCGGCAACGTGGAGCAGCGTCCTTGGACGCCAACGGTCCGCATTGGCAGGATCGCAGCCGAGACCACCAATCCAGGCCCAGCCACCGTCCAGCTGCCGACTTTGATCGGTAAGTGTAGTAATTACTTTGAATATCTATGCATTTTAAAGTTCTTAAATTTGCAACAAGAGAAAGGTATAATAAAATTTATTTGGGCCTAAAGCAAGAACTACTAGTAAAAATACCGCATTAAAAAAACGTAATATAAAATATTTCTTAGTTTTAAAATTTTTGGTCTTATTTAATTTAATTTTGGTCATCTTTAATCTGTTGATCTGTGCAAAATATTAAAATATAAAGATTTATACATATAAATTCAGATACTATTTAATAAGCAACAAGAAAGAAAGCAAACTTCGGCAAGCCGAAGTTCATATACCCTTGCAGCTATTGCAAGAATTAAACATTTTTGAAAACATTAAAATTATGATTTACTTTCGTATATGTTTAAAAACATTGAAGCTATGATGATTTGCAGCTCAATTATTTGATAGTTATTTTATATATTTTTATTATTTCTAAGGGAGCTATATGATATAGACGTCCGATTTTGATGAAATTTTAACCATAATTCTGAAATATTTAACCATCACTAAATGTCGAAGAACTAAACAAAAAATTAAAAAACAGAAAAGTTATAATTTTTTTTCATTTATTTTTCCGATTGTTCCTATGGGAGCTATATGATATAGTCGTCCGACTTTGATGAAATTTAAACCGTAAATCGGAAATATGTAACCATTACTAAATGTCGAAGAACTAAACAAAAAATTAAAAAACAGCAAAGTTATAATTTTTTTCATTTATTTTTCCGATTGTTCCTATGGGAGCTATATGCTATAGTCGTCCGATTTTGATGAAATTTAAACCGTAAATCGGAAATATTTAACCATTACTAAATGTCGAAGAACTAAACAAAAAATTAAAAAACAGCAAAGTTATAATTTTTTTTCATTTATTTTTCCGATTGTTCCTATGGGAGCTATATGCTATAGTCGTCCGATCCGGCTCGTTCCGACTTATATACTACCTGCAACAGAAAGACAACTTTTGGGAAAGTTTCATGCAGATAGCTTTAAAACTGAGAGACTAGTTTGCATATAAACGGACGGACAGACGGACAGACGGACAGACGGACAGACGGACGGACAGACGGACGGACAGACGGACAGACGGACATGGCTAGATCGACTCGCCTAGTGATGCTGATCAAGAATATATATACTTTATAGGGTCGGAGATGTCTCCTTCACTGCGTTGCAAACTTCTGACTGAAATTATAATACCCTCTGCAAGGGTATAAAAATATGTGGATATCGAAAATTAAGAGTCTCATTGGCTTAAAATGAAATTTAAATTTATTAGTTTTACTCGATTAAAAAAATAAATTGTAACAAAACTCAAGCTGTTATGTGAAAAGCTGAAATTCAATTTGATTTTATTTTCTTGCCATCTACCAATTTATTTTAAGAATGTTTTTTACAGATTCTGGGTCTTGCGATCCTGGCCTAAAACTGTTTTTATTCAGCTTAACAAACCTATTTAAGCCCATATTGATATAAAAGTGTTTTTATCATAAAAACAATTCAATTTCAATCATATTTGTTTGTAGGTAGCAAAGTACCGGACTCGAAAAAGAAGGCCGCCCCCTCGTACTCCTTTGGGCACAAGTTGGGCGGCAAGTACGACACCTCCGGTCCGGGTCCGGCGCAATACAATGTGACCGGGATGCGGGCGAAGGGCCGTGATTATCCCAGAGCCGCCACTCTGCAGAGCAGACCCAAGGAACTGACACGGTTCTCCAATCCCGGACCCGGCGAATACGACGTGGTGCCGGCGGCCAAGGCGGTGATCGATGCCACGCCCAAGTACACCTTTGGCCAGCGACCGGCCACGCTGAAGACGTTCCAGATTCCAGGTGAGTTTCAGGCCTCCTACTCTGGTGTTTGAATGGTGTTTTGGACTTGGATTTTGGATTTTGGCGTTGGAGTTGAATTTCAATTTGAAGTTGAATTTGAATTCGGCGTTGCATTCGGTGTGTGTTTCGGGCTGCTGTTGTTGTTGCATGCGCGGACTCATCAGGAAATCATCAATCATGGAGCCACATTGTATATAGAAGCGAACTCATTAACTAATCCGAACCCATGTCAGTTGAATCTTCCTGCAAGCAGCGCGTAAGTTGCTAACGCCCCTCTTTCCCCCCACTTTCTCCCACTTTCCATCTCTATCTCAGTAGTTAGTGTAGTAGTAGCCACTTTCCGTAGCTTTCTCTCGTATTCCTCTGTATCTTTGGATATCCTCTTGGATCGATCGTAGTTGTGAACACCCTGTAAAGTGCGTGAATGTTTTTGCTTATTTAGTTTCTCCAAAAACATTTTGAGTCCCTAAAACGGTTTTCGTTAATGTAATTTATACAAAATTAAAAGAAAGTAAAATGGAATGATTCATAAGGTCCTTCAAAAAATTAAAATTAGAAAATTTTTTGTTGGCTTGTGAACAAAAAGTTGTTAAAATTCTAAAAATAAAAGCTTCTTTTTTTCCCAATAAAATTTTATTTATTGGACTTTTTGTATTTTCTTTTTTAAATTAACATTAATTTATTGGATCTCTTTTTATATTCTTCTTTAAACTTTCTTTGTTTTCCCAAAATAAAATTTAATTTAACGTAAGAGGAATTGACAAGGTCTTTATTAAGCCGCCCACCTACTTTTAGATTGTCAACATCATGGCAGTAAATTTTTAAAGAGTTATTTTATCCGCTGCCAAATAGACCGCAAAGGAAACATGCATCTAAAAGTCTTAATAACCAAAGTATATTTTGTTGGTATTTATTTGTATAATTCTCCTTTATTATTTCCTCTATTTGTAGCTCCCATTCACCACACAGTGTTATTTGTAAATGCGTTAAATTAGTGTTTCAGTAATTTGTGTTGTGTTTTTTGTTGCCTGATTTGATTTTAATTTGAAACGTTTTTCTCTTTCAATGAATGATTGCCATGGCAAAATCGAAACTCAGGTCCCAACCATTATCGAGTGGTGCCCCTTGATGTCGTCAAGCGGCGAGCCCCACGATACTCCTTTCGCATTAAGGTTAACGTGTACTTTGTTAACAATCCAGGTAACCCAACTAACTGTCTGTTGTTGCCATTCGTTTTTTTTTGTTGGTGTTGGTGTTGGTCTAGCTCCGCTCTCTAATTTCCACCCCCCAATTCAAGCCCACCTCATTACTAATTCCCGAACTATATAACTTCTACTATCTGTATCTGTATCTTTAACTTTCACTCACCCTTAGTCGTAGCTCACATAGTGTAGAGTGTTCTCTAGTTTTGATTCGAGTAGACTAAAACAATGGCCGTACCAATTTTTATGTTTTATTAACACTAACAGCTCCGAATAGCTATTGCCCTGAAAAGGTCACGCAATCAAAAAAGAATGCGCCACGCTACACTTTCGGTAGACGAACTAAAATCGAACACGATCGGGGCACACCAGGTAATAATCCCCAAATCTGTATCCCAGTAACTGTATCTGTATCTGTATCTGTATCGAGGCACCACCTGCTCAAGCGAACCCAATTGGACAGTATCTATAGAATTGTTGCGCTTCCCTCTTTTGAATCACTCAATCCCCTGGTGGCATTTTATTCTGATAATCCATCCCATCCGCAGCTCCTGGCGCCTATTGTCCCGAGAAGGTGAAGCTCAACAAGACGCCGGAGTTCAGTTTCGGCATAAAGCACCACGAACAGCGGCCAGACTACACGCCAGGTTTGTCTTTAACACTTAAATATACACAATTAGACAATTACACAACTTTGGCACTTTTATCAGCGCCGGGCACTTACAAACCTGAGCAGGTTGTCCTAGAACACATGCCCGCCTACAGCTTTGGCCTGAAAACCAAGCACATCCAGGTCAGCGATACACCAGGTAAGCAGCTTACAGCTTGGCTTAAAGTTAGTTAGTTATTTGGCGTTGAGTTTGAGATCACAATTTTATGTCCTTAAAACAGCACCCGGTGCCTACAGCCCCGAAAAATCTCGGCTGCACTCCACACCCGCTTACTCAATCACAGGAAAGGCCTCCCACGATGTCGTCGATTGCACACCTGGTGAGTTGTTAACAATGTTTGGAAAAGATCCATAAATAAAATTTTAAAAATTTAAGACCATAATAAATTTACAACTAGTCAACATGATTTTTTTTCACAAATATCTGAGAAGTTATCTATGCTTCTCCATTAAACATTTTAATTAATTGTTTTGTATATGTGGCTAGAAATGTTATTAGACCAAGTCCCAACAATTCTTCAAAGTTATTACATTATTATTCCATTACACTTTTAAAAATATTTATTATCTTGCCAACATGATTGAACATGGAAAACGAGGATAAAGAATATTTTAAAATTTTTCTGTAAGCATTTTCAACTGTTTTTCTTATTTATTGTTATTATTGTTTGAATATGGATAACGCTGTTAAAGCATATTTTCATATTGTTCTGTATACATAAACTGCCTTTCTAGCAAATAATTTGGCGAGAAAATAAATGAAAAGGAGAAAAATATAAATAAGTATATAAAAACATAAATTAATCCTATTATGTTTTTACCCCGAAGTGTGTTATGAAACACATTTTATTATTATTTATTATTATTTATTAATCATTTAGAAGCAAAGATTTTATGCATGTTTTTAAGGCTTAGAAGTACCTTAAGCAGACATTCCCACACTCACATCGTAAACACTCCCATTCCAGCACCTGGAGCATACGAACCCGAGAAGTGCGTGCTGAGCCGGACGCCCGCCTTCAGCTTTGGCCACCGCGTGGAGCTAGCCAAGTGCAGCGACACGCCCGCACCGGGCACCTACAATCCCGAGAAGGTGCGGTTGGACCACACGCCCGCCTTCACCCTCTCCGGCCGCCCGGAGACCAGGTCCATCAGCGAGACGCCCGCGCCCGGTTCGTATGCCCCGGAAAGGTACCGCAATGACCGCACGCCGGCCTTCACCTTCGGCGGTAAGCACGAGCAGCGGCTCGATAGCTCCACTCCGGCACCGGGCGACTACAGTCCCGAAAAAGTGCGGCACGATCACAATCCCGCTTTCTCATTCGCCGGTCGCCACGAATTGCACAAGACGAGCGACACGCCAGCACCGGGTGCCTACGAAACGGAGAAGGTCCGCCAGGATCACAATCCCGCCTTCTCCTTCGCCGGGCGACACGATCTGCAGCGGCCCAGTGAAACTCCCGCCCCGGGTGCGTACTCCCCGGAAAAGGTCCGCCAGGATCACAACCCCGCCTTCTCGATGGCCGGAAAGCACAGTCAGAAGGTGGCCAGCGATGGCCCAGCTCCTGGTGACTACTTTCCCGAGAAGGTTCGCCTGGACCACACGCCCGCCTTTAGTTTTGGGGTTAAGAATGATCCTAAAATAGAGAACAGCACTCCAGCCCCTGGGGACTACCATCCCGAGAAAGTTAGACAGGATCACAATCCCGCCTTTTCGTTCGCTGGTCGCCACGACCTCCACAAACCCAGTGAAACTCCCGCTCCAGGAGCCTACTCTCCGGAGAAAACCAGACAGGATCACAATCCAGCCTTCTCAATGGCTGGCAAGTATGATCAGAAGATTGCCAATGGCACTCCCGCCCCTGGTGACTATAGTCCCGAAAAGGTTAGATTAGATCACACACCAGCTTACAGTTTCGGGGTAAAGAATGATCCCAAAGTAGAGAACAATACCCCTGCTCCAGGAGATTATCATCCGGAGAAGGTTAGGCAGGACCATAATCCTGCCTTTTCCTTTGCCGGTCGTCATGATCTTCACAAGCCCAGTGATACTCCCGCCCCAGGAGCTTATTCCCCCGAGAAAGTTCGTCAGGATCACAATCCTGCTTTTTCGATGGCAGGCAAACATATCGAAAAGCTGGTAAATGGTACACCAGCTCCTGGTGACTACTGTCCTGAAAAGGTGCGACTAGACCATACTCCCGCCTACACTTTTGGTGGCAAGAATGATCCCAAAATAGAGAATAATACCCCAGCTCCAGGAGATTATCATCCGGAGAAGGTGAGGCAGGATCACAATCCCGCCTTCTCCTTTGCCGGTCGTCATGACCTCCAAAAGCCAAGTGATACTCCCGCCCCAGGAGCTTACTGTCCGGAGAAAGTCAGACAAGATCATAATCCCGCTTTCTCAATGGCTGGAAAACACAGCCAAAAGATCTCCAGCGACACACCAGCTCCAGGTGATTACAGTCCTGAGAAGGTTCGTCTAGATCACACACCTGCCTACACTTTCGGTGGCAAAAATGATCCCAAGGTGGAGAATAATACTCCAGCTCCCGGAGATTATCACCCGGAAAAGGTAAGGCAGGATCACAATCCCGCCTTTTCCTTTGCAGGTCGTCATGATCTTCACAAACCCAGTGATACGCCCGCCCCAGGAGCTTATTCCCCCGAAAAAGTTCGTCAGGATCACAATCCTGCCTTTTCGATGGCAGGCAAACATATCGAAAAGCTGGTAAATGGTACACCTGCTCCTGGAGATTACTGCCCAGAGAAAGTGCGATTGGATCACACTCCCGCCTACACTTTTGGTGGCAAGAATGATCCTAAGGTGGAGAACAATACCCCAGCTCCAGGGGATTATCATCCGGAGAAAGTAAGGCAGGATCACAACCCAGCATTTTCTTTCGCTGGTCGTCATGATCTTCACAAACCAAGTGATACGCCCGCTCCAGGAGCTTACTCTCCGGAGAAAACCAGGCAAGATCACAATCCAGCTTTCTCAATGGCCGGCAAGCATGATCCTAAGGTTTCCAATGACACTCCCGCACCTGGTGACTACAGTCCCGAAAAGTTCCGCCACGACCATACACCCTCCTACACTTTTGCGGGTAAAAATGATCCCAAAATTGAGAACAATACCCCTGCTCCTGGTGACTATCATCCCGAGAAAGTTAGGCAAGATCATGTTCCCGCCTTTTCCTTCGCCGGCCGTCATGATCTCCAGAAACCAAGTGATACTCCCGCTCCTGGAGCCTACTCTCCCGAGAAGACCCGACAAGATCACAATCCCGCCTTCTCAATGGCTGGAAAATACATTCAAAAGCTGACCAATGGTACGCCAGCTCCGGGCGACTACTGTCCCGAAAAGGTTCGCCTGGATCATACTCCCGCCTACAGCTTTGGTGTTAAGAGTGATCTAAAGTCGGAGAACAATACCCCTGCTCCTGGTGACTATCATCCCGAGAAAGTTAGGCAAGATCATGTGCCCGCATTTTCCTTCGCCGGGCGACATGATCTTCACAAGCCCAGTGAGACCCCTGCCCCGGGAGCCTACTCCCCAGAGAAAGTCAGACAGGATCACAATCCAGCCTTCACAATGGCAGGGAAACATGATCCCAGGGTTTGCAATGACACCCCAGCACCTGGTGACTATCACCCCGAGAAGGTCAGGCAGGACTTCAATCCGGCGTTCACCTTCGCCGGCAAACACGATCCGAGACCCTTGAGCGAATCCCCGGCACCCGGCGACTACAGCCCCGAGAAGGTGCGACTGGACCGAGCACCCGCTTTCAGCTTTGGCGGCAAACACGACCCCAAACCGGAGCACCTCCATCCTGCGCCCTGCGACTACTCACCCGAGAAGGTTCGCCTCGACCATACACCCGCCTACACCATTGCAGGTCGACCAGCCGCCGATCCCGTCAGCCAGACGCCGGCTCCCTGCGACTACCATCCGGAGCAGTGCCACGTGGACAGCACCAGCACTCCGGCCTTCACCTTCGGCATGCGACTGGGACGGGAGCGCATTTCCGACACTCCAGGCAAGTAACCTCCACTAGAAATGCTATAGAACTGCTTCAGAATGGACATCACGCTTACCCCCACTTGCAAAGACACTTTGTTTATTGAAAAAAATAAACTAGATAGAATAATAGTATCGAAAAGTAAAAAATAGTTTTTACATTTTTAAAGTTTAGTGATACTTGCAGCATATTCTTTTTTCAAAGCTCATGTCTCAGAAGATATCCTTAAGATAGTCTTTGAATCTCAAGGACCTATTCTCAAATAGTTGCGCTAAATAAAAATAAAAATTTCAAGTGGGGGTAATGACTTTAAAATGACCAGAAGGATACCCAAAAAAGAATTGAGTCACCCTAACGAGCATCAGTACGATTGCAGCACCCTCCGCCTATGAGCCGGAAAAGCACAACCTGCACTCCACACCCGCCTACAGTTTTGGCACCAAGTCGGAGATCCGCATGACTACCGATGCCCCAGGTAACTAGTAGTGGCTTTAATCTGGGACTGTCCACGATTGTCCATGAATGTTGCATGTTGATCTTGATGTTGCTGTTGTGTATTGCATGTCTCCCGCGTTTCCTTGCCCACCCACTTAGCCCCTGGTCACTATTATCCCGAGCAGTGCAATCTGGACAGCTCGCCAGCCTATAGTTTTGGCCTGAAGACAGTGCCCACTGCTTCGCTTCCAGGTAGGTGACCCCCAATTTCGCTTCCCACTTTTGGTGCCGGATCCGGTTGTGTACTATCTGTGTTTTTGTCGTTCTGTGTCTCGTCTTCTTCTGTTCCATGTTTGTTCGCACACACATTCCTTGGTGTTCTGGCCATGCTCTCATCCGTTTCGAATCTCTGTAAATACACTCACGAATCACTAGAACCCAGGGGCGTGTACATCGAAGATCGCATTGTCCAAAGACGCGAACGCCGTCTGGCCAGTCCCGGTAAGAATCTGCTAGACCATCACATGCCATTCCATCACAAGCTGCTTTTAAAAGCGTTTCAAATGTGCATCTTTAAAATGGGGCCTTAGAAATTTTAAAAAAGAATTTATTCAATTATAAATATTTCAAGTAAATACTAGAATATATATAAAAACTTTCAACTAAAAATAAACCTTATCATTTAAAATTATAATTTCTATGCCATTGTTAATTTTCTACAATTTGGTTAGCATTTTTAAATGACTTTCCATGGGCAGGTATTAGTAGCAGTAATAAATATTATTATTATTTAAAAACCAACTGACTCATTTGAAACGCTTATGTGTAATTAGTTTGTGCTTTTTATTTTCATACCACTGCATCGCCTTATTTATGCGAATTTGTTGGCAATTTTTATTTTTTTGTTAAATACCGTAATTTTGGCACAGTACGCAACAATGCGGAATGCACCACCACCACAACCAACAACAGCAACAATGCTGGTAGCAGCAGCAGCACCACAACAACAACAACAACCACCACCACCACAAAGACCTTCATCAATGGGGTGGAGCAGCCGGAGCTGCAGCAAAAGCAAACCACCAAGCAGGTGAATGGCACCGCCACCCACAAAGAGCTTAAGTCCGCACCACCAGCACCACTGAGCAATGGCAACCACCACGCCAAGGTGGAAACCACCACAATGCAGCAGGTGGTTCAAGGGCAGAAGGATACGGGCAACATGAAGGTGGTGGCCAGCGGTAAGTCGGATGCCAGTGCCACCAAGGCGGCGGCCGTAAGCCACCAGACGGTGGTGCGATCCGATGGCGCCATCGTCACCAGTGGCCAATCCTCGAGGATGCAGACGGTCAAGTACGCTGTGGAGGCGAGCAGCGTGCAGGAGAAGATAATCAGGTAACCAGAGGGACTCGTAGACAGTAAACTTTTCAAAAAGTAAAACTATATCAATGAAAGAAAAAGCTTTCAAATTTTATCAAGTTTAATATTATATTATTAGGCGCCAAGATAATTCTTTGTTTTTTTAATAATAATAATAATAATAATAATTTTAATATTTAATAGAACAAATTAAGTAGTATCACTCATACGCAACGTTGGATTTTTACACACATCTCTTATCGTGTCAAACCACTTAAATGAATGTCTAATAAACGACGTCTTAAAAAATCTAATTACCTTTAATAACTTAAATAGTAAAAAAATTCTTAAATTAAAAAATACAAATATTTTATTTGAAATACTAGTCGTATGAGTAATTTTTTCAATTTAAAGAAGGTAAATCTCTTTAATAAAATATAAACAATTAGGTAGTTTATACAAAAATGATATTAATCATTAACTCTTTGGAAAGTGAACTGATCTAAGTCTGCTCATTTCCTTGTTGTCCGTCGTTTCCGTTTCGTGTGTTTATTTGCAGGCACGTCATGTCAAGATCATCCAATCCAAACCGAATACTAACCCGAAACCCATTCAAACACCAGCCCAAGAGACAAGCCATTGAATTAACCCCCGAATTGACTAACCCTTATATTGACACCCAAGTTACATTGTTTCATCCAATCATTGACAGCTCCTAACGTCTACAAAATACCCACTGTCATGGGCAGCAGCAAGGAGGGCAAGATCCGCTCGGCTCCGGCCTACACGATCACGGGTCGCGAGAAGCCGCCGCTGATTCCGGTTATGATCTTCCCCGGACCCGGATACTACGACGGCGAGTACACGGTGGTCAAACCCAAGCCACCGGTCTACTCGATGCGGGGCAAGTACAAGATGGGCAGCGAAGACGCGAAGCCCGGACCCGGAGCCCACTGTCCGGAGAAGGTAAGCGGGGGGAAAAACACTACTAGGTTATTAAAGGGGATGTATAAAGATTTTCAAGTATAACATAAGTATATTATCATTTCCCGAATTTAAAAATGCAGGAAATTATAAACATAGACATACAAATAATTTCCATGAAAATATCCACTGCTATTGCTGTTTTATCACAATTTTATTCACAAGTTCTACTATCATCATTTTACTAATTAAAGTATTTAGGATCATGTATTTTAAATATAAAAGTCGGTTGAATATATTATGATATACGACGCCTTTTGAAGTGATTTCGACACCCTAGTTTATTTTGTGGCATCCCCTATTTTACATGGAGATGTAATCCTAATGTATATGGATTTAACCTCAACCTGACCCAACCCACAGTACTGGGAGAAGCGTTCGCCGCCGGCCATTTCCTTTGGAATTCTCCATTCCCCCTATCTCAAGAAACCCCTGCCGGTCACAGTTCCACAGAAATGCACTCAATTTTTGTTGGAGAATCGGGCGGACAGGGCCTACGACCATATCTGAATTGGGCATAGTTTAACGATTAAATTCCTTAAATCAGCACAGTATCTGATGTGTTTGTTTGACCATTTGTCTTGATTTTGCTCACAAATAGATAAACCTCTCCCATGTGCCCGCCTACAGCTTTGGAATCAAGCACTCGCAGTATTTGGGTCGCCTGAACGAGAAGAACTCCGAGTTTGACTATAGCTTTTCCGGAATCTGCTGAAGCTGAACGCGCTTCCACATCCAAATCCTCACTCTGCCCAAGACGGTCTTCGATGAACAGCTTCCTTACCTTAACTACACTACCTTCGCTACTCGTATCGGACTAACCTTAAGTTTTAAATGTTTCTGAAACCTATTTGTAAGCCGAAAGTGTTGTGGAATGTTACAATTGTGTACACTGATATAAAGAGATATTACTAATACAGATACCCCTTTTTTTATCGTAATAATTAAAAGAATATATATCACTGATCGTAGGGTAAGTATAGTGCCAAAGTAAGTATGTACAAAAATAAATATAGCTTGGGAATTTTCACAAATATTTTAAAGCTTAAAAGTAATAAAAATGTTGTGAAACATTATACACTGATGAAGCAATAATAAAAACAAAATATTTGATACTGATCATAGCCTAAATAGTAATAATATTATTTTGGTAACTTGTAAAACTATTTAAGAGCTTTAAAGGCATACAAGCACTTACATTATTATTTTAAATTACAATTTTCATGCTATGCCTGATTTGTTACGTGTTCATTTTCAGCAAGTTGGATGTCTACTTAGTCCCAATCCCTCTGATGATCGGCCATGAAGCTACTGCTTTTGTTGACAATTATAGCAGTCAGTTGCTTCTTTGTAGAGGGTTTTAGGCGCAGGAGTAAGATTTCATTAGATCATCGCAGATGAGGTCACCAATTTAATCCTGAATTTCTGTTTACTTAGCCAAGAACAGCGACTGTTTGGTGAATCACAAATACGCACACGAAAGTGTTTGTAGAGGACCCCGTAGAGTTTACTACAGGTTCCATCGAGTTCTGTTTGATTGCATACAGGTAACCAGCTTTAAAATACTAATGAACATCTATCATAGCTTTCTATCATTTAGGTGACTACTAGGTGCTACAAGTTCTTTAAGAGAAACGAGTTTGGAACTCTAAAAAAGTGCAGAGATAGCTGTGCCTATCATATGAAAATACCTACTGAAGGAACAATAGCAACCAAAATTACTGCAACTACTGCTGGAGGAGCAGAAGAAACTATGGAAGCTGCAACGGAAGCTCCAAACGAAGCTCCTACAACAGAAGCAATTGCAGAATGAAGTGCGGTGGAAGCCCATAAAGTACATGCCTGAAGTTTCAGATAAATACAAAAACATTAATTACGGCAGGGGCCAAGTTCTTGGTAAAATCACAAAGTCAAAGCATACAAAACATATTCAGTCATTTTGTAGCTATGTTTCATAATTATTTGGTGTGAACATATTTGCTACTAAGGTCATTCTAAACTATTTCACAAGATTGTTTTTCTAATAACATTTTTTACAAAGCCTAGAAAATGTTCAATAGGTATTAGTTGCTCTAAATAAAATATTAAACCGGATTTTTTTTTATTAAAAAAAAAATAATGAATAAATACAAATTTAATATATAACTTTGATACCTTTATTTCGCCTGAAAAATCAATCTGTTGTTAAAAACTGCTAGCTAGAATGGTACGAGTATTAAAAATTAAAAAAAAATATTTCGTTTTTTCGTAGTTAAAAGTAAAAACATTTTTCATCTGAGACATCATAATATTGTACAGTATAGTATTCCGTTAGTATCAAAAAAATTCAAACTTGACAAAAACGAATTCGGTATATTTTGTTTATTACTTTTTTGTGTGCACCTCATTACCAATTTGAATTGCTTTTGTATTTACAACTACAAGATTTGCAAGACTCATAATATAAACATAAGACCCTCATCAGGACGTATTTGCACACTTAGTTCTTGGTGAGCTCGATTTCGGCATGGAAGCAGGACTTGCCCTGGAAAAAAGCCACATGATTGGTAATGAAATATAAGTAAGTCATGAGGACAAACTTACAGTGTCATGCTTGACCTCCGAGTCGATGATCAGGTGACCGCGGGCCATGCCCAACATGGCCTTGTACTTGCTGAGGTCCACGGTGTGATCGTTGGCGCAGACCTTCTCCTCGGCCACTGGGCAGGATGAGGGAGCCCCAAAGAGCCGGAGCAGGTCCTTGGCCTCGGTGGTGGCCTGGTCGATGGCGGCGCACAGGTCGATCTTGCCCTCCCTCATCACGATGCCATCCTTCTGGACCTTGAACTTGGCCACGGCGGTTCCAAATGGCTTATTGCTGATGCAACCCGAGGGCACCAGCTCGCATTTCTTGTTCAGCTTGATGTTGAAGTCGCTGCCCACCGTCATGATGGCATCCTCACCGGCACAGTTCTCCATCTTCACCAGCTTGGCCTTGTAGCCATTCTGAAAATGAGTTATATCCAAAGGATTAAGTTTCATCCTATACAGATCCTTTCACAATCTTACACAAGCCAAGGCAGCCTCAAAGGCCACACAACTGATCAGGAAAAAGCAGATTTTTCGCAGCATTCTGAACACTTGAAGTTTTTGGATGGATTTGGAAACTCCTGGCTGGCCCAGGCACTATTTATACTGAACTCTTGCCAACCCCGTTTATGGAAATTCACAATTATTTGCGCATTAAGCGGTACTTGACTGCGGCGATCAGCGATCGTTCGGCTCAATTGATCGCTGAACCACCACTGGGCGGATGGTCATCCATTAGAAGTCTCTAAATGTCGGAATTACGGATTTATTATGACCAGCCATTTTTAATTGCCCCACCGACATGACATTGTTTGTGTTTCGCGTGTTAATGCAGTTTGATCTCTAGATCACTCGAAATTTGTTTACACCCAAAACCAAATGCTTATAAAAGCCGAGTCATCAAGAGTCCGTTAAAATCAGTTCTCTGTAATTGATAATAGGCCATCAATCTAGTTAGCCACCAACTTGATTGTTTTTATAGTAGAAGATATAGATGATTTGTGGCTGGGAATTAGGAAATGGGTTCTTAAAACCTTTGTATGGAATTTAATAGCATGCAATTGGTTTAAAACATTGTTTTTGCTTACACTTTCAGTATTTCCGTTTTTGTGAGCACAATAAAGTAGAATCATGATTTAAATATTAAAAACTTGGTTGGTAATTTTGGGTCGGTACAAATTTTTAACTTTATGTAATTTAGTAAATAATAAGCATTACTACCGTATATAACGAACAAAATAATATTACGGTTTTTAAATAAATTAAAATATGATAATTAAATCCGAAAAAAGAAAACGTTAAATAACTCATACGCCAACGGGGAATTCGGGCAGCAATGCCATCTGTTTTCCACAGTCTGGCCACATCTGAACGTTTTTAAACGAGCTGGCAACGCCTCTAAGGCGGCGTGACTCCGTTCAATTTTTAGCTCGGCCTTTTAGTTCACGTTAACTTTGCGAGCTGTTCAGACGTTCGAGCGGAATATTTAATCGCGGGCTTTCGACTCGTTCAGCGTTCAGTGTTCAGTGGCAAACTGTTTAAACTTTGCCGACGACGCAGTTTGTTTTTTAACAGCAGCCAATATAAATAAAAGTTCCCCAATAGCAAGAAGTGTTAAACAAAAATTCACAACGTAAGCGGTTATTTGGGAAGGTTAAAATATGATATTATATAGTAAATGATATAAAACCGAAAACCAATTCGTGCCGTACATAAGTGATGCATCAAAGGTGCTAAGCAAATGAATCCGCATTCGAAAGTTTAGATATCGATGAGAGAGAACCCACACCTCATGAAAAAAAAAGTAAATAACAAAAACACAGATACGAATACGAATACAAATACAACAAATACAAATACAGCTACAGGTGGTTGACAAGCGATATTGAATTGTAAACCAAAAATCGAATTTTGTGCTCGTGTCAATGCTGTTGCTCAATTCAATTCAATTCAATGCAATGTAATTGAAACAACCGAAAAAGTCATTGTGCATATATGTATAGCACTTATACTATATGTATTGATTGTGTCTCCATTATCAGTGACCTTTTTTGGTGTGCGTGTATGCGTGTGTGCGTGTGTGTGAATAAGTGGTTTTATCAAAGCCTGGTAATATTCATTGATAAGTGTTAAGTATACAACGTGTGTGTGCGTATTTCTAGGTTGAATACGTCAACGGCATTCCAAGTGAACGGCACTAAAAACACCGGATCCAGGTATTCAAAGTCGTGATTCATCGCCGATCGTGACTGTAATTGTTATGTTGTTGTTTTTCTTTTTGTTTTTGTTGCCGTGCTGGTGCGTAAGATTATAAATATTGGTTTACCTACGATTTGACTTACTCACTACGATTTTCCAGAAACTCCCGAATTGTTAGTGTAAAAAAAGTGAAAAAAAGAGAAGAGTTCACCTTTCTTTTGTTTGCTTCGGACAGATGAGACTGTATTGGAGTATCTCTGTAGCGACTTTCTTAAACCGGTTCCTCTGTCTCATTGGTCTCTTGACCAAGCGAATTGTTGATACATTTCCCTCAACGCGTGACTCAGGAATCCAGAAGTTGCGATCGAATCAAAGGCCCATAATTCATTGCCTCCAATTGGGCCACTGCAATTGCTCACTGCGCCCAATTTGTTTATTAAATACAGACCTCTGCCATTCCACACTGCTCCATTTATCTCCTTGGACCACTTCAAAAGACTGGCCAGGCTGTTAATGGTTGCTGCCGGCCGTCAATCACTTTTGCGGACTGAAGTGGAAAATAAAGGAAACATCCAGGAGTCCGCCGTGCTTGAGTCATAAAAGTGTCAGCATAGTCGGGCGTATCCAGCGGATAAATATTTACTGCAATTCCCCCCAAATCCAATTCGCAACATCTAACAAGTGTTGTGATAAGCCAGCAGAAATCAATGGCCATATGCGGTTCTTGGAAAACGTCTTCCTCGCCGTTTCACACCTTCCCTTTATGCACATGGCACATTAATCAGACGGGGCTAATGGCCAACTATCCACCAGATACGCATATCCCCTCCACTTCCGCAGGTGTCAGATTAAAGTTACTTTACTGCAGTTGACTATGGCGAACTAAGGAGTTCCATTACGTATAAATTACTATGTCTGCACTGGGGGAAAATGTAATAATATTAGCAATTTATTGAAAAACTATAACATAGTTTTCCATAATTTATCGAATGTCTGTGAGAATTTTAAATCTCTAGAGACATCTCTCTTAGTATATTTTGTTTATATAAATCATTTTTATTTCAAGAAGCTAGCTTGTCCCCAGGGATTTTGACTTTAATTTCCCTGATAAAAATTATCAAACCGCATGGTTTTAGGATTAGCTTGTAAACAAAATAAAAAAAATTACTGAGCTTATTCATTCATTTAATATATTCTAAAGTGACTTATTTCTTTGGATTCTTATTTAATTATACACTATTTTCCTCAGTTTGTGGACTAACCTGAATAGATTTTTGAGAAAAGCGCTAGATAAACTCCCAAACTCTTATGGGAATTGGCGCATAAATAACCATTTAAGATAATATCTGTTTAATTGAATTTGCCGGTTACCAATAGCCATAAATAAAACCCATTCGGTGAACAATCTCCGACAGTCTCGCCCAACATTGAACACGTTTTCACACCACTTTGTGCGGTTTGTTTGGCATTCTATGAATGGACACCTTCGACTTCGACTTCGACGCTTTACATCCGCTGCTGTCTGTGGCAGAACGTAAATAATAAATGGGCAGCGGACACAAATATTTTTGGCCAAGTCAACGGAGAGCTGTCTGCATGGGACGAAAGCGTTTAACGATTGCCATGGCCATAAATCTCGGCAAGAGGTTGGCCTTCACCTGAGCCCTAGCTGTAGAATAGAACCCATTCTTTAGCTCTGCAAATCCCGTTGGAAAACTTTGCCCTCAAACTTCCACAGCTGCACTTTAGAAAATCATAAAAATATATACATAACTGCAATCTTCTTGCAGCCGGCAATAAAATTAAAATGAATGCAGCCGATTCACCCAATTATGTCCAACGAAGGAATGCATTGGGTAAACAATAAATGAGCAACGTTTCACCGATGGCAGCGTGTTTTGAGGTCACGGCAAGGCAAGAAATGAGCTATATACTTGGCTATATATTTATTTATTAATCGGGCGAAACCCAAAACAAACAAATTAAACACTTGTCGGCTATTAAGTGAGCGCATATAACATTTCTATTTATTTCCCAGCAGCAGCAGCTGGCCAACAACTTGTTGTCGCCACGCGTTGTAGTTGTATAATTTCTGGGCAGAATGCCAGCTATTCAATTTCACTGGCAGCGTTATTATACTTTTTTTTTTTTATTTAATTCGCAGTTCATGGAAAACAAAAGAAATCTTTATTTCCTAGAGATTAAGGGTTACACAACTAAAAACAAAAAAAGTTTCCCAAATGACTCATGTAAGAGATACATTACCTGCTCTGGTAATTTCACTTTTATTTCATTTAACTTTCTTTGCTGGTTATATAAAGTTTGCCAAAAACAAATATAGGTATTATTTAACGACCTGCGGCAAAGGCAGAAAATATACATATTAGTATATAGTATACATATTTCCTGGCCTTATCGCAACGCTATTAAAAAGCGCTAGTAAAGATAGACCGTTGCGAAACGTTTGTCTAAAAAGGCCGCTGATAAGGTTTGTGCTGGGAATCAGTATCTGCCAGATACTGTATCTTTGAGTGTGTGCCCGCAGCCCAGCAACAGCTTGACTGCGATTATAAGGGCCGGGTTTAATCTTGCAGCTTCTCTGGGTCTGACTACTGATTTCTGCCTCCTTCCAGTTGCCAATTTATCAAGGCGTCAGATGTTGTTTATGCATTTGTCTTGCAGATTAGCACTGCCTTCTGCTATCGCCTCAAAAATGCATTAGATCTGAGCCCAGAAGCCCGTATTTCTAATCCTCAGCTGGGAATTTTAGCGGAGGCGTGGACGGGGGCGTGGACGGGGGCGTGGTTGACAGAGCCAACACAAAAAAGAGCCAACACATAAATTGCAAAACTCGCTGTTGTACAAAGTATGTGGGTGGAATTCACAGCGGGTGCTGCACTTGCCCAAAAAAATAGAAACACAAAAAAATGTCAATAAAAAAACAGGGGAACGAGACCATTTATCAATTAATTAGAGTCCGACAAGAGACATAAAACAAGATGTTGGTGAATTGCTCCCGCTGATAACTCCCCCACAACTCAAGTGACCTCGATGTTATGGTGCCAAAAAGTCTGCTTAATTAATCAATTCCATATATATTAATTCTTCAGACATTGGGTTAACAAATTACCTAGGAATTGTCATCAACTTAAAGTTGTCCAAAATTTATAGTCCGTTTTTATGAAAGTAATTAATGTGTAATTACAGAGAAATCTCATTTTTGGTATAGAGAACTTTATTAGAGACCATATAATTTAATATATTTTCTACAAATGAAAAACAAATAAACTTTTACAATTTCTTCAATTTGGCGTGAAAAACAAGCTTAACTTTAGTCAAAATTCTTTTATTATAAATTATGTCACCCCGAAACTTTGTTGAAAGTTATTTTTCTTTCTTGTGAAATAAGTTGCACTGCAAAAGTAATTTGGGCTATGCTTTTCCTGTAATTTTGTTGCTTAAAGAAAGCATTTAAAATCCAAATAAAATTCTTTGCCCCTACCATTCTGTACGACATCCGAGGGTTTCATTAGCGTTCCTGTTTAGCTCACGCCTACTTATGGCCATTTTTGTGCCAACGAAAGGCTTTTGGTTAATGGAATTAGCTGACATTGCCTGTAATGAAACATCACCATGTCACCATTCCCCTCATCATTAAAAGACACGCAAACTCTGTGCCAAAAGTCGCGTCATTATGCAGAACGATGATTAGACATTGGCTTGGGCCAAAAAGCGAGAGTTGGCCAAAAGCCCACACGCGGCTTTTTTGGCCTGGGTGGGCAGATTGGGCCCAGATTTCGATAGCAATTGACAAATAGTTTGATTTATGAGGCAGCAAATCTTAGCTTGGCCCAAATTGCAAATTTCCATTTGCCAGCGTGCGCCGCTTTTTGAATTTTTAATGAAGCAAACCCAAACCCACACCCCGTTTTCCCGCTTCCAGGCACTGCAGATGCATAAAAATATTTCCTGATATTTGGCATTTCTTCGGGTTGTTGCTCATTATTTTTGGCCCAGTGCCAGCGGCATGTTTGCAATTGCAATCACAGAATTTGTGTACGACCAAACTTTCCATTAAGATGTTGCGGACAAAATTTCAATTGAAACGGAAAACAAAAGGCGTCTGGAAAAAACACCACTTGACTTGTGCACAAATACACGCACCGAGCGCAAAGGTCAACGTGGAAAATCAAATAAAAGCCAGAAAAACCCAGGCGAAAGAGTCGTAAATTTTCCTGGGCGCAGCGAGAAAATACAAAGGTAATCCAAATAAAAAGACACACTTCTCTCGACTCCAGATAATTGCAGAAATAAACTCTGAATTGTGGCCCATAGAAAATTCAATTTGGTGAAAGGAAAAGAAAGGAGTTGCAAATTAAAATGGACGGAGGAAAATTTCCCGGAGATGAGGGTCAGCATGCCGAGCACGTAGATTGCAAAAATTTCGGAGAGTGGGGGCGTGAAACGCAAAACGAAACACGTGACAGAAAACCACAGAAACCAAACAAAAACCACGAATTGAATCTGTTGCACATGCACCGAGTGAAAAAGCACGAGCTGGCCAAGTTTTTCCTTTATTGGCCATAAAGAACCAAATGATGTTGAAAGATTTTCCCGGCAAAGCGTTAAACTGTCAAAAGTTTGAGCGTAAAAAAATGGTGGAATTTTCTTCCCGGTTTTTGTTTTTTTTGACTGGAAAAACATGGAACTAATAAGAATGTTGTCTGTTTATGGAGCCAAAACATGAAATGACAAGCCGTTTTTTATGGCAAAAACTCATGAAAGAATTTTCGTGTCTACCCATAAATAAAAGGCTGGTCATTGCATAAATTTACGTCAAAAGTGTGCTTAAGTGTATCACTTGGTTCTGGGAAAGAAATGTTTAAGTGCAAATAAAACCTGGATATTACCAAAAGCAATAATGAGTAATGGCTTATCCCTAGAAACGTGTAATATAAATGTTTGTAAATTGAAACTTATCAGATTTATGGCCAAACATAAAAGTGTGCACAAGTGCATCACTTGATTCGGCGAATTTAATATTAAGATATGAATAATACTTTAGAATTAAATAAGTAGAACTAGGTGCTTCGAATTAATTTAAGTTTTTGGTGTAAGCATTTTCTTAAGCTTTGATTTTTATGATTTATTACAAATGTATAACCATATCTTTGTGACAAACAATAAAAACAGAAAAACACCAATCCTATTATTATAAAATTAACTATATAGTGAATATATTTTTAATTTTATAACTTATAAGACAACAAAACATATTCTTAAAGTAACTTTTTTTATAAATTATTGATGTGATTTGCTTTCAAAACAATTAATTGGGCTTACGGTTTTTTTGTATAATTCTATAATAATATAATTCTGTTTCCAAATTAAGGGTTCTTACTACCTTGTAAACTCCATAAATGTTTTTCAATGATTCTCCCGTTTTATTTATTTATATTACGCTGCAAGATCGCTTCTTGAAAACAAAAGATTTCGCAATATGCAATATGTGTTCGATCAATGCAGTAATGATTAATGCAAGGAGGCACTTGCTCTCAAGGAAAGTTCTCCCCTTACAAATGCAGTCAGACAACCGGTTTGCTTAGTATATGGAATGTATATACATATACCCATTTGAATATTTTAAACATGTATATATGTAACAGAATGATAATTGTTGTCTGTGTGCGAGGCTGTTTAATTAATACGCAAATATTGTCACTTATGTAAACAGATTTACATGAAGGTCTGAAATGAAAACGTGAGTGCAAACGTCACACATGAGTGACCAAGAAGGTGGGGAAGGGGATCATTAAGTAGGGGGACAGCGGTGAATGAATGAACGAATTAAGGCGGCGCCACTCGACCATGGAATGACGTCATTCTTTATTATTTACACGACTTGATGGCCGTTAACATTTGTCTGATAAACATATGTTGAATATCGATATGGGCCTCGATAATCGGGGATTGAAGAGAGCGACCCAAATAACACGAAAGCTTTTGAACAGTCTTAATTAATTATTTCACTTTGTTATCTGACAAAACTACTTTAACTTCTTAGAAATCTGAGAGAGTGTGAAGAGAAATGCATCTGGGGAAAAGCTAAATAGAATGACTAGGCAATTACTGGGAAAGTGTGTTTTTTTTGCGCAAAACAACACATATGGAAAATTCTTTTTAATTCCACTGGTGTACAGAAAAAATAAATATATATCTGATGTTAAGTGCGCAGCTTAAATGTATTAATAATAACAAAAGTGAAAAAAAGAATTGGCCAGAACAAGATAAATAAAAATGGATAAATAAATAAGTCGAAATTGGAGCAGATATTTTGAGTTGTAATCGGGATATGTTTGCCCACGAAAAATGACTGAGTGCAGAACTGTGTACTGGAGATAGGGAATAATGTAAGGATCCCCCTGGCCAGCAAGTGGCCTCATTATGTTCGGGCTAATTGCACGACCTCAGTTCCGTGGGCTGTGAAAAAACAATCAGAATCAGAGAAACATCAGAGCTAAGAAAGGGAATTTGCCTGCAGCTGGGACTGCAATTAGGGCGCCCTGTAATTTGCGTCACGGGCACGTGAGGAAATTAAAAAAAAAAAAAAGAGCAGAAAAAACTGTGGCCAAGTTATAAATAGCCTGAATCGGGGCTGAAGGAAAATGCCATAGCCCAGCGTCGCCCTTGAAAATTGCAAAGTGGGCGTGTCGCCATGACAACAGGCATTCCAGCGACAACACAAACCAGTGCACCGGAAAAAAGGAGCTCGATATCAGATCAAAATAAGCAGGTTGCTCAGTATAAACATTTTTTATAACATATTACAAAATATTTAATAAGCGATTAATAGGGTAGAACCTCTGATATTGTTGAATACAGTTTTTTATTTAACTTTTTTATAACTTTCGTTAAATTTTTTTCCTGTGTGGAGAGTGACTGGCATTTAGCGTTGGAGTTGGAGAAGTTGCAAGCTCTCCTCGTCAAAGTCCAAGATATTGCTGGGGGGTAGCAACCAGCAACTTGCAACTTGCAACATGTTGCCAGACACATTTGATCACCTGTCGGCTACTGGGCTGCGTTTTATTAACGATCCTCTCTGCGTAATCCTGATGCGGATCCAGTCAGGGGTAATGGATTTGAGGGGAAACGAATTTCGAACACAGTGCCAGTTACGGCTATCTTTTCCAGTTTCTAAGAATTCATTTGAGTCATAACCTGATTTGTTTTTTAACTCTAAGCTCATATCATAAAGTTTTTTAAAAGAATGGTTGAATAATTGAAGATCAAACTTCACTCCAAACCGGAAAACCAATCTTATAAGCCTTAGATATAAGCTTAGAATTCGAAAACCCAGGTTATTACTCATAGATATAAATATGACTCATTAAATATAAAATTATTAAACAAGTTACACAAAAAACTGCAATTGATAAATTCAAAAATGGTTTGTTTTTGTTCTATAAAAAAGTTAAAGAAGCAATACTGCAGACAGCTATTATTAGTTATTAGATGTTAATAAAATGAACAAATGTTTAATAATAGTTACTCGAGTAATTCTTAAAGAAAGTGTATTTCGCCTTCTCGACTTTTTCTGCCTTTTCATCGTGGGCTTAGCTACTCATCACAGGTGATTAGCGGCCAAGTCAATGTTTGCCAGCTGATTGCGTTTAATCCGCAATGCTTACGGTCTGGACATGTGGGACAGGTGAAACCAGAGCAATATCAATTAGCCAATAAACGTACTGTCCTCAGGTCCTGGGAGTGACAAAGATGAATGGCTTTGTTTGCTGACTAACTGGAAATTAGCCACAGTAAGTCGACTAGGCCAAAATGTCATCACGATGGCGCTTGGAGGTGTGCCCTCAAAGTTTGCCAGTAAATTAAATTCCAGTTTATTGATGTCAAGCGAGAAGCCGGGACACTTGTTTTCTCTGGCTGGCTGCCTGGCTGGGGGGGATTACATTTTAACGACACGGCCACGGAAGTGGCCCATCAGCAGCCAGCTCGTTTGCTCTAATTGTCGGAAAATTGTATCCCACACAGGGAAAAATTGTAATACTATTAATTTATTTAAATTCAATTACAATGGATTGTTTTTTAAAGAGGTAAAAAGTTTAAAAAATAAAAGGACTAATTAGGGAACTAAAAAACAAGCATATATTACTTATAAATAGGAAAAACAATCATATACTTACGATTATATTTTTTTTTTTTCAAAGCAAAAAGATTATTACATGCATATAATAATATATATATATATATAGCATATATATATATATATATATTTCAAAGTTTAAAAACGTATTGTATTTGTAAGGTTGTATTGTGAGGTTGTATTATCATTCCAGAAAATTTCTCTTTAATTTCACTGTCCCTTTAAAGTTTTAAGCAAGCTAAGCGATAAAGAATATGTTGATAGCAAAAATATAAAACCCGAAATATTTGTATGTACTTACGTTTTTATCTTTTTTTGCTGAGTGGGTACTGGCATTGGGCAGTGGTTAGTCCACTTGTTTAATTGTGCATGTCCCGCTGTCATTTGGTGGCTTAGACTGGCTCAACGTGTGTGACAGTGAATTATGGCCACGTGGGTGACCTGTTGCCTCATCCGTAGGTGTGTCCAACTCCCCATCCTCCAAAGAAAGATATACATATGTATCGCCCGGAAACTGGCATTACAAATGCGGAAATGACACCAAAAAATGAAGAAAAAATGTCTCAAGAATAATTCCTTGCACCACAGTACGTATGCTTATTGTGTTGTTGTTTATGCGCAAACGCATATTTTGATAACATGCCGATTTTTTCAGCCTGAGATAAAAAGCATTATGTGCATTCATTACTTGTAGGGTATAAGGGTATATTGCACTCGTCGAACGGTTTGTAAAAAGCGTTTAAAAACTATATATATATTTTCTTGAACAGCATAATCAGAAGGGTCGATTTAGCGAGGCTGTCTGTCTGTCCATATAAAAAATTGGATCTCGGCATAATTTTTTAGGGTTTATATGAAAATGGGTATCTCAAAGTCGCGAGTGTCGGCAGTAGCATTCTTTTTTGTTTTCTTCTCTTGTTGTTCTCAACGGTCGCTTGAATGAAAATGAGCATTTATAATCGGAGCAGTTCTTATCAAAAATTGTTCTTCTCAACTCCCCAGCGAAAAGCTTTATTCAACTCCAGACTGTTATGCTGTTCGTTTGCTTTTGAGAAGCGTCTATAAATCGGTGGCAATATAACTTCAAATAGACAACCATAACCTAGAAAATTAAGTTTCCAGTGAAAAAAGCCGTAAAACAATATATATATTTTTTGGAGCAACAAAAAGTGAGATAAAAATAATAAATAACAGTTAAGTGTTCATAAGAAAAAATAAAAAAACTAAAATTCTACTTTCATATCTAGCCCAAAATCGTAACTATGCGTAATATGCATGTGTTAAATAAACCAAGCGTATTTATATACGCTTATATTTATATTCTTTGGCGATTAATCTAAGTTATTTATATGCGCAACATTGTTTCTAAATATATAACCGTTAAGCAACATGTATCACAAATTTGCAAGCCTTGAAATATTCATTTTCAAACATACTGAACTAATGGATTGACTTCAAAGCAAACCACAAGAAAAGCAGATAAAGAAAAATAAAGTGATCAAAAATAGACTAAAATTACAAATAAATAAGAAATTTGTTATTAATATTAATTTTAAACACACTCCGAAAGTATTTCTTGTACACCCAATATATTTACTAAAAAACATCTTCAACTTTAACCAAAACAACAATTTTACATTTATTTGCAGTGCAACGCTAAGTGAGCAAAGAGTCTTCCCGCGTGACCATGGCATTACTGAGTCAGATGTGTTAAAACTGAATATTTAGGCTAATCAAATTAGTATAATATATAACCAGAAGGCAAACAAACAATTCGAGCCACATGGCAATGCATCTTAGAAGGACTCTGCGGCCCCTGCTCCTAATAACTTTAATCTCGTGCAGCAATTCATGTAAGTAACAATCTCATAAAAAAAAACTATATTTCTTGACATTCGATTTTATGCCAAAACAATTCCATGAAATTGATAAAGCAAAAACTCTGAAAAACACACCATTGCTAAAGCTTTCAATTTGCACAATTAAAAAAAAAACATACATATCATATTGTTGGCACAAACTTCCTGTCAACGCGCATTCTTTATAATTTATATAGCCTGAGTCTGCACTGCGAGAATTATTTATATTTTTCCGTACCATAATATAGACCTTCAGAAATTGTTACCAATTAACGCCACGCTTAGAAAAGGTAATATAAGAAATAATTGATACTTAAACTATGTAGAGAGCTATAAGCATTAAAAACAAATATTTGTAAAATTCTATGTTGAAATAAAAATCATTTTTATTACTTTTCTCAGTGGAATGGCATAATCTGTTCATCTTCCAAGGTTCAACTAGTCCAGACACAGCTCAAGCTGCAGTCGGTCCGCACTTCGAACTGAAGTTCATAAACCTCCAAAATTCGGGATTGACGCCGCATTTATCTTCTGAGTGTCGTGCATATATACGTTATAATTGTGATATTGGGAAGTCTGTGTTTGTGTACATTTTTGTATTTTATATGTAGAGCACGAGGCGGAGCCGGGAGAATATTGCTATCAGGGCAACTCTATTGCTGTTATCGTCTGTAAACAAATAATTGATTCCGGAGCAAAGAGGGAAAACAAACTCGTTGAGCAGTCCGCCGCAAAGACGTAGTGCTTGGAGGGGATCAATAAAACATGAAAAATGGGATCGGTATAGGCAAGTGCATCTGCGCCCATGTCCCTTCTAAGGGGCAACTCGACCGCAAATCACTTAAAGTCGTTATTATAGCGCCACCAGTGGCTGGGGATTGATGGAATCTGGAAACCGGAGGCTAGAACCCGGCAATAGATAAAGCGGCATGTGAAGTGTTCTGTTGTAGGGCATTCGAGCGATCAATGAACAATACACATACCAGTACAGTTGACCTTCTGCTATACATCGAAAAAAAACCTCCTATATTAGTCATATTTAAAAAATCAATAAGCTGTACTTAACAATAAACAAATATAATCTACATATATACATTTTTAACAAGGGATCGTAAATAATATTTAAAAACAAATGATCCTTCTTTGAGTATTATTTAATAGCTCACTAATTTTAAAAATGTTATCCAAAAATTTGAACGAAAAAATATCATACTTTTTTGATTTATTTGTTTTTTGCTTTAAACAATAATAATTATTTTGTGATCTATTAAATAACACTCAAAGAATAATCATTAAATTGTGATTTTTTAACATTTAAACACTTAAAACAAATATTCTTAGGGAAATTAATGAGTTTAGTTATATTTTGGTAAATTTTAATTCGATTGTAATTATAATTTTGATTTTGTTTTTTTTTTTAAAGAACTAAAAACCTTCTCTAAAGAAATCTATTGATATAATAATAATAATAATATTTTCTCTAATACCTTTTTAGTTCCCCGGCCGCAGGACGATTTGGATTTCGATGAACTTACCGCAAACTGCGGCGGCGAAAATGGAGCCCCCCTGATGACGCCCTGCAAGAGCTCCATAATTCTGGAATACATGACCGGCACCACGCTGAAATGCGAGGCCGACGAACCGATGATTTGGTGGATAAACTACAAGAAATATAATGGGACTACGTTTAACAACACTGAGGATCCGGATCGACCATACGGCACCAGTTGGCAACTGGTTAATGTGTCGGCCGACCATGTGCGCGCCTATTACTGCGTAAAGGATTCGGCTAGTAGCATACTCACCGAGCAGTCGGCGGAGGAGACGATGATCGAGCTGGTGAACCAGGGCCAGGCCAGCTCCATCTATGTGTACGTGAATGACCCGATTTATAAGCTGGTGCCCAGCGACACCATAGTCACTGCCGTGCAGTACAGCGAAGTGGTTATACCCTGCAAACCAACGATGCCCGAAACAGAAGTGCTGCTGGAGACCAATGGATATGTGAGTGGACAGGATCTAGTTAGTAACGACTTGCTTAAAAACATCGAATTTGATCAATCGAAAAAAGGCCTGCTTGAATCCACACACGATAATTATTTAATGCTGCCATTGAATGGGTTTTGATGTCACTGCTAAATGTGGCTACTAAAATAATGCAACAATATATTGTGAATCCGTTTGTCCGATAAACTCATTACAATTGTATGTTTTAGACACATTTTTTAATGATTTTAAAACCCTGGTAACCCATATTAAAATCCAAAGTAAAAAGAAATATAATTAATTTGTTCTAAATATTCAAGAGCTAAATAACATGGGTACATAGTCTTTTGAGGATTCATGCAGAGCTTTAGTTAGGTTGGAATAACCCTTGAAATCATGATTTTCCTTCCTCAAGGAGCCAAAATGGATAATCAGTTCAAAAGGTCAGATTAAGGGCAATCCCAACTTCTTCGACAGCGTGAATTATCAACCCTGGCGAGGCTTCACCTTCCGTGTCATTAATACTTTTTCCGGTTACCTTGATTGCAAGGGAATGAACGACTCCAATTTATTTGACGTTAACTACAGTAGGTCACAGTTTGTCTTAAACCAAATTCGTAGTTAAACCCATTTGCTCCTTGTATATACATACTTTACTATCGCTGTACAGACAATATATATTTCCTAGATATTCAACTATTATAGCGTAGTATTAACAAGACAGTTCCAAGTCCGTAGCTGCATTGATAGGCTGTTTTCTAGGCTTCCATTTTGAATACCCAATATCTGACCAAAGTACCTGTGTGCAGGAATATTCCAGCAAATCGACGGGTCGGTACGATCCGCAGCGGGGATTCACCATCGAAATCCGCAGCATCACGGATGGCGGCGATTACTACTGCCGGCCAAATCCACCTCATCCGGATAACGAAGAGGAGACGACCAGCATTGTCGTGCGCTTTATTGGTAACGGTCACATTGATAGTGAGTTTTTGCACCCCAAAGTTTGTGATTTGTGATTTCCGTCTATAAATGTCGTAAATATTGCTTTCCACTATTCCACAATTATTTTTCGAATCGATCATTTGAAGCGGTTGAGGGATCGGTTCGGTTACGGTTTTGGGCTCCTGCGGCCAAGGATCTAAACTAAGCAAATAATATTCTCTTCCAAATTCATGGATTAAATCACACTCTAAAGCCGACACACGAAATTTCACATACTACTCGCACATTTATATACACACGCAGACAACACTCAAAATAAAACAGAAATCAATAGTGTTTTGCAACTAGCTATAAAGGTGTATAAAAGTATGCAACAATATATTTTTGAAGTCTTTAAACTCATTAGATTTATTTTAAAAGACGGCGTAAATTTTTTGGTGCATACTTTTGGACCTTTTTTTTTAACACTAGTGATTTCTGTGGCACCCAGCAATGGTTTATTTTATGATTAGACAGTGGTTAATTGTTTTGATTTGCTTTCCTAACCCGTAATGTTTTTCTCATAAATCATAAATATTGCACTCGCAAATTAAAGGTGTTCATTGTACAACTTCACCTCTTTATTTTTGGTAAAATGTCCACCATGCACCAATACTGCTTGCAAGTTACATACGTGTGCTAACCTAACCAATGGTATTTCTCTCTTTCTCTGCGTTCCACCCACTGTACCTTCCATGTTCAAATCTTGATTGAATACCCGTACCCACTGTCACGTTAATCTGCTAACTCCTCCAGAATCCGGATTGGAAATTCCCAGTACCCACGCACCGCCATCGGGACCCTTGACCTTGACTAACATGGGTGTCACCGATGACGATGACGAAGTCCTCACTGTTACTAACCAATCGGCGGGTGAGGTGGCACTAATCTTTGGTGATGGTGATGGTAACGGAGCCCTATCCTGGGATCGGGATCGGGCAAGGCGAAGTCCAGCCCGTTTGGCTCCGATGAATGCGTCGCCCTCACCCAGACCAGGGCGTAAGTGTTGTCCTGGATGTTGTTGTTGATCTTGTTTCCTGTCTCGTTTTCGTTGATGTGTTGTTGTCCTGGCTGTGCCTCATATTTTGCATATTTTTGCGTTCAATTTCTGTTGGTTATGGACTTATTTAACTGCAGTAGTTAATTACTAACCTTGTTTGGCTAACACCTACCACCTAAGTACTGTAGAAACGTTAACCCATTTGTGTCTACGTCTATGTCTAACCCACCCATCTGCATGAAGCTATAGCAATGCTGGCCACGCCCAGTCCTTTGCGAAGGGTACATAATAAAGCTAACCTTTCTACCAACGCCACAGAATCCGGCAAACCGCTGCCAAAGCCTGTGATCAAGTCCTCCTCGGACCATCACGTCATCACGGGTACCAACTTCACGTTGGATTGCGAACAGTCCGCCTACTTTGATGCAACATACACGATGAATTGGGAGACGCCAGATAACGACAAGGTAAGTAATATGGTAAATGATTATAGGGTTACAACATTTTTCGATTTTTTTGATATTCCTATTCAGAGAACACGCAAAAATTTAAATATTTTGCCCAAAACATGACAAAATGGCCTCTTATTAAAAAAATTAATTTTTTAAATAATTTTTTTCAAAAATGTGATGAGTTCTTGATTGAAATATCCATTGATACAAAAAGCATATTATTATTCTTTATTGTATAACCAACTTAATAACCAATACTCGATCTGTCAGTATGAACATCCAGATCTTGGAATGTAAATTCCATTAAAATAAGTAAAGATAAAATGAAATAAAATGGTTTATGAGATAAGGTTTAAATATATATCTTAATACCCACCCTCAGAATCGCATCTCATACTCGACGGCCACAATCGATCTGAAAGCCAAGAACAGTACCCACCAGCTGGGCAGGAGCACCTTGACGGTATTGAACACTCAACTTTCAGATTCCGGTGTATACAAGTGCAAGGTCACGGAAAATGAAAAGTCTAGCATACAGTTCATCTCATACAAGATTCGAGTTTTGGGTAAGTGATGTGAAACTACAAAATGTGGGAGATATTTAATTAATTTATTAATTTAAAACCAAAAAACCATAGGTCAAAACGAGAGCTATCTGAACGTGTACGAACCATCGGGCCATTATGATGTGCGGGAGTTTGCCAATCGAACGATCCAGATGACGGCCAATTTCGAGGGCTATCCGGTGCCAGCCTTTAGTTGGTTTAAGCCGGATGGCACCGAGGTTCGCCAGTCGGAAAACAACTTCCAGATCGTGTCCACGGAGCTGAGCACCACGCTCAAGGTGCTCAATGCCCAGCTGCAGGACAGCGGCACCTACATCCTCCGTGGCACCAACTCCTTCGGCACCAAGCAGCGCGAGTACAACGTGAGTGTGATGGACGCCCCGGTCCTCAGCATGGCCGATGCCTATGTCCAGGTGGGATCCGTGGCGCGACTGGAGTGCACCGTGCGCTCCTTCCCGCCGGCTGCCGTCACCTTCTTCTTCCGGCCCTGCAGCCTGGAGCCACGCTGGCCCACATGCAAAGTGCTCAACCAGGACTTCAGCGTGAGTACAGCCTCGGTGTATCCTTTTGTTTCCGGTCTATGAGTATATTTAGGTTGTCACAGGGAGATGGAATCCGTGACATTTTACTAGAAAAAAAAACAGAGCCAATATTAAATGGCTTGAAGATATAAAACGTTGAAGGATTTAAGCAAGATTATTTAAATTTTTTTCACCTATTTTTTTTGTTTATATTAATTTGTTTGTTTAGTAAATTAGTACATTTTTTTATTTATATTAAATGTTAACATCTTATGTTTGTTTGTTGTTAAGTTTATTTATCAGCGAGTTCGAGAATGTGGAAGCTTTTGATTCTCCTTACTGTTAACTTGAATTTAAAGTCATCATTTTGTTTTCTTTATATCAATTAATATGCTATCCCAAATTGAAATAAAAATAGATTTTCAGAGCGTTGTTTCTGTAGACTAATTTTGATTTCAATAATTAATAATTATAATTATAGTGAAAGATAGTATAACAAATTAAAAGCTTAGTTTTAAGTTATCTATATTTGTATTGTCCGCTTAATTGTATTTCATTTGTTGCTTTTGTGTCGTCTCAAACTTTGGTGCTGTCCAACTGCAGAATTCAAGTATACAGGAGGTATATGAGGTAAATTCTTTGTCAACAACCCACTTTTAAACCCTTCTAAGCACATGTTCTTAACCCAACAGTTCCAGACCAAGCCGCGACCCGGAAAACTGAGTGTGGAACGCATTGTGGAGGTATCATTCCGACCCACGGAGCCAGGAATCCTCACCTGCGTTGCCCTGAATGTGGTGGGCGGAACGGAGCGAAGGTCCTCCACCAAGGCGCATGTTTTGCTGGGCAATATTTCCGAGAATATGACCATTCATGGCTTCGATAAGGACCAAAAGATTGCCAAGGAAGACAATGTGAACTTCACTTGCGAGGCGCTGGCCTATCACTTCGACGGTAATCTCGGTTGGCTTCATGATGGTGAGGCTTTGGAGGCGTCTGAAGGTAGGTTTAAGATAATAAAACAAATAAGCACTTTTTTTACACCCAGAAAAAAATTCTTAACTAGCTATGAGCCTTCCATATTATATATTTAGGAAAAAATTACTTTAAAATAAGTCCATGCATCCTTTTAGTACATAAGTAATTAATTCTTGATTATATATGGTGGCCTCAACATTTAGGCCATGTTTAGATATCCAATCCTTAAAATTTAAGAATTTTTCCCTAAATTTAATTTTGTAAGTTAGAAATTTATTACTAAACTAATAGTAATCTTAATGGTTTTTCCTCACAGATGTTCTAATTGACACCAGTCATACTGATTACTCCTACAAGAGCACTGTGCACTTTACTTCGGTATCCGACAAGGATCGAGGAACCTACGAGTGCCGCGCCTACCAGATCGCAAATCCCTCGGTGTACACCAGTCACGAGATAACCATGTACGTCCATGATCCCTCGGCTCCAAGGTGGGTCAGCTCCAGCCAGAATGCCAACTCGAAAATCAAGCGAAAACTGAGCCAAACACTGGAGCTGGAGTGCGCCTCCACGGCGATTCCCGTGGCCTCGGTGCGGTGGTTCAAGGACGACGTGGAGTTGGCCAGTTCAAAGCTGAGGCACTTCATGGGCAATGGCGACAAGTTGCTGATCACGCACCTCTATCCCGGGGACGAAGGCGTCTACAGGTGTCTGGTGGAGAACCGACTGGGCCGCATCGAGAGCTCCTTCACGGTGGTCATTTCGGGTGAGTCTGACTTTTATTTGAATGCGATGATCTGGATATACTTCTAAAAATAGTTTCAAATAAAATGTAAGCATATGATATTGGCCTAAAAAAAAACCCATTTTCTTAAACTTAAAGGAAAAAGTCAATATATTTAAATTTATCATAAAATTTAAATAGTTTGTGAAACAATAAAAAACTGACTTGTTTTCAATTTCAAATGTATTTCTTAAAAATAAATTATGTTATAATTATATCATTACATAAATTATTTATTCTTGCAGTGTAATGATCTTAATATGAATCTAATAATAAATGCTTGACTTTTATAATAGTCTACATTATATAAAATAATATAATTACGATATTTTTAGATCTTCCCGGCATTAGCGGGCCGTGGATTTGGTTCGGTGCGATGCTGCTCCTCTTCCTGATCAGCCTGTGCGTTTTCCTGGCCATTCGCTACCAGAAGGAGCACAAGCGGCATCTGGCCCTGAAGGCCGCCGGTCTGTCCAACTTCGAGGAGGGTGCCGTGGGACAAATAAATCCCGTATTGACCCTGGACGAGCAGGCGGAACTGTTGCCCTACAATCGTGAGTTTGAGTTCAAACGGGAAGATTTGAAGCTGGGCAAGCAGCTGGGGGCCGGAGCCTTTGGCGTGGTGCTCAAGGGAGAGGCCAAGGGCATCCGGAAGGAGGAGCCCGTCACCACGGTGGCGGTCAAGATGGTCAAGCGAACGGCGGACAACGAGGTGGTGCGGGCACTGGTCTCCGAGCTCAAGATAATGGTCCATCTGGGTCAGCACTTGAATGTGGTCAATCTCCTGGGAGCCGTCACCAAAAACATTTACAAACGTAAGTTTTAATATTATTTTGAGTAAATTCTTTTATAGAACATCTAAAATAGAACCAAAGAGGTGCCTTAAAGTACGCAATAAAAACTAGGCGAAGTTTATTGCATACTTTTAGGGATATTTTAAAGTGATTTGAAAACCTTAATTTGTCTCATCTACGATTTCTTAACAATATATAATTTTGTATAGGCGAACTCATGGTCATTGTTGAGTACTGTCGCTTTGGCAACATTCAGAACTTCCTGCTGAAGAACCGGAAGTGCTTTATCAATCAAATCAATCCAGAGACCGACCACATAGATCCCAACATTATGACCCAGCGCATATCCGATAGCTTTGATCTTCACCGGTAAGTGATTTTGGGGCAATGAGGTGACTAACAAAGCCTGGCGTTTACTAACTCAATATTGTAAAAAACTAACATTAGATAACCGTTGTGTTGACTAACTCTATTATATTGTTTTGTTTTTTGGTTTTGGTACATTTTGGTACATTGCTACAATTAACACACCGACTTACTATCAAACAAACACGAAACACGATCTAATTAACTCTTGCAACACTCCACACAACTGAATGTATTTGCACCTGTGCTTATGATTTCGCTCCTGGTTGTGGTCTCCTCCTCTGTGCTCCCCGCTCCATGTTTTCGTGTGCTCCCCTGTGTATCCTTGTGTCCGGTGTGGCGACTAAAACTCAACTAACAGCGATGCGAATGGTGGTGGTAGCTTGAAGTACGCCAATGTCGGTGTCGGTGTCGGTCTTCCGATCCACTCGTATGTGAATCAATTGCACTCGTCGCACAACAATAACACCCAACCGCCACCTCACCGCAGAAACTCGGACAATGATCCCCGACCGGGCACCCGAGCCGGACGACCAGGATCCGGAACAGCCACCTACAGCTACGATCGGCAGATGGACACCTGTAACACCGTGATGACCACCGTGCCGGAAGGTAGGTTGCTCCCAAAAGTAAAATTTACACAAACATAGATATCAAACTGTGCCTGGCAAAACCGTTTAAATATATATGTACTTGAAATTTTATCAAACCTAGGAAATAAATATTGGCCTAACAGAATAGCTTTTTATTTGAAAAAAAAATAAATTAAAAACAAATAAAATAAAATAAAAGAAAAACAATATTCAGAAAATTTTCTGTATGAAGTTATTTCATTTATTAATACTCACATATTTAATAAATTTAATTTCCCATTTAACAGACGATCAAATAATGTCGAACAACTCGGTGCAACCAGCGTGGCGTTCCAATTACAAGACGGACTCCACGGAGGCCATGACGGTGACCACAAGTGACCTGGTCAGTTGGGCCTTCCAAGTGGCCCGTGGCATGGACTATCTGTCCTCCAAAAAGGTGTTGCACGGTGATCTGGCTGCCAGAAATATTCTCCTCTGCGAGGATAATGTGGTAAAGATTTGTGACTTTGGTCTGGCTCGATCCATGTACCGAGGGGATAACTACAAGAAGTCAGGTATTTTTTACATAAAATATACAATTTTTATTTGTTTTTTATTTAATTTTAATTTTTTATATTAGAGAGTGGCAAGCTGCCCATTAAGTGGCTGGCGCTGGAGTCACTGAGCGATCATGTATTCAGCACCTACAGCGACGTTTGGTCCTTTGGCATTGTCCTTTGGGAGATGTTCTCGCTGGCCAAGGTCCCATATCCGGGCATAGATCCCAACCAGGAGCTATTTAACAAACTGAACGATGGCTATCGAATGGAGAAGCCGCCATGTGCCAACGGCGAGCTCTACGAGATTATGCTGGAGTGTTGGCGTAAGAAGTGAGTGCCTAATTGCTATTCAAAATTGATACTTTTTTTTAAAATAATTTACTAATTTTTCTTGCAGTCCTGAGAGCAGACCTTTGTTCACGGATTTGGAGAAACGATTTGCCAGCATGCTTGGTGAAGGTGTAGCCGATGTAAGTGGAAAAATTGTAAAATGTTATATTTTATATACTACTTTATACTTATACTTAACAGCACTATCTAGACCTGAACAATCCGTACATGCAGAGCAATATAGAGTACAGGAGGCAACAGCCGACGGATTACCTGGCCATGATGGGATCCCCCGATGAGCTGGCACCCACTGCTCCACGCTATGTTAACGGACACATAGTGCCCGATATCCGTGAGTATTATTTCAGCCATGGCCATTGATCAGGTTACTAACTAAGCACATTCACAACCATATCAAATCGGCAAACTCATCGAAATGCACCCACTTCCATGCTGGCACACTAACTCAGGCATCGAGGAGCTGCCGGATGATTACCTGGCCATGAGTCCGGACTCCGAACACGATCCCGATGCCAGCACCCACGCCATATTCTCACCCACGCGCCTCGAAGGCGAGGCGTCCGACTTTCCGGACTTCTCAAGCGAAACCACTTTCAATTTCCCAGGGGCGCGCCAGTCGCCTACGTTGAGTAACAATCTGAACAGCGGTTCGAGCAAGCCGCTGCTCAAGAAGAACGGCCTGCCCACGGAGGATGCGGCGGACCAGGCTCCGGAGGAGATACCCATGCTGCACCGTCGCTCCGACGGATCGGATGATGGCTACCAGAGTCCGGAGCAGGGCAGGAGGTTCAACCAGGCCCTCAAGCAGCAGTATGTAACGCCAACGCCATCGCCACGTCATCATGTGGAGACGAAACTCAATGGGGAATCCGGCGATGCGTACGTGAATGTGAAGCCACCCAGGAAGAATATACCCGGCAAAACCGCAACTGGCGGAGGGGGAGGAGGTGGTGTTGGAGCTGGAGCTGCCCCCACGGAAGCCTTCTCGAATCCCAGCTACCAGCCACTGTCCAACGTCAGCGAGCAGCGAAGGTATTAGGAGGTCGCCAAGCCATTAGCTTAAGTCTAAGACCTCTACACAGCTTAGTTGGAGTTTTAAATGGTTTTAAAAATTAGAACATTCAAACATAATTGATCTTAGGAAAACAAATTATTAAGCAACATGATACAGCACGATGAGAATCATTTAAATTTCAACTGATCTATTTAGGGGACTTTTTAAATACAATACTACTTAGTGGCATTGTCAAGATTCTGATATAGCTTTAAGACCACACACTCACTCCATGTTAAATACTATTAATTAATGCCATTTCATGTTTTAGCTTAGTCTAGATCTAAGTCGAGTAAACGTATCTCTGTAATTGATTGTCTTGTATTGTGTATGCATGTACCTACGACTACTCAAATACAATGGGTATAACATAACAATATCTGAAAGTTCTTTGTTATAAATAATGGTCAACTTAAGCTGTCTGTCTTGATAAAATGTTCTTCATCATTCTTAATGCGTCGGCGTTTTTCCTCCAGCTCTAATTCCATTAGTTCATTCTTCAGATTAATTGACTTTAGCTCCAGGCGATGTTTCTCAGCAGATCTGACATTTTCGTTGCAATAGAATCGCTGTTGAAGTCGAATTAAAGCAATTTTCTCATTCGTCAATGATCTGTTCTTATTCCTTTTACTGATAATACATTTTCTTGGTAATGTCTTCTTGATGGGGGAAAATGAAGACTGGGATTCAGGAGTTTCCTGAGCCAGAGCCTATAATAATCGTAGACTGCAAAAGGTTTTATATTTACTCAATCTATGCACCAAACCTTATTGATTGATTCCTCTACAAATGTTGGGCTTTCAATGCCGTCGTCTGGAAATATATATATATTTTTATAATTTAAATTATCCCAATTAAAAATATATGTCTACCGTCCTTACCTTGATCATACTGGTGTTTGTTATCCGGCGAGTTATCAGAACTATACTCATGTCCCGGGCTATTATCATAAACCACAGACACACAATTGCTGGCTGGTTCAAACTCTTTGGTCTTGAAGAACCGTGGAATCATTGTGCCCTCGGTCTTGAGTTTGCTGTTCATGTTCTTGTACTTGTCCTTGAGGGTTCTCCAGGTACGTTCGAATCCACTTTGCTTGGAGAACTGATGGGCCAAGTTCTCCCAGGTGTCCTTTTTCAACTGGCAAGAGGTCGCATCGGAACATTTGTTGTCGATGATGTGCTTATAAGGTTGGATTAGCTCCAGCAGCAAGAGCTCTTCGGAGACGGCAAAGTTTTTGCCCCTTGTTCGCGTTGACTTGTTCAATTGGCTGAAGCTAAACATTTTTATTTTAAATCAAGATTAAGTAAATCACAATTGACAATTTGGTTTAAGCCCAGCTGATGACGAAGTAAACTTGCCAGTTTAATAAATCTAGCTTATACGAAATATTGATTTTCAAATTTTTCGACTTAAAACTATTTGAAATCGCTTGTATCCTCATCATATAATTCAAACTCACAATTAAAAGCAAACACCATTTCAAACATTTGAATTTTGATTAACGGACTCTCCGTTATCGATTTTCAAGCCGTGAACTATCGAGTACTCGATAAGCCGCTTAGTGTCACCGCTAGTAGAAATTCGTGTTGCTCTCTGTAATTTGTAATAATTGTTTTTAGCCCAATTCAATTGTTATTTACTCGGCCGCAAAATGATGGTAAGTGGGGAGGAGAGCCTAACTACTTGGTGCTACCCGGATGTTATTTAAACAATTAAATTGCCCAGTAGTACTCGGTTTTCGTGGCATCTGAAATGACGCCTCGCCTGCACACAAAGAAAGTCTTATCATCAAAAAATGGGCGTAATTAGAGAGAATACATGGGATTAATGGTTTTTTTGCACCCCCATAGGACGGCACAGATGACTCAAATCTGCTGAACAGTCCCTCCACCAACAATGGAGCCACAATGGAAATCGCCTCGCCCACAAATCCGCTGGCCAATCCACCAGCAACAGGCGGAGCATCAGCACCAGCACCAGCAGCGAGTGGTGCCGCCACAAATGGCAGCGGATCGGCCACATCGCCGGACAGCTCCTCCTCCGCTCCGGCCACGCCCGCCGTTCTCGGCGAGAACGCCCTCCACGTCGAGATCTCCGATGCGCTGAGCGAAAAGGAGAAGGTCAAGTTCACAGTGCACACCCGCACCACGCTGCCGGGATTCGCGAAAAAGGATAACAATGTGGTGCGTCAGCATGAGGAGTTCGTCTGGCTGCACGACCGCATCGAGGAGAACGACGATTACGCCGGCTACATTGTGAGTTTCCGGTTAACATATTAACACATTGCTAATCAATGATCTCATCCAGATTCCGCCCTGTCCACCACGTCCGGACTTTGATGCCTCCCGGGAAAAGCTACAACGCCTTGGCGAAGGCGAGGGCAACATGACCAAAGAGGAGTTCAAGAAGATGAAGTCAGAGCTGGAGGCGTAAGTGTTAATATATACCTAAATATTGGTATTTTTACGTTAATCTTACCCTTTTTTTACTTGCCAGCGAGTATCTGGCCACCTTCAAGAAGACGGTGGCCATGCACGAGGTGTTCCTGCGCCGCCTCGCCAGTCATCCCGTCTTTCGCGTCGACCAGCACCTGAAGGTGTTCCTCGAATACGACCAGGACCTGTGCGCCAAGCCCCGCAAGAAGATGGCCATCTTTGGCGGCTTTGTCAAGTCGTTGGGCAAGACCACCGACGAGATCCTTCTCAGTGCCACTGTGCGGGATGTGAATGACTTCTTCGAGAACGAGCTGCAGTTCCTCACCGAATACCACGGCCATTTGCGTGAGGCAGCGCTCAGGACGGAGAAAATGACGCAGCGCCACAAGGATGTGGGCGACTCGCATCAGAAGATTTCAAATGCTTTGTCGCAGCTCTCGACCACAGAGAAGGGCAATGTGGAGACGTTTGTGGCCAAGTCAGCGGAGATATTCGAGAGAATCAAGGTGGGAGGTTTTAATTTCCGCTTTTATTTTGCCTTTTATAATCTTTTTATGCCTCTGCTTTTGTAGAATCTGGAGACCCGGGTGGCCAGTGACCAGGATCTCAAGCTGGGCGACACCTTGCGTTACTATCAGCGGGATAGTGACGCTGCCAAAGCTCTTCTAATCCGGCGATTGCGATGTTTGGCCGCCTATGAGACGGCCAATCGAAATCTGGAGAAGGCGCGTTCCAAAAACAAGGATGTGCATGCGGTAAGTCTGGGTGACGGTTAATATTCGTGTTTCAGATCGTTTAGAGAGCAATTGTATTCCCTAAACAAAATTGTTTCCAGCGGGGCAATTAATTCTCACGCTTCACTAATTACAACAAAACAAATTATTTGCGTTCTTGTACTTTATTTCTACCGTCCACAACCCAAATTGCTCTGCTCTCTGCTCTGCTCTGCTCTGCCTGTCCCCTCCTCTTCACTCTTTGTGCGTGTTTGTGGTTCTGTTTCTGCAGCCTTTGGAGGTGCAAGAGGTATTTGGCATTTAACGTTTTAACCGTCGGTTTAGTAGATGTGTCGCCAACCCACGTAACTGCTGCATGCATTCCACCGTTGCTCTCCACCCATAAGCACTCTAGCATGTCCTTGTTGTGATCTACTAGTTTTGGTTTAAGACACAACTAACCGCTCATATTTACCCCCACTATTTAGGCTGAGACTGCCCAGGCGGAGGCCTGTGAGAAGTTCGAATCGATGTCTGCCTGTGGAAAGGAGGAGCTGATCGGTTTCCGCAACCGAAGGGTGGCTGCTTTTAAGAAGAGGTAAGTTATCATTTTCGTATAATATTAATTGTAATTAAAAGTGCCTTTGCTTTGCCCGTTTTAGCCTCGTGGAGCTCTCGGAACTCGAGATCAAGCATGCCAAGACCCAGTACGAGTATTTGCGCCAATCGCTGCTTGCGCTCAAAGAAATTGCCTGAGACGGGGAGCCGGCGGATGCGGAGGCGGAGGCGGAACCAGAGGAAACAGGAACCGGAAGTGGATGAGTCACCCGCACATTGTTTACACACCCCACACTGAAACGCACGCCTCATGGAGAACACACGCCCCCGGGAGACGAAGTAAATCAATTGTTTAATTGCTAAGCAAACAGTTTATTATTGCACAGGCCAGATCGAGTGCAACATTAACTCCCTAGCCCACATATTGTATTAACGAATATCCATTTGTTTTGTGAACAGAGCGCTTTTCTATTTGTCAAACAAGCATTCCTCTCTAAAGCATAAAACTACAACTATATTGTATAAACACACATGCATTTGAAGCAGAATATAAACGAGAAATATTGTACAGAAGGCGGGCTGTTTGTGAGCAGTCAGTATACTAGTGTTGCTTGGAATCGGTTCGGTAGCCAGGCAACAGGAAGCGTTCCCAAATTTAGCGTTCCAAGGACAATCGGTTTCCACAGTCGCTGAAAATTTAGTTTGTTCTCCGAGTTACTTTCAGTTTCCTCTAGTTTTTTTCTTGATTTATTGCCTTGAAAATCCCCAAGCCATGGATGACTATGGCGTCTTCGATTACAAGCGTCCGGCCAGCGCTACGGATCTCGATTGGAGGAGCTCCTACTATCGCGGCCATCGTCACATCACGGACCTGAGAATGGGCAACAAGCTGAACCCCAAATTCACGGACAAGGGCATTTATGTGAGGGATCCGCTCCTGTCGGCGAAGCCGATCTCTGAATGCATGGCCAATTATGTGTGGCAGGTGAGTGGATTTATAGGAGATTACTTGCCGGGAATTAACGCTTACCCCTTTGTTTTTTCAGTACGGCAATCCGAATACCCTGAGGAATCCCTCGCTGAACATGAAAACCCAATACATGAAGCCATTCGAGGAGGGAAGTCTTCGCTTTGTGAAGCGGAAGATGAAGCCCATCTCGAGTGTGAGTCATGACTCCTTTGTGCACAAAGCACTGCCCGAGGAGCAGGAGATTCTGCCGATTACAATGCCCACACCCGTGGTCGCTACCAAACTGATCGTCGACCGTTCGCAGGCGTCGTATAGCAAGTATCTGGACCCCTCATCCACCACCTACAACCTCTCCTACGTGCGCTTGAGTCCCGAGGATTTATGTGGCGGAGTAGCGGCCCACGACAACATAACCTACTGGAATTGGTCGGAGAAGATGCCGCCCACGCGGAAGGTGTCCCGCGAGGTGGACCCCATCATGTGCGACGAGGGCTCAACGCAGGTCTGTCCCAAGCGGCGCTGCGAGTTCCAGAATCTCAACAAACCAGTGCCCCATTCGGGAATGGTCACCGAGGTGCGCGCCAACTTCACGGATCCGCAGTTTAGAAGGGTGGAGTTCGATCCGGATGTCAAACCGATTCTGGTGCACACGGAGGTTACGCCGTTTGCCAATAAGAGCGAGTACGCCATCTACGGATCGGGAGAACCCGTCATCAAGTACGTTTAGCAGTTCTCCTTTCAAATCCTTACGACTTCACCTTAAACTAAATTTATGTTAAGACAAATAAAAAGCATATGGTAATACTTATACACGATTATTTTTTTTTTTTGGGTGGGTGGTTAATTTTCTATCCTTCAAAATTCTATTGATATTAAAATTAAGAAGTTTATTGCTTTTAATAAAATCTTCAATATAATTGATGTATCCAAATTATTCAAAGAAATATGATTTTTCGAATGCGTGGTAAAAATTTACTATTTTCACTTGGTTTTTACAAAATCTATAGTGATAAAGGAAGTTATATTAAGCAAAACAGAGCGTATAAAATCCAATTTAAATTGATCACTCTACAAATCAAATATTGCACCATTTAGAATTTTAATGAAATCGTTGTTGTAATTTTTGTATCCAAAATTATTTAAAAAAGCCCTACACAATAGTACATGAATGTCAATATTTCAATTCCCATTTTGATTGCCAAACTATAAAGCAGATTCATTCAAAAGAGTTGAAGCTGTGGGGCATCAGGCGATAGGCGGATGTGACCAGCACCTCGTCAGTGTCCTGGATGGCGGGAATACAGTGCTCCTGCTCTGGCGGCGGAGCCTTGGCAATGTAAATGGGAATGTCCCTGTGCAGAAACTCAAGGATGAACTGGCGGCAGACGCCGCACGGCGTGGTGAACTGATCCGGATGATAGGCAACCACAGCCCCAGCCGTGTACTTCCTTTCGCCCTCGCTGATTCCCTTGGCCAGAGCACATCGCTCCGCGCAATTGCCCGCAGTAAAGGACACATTCTCGATGTTACAGCCCGTATAGATCCTGCCGCACTTGGCCCGGAAAGCTGCACCCACTTTGAATTTGCTGTATGGAGCATAGGCGCACCTGCGGGCGGAGAATGCCGCCTCCAGCAGCTCACGACCATCTTCACCTGCGGGAAATTGACATGGTTATGGTTGAGGGATCTAGGATACAGATTAGATCAACACTTACCCACGGCACAGAAGGCCACCGTATATTCCTCTAGCATCTCGGGATGTGGTAGGTTCTCGGATTCACTGACGCGACCCCTGTCTCCATTGAGACGCGCCTCCCTGCGAGCCACCTCACAGAGCAGTCCCTCCAGTGTCATCATGTAGGCTGCCAGGACCTTCCGGAGCTTCTTTTGGCGCAACTCGTTGATCTTGCCGCCGGCGCACTTGGTGCCAGATCGCTCCTGGCGACGAGCCAGTTCGCACTGCAGCAACTCCAGCTCCTTCATCTTCTTCTCCAGCTCTTTTCTCCTCAGCTCATCCTCCATGTCGCTGAGGTTCTTCATGTACCTATGGAGGAGCTTCTGCTTTTCAGCCATTTTTGTCTACTTTAAATTTGTTAGAAAATAATCTGTTTTTGTAAGCCAGTTACAAAGTACTGATTCTGTTGGCCAACTGTAAAACACTAATGTCATTTTATCAAAAGGAAAGAAATTTATATTTCTATGATTTATATTTTGTATAAATTTGTTAAAAAGAAAAAAATTTCTAAAAATCAACAGTTTTTTAGTAAAATAAAAAATACAAATCATTTTGAAATATAATCTGAAGCTTTTTATTATCATGATTCATGAATGAATACTAAACAGTGTAATTTTCAAACGGCAGTGATTACAGAAGGTATGACGACAATGCTAAAACAAATAATATATACTGATAGTAATATATAGCTTTAGCTGGTAGTAAATCTTTTTAGAAACTATTCAGCTAACTGTGCCACTGACGGTATAGAAATCTGAAGCTTATATTTTTCGCTTGATATAAACAAAAGTAGTGTTTAGTTTCACTTTGTCATAAAACTGTTATTCCCCCATAATGCAATCATTACGTTATTTAGTGTCAGTTGTTACTAATAAATGCTACTGGATTTCCTCCGATTTCTCTTCGTCCCATAGATTTAAATTAGATATTAGTTACCTTTTACGAAGTTGATAACCCTTGCGAATAGTCCAATTTTTAATACTTTTAGTGGTTATTACTTATTAGTCATTTAATAATATAAAGTATAAATCTTTCTTAAAATCTATTGGTAAGTCCGTGTGTACATATGTACATACTTTCATTTGTGATAATCTAAATTTGGACTTTAATTTTTATAATCCTTTTTCAAAGATTTAATCAAAAGTTCTTAATCAGTTTCATCCACAATATTTTAAAATTGTAATCTTATAAGTCATCGATCTCCTCATACGTTTGTGCAATGAAAAATAATAATCTTTGTTGAGTAGTGTAATTTTCTTTATTTCAAGTGATTAGATTAAAATTATATAGATTACTATTGGCAAGAGGTTGTGGGGCAACCTTGAACTAACTCCCTTCCCTCTCCTTTATTACTTCCGATAGGTGCGAAAACTGCTGGGCAACAGATTGAATATGGAGGTGCACAGGATGGGATCCTCACTCTGGAAGGGCTCCTCCTTTGCCGCTATCCTCGCATCGATGGCCTGGGCCACATAGATCTGTATATCATCGGTGGCGAACTCCCGGATAAACTGGCGGCAAACGCCACAGGGCGTGGTAAAAACATCGGGTTCATAGGCCAAAACAGCTCCGGCGGAAAACTCGGTGGCTCCTTCGCTTACGGCCTTAGCAAGAGCCGTTCGCTCCGCACAAGAGCATGGTGTAAAGGCAGCATTCTCCACATTGCAGCCGGTGAAGATCTGTCCACTGACCCTGGCCCGGAAAGCAGCACCCACTTTAAATCCACTGTATGGCGCATAGGCCCGCTGACGCACTTCAAAAGCAGCTGTTAAAAGTTCTTGGACCGAGGAATCTGGAAACCAAATACAATCCACGTCACAGTAGTGACAATATAAAAATATAAACTTAGAAATCGAAATACATGAACTATTATTAAATAATATTAAAAAATCTCTTATGGATAACTTTGGTAATCGGATTCTTATTATCAATTGGAGAGAGGAATCTTACCCAGACTGCCATAAGTGACCACCTTCTCCGCCTTCTCCGCGCGTGCAAAGTTTTTGGTCAGATCTGTCATCATTATTTAATAATTTTGGTCAATGCAGGCACGCCTCTTTATTTTAAATATTTTGTTATATTTTTAGCGGGGCGAGTGCGTGGCTAAGTGTTTCTCCTCTGAACGTCCGCTGGCAAATGGACGGTTTGTGTTGATGGCGCCGCGCGAAGTTGGCTATGATGGTAATCCTCTCCGTCGTGCGGTGGTGACAAAAATAAACACACTTGGCCAACTCGGAGCGGATGAGAGAACTAGAACCAGAGCCGCCTGATAAGCAGCGATCGTGGAGAGCAGCGAAAAACACAAACAGATGCGAGCGGTTGCCATGTATAAGCAGTTCAATCAACAAATAACGAGGGGTGGGTTTACAGAATTTAACAAACTGGGAGTCACATAAGTAACAGTATTGCACATGGATTGCAGCGGGCTTGCACCCTGCCAGGTTCCGATTCCTATTCCACTTTCCTATTTCCCGTTCGAGAAGCTGAAGCCGTTGGGCAGCAGTTGGAGAACGCTGGTGCAGAGCACCCTCAGTGGAAGATTGGTCGGCCTGGCTGCGTACAGGGGGATGTCCTTGCCGTTGACGAACTCGGAGAGGAACTGCCGGCAGACGCCGCAGGGCGTGGTGAAGCCATTATCCTGCTGGGCCACCACCGCACAGGCCACAAAGTCGCGTTTGCCTTCGCTGAAAAAATACACATGATTTTAGGTTATTTTTGAACAAAATAAAAACTATCTATAAAATCTCAATTAAAAACTCGAATTAATACAAACAGTAAAACCAAAAAAAAAAAAAACATATCTCTATTATTTTTTCATAATTTTTCAATGTAGTTCCCGAGGTATTGAGTTATGAGGAAATAAGTTATTTAAAATACATAAATAAGACGCAACAACTGATAACAGACTAGTAATGTTTGCAAAACAGTACTGTCAGGGGTTATCTTAATATAATGAAATCTAATATTTTTTTTTAAGTTGATTGAAATATAAACTTTTGTTATGACTACATAACTAAATTTAATTTTTATGTAAGGATATGAAAATTAAAGGTATATATATACAGGTTTTATGATTTCTTAATATGGCTTTCAGAGAGAATCTATAGATATGTTTAGATTTCTGTGACCCTCCAGATTATTGACCTACTGACCTTATGGCCTTGACGGCTGCAGTGCGCTCCGCACAAATGCAGGTGGCATACGCCCCGTTCTCTATGTTGCAACCGGAGTAAATGGTGCCATCGCTGGTCCTCAAAGCAGCTCCCACGGCAAAGTTGCTGTACGGACAGTAGGCCTGCTTCCTGGCTTCCGTGGCTGCCAGGATGAGCTCTTGAATCGAAGGATCTACGGGATCGACAACAAATTAGAGTGATAATTGATCAAGATTTTTTGCAGCAACTTTGTACCCAAGCTCTCGAACTCCCGCACATTGGGCTCGTCTCTTGCTCCATTGATAAACACCTGTGTCATGGCCAACGATTGTTAATAAATATTTCGCAATAGAAAATGCAGCTCAGCAAATAAACACTTCCAATTCTCACTGCCACCACAAAAGCTGTGGCTGCAGCAGCTGTTTTTGGCAGGGGCGTACGCTGGAACTTTTTTTTGGAGTTAAATAGCCTCAGTTAAAAATATTACTTTTTTTCTATAGTTTTTTTTTTATGTCGTTCTTAAGGGTAATATTTATAAAATTGTAAAAGTAATTAACATTAGAAAGGTTTACTCTGAACTCAATTTTATACCTACAATATGTTAGCCTTAGTTCCAAAACATTTATGTTAGAATATTTCAAATTATATATAAACTTTTTCAATTAAAGCAAAAGTTTTACTTGAATTTTTTTGATCAAAATTTGTTTTGTGTTTATAACAAAGCACTTATTTGTAATGTAACTTTAATTGCAGTTTTATATTTTCGAGTGTGAACAGAAAATGATAAAATCGATTGGCTTAAATAAAAACTAAGAGTTTTTAAATTTCCAATATTTGAAATACCCTTCTGAGACGCCCCTGACTCTGTAGAACGTTTTCCAACACTGCCAATATGTAAATAAATATACAAGTAGATGTGTGGGTGAATTTTGTTTTCACATACACATACATAGGTTGCTCACAGCAACCCGTGAATTGCGTCTGCTATATTTTTCTCTTATCGTATAATTCAACCCCGATCGGAAAAGTAAGCGACCGATTTGGTGGGCATTACGACCGGAAAAACCGTGAGTGACTGTTCTTGTGGTTTCCCCCGCACGACTTTCTTCCCAATTCAGTGTAATAATGACGACGCACCCAAGACAACAGCCACAACAGGACGTGCAGATCTCGATGGGTGGATCCGGAGGTGGTTCCGGCGATGGAGTGCCGGAGAGATTGCCGCCGATTAGCGTGGAGGGACAGCGCTTCCCGTACTGCATCGTTTGGACTCCCATTCCGGTGCTCACCTGGCTGCTGCCCATGATCGGTCACATGGGCATTTGCACCTCGGCCGGAGTGATCCGTGACTTTGCCGGTCCCTACTTTGTCTCCGAGGACAACATGGCCTTTGGGCGACCCACCCGCTATTTGAGATTGCATCCCAAGTACGTGGAGGGCGGCAGCTATGCCTGGGACGAGGCCGTGTCCAAGGCATCCGTGCTCTACGGCACCCGCATCCACAACATCTTCTGCGACAACTGCCACTCGCATGTGGCCACCGCGCTCATAAACATGCGCTACAAGAACACAACCGTATGGAACATGCTCATCCTCAGCATGTGGCTCTTCGTCTGCGGACGCTACGTCGGAATCGGTGGCTTCATCAAGACCTGGCTGCCGTTTGCCATTCTCCTGACCATTTGCATACTGCTAGGCGTCTACTTTTAGTGGTTAAGACTACGTTTATTTTATATTCGTCATGTAGTTTCTAATTAAATTCATGTTAAAGTGTGTAGTTAATTGAAGGAAATGTAAACCATTAAAAAGTGGAATGGCAAAACAGCATAGTTCAGTGGATAGTTTGGCATCAACGCGTTATCTATGTATGTATGTATGTAAATAAGTGCAATAAATGATTTCATATCATATGGCAGATAAGAAATATAATACGCATTTTAATTGATCATTAAACTGGAATTAGATTTAGATGGCTAGCATTACAGCTAGATGCTTATTGATGTTAACTATTATTATTATATTATGGTTATTATCAATATCCTTGTAACGTCGTAGTTTATTCACTGGGAAGTTCCCACTTAAATGCTGGCTAACAAAGTTTAGAGTAATTACATATATCCTTAGGACTTAGAGCTTGGTGTGGATTTACACATTTTAATTCTCAACGGCGCGGGTGACCTCCTCCGCCACTTCAAGGAGTTTCTTCCACTGCTTTATGGACAGGGAGATGCCCTTTTTGCCGGGCAGGGTCTCACCGCCTTTCTCGTAGTATTCTCGGATGTCCACCATCTTGCGGCCGCGGAACTCGTTGATTCGCACCTGGCGAAGTCCTTCCAAGGTCCAAGTGGTGGCCCCACCTCCGGCCGAATCTCCGGAAGCGGATTTACTTTCCGCCGGGGCTGCAGATTCCTTCGCTTTCTTGCTTGGCGGCGGATTGCGCTGTTGTTGTATGCATACTGATTAAGGCCAGTTTTTTTTATTGTTTCGAGCTCTACTTACATCCTCCGGGCCGCTATCGCTCTCAGAGGAGGAGGCCTTTTGCTTCTTCTTAGTCTTGGGCATGTTTTCTTTTATTTTGTTTTATAAAAATGCACGACAAAGATATATGAGGCAGAATGCGTGAAAATTCGCGCTTGATAGGCAGTGTTGTTAATCGTATCAAAAAGAACAGGAAGTAAAATCGATTCCGTTATTTGTACATCGATGTTTTTAGGTAGATAGAAGCATCGACTTATTATTATTTTCGTTGATATCTGTATATCTCATTTTACAATTTGCGTTTGGCTTAACATGATAAAACGAAATAAATATTAACAGACACTTTTATAATTTCTAGCTTACATTTTTGAATGTCGAAAATACATCGAATTTTTCAACAATCGATAATTTTTCGCGCAGTACTGGCAAACAGCGCGTATTTCTGCACACTGTTTCACCGGCGTCACTTTGGAAGGCGCATTTTTTTTGCAGACTTATCATTTTATAAAAAATTCTCCTGGCGTCAGCACAGCGGCTGCTGCAAATTAAATTACTAGTGTAAGTGAAGATTAGTTGTTCTTTTTCTATCTTTTTTCTATCTATCAAATGGCCGCAAGTTTTGTTTAAGTAAATCCGACTAAAAGAGTGCATGTGCTTGTGTGCGTGTGGCTACGCCAATTTTTTTTTTTTTATCCGTGTGAAGTATTTAAAGTACAAACAAAATGGGAAAGAAATCCGACAATCCTGAGAGTTCCGGCAAGGGTTCCGATGGCGAGGAGGAGGAGGAGTTCGCAGTGGAGAAGATCATCGACCGGCGGGTCCGCAAGGGCAAGGTAAGTGATCCGCGTCAGAATTTCCCCCAACTTCGGGTCCTACTACGGCATTTTCCACCCGCAGGTGGAGTACTACCTCAAGTGGAAGGGCTACGCCGAAACAGAGAACACCTGGGAGCCCGAGAGCAATCTCGACTGCCAGGATCTCATCCAACAGTATGAGCTGAGCCGCAAGGACGAGGTAAGTGCGATGCGATACTTCGTACAGTTGTGCTCGCTTGGGTTCGTCTACAGCCGATCTTAATCCTCAGGAAAAGGCGGCGGCTTCCAAAAAGGACCGCCCCAACAGCAGTGCCAAGACCAAGGAAACTCCGGGACGTGTTAGCACATCGTCGGCCACTACGAGCAAGAGAAAGTCGGAGGAACCAACAGGTAGGCCACTATCCCAAATAGAACTAAGCCGTAAACCTTAAAACTTCCCTTCCCAAAGAGTACCTACAAAAAAATGTTTTTTCTCTACACTAAAATTTGATTTGCCGCGCAAAAAGTACCAACAGTAAACTAAGTCAACCTCATTCGGGTTGGTGCAAAGCTGAAGCTACAGTCAAACTTCCATAGCTTAGGCAGCTCTAAAAATAAGTTTAAAGGAGCAACAGCACCCTGTTTTCTTCATCTGCTAGAAACTTATCCTGCATACCCACATTAATAGGTATACTGTTTAGTTGACAAATTAGGTGTTCAGCTGAGAAACGTATGTAATTTTAAAGTTTGAAACCAATCATCAAGCCGATAAATCACAGAAAAGTTAAAAATCAATAAAATACTAATAATTTAAATTCGAAATTCGAAAACAATTTAAACAAATGAGAGTTACTCTTTAGAGAACCCTTCAAAGAGCCTCTCAGTTGTATTTACAGAGTAAAACATTTTACTACACCCATAATTTATGCAAAAGTGGTATACATACATACCAGATACCTACACAAATAGGTTAAATTGTAAATTATTCTCAATGCCGATTTCCCAGCTGCCAAACAGGAATAGTAGAATGGAAGGCACGTCGTTTTTTCACTCTAACTCTCACTTATTATTTTGTGTTTTCATTTTTATTTAGCGCCAGCCAGCAACAAATCAAAACGCACAACAGAGGTGGACCAGGAAAGCACTGATTCCTTGCCATCCGGCTCTACTGGATTCGACCGCGGTCTGGAGGCCGAAAAAATTCTGGGCGCCTCGGACAACAACGGCCGCCTGACATTCCTAATACAGTTCAAAGGAGTGGACCAGGCAGAAATGGTGCCCTCTTCAGTGGCCAACCTGAAAATCCCGCAGATGGTGATCCACTTCTACGAGGAGCGCCTGTCCTGGTACTCAGACAACGAGGATTAGGCTCTGCTCTGAAGTTGCTTCATCAATATCAAGAGCGCTCATTTATCCAACGAAGAAAACCACACTAGATTTATCTCTGGCCTCCGGGCAGGCGATTACGAGCCCCCCTCCCTACTCATGCAGCCTCGGACAAACTTTCTATTTCTGTCCAGGATTCATGTTTGTATTTATGAACAACATTTTCAATGAATAAAAGATCTTATGTCCAGACGAAAAAAAAAGGTTTCATTTATAAAGATAAACAAGATCAATGACAGTCGATAATAGCTGCTCGATTTCCGTTGAGAAGCGTAGCTTAGGATGGTGATATTCCTGAGGCTTTGATAATGACTATATATAGGTGCACTGTATATAAAGCATGCTTGGCTTAAGTCCGAGGTCTTGTCTATATCTAACGGCTATAGGGAATATAGGCTTTTACTTCGATAAAAGTGCATACGATGCACGATGCAGCAGGCGACGAATGTGTCACATTTTTCTCCTTGGTTTATTGCAAAGTAGGCGTTGAGTTTATTTTAACGTTCTTGATTTGAATTTGTTTAAGTAAAACCAACTCAAAGGTTGCATGTGCTAGTGTGCGTTTGGCTGCGCCAATTTTTTTTACCCGTGCTAAGTTTTTAAAGTACAAACAAAATGGGAGAGAAATCCGACAATCCTAAGAGTTTCGGCAAGGGTTTCGATGGCGAGGAGAAGGAGGTGTTCACAGTGGAGAAGATCATCGATCAGCGGGTCCGCAAGGGCAAAGTAAGTGATCCGCGTCAGAATTTCCCCCAACTTCGGGTCCTACTACGGCATTTTCCACCCGCAGGTGGAGTACTACCTCAAGTGGAAGGGCTACGCCGAAACAGAGAACACCTGGGAGCCCGAGAGCAATCTCTACTGCCAGGACCTCATCCAGCAGTATAAGCTGGGCCACAAGGACGAGGTAAGTGCGATGCTACAGTTATACTGGCTTGGTTTCCGTCTACAACCGATCTAAATCCTCAGCAAAAGGACCAACCCAACAGCAGTGCCAAAACCCAGGAAACTCCTGAACGCGTTAGCACATCGTCGGCCACTACGAGCAAGAGAAAGTCGGAGGAACCAACAGGTAGGCCACTATCCCAAATAGAACTAAGCCGTAACCTTAAAATTTCCCTTCCCAAAGAGTACATACAAAATAAGATTTTTTCTCTACACTAAAACTCGTTTTGCCGCGCAAAAAATACCAACAGTAAACTAAGACATCCTGATTAGAGGTTGGGGCAAAGCTACAGTCAATCTTCCATAGCTTAGACAGCTCTTAAAAGGTCTAAAGGAGCAACATAACCTTGTTTTTTCATCTGCTAGAAACTACATTTCTACATCCAATTGCAGACTGTTTAGTTGACATATAAGGTCTTCAGCTGAGAAACGAATGTAATTTTGAAGTTAGAAACCTACCATCAAGCCAAGAAATAACAGAAAAGTTCAAAATCAAAATAATAATAATTTAAGTTCGAAATCAATTCAAACAAATGAGTTACTCTTTAGAGAACCATGCAAAGAGCCTCCTAGTTGAGTTTCATAATACCTACACAAATAGGTAAAATTGTAAAGACATACTTCTCAATACCGATTTTCCAGCTGACAAACATAGAATAGTAGAATCATAAGACACCTTTTTTTCACTCCAACTCTTATTATTTTGTGTTTTCAAAACGCACAACAGAGGTGGACCAGGAAAGCACTGATTTCGTGCCAACCGGCTCTACCGGATTCGACCGTGGTCTGGAGGCCGAAAAAATTCTGGGCGCCTCGGACAACGGTTGCCTGACATTCCTAATACAGTTCAAAGGAGAGGACCAGGCAGAAATGGTGCCCTCTTCAGTGGCCAACCTGAAAATCCCGCAGATGGTGATCCACTTCTACGAGGAGCACCTAACCTTTTACAACGAGAATGAGGCTAAGCCTGTTCATTTACCCAGCGAAGAAAACAACAACGTAGACGTATCTCAGGCTTTCGAGCAGGCAATTGAAAATGAAGCCTCGTAAAACCTTTATATTTCTGTCCAGGATTCATGTTTGTGTTTGTGATTACAATTTTCAATGAATAAAAGATAAACAAATGTCAATCGATTTCCGTTGATAAGCTTAGCTGTGAAGCGTGAGAAGCGCAGAGAAGGGTGGTGATATTTATTGTTGCACGATATTCCACAAGCTTGGCTTAATTCCTGAGACTTTGTCTATGGGGATATAAAGGCTAAATGGATAAATAGGATTGCTTATTTTTTTGTCCAAGAAAACCGACAACCCTGAGAGCCCTTCCACTTTATGAAGGATTTATTTTTGTATTTATGATGAAAATTTTCATGAATAAACCAACATTATTTTCCGTTCGATTAGGTCGAATGCATGTGCTGACCATGTGGCAGGTATAGTCCTTACTTCATTGCCCACTTACAATTTTCAAGGTCACCGCTTGGGTTTAGGCGCTGTTATGTGAGTATTGAGGCCAGGTTTGTTGGCATATGTAGGGTTTGTCCTCATCCTCCGGTATTTTACAACTTATGTTTTGCAATGCATTTGTGGACCTGAAATACTCTCTTAGGTATACGACTTTAATCGTTTCAATTCATTGTTGTTGGATCTAAAATTAATCTTAAGCTTAAAACAAAACTAATTGAGTTGAACTGTATAGTTACTAAGTACATACATAGGTTTCATAAGTGATCCATACTTAGTGAAGAGTTTTAAGTATTTAGAAGTTTATTGGCCACATTGCATTCGGAGTTCTCGAGCACATTTCCGCAGCAGGACCAGTGGCGTCTCCCGGGATGTCCAGCATGTCCATGACCGCAGCCACTATATCCAGGCATTCGACCCTCGCACGAGCACAACACACTTCGGTTGCCCTTTCCGGAGCAGAAGGAGCAGCAGTGGTAAATGCCCGTGTGCGGTCGAACCTGACGCGCCTGGAAGGTGAAAGGACCTCCCTTGATGGGCCGCTCGTTGATTGTGATCGTTAGGATCAGCGCACCCTGGGCATCCGGCGTAAAGGATATGTTGTAGGTGCCATCCCTGTTGTCCGAAACCTCCACTGGCAGAAACTTGGAGCTCGATTCCTTGTACTTAAGCATGCAGTTAATCTCCAAGCCCCCGTGGCAAAGGGAAACTCCGTCGGCATCTCTGGAGTGCAACAGAAGATCTGCCTTTTTGTGGAGTCGCAGCTGGGAAAACCCCTGCCATTCCAAGGTACACAAGCCAGGTTCCACCACCTGCATGGTGATGATGCCATATAGAGGAATATCACGCTGGTCTTTCGTAGACGGAGCCCGAATTTTGGGTAAGAAGTGTAGGGAGTCGGAGATCTGGAAAGAAAGTGGAGTGAACATTTTTTTAAGCAAACTGATGGTCACCCTACCTTCGGATCGACTGGCGGCTTAAATTGTTGGCAATACTCCAAACGCCTAAGAAGTATAGCCGCATAACTCAGGATCTCCACATCGGCGCCAATCTCGCACAGCTCTTGGCTAAATCGCACTGCATCCAGAGCCTGCTGTGTGCGTTTCTCTTTGGAACTAACCAGTTAACTAAAAATCAATTAAAATTACAAAAAAAATCTCACCCAGATCCAGTTGCTGCTTGAGTACAACCTCCACTTTGGACTCCCTGGCTCTACTGATTTGTTGGAGCAGGGTCCTACGATGCACCTCCAAGGCCTCGATGTACTTTTGCATGTAACGCTCCACTTGATTCTGGATGTCGTCGCACCTAGCGTTTATTCCACGTGCGATCTCGTTCAACCTTTCGATGGAGTGCTCCGCATATTGACAAAGCGGACGAGTTTGATCCGTAGCTTCTTTAAGGAGTTTTCCCTGATGTCCAATCGCCCGGGATATAGTCTCGTGGCGATGACCCTTATGGAGTAGCACCAAACAATCGGTGCAGGCCAATTGACGGCATTGGGTACAGAAAGCCTTCAACTCGAAGTTTGTATGAATTCCACATCGAAGAACTAGCTTGCTACTGTCTCCCAATCCCAGTTGCTGTTGCTTTTGTTTCCTGGCTCGCCTTAGCTCCAATATGCTCCTCATCCGGTGATTTGCAGTGGTCCTTTGCCTCTCGTGTGCCTCCTTGCACAAGGTGCACAAATTCAGGGTGCAGCTGATACAATGATAGGTGGCCTGGAGTAAGAAACAGGGGGTAAGACCTTACATATGACATATGACTTAATGACTTCAAGCTACTTACACTGATTTCGTCGGTGCAAAGAGAACACCAGACCTTGGAGATTACATCCTCGCCAGCCTGCAATCGCAAGGCCTCGATGCGCCTGACTAACAAATAGTTCTGTGGAAGCTGACGCACTCCACCCAATGGGAGATCTGTGGGATAGTTGCAGCTTTGGCAGCGGATGCATCGAGTGTGAGCTTCGCTTACAAAGCTTCCGGTCAGCCGGGTTCCAAAGGAGCTTGTCGATCGTTTGCCTTCACTCTTGGACTGGTTAATAAGATGTGGGTTGTTTAGAGTAAATCGATCCTCTATTATATCACAATCTTACCCTGATTACAAGGCGATCCATAGACTTCTTTCTTCTAAGACTTAAACTTGCTCCTCGCTGCCTGGCGGGTGAAACCGTAGCCGTGAGTTCCGCACTAGATCCACCCATCTCCGATTTAAGGCTATAGCAAGAGGGATCCTCACTGCGGGCTTGATCCTGATCCCAGAACGTCTCGTCCTTGAAATTCTCGCTTACCAGACATTGCAGACAAAAGGAGTGCAGACAGTGTAGGGTTCTGGGGTCCGTGTAGACATCCAGGCATATGCCGCACTTGAGATCATCCGTAAAGGTTATGGTGTTCTCGGGGGGAGTACTGGGTCTCAAGGTAATACTTGGTGATGGGGAAACTGCTGGGGAGACCGCGGGCGACCGGGAGGGACTCATGACTAGCGGCGATGGGACTTCGAAGATCTCTGGCCTTGGAGAGGCTGCCAGAAGGAGTTGAGGGAGCATCTGGAACTTGGGTTGGCTAGTGTCCGGCGTGGGTGGCGAGATCCTTAACTGCGGTGAAGCCTTCAGGCTCAGCAGCCTTTTCGGCAGCAATTGCTCCTTGGCTTTAATGGGCTGTGCCACCGTGGCATTACTCGCCTGACTGCTGCTGCTACTTTGGACGGATACGGAGGAGGCGCCACTGAGGATATTATCTAGTAGGGATTCTGGCGAAGTGGAACTACCACCTCCGGCCAAGCTGCTGGTGGGCTCACTGCCACTGCAACTTTCCCTATCCTGCAGCCCAAGGTCCTCAGTGGGTAGACCAGTTGTCCCTGCTTGGGCGCCATTTGACAAACCTAATGTCCTAGAACGTCGAATGGCGCTACTTGGCGCAAATCCAGGCAGCTTGGGCACTAATGGAGCCTGCGTTTCCGAAATCGCTTCCACTTTGGGTGCAATGGTAAAGGCTAAGAGCTGTGGTGCCGATTTTCGACGCACTGCATCTGTCACGGAAGCAGCTTGAAGACTATTTTGCGGAATCTGCGAGATCTTGCCAAGCGAAATCTTGGCGGAGCTCAGCTTCAACATGAGTTTTCCCTGACCACTATTCGGAGGTAAAGCTGGTGGAGGCGAGGCTGTCGGAGTCACCGCTTCCAACTCCCCCTGGATGCGCTCATAGTCGATTAGCTGACTACTCTTGCTTCCGATGCTCGTTTTCCGCTTGAAAACGATTTTCGAGTTGTTCGCCCTGCTCATGTTTCCAGATTATGCAATTCCAATCCTCCAGCTCTGACCACGGATTCGAAGCAATCTGGAGCTCTAACGGGTGCTCCCGTCGCGATTGGGACTGATACTGAGACTGGGTATCGGACTTGGTTGCTGCCTAATCCAATTACATTCCGCAAGGGAAACTCACGGCGCAGTGCCAATGGAGAGGTGGTAAAAGTCTGACACTGACAATTGTTCAATTATCTGTTGCGCTTTCTCATTGTAAATAGTTCTCTCATGAAGACTTGACACTCGCTATTGATTGACTATTTGCCGATTTGACCGAAAGGAAAACCATAAAAAGAAGTCTTCGAACATATACAATTCAACATATGACACCTTACTATGAAATATCATTTTAACATCCTGGAGCTAAAACCTTTTAGTCGTAGTTTATGGGAGATCAAGATTTTAGTCTTTTGCCTTTTAAAGATCAAAGACAAGCTTAGTCGAACAAGGGTGTATATAATATTAGAATGATACATTCTTATATTAAATAAATACGAAAAACAAGTGCACAGTTATTATGAATTAAGAAAACCTATAGTAACTAAACGCGAAACAAGTAATTAAACTTACTTTTAATTTACAAAAACGAATGTATTTTTATTTTTAAAATACATTAAAACAATAGTACCACTTTTGAATGATGTCGCATATGAAAATACCTAATGGATTCATGTTTTTGGATTATTTGAAAGTTTTTAAATACTTTCAAAACATAAAAATGGGTGAACTGAAATAAAAATGCATCACTCTTCTCATAAGTTTCCTTAATAGCTGATCGAATGGTCAAGCAGACCACTCGCATTGACATAATACAACGAAGATTACAAAAGCCGTGGGAAGCTTTCTCTCCCAATCTCACTCACCCACCTTGTACTCTCGCCAAAACCCCTCTCCCACAGTTACACGGTGCCTCTCTTTTACTCTCTCTACCCTCGGGCTGAATAAATGGGAGGGAGAGGAAGCTTTTTTGCACCCAGTACTCGGAGAAAGCAGGGGTATGCTAAGTTCGTTATATTGTTTGTGATTAGCAGACAAAATTAGGCATATTTAAGAAACAGATGAACAAAGCATACATATCTATAGCGTGTTTATATTTACAGTTCCAACAGATTTCGAGTATTAAATGTTGAGTAAAGGGTAAAAGCCAGTCGAAACTCTCGATGTATTTGTATTCCTACTTGTTTTTAGCCAAGCAGCTGGCCCAGTGGCTCTTATTTTCGATTCGCTCGTTCACATCAGTTGCAGTTCGGGAACGGAATCGGTTGATGTTGTTGCGTTGCTTCGGCTCAGACGTGGAATATTTCGCTTTTGAAAGAACCGACACAGAACAGACCGATAAAACTTTCCCCTCACTCTCGCTTTCGGCGCCGCGATTTACATTTTCGAGTTTTGTTTTTATGCTCAGACAATGTTTTGTGCTTTTGTGTAATTAATTTGCAATTATAAAACCATTCCCAATACACCCATGGTATTAAACCAAATCCGTTGACCCTTTGTGCCACAAGACAATTCACATTACGGTTCGCGCATTTGTTGGTAGTTTGCTGCTGCTGCCCGTTTATCGTGTGTTGCTTTGGTGTTGATTTTCGTGGGGGACGCACAATTTTCCATTTGGTTTGCTACTCCAGTTCCGGGAATCACCATCGTAATACCCATCGTTGCCGGTCTTTAGCAACATGGAATCGGTACGTATTCGCACCTTTCGCCGGTCCCAAATATTCAAAGCTATTTATGAGCTGGGGAGCGGGGACCCGGCATCTGTGTTACAAAGTCCAAGTCCAGGGCGATAATGGTGCTCGAGATATTGCGTAAAAGGTTAAAGTCTCCTCTCGTCGAACTGAGATTTGATCGGTTCCGATTGATCCTGGCGTCAGATTGCCCAGGTGTCAATGAACTGAAATCACAAACAAAATCTTATATATTTGATTATTATTATTAAAAAAGTTAATTTATGCATTAAAATACAAACGTATAAATAACATTATAAAAGGTTAAAGTAGTCTGAACATGTCATTTGCATCTATTAGTGACAATGCCATTACCTTTACTATTTAAAAAAGTTTTTGTATTTTGTATACGGTTGCAAAAGTTGTTGAATAAACAATACAGGGTTAAAGTCACTGGCCCATTGAGATTGGCCAGACCGCTTTGATTTGATATTTGATGAGTAATAAACTGGCAGATGTTGATAAGACCTGATTCCCATGACTCCACATGGAGAATGGTGGATTTCGGTTTTACAGACTAAAGTCTGCCAGTTTAAATAATCTGATTATAGCGTGACATTTTGATAGGGAAATGAATGAAATGAGGAGAATTAACAGAGATAAAAATGTAACAAGGGGTAATAAAAAAGAGCCGGGATACTTATCATTAGCATGGGTATTTCAAAGTTTATAAACGTTGCTAAAAGAAAACATATAATGTCTGCGACAGTCCGTTCATGAGAGCTGGGTGTATCTAATTTGCGTTCTACAACTCATTCAGATAACATAAGGCAATTACAATTTTATGCCCATAATCCCAGACGTGCAAATCATTATATTGTTTTAAGTCCATTTCGCGCACTTGTTCACACAGAATATATAATTTAGTTTGAGAATCTCAGACCCAGCTGATATTAAACAACATGTCATTTACCTGTAATGTACATTTAGAACGGAAAGATTATGAAAACCATAATTAAATTATATTTGTTCAACAGGTGGCCAAGAAAGGCATGGAGTCCTACAGGTTTGGCAGTGTGGACTATATAGTTTTTCTGGGCATGATCGTATTATCCACCGGCACGGGCATCTATTTCGGTTGCATCAAGTGAGTGACCTTCAATTCCACGAAAACATTGGCAATCAATTGTGTTAATTGCAGGAAGAGCAAGAGGAAACTCGAGGAGGTGGAACCCACTTTGCCGACCACAATGCCAGAAAGGCGAAAAAACGATTTCGGATCGGAGAAGATGAGCGAGTACCTACTTGGGTCACGCAATCTGAAAGTTTTCCCTGTTGCTATGAGTTTAATAGCCAGGTATTATTGATGATATTTTACCCCCCCTAAGCATCCCTGTAATCTGCAGCCTTTTATTTCCAGCTATATATCGGGCGTTACGATACTGGGAACTACCTCTGAAATCTACAATTATGGCACTCAATATTGGTTTATAGCCATCGCAATCGTGCTGCAAGGCATTGCCGTCTCCTATGTCTACATACCCGTGTTCTCGGCTCTTCAAGTAGGCTCTTCGTATGAGGTACGACATTCGTAAATGCTAGAAACTGATTTATTGATTTACAGTCCAATAAGTCGGGTAGCTTATGGTTACAGTAAAAGTGAAGCTGTTCTTTATGGAAACATTTAACAAATGGGAACTTGATTTTTATTAACTTTGTCTAGATTTTCATTTTCATACCCTAGAGGGATATAAAAACTTGAAACTAAAACAAAAAAAAAAGAAATATGACTGCATTGGGAGATAAGAACGATAGAGTATTTGTATCCGTCTTCCTAGTTTACTCTTTAATTTATTTGCCATCAACTGACTGGAAATCGTAGTGAACATTTTAATTAACTGAAAGTCGGAGACCACCCTCCTCAAGTGGAATTTCTTGGACTTTGCTCTCGCCCACTTGTTGCGACGCTTTTGCTGTTTCTCCATGTGTCCGTTCTGATTAATTGTAAAGTATTTTGCTGCCACTTGACAATTGTGTTCGAACTATTAGATAGCCCGAAAAAAAAGTCCAAATGACGTTCGTTTTAGTGCCGGCAATGATGACTAACCAATTATTTAAAAGCTTAATGACATTTTTACTTTCAGTACTTGGAGATGCGTTTTCATTCGGTCATTAGAAGCATAGCGTCATTTATGTTTATTCTAGATGAGGTAAGTCAAAGTCCGAGTTCATATCTTTACTTAAGTAATCATTGATCCGATTTCAGATTCTGTTTCTGCCTTTTATTGTGTATGTTCCAGCCATAGCTCTGAATCAGGGTAAGCTATATTTGTTACTTTATTAAACCATTCCTCTAATCTTTTCCTAATCTTGCAGTTTCTGGAATTAATCTCCATGTGATTGCTGTGGTAATTGTGGTCGTGTGTGTTTTCTACACTTTTGTGGTAAGGTTAAGAGGGTATGATACATGGTTAGCCATGAAAATAAATAATATATTTCCAGGGAGGGATCAAGGCAGTGGTCCACACAGATGCCTGGCAGGTGCTGGTGATGTTTCTTTCCGTTTTGGCAGTGGCGGTATTGGCAACAGTTTATGCCAACGGCTTGAACGCTCTTTTTGACGATGCCGCAAAGGGTGGTCGATTGATTTTTAACAACACAAATCCATCACCATATGTTCGTCATACGGTTTGGAGCGTTCTCATCGGTGGATTCTCCTACTGGACATCTTTTAATGCCGTCAATCAGACCATGGTGCAGCGATACATGTCTCTCCCCTCGCTGAAAAAAGCCCGAGCTTCTATGGCTATTTTCACAATTGGAGTGGCTGCCTTTGTCTCGGTTTGTTGTTATGTGGGTCTACTGATCTTTGAGATGTACAAGGATTGTGATCCTCTGAGTGCGGGCCTAATTACGGTGAGTAAATAATAATTAACTTTTGATCTTTACTTACTTTTATTCCTCTTCAGCACGACGATCAACTCCTGCCGCTCTTTGTCGTCCAGAGTGTGGGTCACATCTATGGAATGTCTGGTTTGTTCATAGCTGGGATATTCGGAGCCGCCTTGAGTTCTCTTTCCGTAGTTCTCAACTCCACTTCCTTGGTGATCCTGGAGGATGTAGTTCGCGGCTGCTTCAAGATGCAACCAAGTGAAAGAGCCTCCACCATTCTGGTCAAGTCAACTATTATAGTTCTTGGTATAGTGGCCCTTTCACTGGTGTTTGTCCTGGAACAACTGAGTGGAATTCTGAGCATTTGCACTTCAATGACGGCCATCGCAGCTGGGACCACTTTTGGCCTGTTCACCCTGGGAATGCTCGTTCCCTGGGCCAATACTGTGGGCACTGCTGTGGGCGGAATTGCAAGTGCTCTGCTCGCCGGATGGATATCCTTCGGAACGCAGTTTACCATTGCAGCGGGTGAATTGAATTCCCAAAAACTTCCCGTGTCGGTGGAGGGATGCGTTGGTAATGTAACGCTTCGGGAAAATGTATGGGTGGATGAGGAGCAAGTTTTCCCACTGTATCGGCTGTCCTACCACTGGATTAATCCCATTGGAGTGGCCACTGTCGTCGTGGTGGGTGCACTGGTCTCCCTTGTGACCAAACCGACGAATATAAAGACTCTGGATCCCGATCTTATATCGCCAGTGATTCACAGGTTCGAATACAGCTTGCCTTATAATCATATTCTGTATAATTCTAATCGAAACATTTCTTTTTCTTAGATTCCTTCCAGAAGAATGCTTTAACGGTCGCAATCTTAATGCGCAGGCGCACAAAAACCTCATAAACGTCTCCTAAAATTGGCGAGCCATAATACCCTGTGCCAAACTTAATGGAACCAATCGAGAAATCGAGCTCCTATACCTGTGGCATTGTATTCCACACACTTTTCTTGTTGGCCTAGTACGTAGTTTGTAGTTGCTTTTTGGTAGTTATTTTAAAAATATCCTAGTCTAGTACAATGCGATCCAGCTATTGGATTGGTGAACACAAACCGAAGTACAGGAACCTATGAATCTGCATCTCCATATCCAGAGTGCACAATCATTAGCGTAGTGTAATTATTGTATTATAATATAGCTTTATTTAATTGTTCTGATCGTATCCGTTCTTCACTTTCCAGCTTATGTTCAAGCAATATTCTTTGGCATTTTCGATTTGTAGTCAGCAGACTGTGTCTCATTATGTATTCCGTGTGACTTTACAAGCATAATGTCTGTGATAAATTCAATAAATAGATCATACACAAATTGTCCGAATTGTTTACACCTAGAATATAGTTAAGCGATTGCAAAGCAGCAGGAATGATATGACCACTGTCTGGATCTGGATCTGGGATCTGAGTCTGGAATCTGGCTGTATCTATTCTAAACTAAGCCCCAATCAGGCGTAAATCACAAAAGAGGATGCGCCTCGTGTAGGCTCGTTCGTACATACAAACTAATTGACCTTCCGATGATCAGCGGCCGAAGACTGTCCTCTGCTTTTGATGCACTTGCGCACCTGCAACGCGATGACAATCAGGCAGAGCATGCCAGCACTTAGGTAGCTGTTGAAGACGAACTGCTGCGGCAGCATTTTGCACTTGGAAACAACATAGTCGTCGGGGGTGATGGTGGCCTGAAAATAGGAGATTATTAGTACAAGTTCCAAGAGTTTGCAAACGTATGAACCCACCAGCATAAAGCTGGGATTGACTTTGTTCCGCCAGCTAAAGGAGGCCACCGTGTACTCATCAATACCCAGTCGATTGACACTGTGGCAAAAGTGATGTGAATGGCCGGCGAATGCAAGTCTAGGCTTTAGTAGTTCCCCCAGCATATCCGTCGCATCCTTGGAGAGCACATGAAAGCGTTCGCGGAACGTCTCGATGTACGGGGCATCGTGCTCCTCGCACATGGTATCCGATATTCGGTATGTGGGAAAGTGCTGCAGCAGGATGGGCTGACTATAGGGATGTCGCCTGGTGCGGGCGCACTCCGCCTCCAGCGGATACTTCATGCAGTGCAGCGTCCGCGAGATATTCTTTAGCTCATCCTCGGCCTGCTCACAAAACATGCAGCCATCTGCCTCCATGGCCATGGAGTTTATCACCACGAAGTGGATCTGTTTGATGGTGTACAGGTGCACCGAGGAGTTGTTTAGATAGTTCTCAAAACGCGACATAAAGAATGGATGCATTCTGGAAGATTATTGATATGAATAAAGGAAATTAAGAGTCTGTATATTTGGTTGACTTACTTGTAGTGGAAGCCCACGTCGTGGTTTCCGGCGACGCTGATGAGCGGAATCCCCGGCGGCAGGTGGAACATCTTCAGATAGCGCCACACATACTCCTGGAACTGTTTGTCGCTCACCATATCGCCCTCATCGAACAAATCCCCCAGGACGAAGACCACATCCGGCTGGAACAACCGTGATGCCGCCTGGAAAGCACGCGTCATGTGCCACTCCCGGTAGAGCTTGTCCAACCAGTGGCCACGATGCGGTCCCAGAAGATGGGGATCCGCCAGTATCATCGCCCTCAGCGGATCGTCCACATACTTCTTCCTTTTAATTTCCGGCCACTTGCATTTCTGGAGGACCACAAAGTCCGCCACGTATTCGCAGAAGATCAGGGCGCACAGCACGATCACAAAGCAGGCGTACAGAAATCGCATGTTTCGTTTTTTAACCGGCTACAAAAATAATAACAAATTTAGCTTAAAAACAATAGGGAATCACTCGATAACCATGTTTGCTTAGCGACACTCGATAATTTTGCCAGTGTTGTAAAGCGGCGGCAGGTTGTCTTACGAGGGCTGGAAAAGTTGGGCGGCTAATTTGAAAATATTTTATTAAAAATTGTTATTCGATTGCAAACTTTTAAGTTTAGCATAAAAAATATGAAGTTTAAAGCCAGATTAAAACATATTGTACATAATCTGTTCTGTAAGAAGCGCATTAGCTAAAATAGCGGACAGTTTATTTGGAATATATGTTGTGCATTGCATGCTGCTTACAAGCTAACTAAAAGAGATCGTAGAAATAGTTCAGTCCCTGCCCGAGTTCCCAGATGGAAATGCCTGTGCCCAACTCTTGGGCCAGCTTTATTCGCTCGTTGATTGAGTAGAGAGTGGGATAGAAAACAATGTGACGACCGTCTTCGTTTCTGAAAGTTGTCCATATTAAACCCCCTCAACATTTAACTTAAGCAAATAACAACTCACTTGATTTCGAAGAAATTCTCAATGTCCCGCTCATCGTAAGTCAGATGCCGCTTCACATGCTTCACCAAATCCAAATACTGAGAGAAGGTGATGGGTCCTCCGCCATCGGGTGTGTAATCATTGCCATACATATTCAGACCCATCAGAATTTTAGCACGTTTTGCCGCCATATCAGAACATCCCTCTGGGGCGATTGTCTCTACAGCCTTGCGGACGAAATAGAGTGGTGCATTTGCTCCAGGACGCTGCACACTGGAGAAATCGTAGGTCATCAGGGAGAAAGCGAATATGTGCTTGTACAGCTTGTCCATGTGTTTCTCCCCGAAAAGATTGCCCGTGTCCTTGCGGAACGGAGGAATGACTAGAATGAGACGCAACTGCTGCTTCTGGAGTTCTTTGGCTGAAAAAAAGAAATAATTTCATAAATATGCTTGAAGAAAGAAACCAAACGTAAATATAAGATTAAGTTTTTCCTTAATTCATTAATAACTAAGTAGGGCAATCATTACAAAACCCACCCATTTGCAGAACCAGTGCATAGAGAATTTTGTCATCAATGCGCCCAGCCAGCTGGGACCACACCTCCAGGACCAGGCCATCGAAGCCATTGTCCTTGCAGCACTTGATCAGGACATCGTTCACCTTCGTCCTTTCCTGGGCATCGCTAAGCAGCAGCTTAATGTCCCGATCGGTGAAGTGATCGAATATGAAGCGAGGAAACACTGATATTTAAGGAGCGTTAGCATAAGATAACAAAAATTAAAGCATATACAGTAGTACCCTTTACAGTTCGCTGGTTGTGGGCCTGCTTTCCCTTCCTGCGGACATCGGTCACCCAGCCCGCATCGATGTCATGGGTTCCTGCCACCGAATAGCGATCCCCCTGCTTCACAATCTGCAGCCAAACTGGCGAGATGATGTCGAACTTCTTGGCAAAGATCTTGGCCACATCATAGCCATGGGAGTTCCACTACACGTAAAGTAAACAATGCAGTTACAATAGCAATACGTACACAAAAAGTGGTAGTACTTACTGGGGTCACATAGCCCAAGGTGGTGCCATTGAAGCGTCTTAGTCCTGTGTCCTTGAAATAGCCCCTGTGGTTGGCCACGATGTCCTTGGCCAAGGGTTCGTGATTTACCAATCCCAGATCGAAAACATTGCTGTCTTGGGGACCGCCACGCATCGTACTTTCCTTATGTTTGCTCTTCGGTTTCTGGCTGTCCGGAGCGAGGGTTCCCTGGACGAAGGTCAGCAGGAGAAGCAGGACAGCGAGGAGGAACAGGAGCGCATTAGGCGCACGCATTTTGACAGGAGAAAGATCAGGACAAACGCATAAATAGCACAAAAACAAATCGCATACAACAAGAAAGCCGGTAGCAGTGTGACCATAGCGAAGTAAACTGAGACTTATCGGCGAGAGTCTCACAAAGTCAAGGTGGTAACCCTAAATCGCTTTTCGAGCTTTTCAAATTTATATCAAATACAAATGAAGTACTGTTATTTTTGTAATAATTACATGGGTACACAGTCAAAATCAACTAACCATTTGTACTTTTCCATGATTTTGTGTTTCAATTTGAACTGCGATTTAAATTTTACCGCCTTAAACTTCCATCTCTAATTTAAACGCACAGCGTTGCCAGATGTTACCAAAAAGCTGCTCTTGTGGAAAACAGCTGTTAGAAGCATTTGACTTTTTTTTGACTTTGATACATTTTCTTGAGCGCAATTAAAGCGCAAGGACCAAACAATGCGTAATGTGCCGAAATCGTAAGTGCTAAAACATTGAAAATGTATCTTAGAAGTAAAGAAATATCTTAATCTTCATCCCCCAGCCTCGGTCTCTCGGTCACAACTCCAGGCGGCAGTTCGGGTGCTCCGGACAGCGGACGCCACAACAGCTTGGAGGACATCAATCTGGACCAGTTCCTGAAGACCTCCAACTACGAGGACACCGTGAAGCAGCTGGACATTTACTATGGCATCGGTGAGGATTTATATAACCTTGGAACAGTTGTCTGTGTGTGGGGCGGCCACCAATTGAGCACCAATTGAAGGCGTCTATTAATAATCATCGCGAAATGTCGACGCCCCAAGCTTGATTGTAAACAGAATCGTTTGTTTATTTGCACTGCCAATCAAGCGGCGATAATCGGTAGCAGCCTCTAACACTTTCTCTTCCCGCAGTTAAGCGCCAGTTGCTGCGCTACCAGAGCCCCATCACCGGGCTGTTTCCCGTGATGAGCACCGACCAGGTGGTGGGTTCCGTGCGGGACAGCGTCTACTGTGCCTCCGCCGTCTGGAGTTTGTACCAGGCCTACCGGCGCATCGACGATGACCGGGGCAAATCCTACGAGCTGGGCCAGAGCACGGTGAAGTGCATGCGCGGCATTCTGGAGTGCTGGGTGAAGCAGGCATCGCGGGTGGAGCTCTTCAAGCAGCGCCAGTCCAACCAGCATGCTCTGCACAGCAAGTTCCAGCTGCACACCGGCGAGAAGATCTATCCGGATGAGTTCTACAACCACCTGCAGATCGATTGCGTGAGTGCAGGCATATTGCTGATCAAAATATACCTAAAAACAAGCATTATCCCCCCCTTAGGTATCTCTCTATCTGCTGTTCCTCGTCCAAATGATAACCTCTGGCCTGCAGATCATCTACACCCACGACGAGGTGGCTTTTGTCCAGAATCTGGTGTACTATGTGGAGCGTGCGTACCGTACGCCCGACTTTGGCATGTGGGAGCGTGGCTCCAAGTATAACAATGGCACCCCCGAGATCCATGCCTCGTCCATTGGCATGGCCAAGTCCGCCTTGGAGGCCATCAATGGCTGCAACCTGTTCGGCGAGAAGGGAGCTTCGTGGAGCGTCGTCTATGTGGACATTGATGCGCACAACCGCAATCGCAGTATTTTCGAAACCATGCTGCCCAGGGAGTCCAGCTCTAAGGTTAGCTACTTTGTATTTTGTGATGTGTAAACTTTAAATTGGTTTCCTTCTTTTCCAGGGTGTGGATGCCTCACTACTGCTCACACTTTCCTTCCCAGCTTTTGCCTCGCATGAGGACCGCCTGGTGGAGCAGACCAAACAAAATGTTGTCAACCGTTTGCGCTGCAAAATGGGCTTCAAGCGCTTCACACGCGATGGATTTCTCAGCAAAAACGAGGACAAATCACGTCGCTATTATCACTCTGGCGAGTTGAAGGAATTCGAAGGCCTGGAATGCGAATGGCCGCTCTTTTTCATAGCCATGATCATCGATGGCGTGTTCAAGAACAACAATGAACAGATCGAAGAGTTCCAGAACGATCTGCGACGCTGTTTGCGCACCGATGTCAATGGCGATCCCGTGGTGACGATGTACTATGCCCCGGACGGAGATGGTTCCTACATGCGTGCCCCCTCGCAGTCGCTGTTCCTCTGGGGACAATCCTTCTTCATCATAGCCCAACTGCTGACCGCAGGACTACTGCACATCAACGAATTGGATCCAATTCGTCGCTATTTGCCAAGCTATAATCGCCCCAGAAGGGCGGGTCGGTATTCCGCCTTCCAGGTGAGTTGCAATCAGGGAATGTGTAGGGTGTTGAACGCTATGAAGTGATAACTGTAACTTTAATTCAAAGGCAGAGTTTTCCAATTTTAACTTCTTCATTATCTAAGTCAAGATAAACTAGCTCTTTACTATAAGAACATTTGGTTTTAAATACTTAGCCTATGCCTGTATACATGGTGATTGAAACACACATTTCATAGCGTGGGGTTTTGAAAGTAAAAAGGGTTTTGGACTTGCCCATTTTGGGTGCCTCCGCTTCTGCTGCCGCTGCCGCTGATGAGTTTTGTGTGTGTGCCGTGTGTGTCTGCGTTCGCTCCCAATTGGAAACTATTACACATAAGTTCTGTTCTGTTGCCTTAGTACTTTGTATGGGTTAAGTGAATAATTGGCTCTCGATATTTAATTCTATCTACATTCTGTTCATTCTCTACTACCAACCACTACCACATACTACTGCTACCACACAACTATGTATCCAAAATGAACAAAATCAAATCGTTCAAAAAACCCAAATTGTAAACTAATTGGTTTCGTAATAACAGGGCAAAGCTATTGACGAAAAACACAAAGTAAGTAGACGTCCTGCTATATCAACATGAATATTGCAAATCTAAATTCAAAATTATATAGAATTCGTATGTGTACAAACTAAATTATGCTTTTTAGACCACAGACACATCTGCACCAAAGATCACTAGTTACATTATTGTGGCTTTTTTATGTTCGGCAAGACACACGGATCGAAAAAATATAACAAAACGATCAAAACACACACCTACACTATAGAAATGATTATTTGCTTATTTTCAGTATGAATTATTATTTCTGTACTCCCGTTTTATTTGTATAATAGCGAACAAATTCTTTTTGGTATCTAAATCAAAAGTTTTCTCTTTACTCTTTTCGGTTTTCTTTCCTCTCTATATACCTATCAATATACTGCATATTTTGTTTAAAAATCAACATAAACACACGCTCTATAGGCTAAACCGGGCACTGTAAGTAATTTGTCACCAGACGATTGGGTTTATTTACGTAGTTTGCAGTTCCTAATTCATGTAATTAACCAAAAGCCATAGAACGATCAAGCTTGATTTGGCTTAATGTCTTGTTACCAAGGTGTTAACACTGGGAATTGGCTTTAAAACGTTCTACAACTTGATCACGCCCGCCAATGTGCAAAGCATTCTTAGTTGCAAATGTTATTTTTTTGGGACAGCGCTTGAAAATAAAATGCCAAAAGACAGCAGCTTTGCTTCAGCCCTTAGAAAATGTTTAATACTACTGTTTAACTGCTGTTTGCTAAATATCCATATGTTCCTCTACTAAAAATTCCATACTATGTATAAAGAAACCACGCATACCTATTATATTGGATGACAAAAAGGTAATTGGTGGTTGTACTATTGGGCCTGGGCTGGGTCTTCTAATTTTGTTAGGGCTTAAATTGGCAGAGATTATGTTAATTGGAATTTTCTATGAATAACCACCTAAAAATTGCACTTAATAACGTATTAAATATAAGGTTTTAGAAGGTTCTAAAATGTTTTCCAAATTCTTTTGTTTGGCTTTAATGCCATCTAATATATATGTTTGGCATGTTAAAATCCTTTAACTTTTATTTAAATCCCACTACATCCCACAATTTTACCCCTCTGCTAGTATTCCCCCAGATCCTCTTCCCACTTTATATTCCCCTTTGTGTGTTTTTGCATTTTGGCATTTGGCTAGTCGAAATTTTCTTGTCATGTGATTAAAACCAAGAATCTTGAATTGGCCCCTTGCATCCTAACATTTTTAATTTATAATCTGAGAAACTTGTATGCTTTGTAACAGTATTTTGGTAATCCTTACAGGGAACTGCCACTGATCTTGTGGTGCAGATTGTCCTGATTGCCGAGTCCATGCGACTGCAGGCCATGATGGCCACCTATGGCATCCAAACACAGACGCCCCATGAGGTAAGTCTTAATCAATTTTGAAGAATAAACAGCATTCTTAACCACTTTTCTTTGACCAGGTGGAACCTGTGCAAATCTGGAGTTCCACGGAGCTCATCAAAGTCTATCAACATTTGGGAGTCAACAACAAGGTTGGCTTGTCCGGTCGTCCATCGAGACCGGTGGGATCCCTGGGCACCAGCAAGGTGTATCGCATCTGCGGCATGACCGTTCTCTGCTATCCACTGATCTTCGAGGTCTCCGATTTCTATCTGTATCGGGACATGGCTCTGCTGATCGATGACATCAAGACGGAGCTGCAGTTCGTGGGCAAATATTGGCGCTTGTCGGGCAGACCCACGGTGTGCCTGCTCATCCGGGAGGAGCACATGCGGGATCCGCAGTTCAAGGAGATGCTCGACCTGCTGGCCATGCTCAAGAAGGGCTACTGTGACGGCATGAAAGTTCGCATCGGTCGCCTGCAGAACCTGATTAGCAGCTCTTGCATCGAGCATCTGGATTTCATGAATCAGAGCGATCTGACCGACAATGAGAATGCATTCTCGCAGATTAACCACGAGTACATTGGCTATCAATCCCTGACAGATGTTCCCAAAGCTTTGACTTACGTGGAGGAGAAGATTTCCGTTGCGGTAAGTAATTGAGTTCAACGATTGTTAGGTTTCCTGATTCCTTAATACTTTATCTTTATTCCAGCACTTTGATACCAAACCCACGCCGGATATTATAAATGCACTGCGAAACACCGATTCCATTTACTGCTTGTGCCAACTATGGGGTATTATTCTGAACCGCGAGGGTCCGCACTTTGAGGTGAATGGTCTGAATGTAAGCACGGCCTTGACGCAGCTCTACCATCGCGCTGGTTCCCTGCGCTACTGGCGTGCCGTACGCTACTGCTCCTCTCTGCTCCACCACATCGTGGACTCCATCAGTCCGTTTATTACCACTGTGCTGGTGAATGGCAAGGAACTCACCGTGGGCATCATTGGCCAGAAGGAGACGGTGTTCGACAAGCCGATGACGCCGGCGGAGATTCAGAATGTCATGTACACGAGTGTCCAGCCGTACGACGTCATCCAGGCGGTACTGCAGCAGGAAGTGGTGCTCTATTGTGGCCGCTTGATAGCCACCAATCCGTCCATGTTCCGTGGCATACTGAAAATTCGAATTGGCTGGGTGCTGGAGGCCATGCGAATCTATCTGAAAATCTCGGGTCAGCAGAGCATCGATGTGGACAATCTGTCGCCCTTCCAAGTCCGCATACTGCTTCAGAAAGTTCTAACCGTCAGCGAGTGGGCTGTGGAGGAAAAGTAAGTGGAAATATCAAGCTATTAAGATAAGTTATAAATTAATATCTCCTAAAAAGGCTAACTACCCTACAACGCCGTCAGCTGGAGGGCTGCTTGTGCCGTGTGCCCAAACATTTCTACAACAAAATCTGGGAGATCCTCCAGAGAACGCCTCAGGGTATTTTGACCCAGGGTCATCACCTGCCCGCCACTCCCACTCTGACCAACATGAGTCGCGGCGAGCTGACCTTCAATTTGCTGGTCGAAGAGACTCTGATTTGCATTGATCGACCGGAAAGGCGTCAAATAACCGTGGAACTGCTGTGCATTGTGGCCACTATTCTGAATCGGTAAGACCTAAAGAAAATATTAAAGATTAACTAAGATTTAAAAATGTTTAATTTAAAAATTTAGATTCTCTAAAAAAGAGATTTTTATAATCTTATAAAAGTTTTACTAAGCAAACATTTTAAAAAATTAACACTTTGTTTATATATAACGTCTATAAAATCTATTTAAAAGTCCAGTTTATAAGAATATTATTTTTTAAATTATTTACACAATTTAACTTGAATTGGAAAGCTAAAACATTACTTTTGCTTGTTGATTTTAGCAATCCTGAGCTGCACTTCAAACAAGCTCTTGATTTGGACGGCATCTTGGCGGAGGCGTTTGCCATGTACTGCAAGGACAACAACATACAGTTGCAGCCGGAGCCGCAGCCTCAGCAGACCAAGAAGGAGGATCTCAAGGCGTTCTACTCGCTGCCATATTCGGAGACCACGGGCTACTTGGCTCGTGCCGCCGTCAACAAGGTGTTGCAGGGCGGCATATTCTCCACCGCCGAGGAGGATGTTCAGCTCGATGGCGATCGCTTGCACGACGACAACTGCAAGGTGTCCTAGACGGAGGGACCCTCGACATTAGATTATGTATATAGCACAGTTTGGCATATCTTCGATGCACTGACCCACTGACCATTAGCTCGAATTTAGTGGTTTTTTTATTCTGTTATTCTTATTTAACTTGTCTCTCTCTGTGTCCCTTGCCGTTCTTCGTTTGCCTAGTTCTTAATTAAATGTTATGTATAGTTTTTGTTGCAATAATCGAAGGTGTTACATGGGCGAGTGTTTGATAAGTTAATAGGTCAATAGCACTGGGGGTGGAAACCCAAGCCGCTGGGCCCTAACTAACCTCGCTTAATGCAAGCCGTATTGATTTGCTGTGCCCCCTCACTTATGTCACCCTCACCACTTGGCTATAAAAGGTCTGCACCGATTCTCCACTCGGTTTACTTGACCACCAGTCGTCGTCGCACTTGACCATCATGCGCGCTCCCGAGTGGATGAGCACTGAGATGGCGCGCCTCACATCAAGGCTGGAACGCTACAAGCCCACGGGCAGTGGCTACAACCGCATCCAGTCGATTCGTCTGTCCAAGAGCGTCACCCAAATGCTGAACAATCCGATGCCTCCGGCGCCAGCCGCTGCCACCGCCAGAATACAGCAGGAGAGCTCCTTCACAACGCCGCGACGACGAGGTGTCCTCAGTCGCAGCGAATCGGAATGGGAGGAGGTCTATCCGGCCGTCAAGTTTGTGCGTCAGGAGAGCAGCGAAAGTGCCACGAGTGAGGACAGTGAGCTGCGGTTCACCCACTACAGAAATTGTGCCACGCGAATTCCCTGAATTGTTCAATCTACTTTGCAATATTTGTAAATTTTTATCTGTCTTAAGTGAAAAATAAAACAACATAGAACCTCTAAGCTAAAGTTTTTTTTTTTATGTTGGTCATTGAAGGGCGTCTTGTTTGGATGCACTGCTTAATTTGATTTAAGGGGCTACACTTACTTGCAAATGTATCCTTGAAAACTGATGAACTACGTAAAAAATTAAATTTGGCAGGCTTTGTTAACACCCACATTTCTAGTCCTTAACGCTTCGTTTATTAATCGCTTTTACAGTTTAGCTTCATAAAAATATTTATTAAAAAGATGCAGTAATTTATGTATGACAATCAATTTTGATGCTTTATTTTAGTTCGTAAGTATTCCACGTAGTTATTAAGCTTATTTTGGAAATTAAACGCTAAAAAATAGGTACATATTATATCTACGTTTTAAGTTGTTCGTTTCTTTGTATAAAAATTCATTCGTTGCTACGTTTATTAATTTAATTTTGTTTCGATCCATATAAAATATAACATATAGATTTTTGTTGGCGCTTACTAATTTAAAGAGATTGCATATGGGAGATATTTGTGAACTTGATCGATTTACGTTCGAAGCCAACGCACTTTAGCATTATACAAAAGGAAATATTGATATGAACTTGCCTAGAAAAAAGTTGCTTAAGCAAATGATGTTTGCATTCGATACAAAAATATGTCACATGATATGCCTATAACTAAAGTCAACGCTCTATATATATGCAACATATCGATTTAGTTTTATAACAAACAGTATAACATATACCTAATATCGTTAATCAGTTTTGTAAAGGGCACACACAGGCAAATAGCATAGAAATGTATGCGATTCGAAGCAATTTGGTTAATAATACATGATATTTTTGTTTCGTATAAATATAAAACATTATTATTACCTATTAACTCGGATGCTTTAGGTTAGTTGTTATATTAACGGTTTCTGTAAAATGCTAAATTCCCTGAATATGAGTTCTCATCATTATTATTAGTATTTTCGTACTTAATCTTCAATTTTTACACATATCTAAAAGTAACTTAATTCAATAATTTGCTTGCTTAGGCAATTACAATTCACTAGTATTTTCATGTGATTAAACTAACAAACAGCAACACTTTTCGCTTACTTAGGACTAAATACACGGTTTCACACAAGGGCAGTACTTTTGACAAAAAATCGAACGAACTGTAGACTGTATAAATGGGTGATGTGTACTTGTTTGTGTTTCTGATTTGTGTTTTTTTTTCTTTTGTTTTCTTTCCTTCATATAAAAATGTTTAAAAAAGACTATGAAACCTACGATAACGCAATACGTACTAGATACGTAAACAAACTCTAAATTACAAAAGCGTTCAAGTTAGGCCTATGTTATTGTAGTTGCTGCTGCTGCTGCTGCTGCTGCAGCTGCTCTGGCCGACGCACACTCATTCGGCTGGGAATGGAGTCGGTGTCGCCGTCATCGTCCACGTACTCCTCCTTGGGACGGGTCCACTTGATTAGCGTCTCGGGCGATCGGTACAGGAAGAGCAATTTGGCAAACAGATCTTCCTCCAGGGCGAATTCCAAAGCCTCTCGTACCTGCAAATTGGTGTAGTATATGAGTAAACTTCATCCATATACATAGCTATTTAAATTACCAGATAAATATCCAGACAGAGTTGCAGTACCCTATCAACGTAAGGCAGATCCTCAAACATGATCTTTCGGTTCTGCCCACCAATGAAGGACTTCATGAAGCGCGAGGCCAATAACACAAAGGTGGTGTACAAACCAATGATGCTGTAAGGATAAATATTATAATTGGAGTTTTAATTCCTGGTAAATCTTCGGCAGACTCACCCTCCGGCTGTGAGGAAACTGAATGTCGATGGGAACTTCTTGTCGTTGAATGTGTACATCACTATGCCCGATGTGCAGTTGCTGTAGGCAAACTTGGACAGCGTTTCGTTGTAGAAGGTATCGTTGCAAAAGTCCCGGATCTCCCACCACAAGCCGTTGGTCTCGTTGTCCCGATGCATTTTGATGACCAGCGGTCGGTATTCGTGGTGTTTCTCACTCAGCACACTAACCACAGCGGCATCGCCCGAATTGAGCACCTTGATAAACTTTGGTATCACGCCGGGTATCACAACAACTTCTTCGACTTTGGGAGTGGAAGCGGTAATGGTTTCATTGGTGGTGGTGGTATTGCTTTGAACCGGCTCCACATCATGAGTCTCGCTAAGCATATGGATAAGAGCGGCGCGCCCCTCGAAGGATTCGTCCAGCGAAATGGCATGCTCGTCGCCAACAGTCTCCTTTAATCCCTTGGCGGGAGCTTTTCGCGTAAGGGAATAGGAAAAGCGTGCCTTCAGTGTGTGGTCTAAAATAGTTTAAAAAAATATATATATATTATATATTTAAAATTAATAAATTAGTTAGTTGATTGAACTCACTGTTTCTCAAATCATTTAGCAACCGCTGCCTATCCGGTGGAGCTATGTTCCAAAGGGATGGCGAGTTCCCAGCCAGTCGCACAGCGGCCACATCCGTTGCATCATAGCCAGCTATAAACGTAAGAGCCTGTTTCTCCTTAATATACGCATTAGTCATCTGAGAGTACATCTCGGGATTGATCTCGTAGATGCTGTCGTAGTTATTCGTAGTGTAGATGGGATCATAGGGTCCGATTCGTATCGACAGAGACACCTGATAGGGCACATTCGAGGTGCCGACGGCATTGCCCAGGGCAAACAGACACAGTGGTCCCCAGATGCAAATCACAATCAGCAGGACAACGGTGCCGCCCATGATAAGCTTGGAAAGTGAGGCCTTCTTCTGGGCCCGCATGGCCGGAAAATCGGTCTCCGACTGCCGGGTGCAGCGAATCAGATAGATGTTCGAGAAAATGTCCTCCATCTTCAGCCAGTCGAAGATGGTCATTGTGCTGTCGATGCACACCCAATCCAAGATCGTTCGCAGCTCGTACAGGAATGGGATCTGCATGTACACCTTGAAGGCGATCATGTTGACCATCGAGAAGCCCTTGGTGAAGAAGTTGCCCAGAATGCGCTTGGGGTAGCCGGATTTGATTTGATACGAGCTTAGCAGCATGTAGAAGCACTTGATCACGTAGAATATAATGGGCGGTGCCAGGGAGTTGAAGGTGCGCTCCGTAACAGCCGGCACCACGAAGAACATCCAGATGTGTATGCCAATCACCGAGAAGAAGTGGAAGATGATCTTGTTGACCAGGGCTTTGCGCAGGTACAAGGCTCGATCTATAACGATGAGCAGGAACTGAACCAGTAGCATGATCAGGAATGGTATGGGCACTTTGTTCTCCGCCAGATAAGTCTGCACACCCTCGTCGCTTTCGGTTTGTTGGGTCTAAAAGCAGGGAATAAGATGAACTAGGTTTCTAAAATATATATTTTGTTTTACTCACTCCAAATGCAGTGAAGCCAAAGAGCAGCACAAAGAAGTTCACAAAGTCGCAGAGGAACATCAGGGCATAGACATCAGTGGCTAAACGGGATTTGTGAACCAGACTAAAGAAGAACTTGTACAGCGAAGAGGTGTACTTGGTGCGTCTGCAAAGCCAATTATTAATTGATTACTATTGATAATTCCTTCAAAGTCTAGTTAGACACTTACTCTAACTGGTTGATGCCACTCTTGCTGAACTCTGGCGATCCGGGCAAAGAAGCCTGACTCACTTGCAGACTCATCTTCTGGGCAGCATCTTCGTTCAGCTGGCGGGAGTCGGGTTGCGATAGATTGTCGCTATCATCGCGATCATCACTTTATAAGGAAAACAATAGAATAAAACATTAAACTTAATTAACTTAAGAACCTCTGGTAACCTACATGCTAGCGGTGGGTTTAGTGAACTGATTATCCGTATCCTTGTAGCCCGATTTCCAAAGGCCCTGCGACTTAAGCAGATATCGATGCAGGAACAGTACCAGCAAAAGGATCAGATCATAAATGGCATAGTGTGCCTTATTCTCCACGCCAAAGATTTTGGCTGGTGCCAGCGGCTGGTTGGGTAGCTGGTGGTAGTTGGACCAGATCAGTTTGAACTGGAAGATGCACTTGATCAGCACAATGGCCTGGGTGTAGGCAATCAGGGTGACCCAGAACGTTTTTGTGGGGCGTGGCAGCGACAAGGTGCCCCACAAAAACACCATAATGGGCAGCGGCAGCGAAATAAGACTGGCATTGACCACCTGCAAAACGAAAAATAAATTTAAATAGGGTTTTGGAGGGAAGTAAAAACCTCTTACCTGATTGATGAACACCACAATATAGCAGATGAGATCCGTGTTGGCCAACAAGGCGTACCACGAAGAGATCAGCAACTCCACAATGATATGATGATCTCGCATGGCAAAGTTCTCCTCCTCCAGGTTGAATTCACCCGCGCTGGAAGATCATACGAAACGAATATTAGACTATAGATACAGATTCCCATACAGATTGGTGGAATCTATCAACTTGACATGCCGGGTGCTGTTCTTTTTGGGAATGTGTGCGCTGCATGCTCCACAGTCTACATGCGAGTGCATCGTGTGGAGTTCGGTGGAACACAAAACTAGTTAATAACTTGGGTTAATCGAAGCCAGACAACAACGGTACATACTAGCAAAGAACGCATAGAGATAGGTTTAAATCATAGCAGCGAACACAACTTAGTGGAGAGGCAGAGATACGGACACAAATACAGAAACAGAAACAGATGCAGTTACAGTATTACCAAAAGATACAGAGGGAGAGACAAAGAGTCGTGATAGATGTTTTTAGTAGAGTCATGAGGCTGGACCATGATCATGAGAATGGATGGGCATGAGCTTGAAAGATACATATAGATATTGAGCAGGGTGGATCGATTTAAATTTTAAAATTGATTTGAATGAATTTATACAATACTCATTATGATTTTAAATTTAAGTCTTCTTGAATTTATTTTAAAAGTTTTACAATTAAACTTCAAATTATATTAAAGTTTTTTTAGTAGTAGAGAAATTGAGTGTAGGAATATTTTAGAAGGAACTTAATATATTGTAAAACTTTATGCCAAAAGAAGATGGCCATTAGATATTGTTCTCAAAATTATTCTTTATTTAATTTAAATCGACCCATCTGTTTACAGAGAGTTAGTATAGAGCGTTACGAACACAAACCGAAAGACACCAACACATTAATAGGCACATCAATTGGCTAAGGGATAGAGTGGGCAATACGCATAGTTAGTGGGCGGGACCAGTACCTGTCCACCTGCTCGTAGGACCAGTGCTTGCTCAAGGATCCTGAGCCACCGCCGCTGTGGTGATTATGGTAATAATGTGCACCGCGCTCGAGAGATGGAGCTTTAATGCGGATCTCGGGCAGGCCACAGTCCGATTTTCGACTGAGCATCGTGCTATATATATACGATTTATATACGACACATCGCAGGGATGGTGGGGTGGCGACAGGAATGGAATGGAGTTTGAAATGGAAAATTGGTGTAACAATGCAGTTTAGATGGGGTTTACACATATATGTAGTATATATATAGAGAAAATTGCTGAAGTATTAGATCTTAGTCGAGAGTCGTAAAGAGCAGACACATGGATATACATATGTCTTGTGTTGTTAGTCGATTTTTACTGATCTCGTTTTAGTCTTAGGTTTGTAGTATGCTTCGATTTACTTACCCCTTGGCTGGCGGCGATGAATTGATTGATTGTTTTCTAACAAAACAAAAATTTATTCAGATGATCGAGAAATGCGCACAGAAAAATGTAAAATGTAAGAAAAAGAAATTAGTAAGGATCTGTTTTTTGTTCATTGTGGATTTTTTTGGTTTTTTGACATACACATAAACACATCGAATTATTTTAGCTCTATTTAAGCCAAATGGAATGTGGGAAATTTTATTATTTTTAAAATAATATATGAAAGTAAGAAATGTAAAATAAAATTTGAGCAGAATTGTGCAGATAAAAGAATGTAGATACGATTCAAAATAATTTAAATGTTATACTGTGCAGTTTAAATTAGCTCTAGATAGTAAGGAACTATTTGTTTTTAATGACTAACATATTTTAATTTTTAATGAAATTAATTTGGTAAATAAGTTGAACAAAATGTTTGTTTTTAAAAAATATTTTTTCTGAAAAAATTAACTGGCAGCCAATAAAAAACTATGTATTTTCTTTTGATATTCTTAAAATGAAAGCAGGAATTCCTATAAAATATGTAGACAACAGGATTCTTTGGAATCCCTGCATTAAAAACAAAATAATTTCGGGTGGTTTTGGTTACCTAGAGGTGACTGCATCGACGGTATCTACAGGCAGTTCGATGATTTCGTCGACAGCGCGAATGTGCTGATGCTGTTGCTGTGGTGTACTGGTTGTAGTTGGTGGTTGCAGTGGTTGCAGTGGTTGCAGTGGTTCGGGTGGTGATAGCGGTGTGGTTGTCGTGTCTGTGTTCTGTGTGGTGCTGGTGGGATCTGTGTGCTCGGTGGCATTCGGTGGTGCGATGACCACCCGCCGCGGAGTGGATGTGGAGGCGGGCGGGCCGCTTTCATCGCTTCAACAGCAGCATCAGCAGCAGCAACAACAATATCGATCGAGTTCGAGTTCAACAACAACAATATGGTGGCACAAATGATGAAGGTGAGGTGGTGAGACATTGTTGCAGGTGTGTTGTTCGATTCGAGAATAGTAAATAGTATGTTGTGGAAGCAGGTACAGAGTATCAAACACACGGAACACAAAAGTAAAACGGATATGCAAATAAAAAGAAGAAAAATAATACGAAATAAATATTAAATCAAAACCGAACACAACTCTTAATGAAAATTAAGGTATACAAATAAAATCAACGTTTCGTAACGCGACCAGAACACGCTACTCTAGGGACGCTTGGGGTTTCCAGTTTCCAAAAATCAAAACTTAATACAAATTCAACGCAAGCGGCGCACACTGGACCTGGACTCCAGAATAGCTTTCTAAATACCTCTCGAGATTGGACTTGAGGAAGTGGAACATGGCGGCGGCACTGGACAGTCCCAGGCGATTCAACGAGCTGGATTCCTGCAAAAGAAAGTAATCAAAATTGGAATGTAAGTTCAACATGAAGGAACGATATAGTCGTGTGGCCGACTATTGGGTATCCGTTTCTTAGGTAATCAAATTCAAAATAAATATGCTCCCAGAAAATATTCGGGTTTTCGGTGGCGCCATCTACCGAACGGTAGGGTTACTACTACAGGCTAAGAGCGAGCAAAAATAAGAAGAGCGAAATCTTAGATTTATGGTAATAACTTCTAAAATAATGGTTCAATTTGGAAACTTTTTGTGGGAGTCAACAGATATTGACCGAATATATATATATAGCTTATTAACTGGCCTTTACCATGCCTCAGAATGACATAACAGATTTGAAATATACCTTCTGCGTAGGCATAACTAAAATCTGCATGTTGAATTCCAAATATCTTTTGAGATTGATAGAGATTTTCATTCGGACAGACAGACGAACGATGGACTAGGCTATTGATCCTGGCCAAGAATATTTATGCTACTTTATGCTATTTAGGTTACTCTACGATTAACGGGTATAACTATTTTAGATTGAATTTCCCAACCCACCTTAAGGGTCTTCTTCTCGCCAGCCAAAATGCGATTGACAAAACGATAGTTGCGCGAGAAGCGGTTCAGTCTTATGGTCAGCGTGACCAAGAAGCCCTCGAGCAGTCTGATAATGGGATTGGTGTCGAAGTCCTCATCGGAATCCTTGGCCGTCACCTCGCCGCTATCGACTTCCATTTTGGACTTGCTATCCGAGGTTTCCTTGGAGGTGGCCTCGCGTCCCAGGCCAGTAGAAGGTGGTGGTATCACGGGCAGATCAGCCACATCCCTGGTGGGCGCTGGACTGGCCGAACTGGAAGCTGTGGCCGCATCGCGTTCCTTGGAGATGCCCTTGCTGGTGGACGGAAAGTCTCCAGTGGGTGCATCCTTTGACTTCTGTGGGGTCAGAAAAACACAAGGAGTTAGACTATATCTGACTTTTTTTCAACTAGAAATAAACATTGACACGATTTAACGAAAATTCAAGCTTATACATAATGCAGATACAAGAAATCGTTTGTTGTTTGTACAGTATTTTGAGGTGAGTGCGCCCAACTGCTGGTCGGCAGGCAGATATTGCGGGCGCAGCAAAATAAGTGAAATCAACGGGAGGTGCGCCAATTAAAGACATGATATGTAGTAGAAAGCTCTGCACTTCGGACTCACAACCTCGAGCAGCGACTGGCTGCGACGCCCAAAGTCAAGTGGCTCGGACAGCGTCGAGGTGCGCATGCCCAGATCGCACTCAATGGTATCGTCGTCATCCTCGTCTACGTCGCTGGTGGTGGCCAGGCCCAGGTCATGGCCCACCTTCTCCTTCTCGTCGTCCAACTTCAGGGCTATGCGAGAACCCGGCTCTGAGGCATACGAACGCTCACGCATATAGAAGTGGCGACGGTACTCGGCATCATTGAGATCCTTCCACACCTTCGATCGGGGCAATTTTGGATTTGTTTTTGGTTTTTTTTTTTTTTTTTTTTGGGAATTTACAAGAATTTAAATACAGTTCAAAAGTCATGCGAAGGGGAATGACATGCAGCATGGCCTAATCTCAAAGAACTCCCAATATAATTGTTCTATAAACTCACATCGTAGAGTGTCTTGCGGCGCTGCATCTTCATCTCACTTTCGGTGATGTTCTCCTCCTCCAAGAAGTCAATCTCATCGTGTATCAAGTCGAGTTCGAACTTATCATCCATCTCCTCAAACATGTAGTAATCACCAGCTCGAGTAGCTGTTGGTGAACATCAAAAATAGCATTAGCACACACACTTCTCTTCCCAAAAATATATAGCAATTATAGTGTTTAAACAACATTCAGATGGTTATTAGTAAATATTTGCTAGAGGTAGGCTTTTCTTGTTGCATTCAATTTACAGAGCAGCACACAGAACTTCATGCAGTTAATCGGGTACAATTTATATACATGGCATGGGGGCAGCTTATATAGCAGGAGTTAATATCGAACAAATAAGGCACAACAAACAAAAACTTTACCATGTGGATGTAATTTAATTTCCTTCCTTCTGCGTACTGTTGGTGCAGGAAGTGGATAACCATGTTCTAAAAAATAATCAAATATAAATATATAAAACAAAAATCAAGAAATAATATTAAAAAAAAAAACGAATAGAATTTAGAAGTTTTGTTTTAAGTGAAATTAAGATATAAATAACTCTAACAACGGCTGGCCGAAGTTTGAAATGTTGTAAATTGTATATTTCTGAACCGATCCCAAGGCATTCAATATGCTTATAAGCTTGGTAAATCAAATGAAATATTATAAAACTAGATTCCATATCATGTTAAAGAAATAAATTAGATATTTTTAAAAAGTATTAGAAGAAGCGTTAGGGAAAATTTAGAAAAGTTTTAGAGATTCTTCATGCAGGTCAAAAATCTTGATTTACAACATATGTAAGTAACCCCCAGAAGCGTTAAGAAATTGATTCTAGAAATCACATCAAGATCGATGAAGAGATTTTGCTATAATACACTTGTAGAAGCGCTCAGGCACTCTGATCGCGCCTTCATTCACCCATAAAGAAGTAAATCGGGAGTAAAGTAGATCTAAATTGGTGTTATTTACAGGTCAGACTCGGAGAGGCAGTTGCTTGGGGTCTGCTACACACGACCCCAATCGTTTTTATTTTCATTAGCTTGGAAAACACGCACATTGAACAGTTTGTTTTTTGTACAGAGTTTCGTTGAACATTAGCAAAATTATTATTATTATTTGAGAGTAAAGATTCATCCAATACATGGTCCATGCAGCAGTGCGGGCTCGTAGAAGGCGCACATCAGCGACTCCATATAGGAGGCCGTACCCACGGGTCCCCAGCTATGTGGTCTTTGGGCGGACCTCAAGAAGATCTCGTCTTTGGTTCCGGATAAATTGCTCGACAGTCGCTTGCGCTGCGATTGCGACTGTGAGCCCTCATCCAGCGAGTAGCTAGCATTTCCCATGCTCTGGTGACGGCGGTGCAGTGACTTGTGGCGCATGGTCACCACCTCCTCCTCCTTATCCGCCGACTGTTTTGGGTGTGGGAGAAATAAATGATCGGGCAGGAAGGTTTTCTTCAGGGATGCAAGCCGAATTTAAGTCTTTTAAACTTTACAAATAATAGTAAATCAACAAAATAAGAAAAAAATAACACAGGTAAGAAAAATGTAAATCACTGAATTTTATATTCGATTACAAAATTTAGCTTTTAATAGCCAGATTTTTATGTTTACTATATTTGTTTAAATTATAAATTACAAAATAAATAAGCTTCCCTTTAAAACCACCTAAATAAATATTTTGACATAATTTTAAGGCCTTGCATCCCTGATTTTCCCACTTTACCATTTGCTTTTTCATGGGTGATCGTTTGATGGACACGGTTTCGTTCCAGGAAACAGCAGCATTGGTCGACGACTGACGGCGATGTTTACGGCGAAGATTCGGTGTCAGATTGGAGGACAGCAGGGAACTGGAGGCCATGGCTGTTGCATAGGCAGCCAAAGGAGGCGCCAGACTTTGCATGCCCACCGAAGCACTAAGCTCAGAGGGAGCTAGTCCCAGGGAGATCCTCTTTGGTTCCAAAAATCCTTCGGTGAGAAGAGTGGACAAGGCATCCGTACTTGGCGTGGTGGGCTTTGAAGAATCCAGGCTTTTAAATGCACACTCCTTTCCCTGGAAATCTTTATGTGGAGCCACCGTTGTTTCCTCCTCACTGACCGACTGCACATCCTCAAAGTCCGCCATCTCCTCACAAGGCATCACATTGATCTCCGGTTCGATGATCACTGCCGCATCGGCACTGTCCACGCTCTCCACACTGCTGCCACTGCTGGAGAGGATCGAGGCCCTCGCCGGCGATGAAGTGGCCGAGCTGCAGGAGCTGCGCTCATCGGGAGTCAGGTATCCAGATCCCTGGCAGGAGGTGAAGCTGCTGTTGTGGGCCAGAGGTGCCACCTCGGACATGGCCTGCTCCGTGGGCGTGCGTTGCCCTTCAGGAATGCCAAGGATTAATGTATGGCACACACGCGACAATTTCCAACGATCAAAATACAAAATGGAAAATGGCAAAAAAAAAAACGCGACGCGAAATACGATGGCCGACAAAAAAAAAGACAGAAAGGAGGGGAGAATACCCCCAAGGAGTTTGAAGGATAACTTACCATCAAAGTGGGTCTGTTTGTCCAGGGGACGAAGCATCTTCTGCTGCGTGGCTCGGATGCGCTCCATCTTCCGCTTGATCTTGTGCAGCACCTGCTTTTCATGGTCGTGGCGGTGGGCAATCTGCTTATGTCGCAAGCTCTCAATAATGTCAGCTCCTCTGTAATAAAAAGTGTTCCAATCAGTTAAAAAATTAGACATATAGTCTTTAAAAACCCACCTTGAGGCCAGGATATTATTTGCCTTGGTGTCCGTGATGATGTGACAGAAGTAGTGAGATTTAAAGATGCGCAGCTGGAAGATGATGAAGGCAAAGCAGATGGTGTCCCACAGCAGGACCACCTGATGGGTGATCTTGGGGCACTCGCCGGGCAAAACTACCAAAACAGTGTCCTCGGGCAGCATCACCTGCTCCTTGGGCGCATTACTCGTGCAGGTGATGCCCAGCATGTGCACCAGCCAGCAGCAATCGGTGGTCAGCTGTGTCATAAACAGACAGCCGGCCATCTGGAAGGTCGTCTTGATCAGTATATTCGTCACATTGAAGGCCAGCAGCCACTTCCAGCGACAGATGATGGTGTGGATGGGGCGCAAATAGAAGTCAGAGCCCTGCCACAGGAATATGAAAGCCCCGATCAGATAGCCCAGGGCCAGCAAATCAGCAATGTTGGTGCCGGCCAGGAAAACCACCGCCAGGGTGAACCAGTAGAAGCCGCACAGCACTCCGTTCTTCAGGATGTCCGAGTAGTTACGTATGTACGAGCAGAAATCGTGGGTGGGATTGTCGAAGGGTACGCGACCCAGTTGAGCGATATCCGCGATCACACTGCGGTTGCTGCCACCAGGATAGTCATCGTTGCTGGCATAGCGCTGCTCGATGCAGAAGATGCTCTTCTGGCGATTCAGGATGACAAGCACAATGAAGTCGAAGATCAGCTTGGGCACGTGGTTGAAGTGCAGGGCTCCCGGCAGCATTGTCCAGCGTTGGATGCCCTCGCCAAAGGTGCCCTCATCCCAGGGATAAACTGAAATACATACTCCAATATTATAATATTTTACCTAAAGCTAAGCCAAGTAAATCTTACCCAGACATGAGCTCGGCGGCAGACCAACCAAAACTATATACTGTGTCAGTATGGAGATGGCAAAGAAGGCCTGGAAAACGCCCCATATTTTGGCACACTGTGATCTCCTGAGGAGCAGCAGCACCACCAGCCACAGAGCATAGACCACGGCCACAATGTCCTGGCGGTATGTGATGGTGGACACCAGGGCGATCAGCGATATCTCAATGCCAAATTTGTAGAAGCCAAAGTTTAGGAGATACTTCACCAATCCCACCAGATCCTTTTCAGCATCAGCTCGAATAATGTTGGGAAACAGCAGCTTGGTGGGTGGAGCATTCAAGGCTCCAATCTTCACGCGCATTTGCAGCTGACGCAGAGTGATCACTGCATGCAAGGTCACAATTACCATGTAGATGATGTAGGTGCGCAGCAGACTCATCAGTCCACCCGTCACCTTGTCGGCCTTGGTGAGGCCTATCCACTCGGCATTGTTGGCTGTCTGGTTGTCCGACTGAGAAATACAATTAAGAATCAAGTTAACACATCAACAATACCTTTTAAATAAGCAGCTACTTACACAAACCACATTATACTGTGAGTGGCTGAGGTAGCCGATCTGATAGATCATCTTGGACAGCACTATGATCGTGACAATGAACGAGATGAGGCGGCTGATCACCACCTGGACAGCCTTGCGCGAGGTGGCGCCCAGCACACAGAAGCCCACGAAGACAATGTGCAGGACGCAAACTTCGCTGACACTACAGACAAAGGCTGCAATATAGACAGCCTTCATGATGTGCAGCTCCAGGAAGCGCCAGAAGACGTCCTTGAAGTTCTTGAAGATGTACTCCGACTTGTTCTTGATCTTGCGGAACGAAATGCGCACCAAATCCCGCACAGATGTCTCGAAATCGGTGGTGGCTCCGGGAGCAGCCTCCGCCGAAGGACCCTGCGATCGACGCAGTGAACCGGCGCTACCACGACGCTTGGATGGCGCCGGTTCCAGGGCAGTTGTCTCCGTGGGTTTCTGTTGTGCCGAGCCGCCAGCCGCCGCTGGCTGTTGCTGCAGTGAGGCAATGAAGCGTTTGTGGAAGTAGTGCACTTGGATCACGGTCAGAATCACAATTATCGTGGGCGAGACCAAGTGGAGGAACAAATCCTTGGTCTGATAGCGCTTAAGGCCAATGTCGTTTTGCCTGAGAATCAAAAAACATTATTAAGATTTGTGTTCTATAAAAGATTTCGTTTTGTTAAACAAATAAAATAAAATAAAATCTATTATTAGATGGAAAGTCTATCAAATTGGTAATCAATTCAAGCTCTAATATTTTTAAACATTATTTAATTTAATTTTAAATTAATATAATCACTTACAGCGTCTTGGACACATTGAGATAGTCATTCCAGTACGTATCGAACTTGTCGAACTGATATGTATAGATCAATATGAGTATGGACATGGCGTAGAAGATCAGGAACAGCCAGAAGCCGTACATGATCTTAACCCAGGCCTTGGACGAGGATTGAAAGACCAGCAAGAAGAATAGGAACAGGGCCATGTAGCAGATGCGGAAGACGGTCATGTTCTCCCCGGTGATCGCACAGAGGAAGATGACCAGCACCAGCAGCCAAATCCACAAGCGCACCAGCAGATTCTTGATCACATCGCCGGCCTTCTTTAGGAACTTTGAGGTCTTCTTGCCGTCGTTGATGAGGTAGCTGGAACCAGCCGATCCCACGGTGATCTGCAGCGGTGCAATGATGTCCGCCAGGGTGCTATCCCTCCGACGATCGCGCTTCTCCTTGAAGAACTGCCGCGACGTCACCCAAAACATCAGCACAAAGGCTGTCTTCACGATCAGCGGCACACACGGACGCATCTGGTTCTCGATGGGCCGTTCGAAGCCAATTTGCTGCAGGTTAATGCCCGCCGTCTGCAAATATGTCAGTACATTAGTTTAAATTCGCTTTTAAGTGACACAGTCGTACGGAAACCTTCGTCGGAAGTTCATTGTTGTTCAGATCCATGCCGTATATGTACTGGGCCACCAGTAGCGCCTCAGCATATAGGACAATAAATGGACTAGAACGCATCATGGCCTTCCGCTGATTGGGTATCATCCACAGCACATTGGCCCAAAGCAGCAGCACAAAAGTCAGCCAACTGTGGTAGACTATGGACCAGGCCTAGAAATAATATAATAACATATAAGTATATAAGTTTAAGAGATAGTAAGACAGAACTTGCCATCATCAGAATATTGGTGAATATATAGCTGTTCTGATAGATGAAACCCCCCACGCTGACGAACCCATACGATATCTGATCCAGTATGGAGGTGGTGGTGTTCTCCTGCTCCGACCGCTGCTCCATGGAGTCCAGCTGAATGTCATTGCCCCGTTGGATTGCACTGGGCGCCACCGAGGATCCACTCTCCACCGGTTGCGGTGTGCGCGACTTTCGTGTGCTTTGACGCACCAACTATATATAGAAAGTAATGCAATGAATTAGCTCAGAGCTCAAAGCAACCGATGCAGACATAAAGGATAGAGTTCAGCTTACTAATTTTGATATGTACATACAAAGAGTTCTAGAGTTCTAGGGCAACTACGGGTGTTAATGTTGATAGGTTACTATCCGGGTGAGGTTTGCTAACTATTTTTGGATCGCTTTAGCGGTGCTCTATGGCCCAGAACACACACACGTATGTACAGTCACACTTACGCGGTTAGTATCATGTTTAGTTTGAATTTGGTTAGGATTTCAGATGGTTTTACTAGGGCGATTAGTACTATAGAGAGCTAGATATGTTAGACGAGAACAATTCAACATCGACAAATGGGAAAAGTTGGGAGAGCTTAAGCCAAATGATACATAGAAAGACAGAGGCAGAGCTAATCTAGTGATAAGGGGGTTAGACTGGCAGAAGGATACACAGTATTGGCGCAAAGTGGAGTTAGTTTACGTACAGGCGTCGTCTCAGTCGGTTCATTCAACGTTGCACGCTGATCACGGCGCAAAGAAACCTAAAGCGGAAGTAATAAAAGAGAGAGCATAAACAAAAATCAAAAGAAAACCAAACATACGTAAACAAAAATGGCAGAAATGGCAGAAAAAATCGCAAAACAAGTGAGTCAGATTTCAGCAAAAGCGCACACAAATCAGCTCCAGTTGGCCCGAGTTTTGGGGTTAAACGTTAAAGCACAAACATTTAGTTGGGTTTTTTAGTCGGGTCAACTATAGTTGTGTATAGTGTTTGCATTACATCTATGTCCTGCATAAACTAAGCAGCATTTTAGTTTTATATTTATTATTAAAGATTTTTTTAAACCGCTACCAGAATTATTTAGGGCTTTATTTTTATATTTAAAGAAGTGATATAAATAATAATAATAAATCCTATTAAAATATTATTTTGGCAACAAAAAAAGATTTAATTAAAGTGTAAATTAAGTTGGATTTTTAGATGTCTCCCAAAACGAAAAAAAAAAGAATTAAAATAATGAAGAGGTTACAAAAATAACAGATTTTTAAAATGTCAAGACAGACATAAATCCCAAAAAACGCAATTTAAAATAGGCCAACGCAAATAAAAATGTTCAAGCTCGTCTTGAAAGTTTTCATCAAGTAATGTAAATTGATAATACTTTTCCGATGATAAACTTAAGTCGGCTTATTGGGAATTTTCTGTCCCTGATTCTCATATACCTATTCAACTTCATTGTCCCTAAAAAATATTCAACATTCACACGCCGAACCCAGATCGGCCAATGACAATCCCAATCCCAATCCACTCGCTCGCTTACACTCAAGCGCTGATTGCGGATTGTGGTCGATGCGGTAGTGGTGGTGGTGGTGGTAGTGGTGGTAATGGTGGCTCCACCTCCGCCAGGATTGGACCCATCCCGGCGACCACGTGAGGTCTGCGAGGTGAGCAGTGATAGCTGGCGGTTGACCTTGTTGCCGGTGGTGTTGCTGATGCTGCTGCTATTGCAATCTAGCTGCTGGCCAAAGGCGGTGGCGGGCTTCGATTCCACCTTTCAGGTGTTTAGGTGTTTAGGTGTTCAGATGTTTGGGTATTCAAGTGTTTTGGGTGTTCAGTTGTGGCGTGTTAGTGACAATTTAGTGTTAGGTGTTACAAGTGTTTGGTATGTTATTTGTAGCCGTGCAAAGAGAGTGTTGTGTTAGAAAAATTGAAATTGAAATAGTTTATCCGGATGCAAATGGCAGCAGAAGAAATTGAGAGCAAAAATTGAGAGCAGTTATAACTATGTCTTCAGATTGGTTGGTGGTTATGAACAAGACTGAGAAACAATGTTTTTAAAATATGTTAATATACAAAGGGATATCATTGTTATTACCCTTTATATTTATGCTCTATTTTACACCATTTATTTTCAGTCTTATTAATTTAAGCCTGCGATTAAGGTAAGGTAATCCGTGTTTCTCTAAACCAGCTGTTCGGAAATCAAAGAGCTTCAAGCACACCGTAATTGAAACTTACCCGTGGCTTAATAAGATGCTTGGTCGTCAGGGCCAGAACGAAATACGCAAAGAACAATGCAAACGGATTGAGGTACGAGTCCAGAGACAGCTTATTATTGTACAGAAACACTCGGATATCCGGCGAGCAGTAGGATTCAATCAGCGGTTCCAATCCAATCAAACTGATGGCCAGAGACAGATAAAAGTCAGATGATTCCCAATATACTATTGGTACCACGTCTCTGCCTTCAACTTACCGGGCTGTCAATGTGGTATGATTTAGGTGGCTCTGCATCCAGGGCGTCTGATAGGACACAATGGACAGGGAGTGCAGCACCAGGACGACCATCACGCAGCGCAGCAACAACGCAAAGCCCCTACAAAAACCAAACACAAAAAAAAGGTGCGAGAATACAAAGGAAAAGTCAGAAATGTTGTCCGTTGCCATCGAGGGCGCTGATGGGGCACGCACCGTTGCAGCGTCTGGCAGGTTGCCCAGTAGGTGCCGGCCAGCAGGAAAATGAGAAAGTAGAAGCCGCCTGGCACCGAGGGACGCAGCACGGCCGCAAAGAACAGCGTGGCCAGGCAGAACAGAGGAGCTGTGTCGATGGAAACGATTCATTAATTTTTATTGAAAAACATCTCATTCAAGGGCTTTTGCACAACTCTCTAGACGGTTGTTTAAAAAAAAACTATTGCAATATCCATTGGTGCCCCAGAAACACTTGGGATTTGAATTTTTAAATAAAGTTTTAATGGCTTTTCTTAGGAAATATTAAGTAAAAGATACTTTTTAGTTTGGATTTTGATTTGTTATCATAAAAAATCCTTCGGTAACACAAGAATTTATAGAGTCACAGTTCGGAATCTTGGCAGTTTTCAAAAGACTTATATTTGGATGGCTAAAAAAACCATTACTGAGGGGTTTATAACCATTACTAAAAGGTTTCTGGAGTTGGAATTGAATTTTGAAATAATGTACCAGACTCTTTTTATTAATAAAATTATATACTATTAAATTTGCTGACCATACAGAAATTAAAAAAAGAAGAGCTTAAAGGAGTTACTGTGGTTTAGAGTAAATTTGATCCGCTTTTGGGGGAATTATTTTAAACTTTTATCTAACAAAGTTGGTAGTGATTACTGAGACACGCCCATGCATGCTTCTTATACTCACAGATCTTGATCAATCCCTCGAAGTGGATGTGCTGGCTGATCATGGACACGCGTTTCCTCAGCTGCTGTTGCTGCTGCTGCAGTGGCGTGGTGGCCGTGGCCTGTTGCACATCACCGCCATTGGCATCTGGGGCGGGCGCTGGCGAGGATTGGGCGTTTTCCGCCTGTCCATCGACCACTTCGCCATTTTCCAGCTGCTCAGCACCGACGGGCTGTGAGGCCACACGCTTTACCGTGAGATAAGATCCCAGGGAAGTGGCAAAAACCAGCACCTCTGGCACCAGCCACTCGATAATGGCGAATGGCCTGGAAAACAGAATGTAGAATCAATAAATGAGAAGTTTGTGACCTCCAAAGTACCCACTGTAGATCGATAAAGCTCACGAAGCCAATGTGCCGCAGCAAGCGCTCACTGAACGAACAGTTGTAGATTGGTAGGGTGAGGCTGACCGCTAGAATCTGCAGCGTTATGTGACCCAAAAGGACCAGAGTGCTCAACGTCAGCAGGATGATGAAGAAGGCGGTAACAGATCCTTTGAAGTTGCGACGCGTGGCCAGAGGCACAAAGGGCGACACAAAGAACATCAGCAGGTACACAAAGGATATGCCCACTGGTCGCATCAGCGCAGCTGCAAAATTCAAGAAAATAGGAATAAGACACTTCAGTTTTAACAATTGATTTTAATTTATTATCAACTATAACCTATAACCCTAAATGACTGTGACTAAAATTTAAAGGATGTTCATAAATGCAAGTTTTATTAAAGTCTAACATTTGAAAATATATTAAGCTGGCTTTGGGCCTATTAAATTATAGCTAAAAAGTCAATAATAAAATAATAAATAAATCAATTTATTATAATTTTAAAGTTCCATTAAACAAACAAACAAATTTCAGGGAAGTCCAGATTATAAAATTGACTTTGCTCCATTGAATCAAAATACTATTCATACTAACCGAGGACCAGGACCGCCGGCACCACGATGCGCTGGAGCACCATGCACGCATAGCTGAAGACCATTTTGACGGATGCTCCCGCCTCCGTTCTCCTCCAGAAGCGTCTCCGGACTCAGACTCCGACTCCGACCCAGTAGCATTCATAAAAGCCTCAGCTTCGAGTGCAATTTGTTGCCACAAGCAGCGCAGAGCAGCTGGAAGGTAAGAAAGGAAACAAATTAGAATTCTATTTCAGTTAAAGGAACCCTGGGGAGCCTGTTGATATCCACTTTAAGACTTAAAGTTTATTAGTCCTTAATTAAGCGAACCCCAAAAAAACACAACTAATTTACGGATATAAACATTGACACACTTTTAATTAAGCCTGAAAAAAAAACACAAAATAAAATCAAGCTCGTGCTAAGAAGTGGGCGTGGCAGTCGGTAGTCACACGCTATCCCCGCCTTGGGTGGGGTTAGTTTCAATTTTCCTCATTTTCTTCCGCTTTCCACATTTTTCAGCTGCTAAAGAAGCGAGGAGTGGCCACGCAGCTCGAGCTTTATGGAGTAAATCGAGGAGACGGGGGTCACCGACAAGTTGGCTTATGGATAAATGTGTAATTGACATTCGATGGCACATAATGTGGCATTTATTCGAATACGGTTTAAACTAATGGTGCAGAAACTGCTGGGACAATGGGAAAAGCCATTCAGAAGGGATAATGGTAAACGAGCATGACAAACGTTTCAAGAGGAAAATATTTCATTCTTTATAAAAAGCTAAGTTAAATAAGGTAGCAAAGGAGCAATAAATATTATTGGAATGTATTTATTTTATAACTTTTGCTATTTGTAAATGTTATATTAAATATTGTAAAATATTTAAAGGTACAATACCACAACATTATAAAAAATAATCGATTTTTTTTAATTATTAAAGTAGGTCTGCCAAAACCTTTTGCTCTCTTGTTTTGTTTCTCTCATTTAATATTTGAAAAATTAAAACTCAGCTTCCTTGTATACTTCTTCTTTTCTACACTCAAGATAAAGAATTAGCTTAATCGAACAATGGTAAAACAAAAATAATGCTGAAATTTCGTTGAATCTAATCAGTAAAAATTGTTTTGCTTATTTACATATTTTTTTTAATCGGTCAGCCACATCCGATCGGTTTGGATAACACTTAAGAGTCGGATAAATTCCTGACCTGATGCCTCACAATAATAGAAATAATGCAAAATACAAAACGAGGCAAAAAACAAGCAAAAACATCAACAAAACTGCTAATTTCGCACACTTCAGTGAATGGCGAAAAAAGATCAAGAGCAAATGACGTAATTTGGCATGTACAAACACATTTTAATTCTTAATTTTTTTTGGCTAGGCTAACAAGAACAACAATGGAGCAAACAAAGAAAGCTACAACGAATGACAATTCGAGAGGAAGAGAGCAGCCGCCCACGCCGCCAACGTAAATATATCCGACATAATGTCAGCTAATAAGAGAGGCAGAAAATTCGAAAAAGAGCGTTTCTGGCAGTTGAGCCACCGAGCCGACAAACCTCAAGTGGTGCCACACCTAACCCCATAACCACCCGCCGCCCTTTTACAAACAAACAGATTCAGCTAGACAGAAATAAAAAAAAAAAGAATGATAGAAGCACAACAACCAGCCGGCAGAGCCTCAAATGACGATAAAAAGTAGTAGTAGGCATATAAAAAACAAAAAAAGCACTCTACTATTCCGGCAAAATAAATGCTGGCTGTGAAGGCTTGTTGGCGAGGGGGGCTGCAGGGTATTCCTGCCTGAGCAGATGTCTAATGGCACAATAATGCTGATGGAAATGCGTCTGTCTATATGGAAGTTTAACACACAATTACAGCAAAAAGTTTTCGTACCAAAGATAAAAGAGAGATAGCTTCGAAGGAAAGTATGTTGATGTCTATATATGTAAAGAGATTGCTTGATAAGTAAGCAGATAAGTTTGTTGATGATTTTTGCAAAAATGTTCTATAAAAGATAATGCTAGCAGATGTTATTCATAACGACTCACAATATCTGAGCAATGAATCATAAACTTAAAGATTCTAGAGTTGAATACTATTCCTACGAATTGTATTACGCTCTTTAACATATTTGTTTGATATTCTAATTTTCTTAATAGTCTGGGATAAAAACTAAGAATTTTTCGTGGTTTTGTTATTTTTTTACCCACTGTTGGGGGCATTACCGAAACGGAGTAGCCCATAATCAGAACTTTTTTCCACTTCCGACCGCGAGATGTGATCGGCACGTCGAATCGTTTCATCAAATTCGAATGAGACACGTGTTGCTTCTATGCTTTTTGAGGCTTGATTATGGGCCTAAAGGCACACACACCCCCTTTTTGGGGCCCCTCCCACCCGCAATGACAATGAATACGAAATGACTGAAGAAGGGGCTTTAACCAGCGTGTTATTCGCTACTAATTCATTTGCCATGCACGCATCGTCGATTGCTGAGCTGCTGCTGCTGCTGCTGGTTGGCATTATAGTATAAGCATTATAATGTATATGGATACGCAGATATATATGTGCCAATCGAGGGGCCAGCTGCTGTTGTCTGTTCGCAATGATGGGGCTGCCTTTATCTGTGGCCTGTTGCTGCCACATATTGTGTTTTCGTTTTCTATTCCAATTTCAAACTGAATTTACATTTCCAAATGTTTATTGTCTTTCCATTTGATTCGCCAGAGAAAGAATATCAAACACAAGTAGCATTTGCATGTGCTTTTATTGGGTTAACTTGGCACACATATTTGCAACGGATACTTCAATGTCGTTGTCGGTATTGAGATGTGCCATTGTTAGACATGGTCAATACAAATGAAATGCATGTTCTGACACTTAAAAACAAACATAAACATTTGCATTAGATGGAACGCAGACAGCTGGGGGCGAAATGTTTCAGAGTGCGGTCCATGTGGCGTATACGTGATTTAAAAGTACTTCATCCAAATAAATCACTTTTAAACATTAAAATGTTGCATTTGCAAAATGTTGCAAAGTGCCACAAAAACAAGTGTATTTTTTTATTGTCTTGTTTTGAGATATTCGCATCCCTCACACTTTTGTATACTTTTGACTGTGTTTATCGTTAAAATATTCTTAAATTATTAAGATGAAAGCTTGTTAAATCCCCCTTTTTCTGAAGTGTTTAAATTTTTTTAAATACTCTAAAAAATGTCTAACAAAATACTCCATTTTAAATCCTTCATTTAATTCCAACCCACTTTAACTTTCTCGAAGTTTCTGAATAACTAAGATGAAATGTCTTATCTTAAGCGGCTTACATGAATAACGAAATTGAGCTGCAAGCGGAGAACGCAATTGCCAGTCTGCTATCATCTCGCGCTCAACCCGACCTTCATCCTCGTCTTGGAAGCCGCTCCCGCACCACACTTCTGGCATTCATTAGCGCAGCTTCATTGCCAAGTCTGGCAGCCACTTGAACTTTGTCCGGGCGTTGGCATCCCCGGGCACAAGTCTTGCAATAATATTTGCAATTCTATTTTCCCAAGTGCAGTGGGCGAAACGGAAAAGTCGGAAAAACGTTGACAAAGTCTACTAATCTCTGTCCAGTTAGTCGGTTTTCTATCCCTTGCCGCGTGTCTGCGACCCATTAATTGACCATTAATTACAAATGTCCAACGACGAGTGGCTTGAGCATTTCTTTTTTCCGTCCATTTTCAACTTGCTCTATTTATAGTGTCCACTTTTTTTATTATTGGGGTTTAGTACTTTTTTAGAGTCTCGTAATCTCGGAACTGTTGTGGAGGGTTGGTTTAGCTCTCCCTGTATTTTTTTTTTTAACTTTTTGCTGCAATTGTTGCTATAAACACATTTATGTCACACGGGTGCATGTCACACGCTTAGATTCTGGTTCCACTTTTCGGATGATGACGTCACTTTGTTTGACGACTGTCAATGTCACTGTACGGGCAATTGTTAACCCCTTGTTGCCGGGCTGGAGCTTTAAAAGAAAAATCTATCCAAGAATCAAAGCATAATTACTTAAAAACACGCAATACTCGTTCTCAAAATAGGGAGAAGCAAAAAAAGTGAACAAATTTCTTTTGACATTCTTCGTGTGCGTTTGACAAGTAAGCTCGCCCCTTAAAAGCGCAAAAAGCGGAAAACATCTCATGCCATTTTTCTACATTAAGTTGAACAAAAACTGAAAAGCAAGAAAAAAGTCAGCATAAAATGTTCCTCTGGAAAAGCGTCCGGTAGATAGTTATTAAAAAGTTGGCTTAAATACCATACATTTTTGGCAATTGCTTATTAAGAATGTACGGAGAGGAAATACAAAACAAAGTTTTTCAGTTTTTTATTTTGAGTAAAAAAAAGTTTAAAAAATGACCTTTTAGTATTGATAAAAATTAAAAATGTAAAGAATTCTTGGAATTCTTAATTTTAAAGCCAATTTTCTTATCTGAGCAGCAGCAGACAGCAGCTTTAAAGGTCACAATATATTTCATTACGAATGTCAAGCAAAAATTAATTATATTTCGAGTATCATTCCAGCCCGCATTGATCAACAAGGGTTAATTGAATAACACAATTTATGGTTAATAAATCCAAATGGAATCGGTTGTTTCATATGCACCGGGAGAAGTTGCGACGCCATCTGGCCAAGATTTGGGTCACTTTCAGCGTTGTTTTCCTTGCTCTTTTATGCAGAGCACGGGTAAGGGCCGTTCTTACAATTACGTATACGTAAATTTCACAAGGGAAATTAATTTCAAAGTGGTTGCGACCCCAGACACACACACAGACACACATACACTTATGACGAAGGGCAGAAAGAGTGAGCTAATGGCCCAACAAGCTGTGGCCAACGCCTTCGTTTCACTCAAAGTGACAGGAGATGGCCAAGAAGCGGGAAGCGGGACGCAGGAGCTGTGGAGGCGGCACAACCAAACTGCATATTCGTCTCTGGTCTTGGCCTACATTTATCTTGGCGACCGAGCCCCCAAAAACCGCACACGACGTGGAAAAATAATACAATAATCTTTAATCACAATAAATATATATAAACTCGCCAGTTTTCGTTACAAATATGATTTTATAAGTCAAAGTATATTTTTATTTATTTCATTTAAATCAAGTTTATTCAAAATATTAAAAAATTATGTAAGTTTATTGTTTGTATTATATTATTGTGAACTATCCATTTCAATCTGACATTGTGGATACATCGAAGAGATTAAAAATCCATTCCCTTAAAGTATAAACTCTAAACTGGTACGCAACCCGCACAATTTAACGAGGCATTTGTTGACTTTGGCCCATGGTAAACGGCACCTGCTGTGCACAAAAGGGTAAAGAACAGCAGGGGGTAATAAACGATGCGGCCTGTGGATTCTCCATAGTGTGCAAATATCATAAAATGTGCAGCGCGCTTCTCTGTTTGACCTGTCAGAGCATATTACACATCCGCCATGTGTGCTGTGTGTGTCTAAAACAAGAGGAGGAGAGCTAAGGAATTGCTTCTGCCATGTTGTCCATTAACAAACAATTTGGCTGATGCATTCGGGCAAAAGAACAGAAGCAGTTAGTTACGCTGTCGTTTTCATGGTTTTTTTTTTGCGGGATTTTTTATTCCTTTTCCCTTTTTTAATCCATTTGAAAGGCTAAAGCGCGCGTAGCACGTACACTCGCCGACATGTGTGCAATTACTCCGCCCTGAAAATTGTCGCGTCCAGCTAACGCGACATTAATCGTGACAAATGTAGCAAAATGGTAATGGACTGGTCACGACTATATCCTTCGGCACATCCATTTCACTTTCCATTTCATTTGGCCTGTCGTAAAAAACTTTTTTATAAGGTCTATGACAGTTGCCTTTGCCTTTTACTTGCTAATTTCATTACTCTCTGACCCCGGTTAAAAAAAAGAGGAGGATTCTTTTGGCTGAAAGCACCATTAAAGCCCGCAAAATGTCATATTCCCCTCATTCATCATCATATATCAACGGAATAGTTTGTCCAACCTTCATTCCATTCCTTAATTCCGTAGAGAAGACACGCAACAGTTTTTTCCAGACACTTTTCTTTGAAAATTTGGGGGCAGGGAATGCGGGGCAGGCTGTCAAATGAGTGTCGTCCTGACAGGCGGTCCTTAGGATTATGACCTGACATTAACATGCTTGCAAATAGTTGACTTCAGGGACACAGTTGAGTCAACAGGTTAGGGGAAACATTTTATTTAAGTGGAGGTAGGGCTTGTCATAGTACGTCGAAAGTTATCTAACAAGTTTGTTAAAAACTTTTGGGCAAGACAAAGTTTTTCAAATGATATTTATTTAATTATTTATGTATTTGCACTCTGGCATAGAAATATGACTTTTTTCACTCTTTTGGGAACTGTGCAACAGCGAATTTTAATTGGTTATGGACCTTGCAAGGTCCAACCTTTTATGTTACCAATACCTACACTGGTAAAAAAAAAGTAGTAAATTTAAATATTTTGTATTCAATTTAAATATTTTTCGCTTTGATTTTCATCCAAATCCGTTTATATTTACTTTAAATATGCACCATATTAATTTGATTTTCGAATTTAATTTAAATACTTACAGAGTAATTTTCAATATTTTTAATATTTAATTTAAATTTGGTCCATATTTAAGTTAAACATAATTCATAGTTAAATTAAACACGATGCGTATTTGTTTTAAATATTAAAACATTTAATTTAACTAGAAATCGTATTTGAAGCAATAATGAAACATGTTTGTTTTAAATATTAAAATATTTAATTTAAGTATAAACCGTATTTAAATTAATATGAAATAAATTTAAGTTAAATACGGTGCATCTTTGTTTTAAATATTAAAATATTTAATTTGATTTATAATCGTATTTAATGTTAACATCTATAAATTAAATATTCCAAACTTAAATACAGTGCAATTCATATTTAATTTTAATAACAATTTCACTGAATTTAAATATTAAAGTATTTAGTTTAAATATGAATTATATAACATGTATTATTTAGCGTTTTAAATATAAATATTTATTATATTTAAATCAAATGCAGGGTATATTCATTTAAATTATTCAAAACCGTTTATTAACATAAGAAAAACATTGTACATTTTTTTTTGTAATCATTTTATTTAAGCAAAATTTATATACAGTACGGCCTATATAGTTTATCAAAGAACGTATTTGCTTTGTGGCTTTTTACAAACATACACGGTTGAACTGTTTTTAAATTCGAATAGTTTTTACCGACAGATTCTGCAATCCTTTGGCGATAGTCGGCAATGGAGTTCACTTGAAGGACTAGACTTTCCAGGGAGTTCTGGTTTTTGATGCTTTTGAAGAGTACCATGTATTGGGCGGTAAAATTGAGGGGAGCAGGTTAGTCAAAATAAAGTCTGATGAAAAAGAAATAAAAGAAAGACAAAAATAAGAATTTTAATTAAAAAATAAAACAATATATTTCATAATGTAATTTACCAATAGTCTCTGAATTCTTGGAATTCATAAACAGCTTCCTTCTGTTCACGTTGTGGATATTATACGCATAGTACTGTTGTATTTCCTTCTTAAACGCTTCCCATTTTGAAGCTAATGCGCCTTTCCTTTCCAGGGAACATTAAATTAAAATCGATTTGTATCTGAAATTAGATTTTTTTTCTTAACTTGGGTTTTTCCAAGTCATATTACGGTATCACCAGGGATTGTTTTATGCTAATTTATTGTTATTATTATCCATTTGATTGATTTTATTTTTTAAAATATTAATATTACTTTGTAATATTTTAAAAAATCAAATCAAGTATTCGCTTTTTTTTTGTTAATTTTTTTGGGCGGTAACTAAAACGCTGCACATACATACATGCATATGTAGAAACATGTTTACACAGCGTGCGTATGTATGTACATAACATTACCACATTTATATTTTTATTGTTAGATCGGTACTTACCAAATAGTTATGCTTCCGAAGCTTAAAATTAATCTTGGCGTGATCTTTATCTTGAGGGTTAATTATGTTAAACTAGATCGCGGTAAAATACACAGTTAATATGTATGTGAATAACTCTAGAAGATATTTGTTTTTAAATATTCTCACACACTTACATACAAATATATGCATGTATGTGCAGAGTCCGTTAACCGTTTCTAGTGGCTTCCAAACTAAATCTAACGCCAATTAAGCGGTAAACGAACGCTGCACATACATATATATGTACATGCATACCAACACATGTACATACATATATATATCAAGCGTGGGTATAAAGCCTAAAACAAATTTATTGCAGAATTATTCACCCAATAACGTGTAAGAATCGCGATCCAGATTAATTATTTTAGCACTTCACTATCTTTGATTTGTGTTTCTGATGAGATCGCGGCATCAGCAATTAAACTTTAATTTTCACTACACGACACAACAACTGCGACTTAGAAATGATGGCACGCGCCGTGCAATGCTGAATACGAAGAGAAGTGATCTGGTCACACATATGTACATATGTGTGTGTGAATCCGTTTCAAAGAAACAGCGAATAACGGAGAAAAAAGACCGCTAAAAATGCGCATTTAGAATTTGTTATACACATATGTATGTATGTATGTATAATTATGACTTTTGTTCCATTTATTTAACATTATTTTAATTTAGTTACGAACGTAATAAATTTAAGAGTTTCGTCTAAATTAATGGAACAAAACAAAAAATTAAAATATAATTTTTGTATTTATTTTTAAATATAAAATGCGGGCCTCGACTACAACTTTAAATTAAATAGGAATAATATTTAAAGTAACAAAAACAATATTTAAATTTAATTTGTTATGTATAACGAATAATATTAAATTTAAATATTGAGCAATTTCAATATAATACTTTAAACATAGATATTAATACAAATAATATTAGATTTAAATTTAAAAATATTAAGTACCATATTTATTAAATATATTTCGCTAAGATTGAGCTATTGAAATTTAATTGACAATATCAACTGTAATAATGTTTTGTTTATTGTAAAAATCATTAAAAACTCAAAATAATTTTCAGTTTTCGTACTATAATTAAATATGACACATTCTTAATTTGACTATGTTTTTTTTCAGTCTGAAAATTTTCAATTTTAATATGATAAAATTTAAAACAAATTGCCCAAAATTTAAACTCAATATTTACCGCATTGATTTAAATATTTTTATATTAAATTATGGAATTTAATACGTTTTGTATTTAATTTTAATATTTTTATATTTACTTTAAATATGAAATACGCATTTTACAATTCAATATGCGCATATTTATTTTTACTATTCCATTTTTTTACCAGTGTAAAGGCCCTTATTGAGTCCACATTGCTTTCAACTATTTTGGGCATCTTTGCTTATCTGAGAACTTGATGCCGTACATGCAGAAAATGTTCTTTATAAATAAATGCCTGACTGGCAGTGAAGCGTGGCCACAGCCAGCCAAACGCGCCATTGCACACTTTGTAAGAAGGCATTCAAGATCGCAAAATGAAGAGTGCAGTACATAAAGTGAATGATAACTGAGATGAAAATTCAATGAAAATTCGAAACCCAGACGCTGTCATATTCCCACGGCCTTCAAAAACTTGCAAAATAATCCGAAACAAAAACATTCACGCATGAGAAGTCAACCAGCTAGGAATCATCTACATATACACCGTACTAAGAACTATCCGATTATATATTATATCTAAATAAATGTGTGGTGTGCCAATACAAGCGAATATTTATTTTATTTTCTGATTGCAGGCCCCACACCCACAAAGCGACGATAAGCTGAATTTAATTTTGTTTCTGATAGAAATAAAACTGTCTGCGATAAAACTAAAATTTAATTAAGGCATTTAGAACCGGTGACAGCTAGAGTGGAAAAGAAGGAAACTCATGCATTAATAAAATTGTAAAATATGTTGTTGGTATGTGCTTGAATCGCTAAAATAAAGCTAAATCGAAAACAAGTTCTGTGGTGGCGACCGGCAGATGACTAAATTCAAAACCCGACTCAGACACTGTGAGAGTTTTGTTTTATTGTACCTAAATAGACGCTTATATATGCCTCTGTGTTTGGGGGTACATATACCACTACTGTTCCGTGTGCGATGACGCAACAACGCATAAAATGTTAAGGAATTCGTTTGCTTTATATTATTTTTCTTGCTCGCCTCTGGCAGCAGCATTTTGTTGAAGTATTTTAGTTCAAAAAAGGCCACGACAAGGCAAAGGCCAAGAGAGCAGGTAGGAAAACGAGGAGGAAACAATAACATCTGCTGCATATCGCCTCCTTAAAATGCATCCTTTTACCTGTAGGTCATGGGCCGAAAAACCGGAAAGGTGAGGATGCCACTGCGGATAAGACAGAGTCATGTTTTTGACATGGTGGGTTAGAAAAAGGGTTTTAGTCTTTTACAACTCACTAGTTATTACTCTTTTAGAAAAACTTTTATATTTTAAGCCGAAGCTTCTTAAATCTTGTTAATACATTATAACTCATTAAGCCTTTAATTATTATAGATTTATTAGCACTGAAAATTGGTAAATAAATTTAAACCAAAGTTTCATATCTTTGAAATTTAAAAAGCTTTAAAGCCCACTTTGTTCCCAGCATACAATGATAACCATTTCTATACGCTTCAGTGGAAGCCGGACACCATTTTTCAGGCATCAAATCGAACGTGAATTCATTTTCTCCATATGCCAATTCAATATATTCCACGTGGATTTTTTTTAAACGGGTTCTATGTAAAAATCGAATACCAAATATGCTAAAATAGGGCCAGAGGGAGAAGGACCCAGTGAACACAAAAGAAAAATCGCAGTGGCATCGTCGAGCGACAAACAAAACAAGCTGAAAAAATAACTGCAGCTGTTGCAGTTTTATAAATGTGGTTCCCCAAAATCCTACTCCCTGCGCCACCCATTCAAAAAAGATACCTTTTCTATCTGCACACACATATAGTATATGGTATATAGCTTATAGAATGGGGTAGAAGTGACTGGTCTGTTGTCGCTCGGTTGGTTTGCTCTCCACAATAAAAGTGAAATTTTCTCGTGCCAAATTTCGTTGACGGCGGGTGGGTCTTCCGTGGTAACGACTGTTAGGCACTGACACTGAAACAGTTTGTGGATAACTTTTCCGACGTTGCACAGAGCAACATAAACTAATTGCAACAACATTTCCGTTCGCTCTGCAGCCAAGAAGTAATCAAAAAAGCTACTTTGATAAATGAAATGAGAACTAATGATAGCAAACTAAAGATGTTCTTCCTCTTGTTGGCAATTAATCAATGTGGCTATTGCTCCTCCCATGCATCCAAGTTGAATGGCTTATTTTGTGTATATCTCTGAGTTTCCATCATTTAAATTTTGAAAAGACTTTTTCGGAACCAACTGAGAGGCAAACAGCCGCAGATCACAACAAAATGTTGTTCAAAAAAACGTAAAAATTTAACTAAACAGACTTGAAGAACACACGCCGAAACCAAAGTTCAATTTCATTGATCTGATTAAGAATCAAATATAAAAAGGCAAATGGTAATTTTTAAAAATATTCATGAAGTCATCAGTAGCATCTGGAATTAGTGTTTTATTAAGAAAACAAATACATATAAGTTCCCAAGCCGTGATAATGCCACAGGTCTAGTCGAGGGTCCCACGGCCTGAAATGCGTCATTTATTGATTGCAAATATATATATGGGAACGCAACAAGCGACACCGAAGACAAAAGCTATAACCAAATCGGATGCAATGCATCATTCGGAAATGAGTCAATAAGTAGGGAATTTTAAATTGATGTAACCCTAGAAAGAAGTCTACAAAGTGTTTGTTTGTCAAATAAAAATTAATTTCAGAGAGATAAAACTAAATTTTTCAAAAAAATGATTACCCATTTTCCAGTATTTTGTTGTATTCTAATCTTTGTTTGTTTGAGTATGTAATTGTTCGATTCTGATCTTAATTTACACCCAAATCACCTGGCTACCAGTTCCTACTTCAAGTGTGTAAATATTAAACAAATGGTTGCATTACCCTAAATAACAAACGGCAGGTCGTGGGCCTCATGCCATATGCTCAAGACTGCAAGCTCAAGACTGATAACGCAGAACCCTCTGTTTTTATATTCTTACTCATACATACATATGTATGTATATAGGATAACAGCTGCAGTCAGAATACTAGTATTAGTTTACCAAATAGAATATAAAAAAAATTAAACACTTTTTAAACAATTCATTTTTAAGCAATTTAAAAAATAAATCGTATTGATATATCAATATTTGGAAATTTAAATTTTGTAAATTTTAAAATCTTTTATTATTTTGTTGGCAATTGCGTTCCCAACGTGTGATTAGATTATCGCCCGCTTCTGAACGCCTCATCCGTGACCATGAGTAGTCTGGCTTTAAAAGCTATTGGGTCAACAGTTCTGCGACGGCGTTATCGGCGCATTTGAAAGGGAATACTTGTTTTAGGAAGGGGTAACTACTTAACCGCTTATCTCCCCGGTGAAATGTAAATAAATGAAAGTTATTTACGCTGATTTGACACTTTTTGTGCCTGCGCCAATTCCTCAAACTAATTGACACAGATAAACGTGTAGGAATGAATCTAAAAAACTTGCAGTTCGTTAATGAAATTAAAAATAGATCAACAGCTGAAAATACTCAGTGTGTGAGAGAGACAGGGCGATTAAAAGTAGCCAGAAAAGTCAAACAAAAGCAAACAGGGGAAAACAAGAAGGGAATAAAGAAAAACACTAAGAACTAGAACATGGGAAATCAGAATGAAAAATCAAATGTGGTTTCTCGTTTGTTTGATCTTCACGCTTGTTCATTGTAAATCTCGAATATGTTAACCAGCGACAAGGCCTTCACTTTTTAGCGCTCTTTTCGAGTTGCTAGGCAGTTGGAGTTGAGCAAAACAAAAAAACATGTAACTTGAACGGTGTCTTACCACATTTGCATAAGCTCTGCGAAGGAGACCACAACAAAAACAAACGAAAACGATTTTTACCGATTTATCAACCTTACGCACTCTAAACCATTAACTTTCTTTCTTTTAATGACCTTTTCAGATCTTTTTCGATCACTTTTGCTCACTTTTCACAGCTTTTTTTTGTCGGTGCAAAAAAACTTTGGATTATTTGGTAAGCACTTAGCGCATTTGTTATTGTTTCGAATCGGCTTCGATTTTTACAGGCGACGCGTGCTGTTGCGCGAATCCGCGTTTGCTGACCGATTTGGGTTGAGAACTGTATAGCGTAGTATCCGTGTGCTTTGCAGGAACCCCAAATGGCGTTAATGTAACATTTCCTCCCGGCGAATTGTGCACTTTTTTGTTACTTTTAGCGGAGCACCGAAAACACGGACAGCGCGGATGAAAACATTTCGATTTGAGTGGGTGTTTGAGCGTTGCGGGCACCTTTTATACCCTCGGTGAGAGCGACTCAAAACCACTCTCTTTCGCTCTCCCGCTCTTTTGATACGTTTGTACGAAGCCCATCTCTTGTAAATACGTGTCAGCATATAAATAATTTTAAGTATGTTGCTTAAAAACATATAATAGTTAAGCACTAATTTTCTGGGTGTTAATAAATAAGTTAATGTAAATAGTTTTAATATTATATTATATTAGAGATAAACTATCACCATTATGTAAATATCGATAAGAAACGGTCCAATAGGAATGTGGTGCGATCACTAACAAGAATACACTCTTTTAAACAAGAAGTTGGAATTAGGAAAATTAGAGTTGTACATTAAAAATTTATTTTATCCTCAAAACTTTTCGACAAACATCTGGCATAATATTTAAATTTATAGTTCATGAAATTAAGTGCATAAACATAAATGAGTAAGTTTCTCTCTCTCTTTTGCGCTCAAGTCCGAGAAAATGAGTGGCATGGGAACATTATTTATTTTTTGTAAAATAATTTACAAGAAATATTAAACATAAGTTAACATTTTTAATAAAGTAATTAAAACTTATTTATTTTTTTGTCGCACAAAAAGAATTTAAATGGAAAAATGTTAAGGAATTCAACACCTTTTCAAACGAAAGTTAAAGATAACTTTGATATCTGTAGAACGGCTACTGAATTAATATAATAATTAATATAATTGTGATTGGACGATTCTATGATAAAATCAACATCCTGAATGCATGCATTTCTCAACAAGTATCTCAAGTTAAATCTTAGGTATAGATTGCCAGACCGGCAAAATAAGTATCGTTGGGTTGCCGGAGAGCTGAAACGAAAATTTGTGTGGCATGTTTAATTTCTCAACTATTGGTCACACCAAATAATAGACCTACCTTTTTTGCAATATTTTTCCAAAGATAAACTTCCGCTAGATAGAAATACTAGAAAATATGTCCGAATTGCAGGTAAGTCGGGATAACTGCTTGCAAGTTGTCTCGTTGTCAAAGTGTAACCCTCTAAATGGTAATTCCACAGGAATTCAACCAGGCCGCCGAGGATGTGAAGAATCTGAACACCACACCCGCGGACAATGACCTTTTGGAGCTCTACAGCCTGTACAAACAGGCCACAGTGGGGGATTGCAATACTGGTGGGTCTTGAAAATCATATAACAATAGTGTAACAATAATATATCGGAATCCTATTCAGATAAACCCGGCTTCCTGGATTTCAAGGGTAAGGCCAAGTGGGAGGCATGGAATAACCGCAAGGGATTGAGCAATGCCGATGCCCAGGCCGCCTACATTACTAAGGTCAAGGCCTTGATCGCAGCCGTGGGCCTAAAGTCCTAGATTTAATCTCCAAAGGATACTGCATTGATATTGCATTTTAAAATCTCAGTTGTCGTCAAACGCACAATTTTCGATTTTCCAGTGTACACGCACAATATACACCACTATAACGCGTAACATAGAGCATTTAATTTGTCATAGCGGGAATGGTTATATATTCTACTATATAGGATACTGCTTAGGCTTCCGTGGGTGAGGCGGGCGTGCTGCCCTGGGAATAGCGCTGTCGCTCGTACACCTCGCGCTGCAGCTCGCGAAGATTCAGCTCCAGTGTCTCCACCACCTCAAAGTTCATGTCCTGGCGCGCCTGTTTAATATAGCCCTTGATGATGTTGATCTGCTCGATCAGCGGATCGTCTAGGTTAGACTTGCTGGCCGCCTGCGGTGCCGACCAGTTGGTCAGGGATTGAAGATCCGACTGGGGAGCAGATGAAGATAGAGGAGATGTTTTGCCAGAAATCATAAGTAACTTACCCCCTGGGCGAAGGAACCGCTTTCTGGACCCGGAACTGCAACTCCCGATTGATTTGCTGCCATATTGTTTCGCTCGTAGGCTTCCATGGCCATGCGCTGCTCGGTGAGGATACGTTGCTGCGTCTCCATTCGCCGACGCTCCTGCATCTGACGGATGTGCGCCTCCTCCGGAAGCGGCGGCAGCGACAGCATGCGTTCCTTGATGGCTTGGATGCAGCCCAACCGAATGGCCTTCTTCAAAGCCTCCTCTCGGCTGCCTGGCTCACAAAATATAGCCAGGATGCGCTTGCTCCGCATGTCCATTGCCTCGGCCACTTGTCCAATTTTGCCGCGCAAAGCACCCGCATCCGCCAGCGTGAAGATAGTGTCCCCTTCGTTAAGGCTGTTGATGATCTTCAGATACATGTCCAGATCGGGGGTTACTTCCTTCTGCAGCTGGCGGATCTGTTCGTACACCTGTGTGAGGAGCGGGCGACAGGTGCGACTCTCGTGCATGTCCCTTCGCGTGTCCAGCAGCCAGAGGCAGTGTTCGCACAGCCGGATGGCGTTCTCATGTTGATGCAGCTGCTGGAGCGGCTCACTTCTTGTGGTGGAGAGACTGGCCAGTTGCACTGCAGGATTAGAAAGAGATGAGAAAACCAATAAAATTGAATTGTTAAGCTGACTAACTGGCATCCTCCAGGGGCAGGAACTTGGAGCAGTCGTTGCACATGATTCCACCACACAAACGGCAGTGGTGCTGTCTCCGGGCAATGTGGAAACTCTTGGCGCAGCTGGGGCACAACTTCACGGAACTGCCATCCAGCCAGGCCACAGTCTGCTGCTCGTGCTGCCGCCGCTGCACTGAATCCGCAGGCAAATCCTTCAGCAGTCGGTGCAGCCGTATGATCAACTTGTTCGTTTCGCTGGCATATCGCTCCAGGCGGGGATTTCGGATGGACTGGAAGTACTCGAAGTGGGAGCACTCGGCACCCGGCTGCTGCCTGGCCATGTGGTTGAATACGTTGAGTCGAGAGCGAGCATTGCTGGGTCCATTGCGATCGCCATTGCCATTGGGATTCTTGGCAGCCGTCGAAGCGGATGAGCCTCCTGGCGAGGCTGCAGCGGCTCCCTTTTCATCCTCAAAGGGGTTCAATATCTTCTTTTTGGCCTTGCTGAAGATGTCTTTGAAGGATTTTAGGGCCGCCTCCTCTTCGGCGTGCTGACGGGCAAAGTGATCCGTGAGCACATCGATGGACTTCAGGTCAGCCCGGCAGATGGGACAAAGGAAACCCTCCAGGATCTCCCCGCTGGCCGAGCTTTGGTCCTCATCGCTGTCGAAAGGATTCCCAGACATTCCGGCGATGAGTAATCGTGAATTTTTTGGTGGGTGTGCTTTGTTGTGGTTTCCACCCCGAAAAACTAATAGTTTAAGACTTTTTTTCTTTCCTAAGGCGATGGCATGACGGCAGATACTTTTCTTCGAGTTATCTACTCAATGTATTTGGCTTTTCTTTCTACAAACTAATTAATTTAATTTTTTGCCTAATATTTCCTCAAATTATCAACATCAGTTAACTCTTCTTCAAGCCAAATGCCAGTCACTGGAAAATGATAAGTAAGGGCTGCTGCAGGTGCGATTTAAAAAAAGCCCAGCAACGATACATTTTTAAAAAACGTAAAATATTTACCTAGTTAAAGTGCTTTTAATATATAGCTTAAATTGATTTATTTTTTTCTTCACCAAAACAACAGACAAGCCACAATGGCAAAATTCTTAGAATAAATACGTCGAAAAAGTACCATAACTTTGTGCAGCCATTGCAGCCCTGGTCGAAAGCTCTTCGTGGTGAATGTCAAGCGCGGGAAGAAGCAGCTAGTTGCCTGCCTGGAAGTTTTCTCGGGTTTTCCGCTTAAAAACAGTCGTGGGTGTAAAAATCCTTTGAGAAAAAAGGTTTATAAGCTAGCTGAGTACTTTCAGCACTCGAACGCATTGAAAAAACACAGTTTAAAGTCCCAAATCGGACGCTAACATGTCGGAAAGATCGAAAGGTGACGTGTCCGCTCGCATAAACAACAATGCAAACCCGACGCGTGTCGTTAAAAATCCACTTTTGAGCGCCTCCGTTACCGGGCTCAGTTTCGACGACTTTCCCAACAAGCCGCAACTGCTGCCCGCCGCCCCGCCCGTGGTCCATGCCACGACCCCGGCACCGGCGCCCGCCCTCATCGCTGGCATCTTGAACCGCGGTAAGTGGGTCACGGTTCGCTCGGGAATCCAACGCGGGGTGGGGGTCACCTGTTGCTCGGGTGCGCCAGTGATAAGCTGATAAGACAGGCACTTGACCTTCTACCCCTTTTGGTTCACTATGTCCCACATCAGCAAAAATAAAGAAACTTGAATTGCTTAGAAAAATCTATAGAAATAATAAGACAGGTCAGCACTTGTTTTGATTTCTACCAAGTTCGTTTATCATAAAAAAAAAACTAGCATTTAAGAACTTGGAAATAAAAGTTTCCCTAAATATACAACTGTTTTAGCACTGAATTTAAATGTAGCTTGTTGCTCTAGCAACTCTTTATCTAGTAAAGTTCTTAGAAAGAACTTTCCTATAAATAGATTATGACTCTTCTATCAAATATTGAAAGTAAGCTTTCTTTGCCATCGAACGAGTGCAATGATCATAAAGTATATTATTCCTGGTTTATCTCAGCTGATAGCTAAATTTAAATTTAAGTCCATTAAAGACGAAACTCCTAATATGGTCTTCCATGGCATTTTTATTAGACTTCTTCAAGTCATCTTCGAATTGCATTTGCGTTTGGCACAATATAACATAACAACAATCTACTCCATGCTCCTGGTGGAGTGGGATCTATATGTGGGCAGCTCTAGCGTTGTTTTCCTTCGCCGGCAGCACCACACAATGCTCCAGATGAGGGCAGCGATCAGCAGAATAAGTAGAATAACTCCCAGACATATGGCTGCAATGGCGGCCTCGTTCAAATACACATCCCTTACATCGATGGTGAGGCTCCTCTGATTTCCTGCCGCATCGAAAGCAACAAGCGTAACCTTTGGCTCGCAGCAAGAAGCCATGTAGGTGGCCTTCAGCGGCTCCGTGCTCCCAGCGGTGAAGTAGTTCCTGTAGAAAAGACCCTCGGGCGGCGTGGCCTGCAAACGCAACATGCCCGACTGCCAATCCTGAGCGGTGACGTCCAGCGTCCAAAAGCGCTCACCACAATTAAGGGATTCGGGCGTTAGGTAATCACAGCGACTACCAAACTCCCAGGACAATGTAGGGCCAGTAGAGTCCTGAAAAGTATGATAAGGTAATGGGTTAATAACATTTTATTTTTAAAATCTGATCTCTGACAAACCTGAGCATCTATGCTGGTCACCACTTTCAGATTAACGGCCAGGGTGGATGTTTCGCGACCATAGTTGGTGAAGGTAATCCGATCTGTGGTACCTTGAGCTGTGCCCGTGGGCACCAATACGGTCAGACGCACTGTAGCCGTCTCCAGAGCGCGCAGATTCAATCTAAAAAGGATAAAACACATAAATATAAGGCTGAGTTTGGTTTTAAGTAAACTAACCTGGTGGGATTCAGCTGCACCAGGAAGCGCCGCTCGTCGGTGACCTGAATGGTGGAGTAAACCGCCTCCGATTTCATGTTGGTGACCTCGAAAAACAGCGAGGCTGTCTGACCAGCAGTCACCAGAAGCTGGGATTGTGTTCCCAGTTCAATTTTGGTGCCACATCGCTGGAGAAGCATGGCATTTAGGGTGCTCCTTGGCTGTCCGGTGGTGGCAGCCAATAGGGTTTGATTCAGATTCGGAGTTCTTTGGATTTCCTTTTCCGAAAAGGTTTCAATTTCGTTCTTCGGCGAGTCCACATCGTCCTCCAGCTTCTCGGTGTCCTTTTCTTTGTTGGGAAACTGGATTTTGGCCGACTTGGCCTTTGTTTGTCCGCTTTTGTAGTAGCTATCGATGCGTTTGATAATGTCGCCTGTGGGGAAATGAGGAATAACAAACGGGAGTCAGCTGCGCACACGTGTTTTTGTCATTATATGGAAATGTAGCGATGATGGCGTCAACGCTGACGTTCTCGTCCAAGGTTGAAGCACGGTTATCAGTTGAGATTCATATTCATTGGGGCAAACCGAACAGATCCCGGGGATCTTATCACTCGAAACAGAGCCGCAAAAGCAATTCATTAGCTAACGGAGGCTCAGTTCGGTGCGGCAATCAATACCGCCAGGTTGTTTGTTTCTCAATTTCTACAAAACTCACCCAAAAACACATCCGCTTTTCTCTCGGCGCGCACGAAAACATTGTATTTCTCATTTAACTCGGGCTGTAGCTTCAATTTGAAGATTGCCGCGCGTCGCAGCTTGTTAAGTGGTACGTAGGCATCCAGTTCTTGGGGTTTCGAAGTCTCAGTGGCATTAACTCCGACAAATTTGGCCAGTTTCCTCAAATTTATCTCTAAAAAAAAAGTAAACACAAAAATAAACAAAAATCGAACAGCTGTTTGCCATTCACCACGCAACGCGGACAGCTGTTACAGGTGTTTGCCTGGCGTTGCCACACATTCACAATTGGTTTCACTATTAATTAAATCATTGAAATTGTGCAATAAACATTTAATTTGCTGAGCACCAAAAGACATTTTTAAAACCACAATGATAATTATTAATTAACAAACACAAAATAAACTAATTTAGCGTTAGTCGGGCGGCAAATACGAGACCTTGGCAACCCTGGCCTGGCAGCTGCGCCGTAGTTGTTGTGAAAGAAAACACGTCTACAAAAAATCGCGACAAAAACAATTGTTTTTCCTTGTGAAACCAGCGAATTACGAACGATTAAACGCCGCCGAATTGTTGGCCAAGAGGCACTTTAAAAGCCGGTCTAAGTCAACGTTGACGACATAGCTCTAAAGTGTATAAAACCAATGAAAACTGGGCAGTTTGTGAACTTGCCCTTGACAGTGAGGCGGATTGTCTAATTTTGTTGTTAAAAAACGTATGTATGTATGTATGTCAGTGTGTGATTTGCAGAAAAAAACACATTTATAAAAACTAGTTAAATAGTTATTACAGAATCAAGACTCAAAGGGGCATAATATGCCATTAAAATGCCCATCCTGGTTTCCATACCCCTATAAATTTGTCAATCTTGAGTTTGCAAATATTATTGCCAAATAACTAACAAATATGTTTGTGTGTGTGATTTTTATGGAGTTTTAAATTTAAATATCTTGCTGGAAAGGTCACAATCAGTTTGGAGTTGAGGCAGGCAATGAAAAAACCGCCCCGAAAAATTGATTTCTTCAGGGTGTACATGTATAGTAATGCGTTTGTATTGGTAACTTCCGGGAGATAACTTTGTTTATAATCGGCTGTTCCAAAAGTTATTAAAAGATTACAATACTTTCGCTTGTTTTTTTTTTTAGCTTGTCCGATAAGTCGCTGTTTTGACTCGAAACGTTTTGTTCCATCATTTTTGAGTCATAATTATTTTTTGTCTGACCCCGTGCAATCTCCACTTCAGTGCCTATATATATATACAATAATGGACTTTGTCTGGCCGTTCGACGTGGCGTATGATTAATCTAGGGAGAACGCTTGTTATATTTGATCCATTCTCATAACCATTCTACGCTTTAAGTTAGTCAACAATAACATTTTGTGCCGGACAGTTGAAAGTGCTCTACGATTAAATTGGATCACAAACACTTATTTATACTCACCACTCAGGACGAAACACAAAGGGACTAGAACACAAAGTGCTGAGAAAGTGTTTAGGTGAAGTCAGAAAATGCATAATTTTATAGCTTCACACACAAAAGAATCGATTTTTAAAATTAAAGCAGTGCCACAATTATTTATATAAAAGTATTCTTAAAGAATTTCTGATAAGCTTATAACACAGTCATTTAAAATCGTTATCTTTTGTGTGTTTTAAGTGTTAGACCAGTTTACTTTTCATCATTTTCGTTTTATTTGTGTACCCTTAAAAGCTAAAACATTGATTACTTTAATTCTGTAAAACAGTAAACATACATATTGAAAATTCCTTTGTACTACAATTAAGTGTTTAGTGTTGTTTTGTTGAGCATTATTATTACACTAGCGTTTTGGTTAAGGAAAGCGTTGGGACTTCGGCTATTTACAAGAATCAGCATAGCTGAATTGGGATTAGAGAGTAGCAGGTCTTCAGGGGTTAGTCAAGGATCTTACGAGCTAAGGACATAAATTACACAGTAGTACAGTTGTCGTTCTTTCTGGGAAGTTATTGAAAGCTTGTGCCATTATCAAGAGGATTAGACTTAGGATCTAGGTAGGCTTGGCACAGACTCCTACACATTTAAGTCGCTAAACACTAAAATACAACCCTGCGTTAGTAAGTGCGATAGAGCAATTGAAGTCGGTGCTTGGTAACTCGGTTTTCGAGAAAGACTAACCACCATTCGGCGTCTCCATCGTGGCCCGTCTCATATTCGCATCGATGCGCACATGGAGACTGGACAACGTCGTGTCCACCGGCAGATCCAACTCTTGGACGCCCTGATACGCGTCCGCCACCAAAGTGAGCTGAAAAAACAGAGAAACATTAAAAAACTGTTTTCCAAGATGTCCACTAATTCAAAATTAAAGGCTCGTAAAAAAGATGTTTAATTAATTAATTGCGCATTTAACAATACAAAATATATACAAAATACTCTTGCTTTTAAGCTTTCCAAAACCTCGAATTCAGGAAATTCACAATATGCTAATTTCTGGTTCCGCATTGAAGAACTCGAGTACAAAATACTTGATTTGCCATTTTCGCTGTGTGGGCTAAGTTTCGGCATTTTTGTCTAGGCTTCCTTTCTATCAACAGATTTGCCCTTCACTTTTCTTTCCATAACCTAGTTTTGCAGTGGCCGCACAGCAACAAAAGATGCACCATCATCGACAACAAGTTGAGCACCACCTGCCTCCGTTGCCGCCTGGCCACTGGCGTTGGAGGTAATCCAAGTGGCTCCGTCTCAGTTGGCTGCTTGGGCAACACTCGGCTGGATCTGGTTGCCACTTTCAGTTTCTCAACACTTAGGCCTTCCCCGCCGAATCTGGCTCTGGCCCGCACACTTTAATTACCCCGATTGCGGGTCGGGTTTGCCAGCGCTATCATCGCGCTCATATCTCACCGTATTGCCAGCTATGTGCTGTCCATGTTCGGTGCTCACAATGTGGATGATCTCGCCACCGGATCGTATGGCCACCTCGCCCAGGATTCCGCCCACTGCGTCTTCCGTTTCATTCTCGCTGCCCGATCGCTCACCGTACCAAAGAAGGAACAGCTGAAAATATCGAGGGTTTTTTTTAGGGGATTTTGAGATTGGTCAAGCTACTAAAGGTATATCTCTAGGAATTCGTTAGATAAACTCACCCTGATCCTCTTCTTGAGCAGTGTGATGGCCGCATCCTGGACCAGTTCCGTGTGCGGTGGAATCGCTGCCGTCGATATGAAAACGGCACTGTCGTAGGGAACCAGCTCGGCGGCATGGAGCACGCCCACAAACGAGTTGCCGCCCTCGTGCTCCTTGGTGCTATTCAACCCGGCAATAAACTCCCGGGTATTGTTGAAACTGAAGGCAGAGGGGGCCCCTGAATAGGAAAATTCCATTAGTTAAAGTTCAGGCGTGGTATTTGATTGCAAAAGACTAAGACATATTTAAATCAAATTAGTATACTTTATTAATATTCATATTTAGAACTTTAAAGCTATTTGGTTTATAACGAGTAGATACATACATATTAATATTGAACTTTAAATGTTTTTAATTTAATATATGAATAATACAAAAAAATTTCTGGTTTAGAGTTTTAAATTAAAAATTAAAACTAGTTTCTTGTATTAATAATGACTACTTTACAGTTTATTAAATTAGTTACAAGAATGTAAAATTTAGGAAATATAGGAATATATAATAACATTTTGGGACTAACAGTTATGTTGACTCACCTGCTCCATTAAGCGTAACCAAGACAATCTTGATGTCGATGTTCTTGTCCTGCAAAGCATCGATGTAAAGTCGTTTGGCCTGCTCCAGGGATGCGGAAGAAGGATCCACAATCACGGCCAAGGGCATGCGAATGTATACATCCTTGATGTAGTTGCGCAGCTGATCCGCCGGCAATAATTCCGGCTTTGAGCCACCGCTCACTTGGATGTGTTTGGGTTGTTTCCTGGGACTGGGCGTCGTTGTTGATGTGGTTGTCGTTGTTGTGGTCGTGGTGGTCGTTGAAGTTGAGGTTGTAGGACTGGCAGAAGGAGGATTGTGGGGTGCCTGAGTGGTGGCCCAGGGGAAACCACCAAAACGAGCCCTCAGAATTGGCAAAGGTGTGGTGGTTGTAGTGGGATTTGACTTTACTTCCGCCGGCTCATCGTAGTAATCCTCCTCGGCGGAGTACTTGAACGAATTGGGCTTGTCCTGACTGGGCAGTTGCTGGATTTGTGCCTGGGGAATGGGTTCATGTTGCTCAACTTGCTCTTCATCCACCGATTTGGTGGCCTCTTCCTCGTCGGACGCATTGTGCTCTTGATCTCGCTGTGGATATCTCTCTGCCTTGGCCTGACGCACATATTCGGGGATCATGGTGGTGACCACCCTTGCTGTGGTGCTGGCCACCATCGCATCCTCGGCCGCGTCTTCGTAATAGTAGTCCCTAGAAGGTTTGTCCACCTTCGTTACCCGCTCCTGCGTTGGAGCATCCTCCATCAGCTCGGCATCTGTGTTCTCCTCGGAGTAGGGAGCCATGGTGTTCATCCTACCCTCCATGGGCCTCATGGTGCTCATTTCCAGCTCTATGGTGTGTGGACTTTCGGTTTGATCCTCCTCCAAACTATTGCGATGCTGTTGCATCTCCGCTTCCACCTCGGCGTCCAGTTGAGCCGGGTCGTAGATCTCATCATTGCCTCCCAAAGCTGAGCCAACCATTTCCCCGCCGTAATCCTCATCCAGGCCAGAAATTGTGGGACTCAGGAGCAGTGCCACCAGGAGCACTCCCAGCCAGAGCTGCGTTCTCAAAATCATTTCGTTCGATATTTATGCCACTAGCCAATCCTCACTTGTCACCATCAAAGTCTGCGGAAAAAAAGCAACCGAGGCACATGTCAATATACAATTTTTGGAAAGCTTTTGCGGGTTCAATGATTGATTGATTGGCTGACTTCTTTCGCTTACTTAATTGACGCAATTATTTCGAGTTCACTTTTGTTGAACTGTTATTTTTAGTTTTTCTATAGGTTTTCTGTCTGCTTTTTAACACTTTCGCAATGTGAAAAAGTGAAATGTTATGACTGCTCGTTGCGATTATCATTTTGTTTGTTATTAAAATCATTTTAAATAATTATCTCTGACAAATTGAACATTTATAGAAAATTGACAGAGCAAAATTTCGACTGAATTTCTGTTTCTCTCTGAAATTTTGCATATTTGTTAGTTTGAAAGTTTTTGAACTTATTGAATAAAATAAGAAAATAGATATATTTTTTTTATTTCCAACAAAATGTTCTATTATTTTTTTTATTTGCATTTCCTAGCCAATTATAATTAAATATAAGCTGTAAGAAAGGTCTTTCTATAAATATCAAAACGAAACTAGAACTTTCAGGAAATAAATTAAATAATAATTCGATAATTATATTAAAAGTGACTTGATCTAATCTGCTGTTTACCTTGTTGAAAAACGAATTTAAACTTGTTTGATAACACTTTGTTAGTGGCTAAACTTTATTAAATAAGGAATACATACAATGTAGCTTCGTTAAATAAAACTATTGAGAGATTTTTTTAAGTTTCAAAATGCATGTTTATGAGCATGCTAAATTATAAAAACAGGCCTTATTGCACGAAACTCCAAATTATTAAATGAAAACAGGCATAGATAAAAGTAAAACACTTGTATGTTATGAAAAGTGTGGCCAAAATTCAACTAACAGTCCAAGCAGCTCGTTGGAAAAAACCGGGTAGGGTATTTAAAATATATATACAAAGATATGGTCAAGGTTTTCTTAAACCTGCTGCAGGTGAGGGAAATAGAAACACAGAAAACGAAGACGACGTTGACAATAAAACAAATTTGCCATAAAAAACGACTTCTCGTGGATGTGTAAAGCTCATACATGTGAATTCATTTATGAATAAAAATAAATGTTTAAACTTGATTAAAGCCGCAGGGAACACGCTAGCTTTGTGGCTTCAATTTGCTCAATTTATAAAATTTAATTAAGCAAATGTAATTAACACATTGGTTAATTCGCCATGCAAACGTTTTTACGATATGCCATTTTCCTTTGCATTCATCGTTTGTGTATTTAAACTTATTGTTGCATTTTTGCAGGCGTTTTTGTGTTGGAGTTGTTTGAATAACAAATTACCCACAAATCAATTTGAGTGATTGATTTCTTGGCTCTCGCCTCGTGATTTGCAGCGTGAAGAGAGCTCTGAGGAGGGGCGTTTTACCCCCTTCGAAACGAGCAGCTGCCATTAATTAACCATATGCAAAGCCGCAAAATAAAAAACAAGAAACAAGTAAAACAAAATGAAATATATAATCAAGTTAAAATCCAAAATATATCGCATTGATGCGTAAAATGGAAATAAATTAAGTTAAAATATTCTGCGTTCGTTTTTCTCGTTTGGCAGGCTGCCTGAATCAGCTTCAAATTGATTTGTACATTTTTGTGCGTTGCAAGGTCACTCGGTTGGCGGTCAGAGGGGAATCATGCAATTTAATGGCCAGAGCTTAGGCCTCTCTTAAGGTCTACACATTCGTATTTTCTCTTTTATTTATACAAAGCTTAGCCATGATTTACACGTAAAAGACACGTTCGTCTGTCGTTTCCATCTTTTGTTTTTATCGGCTTAAATGTTAAAAACCATTGCACAATTCCCATTCACAAGTCATCTTCAGGTGAATGCTGTGCAGCGTTTATTTTTAAGATTCTTAGCCTCTGCAGGTCACGTAGTTCTGGTGAAGATTACTTCGAACCCAGAGAGTCTAACAAGTTCGATGTAAAAAACTGAAAGTTTTTCGGAGGAAAGAAAGTTTTTCGCTAGGAAATACATTTTACCAAAGAACAAATGAAAAAATGATTAAAAAAACTGCGAAAACTTTATTCTCTAAGAGGGGAACTTTTTTTTGTCTATAAATACCATTTTGAACGATTCACTGGCTAATTTGGACTACAAAATTGATTGATTAGTGCTAAATGAACAATTTACAATACTATGTATTTAAATTTAAACCAAAAGAATTTTTAATCCCAGTTGATTAAAGCTCTGACACGATTAGATTAGACCTTAAGGTCTACTACAATGCGGGTATTCATTATTTATAGGCAATTTGTTTTATAATCAAGGAAAGGTGCTTAGATAAAAAACCGAAAAACAAATCCCGCCGAGGCAGTTCATTAATCAGTGACAATAGCCGTCAGCAGCTGATTCGCTGGGGCTCATAAAAAAATACACAGCGTTAACAAAAAGGTTCTATAAACAAATTAGAGAGTCGAGCACGTTGTCCGTTTTTATTTATTTACATATTTCTTTTCGCTTTTTTGTTGCTTTTGCAATTACGTGGAGTCGCCGAGATGTGATTAACAGACGCGTAAGCATTTATTTTCGCTATGATTTTTATATCACTCGGACGATACTCTGCCGTTTTTATGGACCCAACAAATTAATGAAAAATAATTGCGAAAATTATAAATTCAAATTGCGTTTGCTTGGCAGCCCCTCCCCCCTTTCCGCCCCCCTTTTCGTTCTGACTAGCCCCTTCGTGTCAGCGGAATCGACTTGAAATGCACTCTAATTGTGGCAGCTTTATTTGATGATCATCAGCGATGAACACTTGTGGAACGGGGAATCGGGGAATCGGGGGGCAGACCCTTTAGAGAACCCACGCGCATTTATTGTTGATTTTCTTGACATTGAAAAACCAATTGATTTGTTTTGTTGATTTTAACGGCCTTTTGAAGGGTTAGGAACAACAAGTAAAAACCATAAAACTAATAGCATTCAGTTGGTAGAACAAAATGTTGGTGTGATCTTTGATTTATGCAATAAATTGATTCACATTTTATTCTTTGCTGAACTTGATTGGTTCCGGCTCGCTTTTGTTATTTGATCTCTATCTAATTATAGTTTTCGTTCCGATTTTGTACTTTTTATTACCTACGTTTGGTTATCGCTGCTATAATTTATTCTTTCACTTGCCTTTTATGGAACTCCTTGTCGACGTGGCCTGGGCTCAAATCAACTTTCCAGCTTTTTTCTTTAATACTTATTATTAAATGTTTTGTAAATTTTTGAAATTCAAAACAAATAACTTAGGCAACAAACTTGTTTTCTCCTTGCTGCTTGTGCACGAAAAAATCTCAATGAATTTTAATTACACTTTAAGCGGTGCACTTTATTTATGAGTTTTGCCCACTTCTTTGCATTGTTTATTAACTTTGCAGATTATGCAAATTGCGACGACGACAACAACAAGAAAACTCCACCACACAGAAATTCACTTGCAGCTAAAAATTTACGCTCGGCAAACTGCAAGCGACCGAAACAAAAAAAATGTATAAAATTAAGAGCGTTCGATTTTCGGCTGTGTATTGGATTAACCCGTTTAAATATATATTTCTCATGCGCGACTTGTAGTTGCTGTTTGTGGCTACGATTTTGGCAGCTGCTGCTGTTTTTGCTGGCGATCGCGTCAACGTCTCAAATGAAACTGAAAGCAGAAACACAAGCTGCGGCCAGCGGAGCAGCTCGCAGCTCATTGCTCATTGCTACTCTGCTCTGATCAACTCGACTCAGCTCAACTCAACTCGATTCGATTCGATTCGGTTCGGTTCGACTCTCTTTACTCGGCCGACGGAGCAGGTATATAGCCATGGCTATAATGGCCACAGGTTGGAATCTAGAAGAGCGTGCCACTGATAAACCCAAAAGCAACGTGCTGGAGCAGCTGAGCTGATGCCACAATTGGATATGTTCATGACACGATTGTTTGGTGGCAGCGCCATGGAAATATCTTCGCTCAGTTGGCTGTTCCCATAGTATCATCAACCTGTTATGCAACCAGTACCACTATCATTCTCAACACTAAACATGCTGATATCACAGCTGAAATGTCAAGATCTTATCTTGTTAAGACGTAATTAATACATATCATTTTAATTTAACATATTTAACTATAAGATAATGTTTTAGCTTTCGTTTGTATACTCGTTACTCATATTTCAATTAGAGTTATAAGAGGGAGTATTTCTGAACCTGTAAACTACATATCATATCTAACTACCTAATGATCAGCATTAACAATCAAGTCGAATTAATCATGTTTGTATTTATTGGGAAATATTTTAATTTACGACTAACAAGTTTGAAAAAATATCCTTTACTGCAGTTCAATCTAAAGCGAAAATGTTACAAGAAACTTTCAAAAACCTACCAACGTAGTATTTAATTTCGCTAATTTGGTGCAAATAAATTCCATTCATTACACTGTAAAAATAACACTTTTGCGGAGTTTCTTATCTAAACACATTGATAAAGTTCCTTAAATTCTAGGATACGAGTGGCAATGTTTTCAGTCAAAACTCCCATGCCTTCCTTTCGATAATGATCAAGGAGTATGAATGGTTCCCCTCTAGAAAGGTTATCTGAAAAGCTAACCACTCGCTCCAATTCGTCTGCAGCTTTGATCAACTTTTTGTGTAATTCTGTGTAGACATTCATTATCATGTTTGATCGGAAATTGATTAAGGGTCTAGTAAGCTCTTCCTTTTTGGCGGGAGAACCTGTCAACATTGGTTGGTCACCACCCTCATTGAAACCTCGAAAATATGCTATCTTTTCTTGCATAGAACTTGACCGAACAATAGCCTTTCCGCGTTCAAGATAGGCCAGCATGGTGTCCTTGTATTCCCCATACTCAGGATAGGGCAATAATGCAGTGACCATTTCACCCAGAAGTCTCTTCATCAGATTCACTGAGTCTTCCCACTGGTCATCTTGGAGTGCCTGGACATGTTGGAAAAACTCGCAAATGGCTGCCGTATTTCTTTCCGCAACATCGCTCCTGGCCAGTAACTGCGATTTTAACAGTAATTACTTTCTGAAAGAGGGTTTCTGTTAAAAAAAAAATGTCTCACCAGCAATGCCAGGAAAAAAATAGTCCGAGGAATTAGCATTTCTCTGTTCTTACCAATTGAATGTGATTTTCAGAGTGAATTATTCCGCTTTTATAGGAGTTCTTAGAGCAGACTTATCAGTATTTGTAGTATATAAACCTTATCGGTTGGGCAGTATTATATAGTTGTTGCATTACATTAATTATATGAAATTGTGAATTTTCATCTTTTTATTTTGATTGAAAGGCGTCAATAGCTATTTTTGTCATAAGGTTTGTGGGTATCACATTTACTGAAGGATATTTAGAAAGACCTCAAAATTTCTGAACATAATCCATCTTTTTCTGCAAGGAACTTTATTGTTCAATAATTTTCCACAAAGCTCTTATATGTTTTCTATATGCTACTATACTTTGCTTCAAAATTTTTACACAGATTTTATAGAAATCCATGGCTTATTTGTTTGTTCAATATATAATTAATTATCAACTCCATGAATATCTGGGTTCAATGGGTCGCCAAACTGAACTCAAGACTTATCGCAAGAATACCCCTGAATTACCGTGTCCTTAAACCTATTTTTTTTTAGCAAAAAACTTAATCAAAATGTTTTCAAGTTTAAAGTTATTAAACTTTCGCGATTTTTTACTGACAAAGTTCTTTGCATGTTGACCTTTTTTTTTGTGAGGGAATCATTATGGCAAAAATTAACCTCTTTGGACGCATGCAAAGTGAATAAATAATCGTATCGGCAGTCGTCAAAATTCAGGCAAAACAGAGCGACTCTGAACTTGTGTAGGAAGTTCGACTACCCGACTGGCCGGCGCATTAAAATGGAGCGTGAAATGAATTTAATATGACAACTCAGACTGTCAGTCGCTGCTGATAGCATCAATAAAATCATAATAAATACAAGCGCGTACATATATAGTTGACCAGTGTGTATATTTCATTATTTAAATAGTGTATGCGGAAACGTTGAGGCTTCCTCCCTCTCTTTCAGTGAGTAAGAAAGGGTTAAGCAGCACTATTTTCTTTACCTGGGCCTTATAAATTCCAAAGAAATTAGTTTTGCCAAACGTTCATTGTGAGCTTGTCACTCCAGGCAAATGTAGTACCTGTGCGTACCGAGAATAGAACGAAACTATGCCATTATTTTGACCATGAATAATGTGTGGCACTAAACAAGAAGTTGTTCTTGTTATTCTTTCAGAACCTTTGGCTGTTCAAAACTGTGTAAACACAACTACGAGGCTTAAGCACAATGATTCTGGGGCTTTTAAGCTTGTAAGACAAATTGTTAAGCGTCTTGAGCTTGACTTGGCGTATTTTTCATGCAAAATCGTGCCCATCTTGACCTACGTGCCTTCCTAATACTGTGCTGCTAGGCAGAAACCAATGACCAACTCTATATTTGGTATTGAATTGCCGCACTACGTTGGGTTATTAGGTACTAAATTTGTGGTGACATGGGCATTTGGTCGAAGTTTTCGTTTGGTAAGAGTTGTATGTTTTAAAGTATTTGTAGACATTGTGTAACTTGGTGAAAACAAATTCTTAATCGTTAACCATAAAATAATTGTAAAGCTGCTTTCTCATAAACGAAAAAATGACGCAAGGGTATATACAATTCGAAACAGACAACCAAGGAGTTTCCCACATTTTAAAATCAAATTTATTGCAACGAGAATTTATGCAGCTCACGCAATTTTCACTTTGCGAACTTTTCGCTTTTATTGTGCTTTCGTTAATAATTATGCAATCAATTTTGTTGCTCGCCTTCTTTAGCAGTTACTCCTGCTTTCGGGCATTGCTTCAATTAACAACTTTCCGGCATCGAACGCAAAAGAAAAACCCTTTCAATAAAGCAAATTAAATATTTGGCAATCGTTTTGTGTCGATTTTTTTGATTATCGTTCCATTTGCCGCTTTGCCCGGCCTGTGATTTGGTTTGTGCTGCGCTGCTGTTCACATATCGAAGCCGCCGAGGCTGATTTAATTTTATGATGAATATATAAACACGTACGCATGTCCCAAGAGTGTTAATCAAAAATTACCAACTTGTTTTCGCAGTGGCAGTCAAACGAGCCTCTCGAAGAACGAACAGGTGCAAGGCGGTGTCAGTTTTTGGTTGTTTTTAGACTGTTAATTTTGCTAATTTCACTTAGTCCTTTACTTCATTGTTATCCTTAATCCTTTCGGTATTATTTCACTGGCACTGGGAGTTCACTGGAGCACTTGTTTTTCACTGGAGCACCACTGTCGACCGACTAAAACAAACTCCACTAATTACTGACCTTTTTGTACTTGTCGCAGTCGCATGTGGTGTGTGCTTTTGTGGCTCATAAATTGTTTAAATATTGAACAATTGGTTGCAAATGGAGGTAGATAAAGTTGAAAAGGAACGCCACACCTTCAATCGATAAGATAGAGTCATAGAAGTCCACAATCGGAATTACCCGGAGCCAGCGAGATTGTGGCAGATGCGTCACGGGTCAGTGGGCGTGGCAGTGGGCGGCTGACACAATTAGCATACTCCGAAGTGCCTCATGTGCCGCCGGGAAAAAACCCGAAAAATACCTTCGAAAATATGCGAGTCCCGTCACCTTTTTTCACCTGAACCTGCGGCTACCTGAGTTTGTTGCCTAAGTCTTTTGTTTGTCGGTCCTGAAACTTCCCTTAAAGGGTAACGTGATTTTTGTTAAGGCTTGAACCTATAATTTTGTGTAAACTAAATATTAAATAAAATATTAAATATATAATTTTAAAGTTATTAATTACTTATTTATTTTTACTATTCCTTTTTTACCAGTGTAGGCACAATCTAGTGTATAAAGTAAATAAATTAGTTTATAATATAATCATCAACTTCTATGTACCAGACGTTTCCATTGTCTGATGGTATTTATAGAAACTTACGATAGTAAAACAGTCTCAACAGAGTAAATCCTATAAAGCAGCGTGTTTACGTTACAGAAAAGTAGTTCTTTATAATTTATAACAAAATGCACTTCCAACTCGTAGTTGTTTTAATGACTTTGCTGGTGAGATTTGGTTTAAAAATATTGGGAAAATAATAAAACACTACCTGTTCATCGCAGAGTCAGGCCAAATGCACTTCCTTGGAATCGAACACGGAAACGCTCTGCAATTTCTTCAAAAACCTAAGCAGATTACCAGATAACGAAGAGGTTTGGTGGGAAACCAATCGAAATATAGCAAAATCAATTTTGGAGACAAAAATCGATTATTCTGAAAATTATCCTTCCTGTAAGCAGTATGTGGATTCTCTCCGAGACTTACAAGACCGCGGAAATGCCTTAAATGCAGCAAGTCCTTGGGAACTAAAAATGCAGTTTCTTAATGCATCTTCGGAGGAATATTCCAGCGGACCTTGCGTTAAAACTGAGGGAACACACATTTTTGTGTATTCAAGTAGCATAACTAAGATGAGAAAAGATGCACGCGAATTGAGGCAAAGCGTTAGCGATCAAAACGAATTTCACTCTTTGGTGACACAAAATCATACACATGAGACTGCACTTCTAAATATTTTATCTGGGTTTTCAAATTCCATGCTGCGATACTTAACACGCTTTCAGCCTTATATAAAATGAGTTGTACAAGTTTGATTACCTGTTTAAATCCTCATGTTCATGTTAATAAATACGTTTTAAAGAAAAGTGTAAAATATAACCTTTTACATGTGGACTTACAGATACCTAAGCTGGTTGCCTAAATCTTTTGTTATTTTGTCCTTGAATGAAGGACTAAAAAGTGAACAAATTCAGGTAGTTTATACCTACATTTGGAGACATTTTCAAAAGTCTACACTTAGGACTTCCTATAAAATAAAAAGGATATTACTTTGGGTATTCAGTTCTTTTAAACACTTTGTAATATGCGTTTCTGTGCCATACTAATATCGCTAACTCTATTGGTAAGAATTTTTCTAAAAAATTAAAATTATTAGGTTTAATTTAAAAATGTAACCCTAGAGTCTCGTTGGTGGCTTTCCCTCGGAACTGGAAAATAATTGCGAACTCTTGGAACATGTTGATACAGACGATTCATGGTTAAATATATTTAACAATATCAGGAGATCTTTGGAAGACGCCATCAGTCGTGCATCATATTCTGAAAAATGTGCCTCTCAAGTGGAATTTCTTCAAAGCTGTCTAGATCGCGCCAAGACCATTACTTCTACAAAAGAACAAATGCAGTACGTCCTTGAATTTATTGAATACCAAGAAATGCACGCCAAAAGGGAACCAACACGTACTCACACTAATTTGGGGAAAAATATGATTCATTTATTTAAGAGAACCCTAGATAAACTCACACACTTAAGCAGGAAACTTATAAATGTTTCCGAAAAACTGGATGATAGATTTAGCAAAACAGTTTCTAGAAGTAGACAATATCTTTTTGGACATGAAACATAAAGTTTTTAAATGAGAAGCTTATAGACTAAGAACTTGATGAATAAAAAAAAATTGTTTATTAAAATGGTTTTATTTTCATAGAATTGTGTTAGCAAATACATTTGATAAATATTTTTAAGCGCAATAATTACTGGTTGGCTAACAATGCTCTGGCCTAAATGGGAATACCCTTGGGATAGAGTATCGGCAGTCGAGCCCAGTTTATTTATATTATTTAGCCGCCGGCAGACGCAGACTGGCCGTCGTCTCGAGCAGCTTCTTCAGCATCTTCGGCGCGTCGCGCAATTTCCAAAAAGCACGCATTTTATTGAGATTTATTTTGATTTAATTTCGGTCTCTTTTTCTGTTTTGTATCTTTGATTTTGGTTTTTTTTTGCCTGGGGGTTCAATGCCAAACATTTTGGCCGTCTTTTGATTTTTTTTTTTTTTTTGTATTGTTTGAGATTTTTGGACCGCGTTTTTGGCATGCGACCTGCACGAGCCTTTGGCCAAGCGTTTAAATTCCCAAATTGATGGCAATCTTTGGGGGCAAAGTGGCATTGTTTGTTGTTGCCTTGTCGGATACATATTATGCTTGGGTATCCTGCAAATGGATTCATCGTGCTTGACGTGCTCATGTGGGCCTTAATTGTTTTATTTGAGTGCCATTATGTGCAGGCACTTGGGACAGAAAGACGGACTGGACTGAGCCCAGAGTTGGAGTTGAAGATATTTGAGATGCTTCTTCTTTTGAGCGCTGAAGTGCCCGAAATCTGGTTATGATGTCATGCCCAAAAGTAAAACAAAAAAATTCTTCCATTTTTTTATGTGTGTGCCTTTTTTTTGTTGGGGGGCAATTTGAATGAATTATGCTGTTCTACTTTTTTCCACCTTTGCGGTTAGACGAAGCGACCGTCTATATTTATTTTAACACATTTGTCGTAATGCGTCATTGTCATTGCGAGCATTTGTAAATATTAAAACAAAAAAACCACCTCAAGCTCTGTACTGAAAACTGGAAATTTTTCGTCGTTAAATAATATTTTCCAAGCCCCACCCCAAGTAGTTGAAATAGCTAATCTTTGCCTAGCCGTTACAAGTGACGACCCTAAAAGTGACAACAAAAATTCACGAGACGCGTTCATAACTAGCAAAGTCGACAATGTCAAGTGCTTTAAAGTGGCAAAAAATACATCACAATAAGTTAGTGGTGGTTATAAGTTTTTAAACTTAAAGAAATGGATATTTCCCTATAAATCAAATAGCCAGTTTCCAGGTCTCATCAAAATGCTTCAATCAGTTTAACTAAAAAATTTAGTCAGCTATAATCTGAAAATTGTTGTTTGCTTTAAAACGTTGCATCATAACACTTTTCATTCATCACTTTCTTATCGGAATTACTACAAAAACAAAATATTTGTATTAACCTTCAAGGCTAAGTTAATATTTGACTCTTTTGAGTTGTTTTAAAGATTAGGCTAAAAGCAAAAGTGTAAAGCCCAAAGTAATGACTCAATGTACATTTTAAACATAAATGATCGCTGTCGTAAAGTACACAGAAATTGTACTTTATGAGTACCTTGTACTCATGTTATTTAAATTATTGATAATTAGTTAATAGAACTGTAATTTATTTGAACTCTTACTATATTTCCAACGAATCCATAGGTTTTAATATGCACTTATAAAACGTATAATTTTTCAATTCTATCGTTAAAATATTAACATATTAAATAGGATGCATACAATGGTTTTAAGTAACTAAGTAACTAACTCATTAAATTGATTAATAGAGTTGATTATACTCAACTAAATGGAAATTGCTCGGGAGAAAGGAAATTAAAGTGTTCAGCTCTATCTGTTAATGCAAAGATCGCATTTTAAATCCCATAATTTAGCATATTCATAATTCTAAATCAATGGCCTGTTACGCGAAATCTGGTTATGCAGCTGCGGCAGAAAATTCCAAACTCGCTCTTAAGTATGTGAACAATGCAGTTCTTAAAATAGTCTCAGGTCGAGGTGTGAAAACCTTTCGGCCAGCAAATACCCGCTTCGGATCCAATCACGTTTCAAGATCGAGGTGAATTCTTTGACGTATTCGCTGGCCAGATGACACGTTTGCCATGTTTTACGGCCAATTGCTTTCATTTCGCATTCATCCGCTAACGTCGCAGTTCAGCTCCAACAAATGCCATGGCATTTGGTGCCGCTAATGTCAAGATTTGGCTTTTTATGACACCCCCGAATGCATTAGAAAAAAAAACCCGATTTGGAGGATTTCGGAGTGTGTGGACTAAGCCCGCTCTAAAACGTTAACTGACCTGTTTATTTGCCTGCTCCCCCATGGTTGTTGCTGTCTATTATGGGTTAATCAAATGGCTGAACCATTAAAACCATTTAAAATTGAAGGCGGAAACAATTTGCAGAGAGCATATCAAATGAAAAGAGTATAAAAAGCAGGTAAATGGTGGGGCGCTCGTAGCCTAATTATAATGAAGCTGATTTTTCTGCGTATTTGACTGTTTTTTTATTTTGAATACCTCTTAATCTATATCATCAAGTTTTAATCCACCTCTGGCTCCAAGTGCGAACCCGTAAACCAGTTTGAAGCGGTTCCGTTTTTAATTGTGTTTGTCCGCTGGTCGATTTCAATTTGCATTCATTACAGCCCATTACTTTTGTGTTTTGATTTATGTTTGTTGTTTATCTGTGCACAATGAGATGATGATGAGAGTGGGGAACTGGCCCCACCCACCTAAATCACTTTCGAGTTAGCACCTAAAGTCGATCAAGTTTTACAATGTATCAGGACTTAAGATCTCTGGATAAGTTTATATTTCACTGATAAACAAGTGGAGTGGCTATTGAACTCCAAATATCATAAAGAAATAAAGGTGTCTATAAAATTGTAATATGCATAATTTAATGGTAAAAATAGTAATAATAATAATATAATGGTAATTATATATATTTAAATATTTGTATTTTTTTTTAAATATATCCGTGGTTAAAATAACTATAAAATGGAAGAAAAGTAAAGCGAAAAATACTTGAACTAAGTGTTAATATCTTATATATTTTATCCACTCTAAAATTCGTTTTCTTTTTCATTTTTCAGAACCAAAAACATTGGTAACCGTTGGCCAGCCATCGAGCATCGACGACAGCGAAGCCCTCGACGAGATTAACTTGAACACCAGCAGCGACGATTCAATTGGCGCAGGAGGAGGATCGAGTCCATATCGAGGAGCAGGCGATCCGAACGCCAATCCTCTGTTGGAGCCACCTCAGGAGGCGGGCAACGATTCACTGCTGAGCCAGGCGGCCTCCTCCTTCACCGCCCTGCCCGCAGTGGCCTCCAATGTGTTCTCGACCTTCTCGAAGCGAATCTACGCCGGCGGCAGCAGGGAGTCCTCGGAGGAGCCCCGATTGGAAATCCAGCCCACTTACATTCAGCAGGCTAGCTACGCACCGCCAGTAGCTTCGGTACCCGCTCCCTTTTACGCTGCTCCACCAGCGGCGGCGCATGAAGTGGTTGCCCCCGAGCCGCCCAAGTTTTACGCACCCACTGAGGTGCCGGCACCGAACATTGGAGTTCCTCCTGGACCAACGCCGGCAGCGGGAAATCCTAATACTTATCGGTTAACCGCCAGAAAGAAGACATACGCTCCCATTCCCGGATTTTCCGAGCAATCCGGACAAGCTGCCCAGCTTCCACAGGCTCCGCAAGCGGCTCAATCGTTCCAAACGCCACCCTATCCTCCTCAGCTTCAGCCGACTCCCGCAGCAAACCCTACTTTTGCTCCTGCTCTTGCTCCCTTTGACATATCAGCTCAGCCTGCTCCCCAGCCCGTCGAGGAACGCAAATCCGGCGGAGGACTTTTCTCACTGACCAGTCTTGTGCCCACGGGAGTTTTGCAGAACATCTCTGGGTTAGTGCAATCTGCCACTGGTCTAATCAGTGAGCCAGTTCCCCAATCCAATCCGCAACAAACAGGTGGCTACTTTGACATTTCGACAGGAGCACCAGCTTCATCGACCAACTTATTTGGGGGTCCTACTCCAGCTCCGCCGTCAGGAGGTAACTATTTCGTACCGAGTGCCGCAAGCGAGGTGGTAGCTCCCAATCCTGTTGGAAATTTCTTTGCACCACCAGTTCCGCCGCCTGGAGCTCCACCATCAGTATCTGAGGGAACATTCACACCGGTAGCCCCTCCACCAGTTCTGGGAGGGTTCTTTACTCCTGCAGCGACATCAATAGCCCCAGGAGTAGTGCCGCCAACAGATCCTTCCGTTTTCACTGGAGGAGCCATTCCACCAGCTGCCCCACCAGCTGTTCCATCAGTACCTTTAAGTACATCAGGAGTATTACCAGCAAATCTTCCTCCCACATCCGCAGTAGGAGGTTTCTTCAATCCAGAAGCTGTTACGCCTTCAACCACAACAGGACTACCACCAGCAAATCTTCCTCCAGCATCTGCAGTTGGAGCGTTCTTCACTCCCGCAACAGTGCAGTCTGCTGTCCCAGCAGCTTCTCAACCGAATCCCTTGCCAGGAGCACCGCCCGTTGCAGCTGCACCACCACCAGCTGCTGGTCAGGCATCATATCGCCTGCAAAAGGGCACTCGTCTCTACAAGAGTCCATTGACGGCACAGGAAACTGCTGCTTCCACTGGCTTCGCTGCTCCATTGCCAACCGCATCTGTGCCATCGGCCATTTTCAATCCATTTGGAGGACCATTTAATTCAGGTACACAACTGGAAAGCCAAAGCATTCAAGCAGTGCCATTCTATACACCGCCGGTTTACAGTCCCGCAGTTCCTGCGACAGAACAAGTAGCTGATATCGGTGTAGGATTCTCGGCTCCGCCAGTAGCTATCATTGCAAGTGCTGCTCCTCCGCCAGCAGCATCTATTGCTCCTCCGCCAGCAGCATCTATTGCTCCTCCGCCAGCAGCATCTATTGCTCCTCCGCCAGCAGCATCTATTGCTCATCCGCCAGCAGCATCTATTGCTCCTCCGCCAGCAACATTAACAGCAAGTGTTGCTAATCCATCAGCTGGCATTGCAAGTGTACCCCTCTTCGCAGCACCTCCAACATCCTCCTCGGCCATTCCCTTTTTCAACCCACAATCGAGTGACAAAGAAGTACCAAGTGCTTTGATCCAAAAGGAACCTTCGAAAGTTTTGGAAACACTGGTCCAAGAACCTAAATCAGACCAAGGAATTCCCTTGTTTGCACCAACACCCTCGGCCAGTAACTTCTTTAATCCTCCACCGTTGACAGAAACTAAGAAGGAGAATCCAAAAGCTCTGATTGAAAAGGAAACTGCAAGTGAGTCATCATCGATTCAAGGAATCCCATTCTTTGCACCACCGCCTCCAGCGACAACGGGTATAAATCTTTTTACACCGCAAATTGTACAGGATAATATAAAATCAACAGGGGAATCCAAGCAGTCAGAGATTACAGGAGCACCACCAGCAGAAACCACTCAAAGTGTTGTTTCTTCAACTGCACCACCATCTTCAACTCCCAGCAGTTCCTTCTTCGCGACCCAAGAAGTTCCATTATTTTGTCCTGCTGTTATCGAACCTGTTTTGGAAAATACTCCACCGACCATCTCGGGAACGAGTGCTCCACCAGAACCAGCTCCATCTGCGCCATTGGAAGCAGAGATTCCATTGTTCGTGCCAGTGCCAGCTTTATCGGGACAAAGTCAGAGTGTACCCTTATATCCACCACCACCAACTGGATCCAACGATCCCAGCGGTCTGTTTGCTCCGCCACCAGCAATTTCAAGTGCTCCTGATCCTGTAACTTCAACTGTTTCTTCGTTTTTTGCCCCCACTCAAGTGGATTCTACTACTTCCTTATTTGCTCCGCCTCCAGCTGCAAGTTCTTCAATTTCCACACCTGTTCCACCAACGAGCTCTACATTGTTTGCTCCTATATCAACAACCCAATCCTCGTCTGAGTTAGTGGATGCTCCGCCTGGTTTCCTTGGAACACCAGAGGCTAACACCACACATCTGTTCCAGAGCAACTCCGAAACCCAAACAGTTTTTAGTCCATTTGCGCAAACTAAAGCTACACCTTTGATTCAGGAAACGGGACAGGAACTGGTTCCACCTCCAATTGGATTCTTTGCACAACCGACCGAGGCCGAAGCACTTAATCACCCACCACTTGCTCCATCGCCCTTGCAAAGCTTCTTTACCCCGGCACCCGGGGCAGCTGCATCCGCGGACTTCAGCTTCTTTGGAAGTCCTCCAGCACCAAGCAGTGTGTTTCCGGACTTGCCAGTTCAGCAAGGAATTGCACCGCCACCGTTGGCCCAGGAGCCACCTCCGCAGGCTGTTGGCGCAGAAATTGCCCCAGCTCCTTTAGGATTCGATTTGCTGAGCCAATCCCAGCAAGCGCAAGACCAGGCACCAACTTCGATCGAAAATTCGTATTCAAATTCAAGTGTCAACTCTTTCACCGGCTTTTTTGGCGGCCCCAGTGCCCCTCCACCGGCATCCGCTGCACCTGAGCCAGCTCCAGCTCCGGTTGCTCCAGCTTTGAACTGCGATCCGGTCAACTTCTTCGATCAAGTGCCCCAGACGCAGTCGCAAATCCAGCAAGCCAACGAGGATCAGCGCATCCAGAACTTCTTCAACAATCCGCCATTGCAGGATCAACCTGCTGGTCCGGGTGAACTCAAGTACGACATTGTGCACAGCGGAGTGGCTGTGAGACAGCTGCAGGAACGCTCGCAGACACCCATCTCCAATCTTGTCGAGCCTCCCTCGTCGGCTTGCTCTGAGTTCTCAACGCTAGCTCCTGCTCCCACGCCAACCGATCGCCAGACAGGCGAGGATCTACTACAGCAGCACCTGGGTGAATTGCCCGAGGAGATCCTCAAAGAACTCAGGATGGCCAATGCCAGCAGCGATAAGGGTCAGGTGGCGACACCTCCAGTGGCCATCGTAAGTTGATGAAATATGGAATAACGCACGGTTTTTAATTATCATTCTTTGTAGGCCTACTCACCAGTGGTGGTCCATTGGTTCTACAAACGCAGTGTGGACACGAAATTCATCTGGACACCATTCAGCCACTATGATTCAGCCTTGTTGGAAACAGGCCTTAATATGGGTAAGCCTCTATAAACTAGTTGGAGGACATTAGCTCAAGATTGACCTCATTCCCAGACGACTCCACACTGGTAATTCCCGTCGAGGGCGGTCGCTACGATGTGAACATCAAGGAGCGCACCAAGACACCCGTCTACTGGGAGGGAAAGGCCATCGAAGTGAGGCGCTGCTCCTGGTTCTACAAGGGCGTCGACTCCAAGTACGTGCCCTACACCGAGGATACGGCCGCTCTGCTGGAGGCCGAGTACAAGCGATCCGCGGAGACTGGCGAGTGGCATCAGAAGATCATGCTGGCCGGCGGCGAGCAGGTGGTCTTCCACGGACCCACAGTCATCGTGCACTTCCTGCCGCAACAGAATGCGGACACGTGGGGGGCCAGCACGCAGGGCTCCATGCGTCCGCGGGTGGTGAAACGGGATCTGGATGACTTCACCATCGAACAGGGCGAATCGCAGCGAGTGGATCACCTGCTCTTCATGGTCCATGGCATTGGATCGGCCTGTGATTTGAAAATGCGTTCGGTGGAGGAAGTTGGTAGGTTTTCATAAATGAAAGTTACGTGGCACATTTACTTTACTTTTACTTACTTGACTTTACAGTGGATGACTTCCGGGTTATTGCCCAGCAATTGGTTCAATCGCACTATAAGAACTCCACGGACATGGGCCTGGTGGGTCGCGTTGAAGTCCTGCCCATCTCCTGGCACGGTCACCTGCACTCCGAGGAGCTGGGCATCGATGAAAAGCTCAAGTCCATCACGTTGGAGTCGATTCCACGCCTGCGAAACTTCACCAACGACACCCTGCTCGACGTGCTCTTCTACACCAGTCCAAAGTACTGCCAGAAGATCATGAACACAGTGGCCGATGCCCTCAATGATGTCTATCTAAAGTACCGAATGCGGCATCCGGAATTTAACGGAGGAGTCTCGCTGGCCGGACACAGTCTCGGCTCGCTGATCCTGTTCGATCTGCTGTGCCATCAGGAGCCGCTCAAGGAAAGCGAGGAGGAGAATAAAGTGGGTTTATCTTTAGCTTATATCTAATACATATTTAAAAGCGAGTTATTTATCCATCAAGGAGAATCCCGATCAACTGCCGCAGAAGCAAGTCAACCAGAAGGTTCAGCTGCCGACCAGTGACCTTCTGCCCAAACAAGTCAGCTACGCCATGGGACCGGAGGGCACGGGACAGCCCGTGATCACATATACGCAGCTCATATTCCACCCGAAGAAGTTCTTCGCTTTGGGCTCACCCATTGGAATGTTTGTGACGATCCGGGGGATCGATAAGCTCGGCCTCGACTTCCACCTGCCCACGTGTCCGGGTTTCTACAACATATTCCATCCCTTCGATCCGGTGGCCTATCGGATTGAGGCGCTCGTCAATCCGGATATGAATGGCATTCGGCCGGTGTTGATTCCCCACCACAAGGGACGCAAACGGATGCATCTGGAGCTAAAGGAGACGATGAGTCGGGTGGGAGCGGACATCAAGCAGAGGTTCATGGACACGTTCAAGACCACGCTGGACAGTGTCAATTTCCTGGCCACCGTGACGAAGGTGAAGAAGGAAGCCGAAGAGTCGTTGGAAAAGGAGACAAGTCAGGTTGGTGCATACATCTTATAATCATCGCAAACCAAAGTTAAAAAAAACATCCTTATTTCAGACCTCTTCACAGGCTTTGCAAAAGCAAATGGAGGATCAGGACGAGCTCTCCGTGGCCAGCTCTTCCAGCAAACTGCGAAATCGAACCGATTCCAACTCGACCACGGCTTCCGAACCAGAGTTCATAGAACTTGACTTCCCGCTGGGTAAGCTGAACGATTCGAAGCGAGTGGATTATGTGCTCCAGGAAGCGCCTCTGGAGTTCATCAACGAGTACATTTTTGCCCTAAGCAGCCATGTGTGCTACTGGTGAGTGATCATCTCGGTCTTCAACTATCATATAGACTTATTAATCAATTATTCCACACAGGGGTTCCGAAGATACGATCCTTTTCGTGATGAAGGAGATCTACGCCAGCCTGGGCATTAGCACCGACAGTCAGGTGCCGCAGTCGTCCATGACCATCGAGCGACCCGTCTCCCACGAAAGCAGTGTCAGCCATTCGCTGATGCCGATGTGAGTCCAACAAACCACACGAGCGCTCTGTTGGATCCACCGATCCTTTGTATCACACACACCATAACTATATATATTTAGTACCAATTTATTTAGATATGTTATTTGTTAGCCGAATCATACAAAGAATTTTCCATATGTGCAACTCTAACATGGTTAATGGTATTATCAAAGTAAGAAGTCTTTATCGTTTGAGCGACTAACCGCTAGCAAGTTCTCGAGCTTTACAAATTGTCACTTATATTTACCGGATGAGCACCGACTAGTGCTGTTTGTTATTTTTGTAATATCGCCTGTGTAATTGACTTTGTAACTTGTATGCTTAACAAAGTGTATGTCTAAACATTTTAAAATAAAGAACATAACCATTGTTTTCAAAATTTGCGGGTGATTTTGTATCGAAAGGGGATGTATCTTATATTTATCGAATACAAAGTCGATTACTTTCTTCCTCGGTAACGGTATTTTGATAATCGATCAAAGGTTTTTCTTAAATACAAGCCGCATCAAAATATACCAACATTTGTAATGCTGAAAATAAAATGGCCACCCTAATCCGCCCGCTGCACACCCGGTCACACTTGAACTGCGGGCAAGTGGTTTTTTCGTGATAAAATTAAGGAAACGCGATTTCGGCATTGATAAGCGATCTGATAATTGCCAGCAAAGCACTCCACGGGCAGGCGGAGCACCAGGCCCAGCTGGATATAGAATATATAGCGTAATGCACCGCCGATCGGCTGGAAGAGAGCTAGTGCAGTGCAGTAACCTTCTGACGTTCGCTTTGCAGTCGTGGTGTTTTGTTATTGGGGCGGAAAAACGACAAACGAGATTATAAATAGGCACGGGTCACGAAAAATGTGTGTCGGTTTCGGGAGGATGCAAGTGCAGCTGGATTCGCGGATATAGTGCGTCTGAGTGTTATCCGGGGAATCCCCCCACTTAAGTGGTAGTACTACCCATACTACGTAGTACCGTGAAACCCGGGTGAAATCAACAATTTAGGTCGAAATTTCGGGCAGTGGTAAGCATATTTCGGGTGACTTTTTTTCACTCTCAACGAAATTATTTGTTAAATTATGAGCTAATTATGAGTTGGCTGTTTCAATTAAGCTGCAGTCGCTGATTTAGCAGCTTAATCAAGCGGACGAACCACGGGCCCAAAGCGGAGTCAACAAAGAAGCGGCCAAGAGAAACGTCGAAACACAAGACACAAAATACATAGTTTCAACGGCGCAACAGCACACGTTCAAAGTGAAGGTCAACGTCACAACGATTGGAGCGGCAAGTCTGGCGGCCGAAACCGAAAGACAAAGCGATCCACCATCCACACCGGTACTCTCCTCCGTCTCCAGATAGCCAAAGCCAGCGTTATGGCCACCGCATCCACCTCACCCGCATTTCTCGCTCCCAATAAGCGGCTAGGATGGATGCTTGCCAACCTGGTGGCCCTGCTCATCCTGGTGGCCCAAGTCCTGACCACCGAAACCACCATGCCCACGCAGAACATGTCCAACAAGGAGCGGGCTGAACTCAGGTAAATCCCCAGCTACATTAGGTGTTCCCGTACCAAATTCGATCCTATAAAGGAAACCCTGATCATGATCATAATGTTTCCAACTTTTCTACGGTTTTAAAACCAATAACAACAATTTATTTATCAACAATCAATATATGCCTTATGCAGGTTAAATTTACATAACTCGCTTATAAATTAAGATATGACCTTTCTATACAAAGTCATGAGGATGTTACAACTTTTTTGAATCGAACGACTATATTCTATAGTTGTAACCTTACGTTTTTAAATTTAATCGTATTTAAATTAAATTAGGGTAGTTTTCTACAATGTCATGATCATTTTTAAATTTTACTGAGGCAGAATATATTGTTTCCTCTATATTTTCGTTTTGTTTAACTTAAACTTTTGTTTAACTTAAATATTCGAAATACTTTTACTTTAAATGTTTGTAGGACAGTACCTTAAAAATAGTCTCATAGATTTCATAGTTTTCATATTATAATAAATTTAAGACTTAAGCTTGTGTGTTCCTTCTGGTTTGCAGGGAAGAGGCCCGCGATATGTTCTATCATGCATATCACGCCTACATGGAGAACGCCTATCCGGCGGATGAGCTGATGCCGCTCTCCTGCAAAGGACGCTATCGCGGAGTGACGCCCTCACGAGGCGACATGGACGATATCCTCGGGAAGTGAGTTCAATTCCGTTCTCTTTTAGGCGTATGTTAACCATGACTTTATTTCAGCTTCTCCATGACGCTGGTGGACACTCTGGACACCCTGGTGCTGCTGGGAGATTTTACCGAGTTTGAGCACGCGGTGAAGCTGGTTATCCGCGACGTTCAGTTCGACAGCGACATTATTGTGTCGGTGTTTGAAACGAACATTCGCATGGTCGGTGGCCTGCTGTCGGCCCACATCCTGGCGGAGTATCTGCAGAAGCATGCGGACACGATGCACTGGTACAAGGGCGAGTTGCTGGAGATGTCCCGCGAGTTGGGCTACCGATTGTTGCCCGCATTCAACACATCCACGGGTATACCGCATGCACGGGTTAATCTCCGACTGGGCATGAAGGATCCGCAGTTAAAGAAGTCCCGTGAGACTTGTACTGCATGCGCGGGAACCATTCTGCTGGAATTCGCCGCTCTTTCGCGGCTCACTGGCGATCCCATCTTTGAGGTGCGAGCCCATGCTGCAATGGATGCGTTATGGAAGCTACGGCACCGTGGCTCCGATCTCATGGGCACAGTGCTCAATGTCCACTCGGGCGACTGGGTGCGCCGGGATTCCGGAGTCGGGGCCGGCATCGACAGCTACTACGAGTACCTGTTCAAGTCGTATGTCTTGCTGGGCGATGACAAGTACCTGGCACGCTTCAACCGCCACTACAACGCCGTGATGAAGTACGTCAGCGAGGGGCCCATGCTGCTGGACGTCCTGATGCACAGGCCACATGCCAAGTCAAAGAACTTTATGGATTCTCTCCTGGCCTTCTGGCCTGGCCTGCAAGTGCTTTCCGGCGACCTCAAGCCAGCCGTGCAGACCCACGAAATGCTCTACCAGGTAAGGTTTATCCTATATAATTTTTTACATATAAATATATATATTTTTTTTATCTTGCAGGTCATGCAGATGCACACCTTCATTCCAGAAGCTTTTACCGTAGACTTCCAAATCCACTGGGGCCAGCATCCACTGCGCCCGGAGTTCATCGAGTCCACATACTTCCTGTACCGCGCCACTGGCGACCATCACTACCTGCAGGTGGGCAAGCGGGCTCTGAAAACACTGCAGCAGTACGCCAAGGTCTCCTGCGGCTATGCTGCCGTCAATGATGTGCGCACTGGCAAGCACGAGGATCGCATGGACTCGTTTGTGCTCTCCGAGACAATCAAGTACCTCTTCCTGATGTTCGCCGATCCCCAGGATCTGATCATCAACGTCGATGAGTTTGTCTTCACGACCGAAGCTCACCTGCTGCCCCTGTCGATTGCCCAACTAGGGAATGCCACGTTTAGTAAGTTTTTTGCACGAAATCAAAGAGGGTTTAGTCGTAATTCTAAAAAACATTTTTTTAAAAAACTTCCCTTAGTAAGATAAATTTTAAAACTAATTTTCTAAATTGTATTTTCAAATCTTTGCTGCCTTGAAAACGTCTAAGCACTTTTCCTTATCACAACATTAGCCACAAAACTTTTAAACAGCCCTTGGAGAAATTGAACTACTGATAAAGTCTTATTTGCGTCATAAAATAAATGAATTTCAAAGATAACTAATTTGATGTGTAAAGTTTGAAAGTATATTACTTGGGGAATAGATTATAGATTGTACTGAAACTGGATAATCTAGGTTTAAGCATTAGCATTGTTATTTACAAGATTATTTAATTAATTCCTTATCTTTTTACAGGCTTTCGGCAGTCGGACGAACACAACGTACTCGACTTCATGCGCACCTGCCCCAGTTCAAATAAGCTTTTTCCTGAGAAAGTACGCAAACCACTGCGCAACTTCATTACGGGCTCGTGTCCGCGAACGAGCGCTGGAAAGCGACTCAGCGCCCTGGATTTTCAGGCAAGCAATGCAGATCATCTGCGAGCTGTTTACGACATGGGCATTACCATGGTTTCGGTAGGCGACCGCAGCCAAGGCAAGGTGCGACTGTTTCATAGTTTCTATAATGTAAGTTTTTTTCTGTTCCGCTTCGTTTGGTTTCGTTTGCATATTTCGTTTGACACTCTGGCTGGTTTCCTGGCCATTTCGCTGTCTCAAACTCCATCACCCTATCATCATCATCATCATCATCTACTCTTACCACAACATTCAAATTAACTGCTTTTATTCAGGCCAAAAGCCATGAGGAAGGCGAAATGGGACTGCAGTTTATGCAGGAGATGCTTGAGCTGACCAAGATGCAGAGCATTAATCAGCTGGCGCAACTGCAGGTTAGTAGATCGTTAAGGAACATCTTAAAGTTTATGTTTAACTTGTATGTTTTAATACTCATTCAAAAGGCTGTGGCCTATGCCACCGACGAGAAGGCTCAGGAATGGATCGCCCTGATGGCAGGGCCTTCGCACTTCAGCCCCGAGCTCATCGGCGACCAGTTCGTTCAGGGAGATGTGGTGCTGGCCAAACCGCTGCGTGCCTGCGATGAGCTGCTGGAGAACGCGGAGGAGGCCAAGGGCAAGGTCCTGGTGGCCGAGCGCGGCGACTGCACGTTCGTGAGCAAGGCACGGCTGGCCCAAAAGGTGGGCGCGGCGGCGCTGATTGTCTGTGATAATGTGCCGGGCTCCTCCGGCGAGACGCAGCCCATGTTCGCCATGTCCGGCGACGGCAAGGACGACGTGCTCATTCCGGTCGTCTTCATGTACAGCGTGGAGTTCGGCAAGCTGTCGGCGGTGATGCAGCGGCGGAAGCAGCCGCTCCGCGTCCGCGTCATGCAGATGGTGGAGTTCAAGCGATGGCAGCTGGCCAAGGCGCAGCGGCAGAATCAAACCGCAACGGCCACACAGAAGCCGGACAAAGAGTTGTAGTGGACTGCTGCTACTGCTGCTGCTGCTGCTGCTGCTGGTGGACCGCCCTCAGCGTTAACCATCGTTTTGGGGCTGCTTGAAACCGCCTTGAAAGTATGGTTAACGCCACAATATAGATATACTTTCTATATTCGCAAAGTGTACAGGTACAGTAAGCGATCGCAACTAAATTTGAAATTCTTGTACTTTACTAGACATGTAAGCACGATGGAATCCTCAGCTTAGGGATTTTTGCATTTCGTGGTTGGTTCTCAGGCTAGCAATTGGCTTCCTAGTGGCAATTTGATAACCGAATCGCATCCGATATCCGCATTCGCGTTCATTCTAATTGTATATTTGCTCCACCTCACAATTTTTTAGACGGATTTTACGTTTTCGTGTAAGCAAAACTTGTGTACATAAACCATTAGAACCTAGCAACTAATTAAACAACTAATTAATGATTAATTTTTAAGTAAAAATTAGTTGATAATGTAGCCAGTCAGGAGATTGATCGACAAATGTGTAGTTGAAATTGTTTAGTTCTTATACAACTATAAAAATAGTCTAAAATATATGAAAAATAATGAAACAACAGAAAGCTATATTCTTTCAATGATTTTACAAATATTTAAAAAATCTTTTAAGTGATAATTATTACAAATATAATTGTTAAAAGGTTAAGCTGCAATTAGAGAAATGTTAAACAGTGGTATCCAATTGTGGCGCTAGACATTCCGCATCGGAAAGGAACCTGCATTCCAAGCAAAAGTAAATCTTGTCCTCCATCCGAAGGGATAATACTTCTCTTATCTTGTCCACCGGAAATCCCTTTGGTATTCTATTCTCCGACACTGCTTCCACTTTAAGGCCCTGCTTTTTCTCGTCCTGACACTCAGTTCCACTGCTCTGCCATGTGGTGCGGATTATGTCGAATGCTTCGCTCGCCAGAATCGGTAATGCCACTGCCAAAAGGAGGTTGTTCAAGAGGTCCAGTATGGAATCGATTGTCACACTTGATTCCAGCCTTTCGAACACGACGAGGGCGGTGGAGGATTTTTCCGGCTGGATGACTACTTCTTTATCCACACTTACAGTAACCGATATCTTCCTGGTTACTGTGATGTTGGCGTCCAACGGTGCGTATGGCTTTTCCTTACGCTTCTCCGCTAGTGTCGCTTCATACATGTTTTCTGGGATTTCGTAGCCAATGAAGTAGGAGGGCGAGGTCGTCGGCGGTCCTGAAATTAGCAACAAACTTTCTATGCGCACCGATGAAAAGAGCCAAACTATAAACTCGATAACTCGCAGTAAAAACATATCTTTTAAGGCACTTTTCAGGAGTTGTTGTTGTAGAATGACAGTCATTTGTCGCCTTCTTTTCAAATCAATTTTAAATTTTAAATCCAACACCCTACCTAAAACTAAAGACAACTCATAAAACAAGGATGATATTTTTAAACAGATTTCCTTTTAATGACATTCATTTGTTTCCATTTTGGTGTTTCGTTTGAACTAAAAATATGACACATCCACTGCTGCAGTTGATAGTATTAAATCAAATATTTGAATTCATAATTAGGTCTAGAGCACTATGTTACCTTAAGCTAGGGTTTTGTTTTTCTTTTAGAAAAAATAAAAAAAAAAACCAAAGAAACAAAAACACTTAATCGATGATAGGCGGACAGCTTAGTAAAGGCTTATCGGGTCTGACTTACTTAAGACTTAGGCGAAATGTCGATATTATTGGATGATATTTTATGATTGGTTAGGTTAACACGCTAACACGCAACTTATTAAACATAGTTTCGTATATATTTGAACTATATGTTTGCGCCGACAGCCAGCCAAAAGCATATCCAGGGGTTCTTAGATTTTCACATTAAAGGCGTTGTTCGTATTGTGTCTTGTGGGTGATTTGTAATGTAACAAGGATTATACGGTGAGAAAAACAAAAACTTCACTTTCCGATTTCTAGCGTCCGTTCTACGCCAAGTGCTGCTGTTGGACAGCCAGTTTCAGCATGTGATTGGCGATGCTGTCCACCGTCAGATACTGTGGCGACATCTCGATCACCTGGGACTTGTGGCGGGCATAAAACCGCTGCACTCCATTGCCTTGCGGCGCCAAATAGGTGAGCTGCCGTGGATCGGCGGCACTTATCCAGGCCTCATCGTTCGTTGCAGACTTGATGATCAGATGGTCGCCGGTATTTATGGCCTCCGTGGCATCGTCGAACTGCGGCGATGGCAGGCGATGAACCTGCAACAGTCGGTGCGAGGGCGTGGCATGCGAAAGCTCGCAGGCGATCACATGCACCTCAGCCGGTCTGTTGGGCTCCTTCAGATGCTGGTAGAGCACCAGCATGCTGCTCTGATCCATGTCGAGGCTGGGATAGTGCATGGCTGCCAGGCTGCTGCCCAGCGGACGACCCAGATCGTAGTTCATCAGCGTGTCGCCACTGCGATGGTCCCAAATCGTGATCCGCGTCTGTCCGTAGCCGATCAGGCGGTCCTCCGACAGGCACTCGATGTGGCGCAGTTCGTGGCGCAGCTGCTTGAACTCCCGTATGGAGGCCAGCGTGTCCAGCGTGGGCGTCAGCGAGTACTTGCAGATGCCCGAACGTGGCTTGCCCATCACCAGTTCCTGCTGCCAGGCCATCACAAAGTAGCGCGACTCCGTGATGGTAGTGTATATGACATTGGGCCACTCACTAAAAGCAGGAAATTTGAACAATAATAAACAAAGTTTGCAGGGGTAAATGGTTTAAGGACTCACCAGTTAACCGCGTCCAAGTGCACAGAGTGCATCCGGGGCCTTAGTTCCTCCTCGCAGAAGTAGTATACATTGACGTGCAGCGATGTCAGCTTCACCTCCCGCTTGTGGTGATCCAGTGGTCTGCTCCGCATTTCCAGGTACACCGGTGTGGAGTTGTGCACGCAGATGCGGTTGCCAAAAGGTGTAAAGATCTCCGTTTCTGTAAAGGGTCAAAGGAAGAGATTAGGAAAGGCTCCAATCTTCAATAGCTGTTACCCACCATTAGTAACCCGTCGCACTCTACCCAAGTACACCCATCGCGGGCCAACCTGCAGCTCCTGTTCGCCATCCTTGGAGTTGCGTGCATATGGATGATGAAGCTGTGCGGCGGGCGACTTCCTTGCACCATCGAAGGAGGGCTGCCGACGCGGTTGGTGCAACACGTTGAACACTTTGGAGTACTTCCAGAAGGTGATGCAGTTCTCCTGTAGCACGATAAGCTGTTCCAGCTCGTAGTACATGTAGAGCACCTTGCCGTGCTTGGCGGAAAGTGGATTCGCCAGCGTCGATGTGCCCTCGCTGAGGCGTAGCAGACCGCCGGGGGGCGTGGCCAGCACTTTTTGGGCAGCATCCACTTGTCCTGCGTGCTGGCGATGTGGCGGCGGCGGCGGCGACTTCGAATTCAATGGCGGGGATGTGGGCGAAGGCGGATATATAAGCGCTGGCTGGGCATAAGGCGTTTGAGCGGGCACAGGGGAATGGACGTGGGTCAGTTCTGCAGCCACCTCTGCGGCGGCGTAGTCAAGCACATGCTTGTGGGGATCCACAAGAGCTTTGGGAACTTCCAGTGGCACTGGATCTGTGATCCTGGGAACAGTGACTGGGGCATGCTCAACTGCCTCAAGATTTCCTGGCAGAGATTTGGCACGCATCCTCTTGGTGCGCTTAGTCAGTCGATTAACAGATTTCGTTGCACTTGTCGTCACAGTCGTCACATTATTCTTCTTGCGCGGACTGTTCGGCGGAGCCAATTGCTGCTGCAGCTGCAGACGATGCTGCTCGGGAAGACTCTTGTCGGCGGGTTCGGGTCTCTTTAGGCTCGCCCTTACAGCCTTGGGCATTTGAACCTTTTTGACAGCTTGGGTTGTGCCACCGCTCAACCGCTTGGCTCGTCCCTGGGCCATTTCGTCCGAGAGGGCGTAGCTCTTGAGCAGACTGACCTTGCGGCTTCGCAGCAGCTTCGAGTTGAGGTGCGTGGTGGAACGGGTAACCAGATCACGTATGCGAGCGGGCTTCCCGGAGCTCGGAGCTCCCACCGTAGTGCGTCGTCGTTTTGTGGCAGTCGCAGGCTTGGTAGCGCCATGAGTTTTCCTATGCTTTGGCGTTTTTGGCGACTCGGCTGCTATAACCGGTGATGGAACATCTTTAACGGGGCTGGTCTTCGTAGGGTTTATCTTAGCAGGTTGAGGAATCACGGCAGAGGGACACGGGGCGCCCACATCGCCAAAAGTCTCGGGTGAAATGCGTGACTCCTGCTGTCTTCCCGGCGATGGAGTTTGCGGCGAGGCATTGCTCATTGCCTGGATGATGTAGATCGATGGCTTGGTCTCGCGCGCCTGGCGCAAGCGTTGCTGCATCTTCTCCAGCAGCTTGGACTGGGCAGGAGCGGCAGCCTCGTAGACCTTGGCAAACGCTGCCTCAACGGAGTGCACACGATCGTCCGCGGGTTCCTTGTGTGCCTCCTGCTTCTTGGGGGATCTGTGCTCCAGTTGCTTGGGTGATTTGCACCTCTCCCGCTCCTTTGAAGACCTGTGCGTCCCCGTTTCTTTGGGGGATTTGGGTCGCTCTTTCTCTCTGGATGACTGGGTGACCATTGAGGGGTCTCCCTTTTCCTGGAAAAAGGTGTCGTACATGTGTTTGGACTGGCGCTGCTCTTCCACATTCGTTGCAGGCAGTTGGCCGATGAAACTCAGCTCGCCATCCGCCCGTGGAACGGCTTCAGTTACCTGAGGCAACGAGGATTCTTCTTTGTCAGTGCTTAGCTCACTGCTGGTGGTCAGCGGCAACTTCTTTTCCTTGTCCTGCTGGCGATCGCGTTCCCTCTCCCGCCGCTTGCCGCGCACATCGCTGCGCATCCTGTCCAGCTGCTGTTGGGGTCGCACCCGCAGCGATCGACGGGCCACCGTGCTGTTGGCCAGCTCCCGCATCGCAGTAGCCACCGCATTGGCCGTGGCCAGTTCAGTGAGACCCAGATAGTTGCAGAACTCCTGCTGCTCGTAGAACATACTGTCGTTGGGGCAGCTGAAAGTAAGCTCCTGATTCGCGGCCATTTGCATGGGCATCTCTGAAAGAAATAGTTGGATTTAGATAAATAAATGGGTCAAATCAAATAAAATTAAGGGGTTATTTGACTTTTGAACATTAATCTAACAATGCCAAACTGATTTAAACAGAATCAAATCTTAGAAATTAAAACATTCACGTGATTTTGATACGAATTAGGAACATAATTGTAAGATGCATACTTAAATGCAGGGGTTCATTTAATGATAATGTGATTTTGATGCAAATTTGGACAAATTTTTTAGGGAGAGTAAAAGTCTCACCTGGCGGCGCTTGTGGCTGTTCCTGGTAGCGATACATCTGTTGTTGCTGCAGCTGCATCTTGTGCTCCATAAACTGCTGCTGTTGAATTTGCACCTGCTGACGCATCACATCCAGGACAGCATTGGCCAGTTGCCTGCCCTCCGAAGGCCCCAGATCACTGGAGTTGGGCTGCATGAAGTCAACTATTTCCTCTGGGGCAGCGGGGCAAGGTGGAGCATTGGCAACAGATGCGGATGCAGCAGGATCCAAATGCACAGCGGATGATCCTGCTGTTGGTGCAGCCGCGCTGCTCTCCAAATCCGTGGTGGAAGTCTCCTTGGTAAGCTGCCGCTGCTCAGAGGCTTGCGTCTCCATGGTCTTCACATCGGAGGCATCGTGAAGCACTACCTCTTCTTCCTCCGCTTGCTGATCAACCTGCAGCTCCTCCTCGGGAATCAGTGTGGTGACGGAGGCGTTCTCCATGCCCACCACTTCATAGCAATCATCGTCGTCGTCGTCCAGCACAATGGTCTCTTCGGTGGGCATGATGTGCAGGAAGCGTCGATGGACCGGACGCTCCGCTGACTGGGAGCTGGCTTGCTCTTGCGTGGACTCGTCGGAGGTCTGCAGGATTTCGCGGCTGATCTTCTCCAGGTTGCGGGCCAGCGTTTCGCGGAACTCGAGAAAATTGAGCTGCTTAAGTGGGGCCGTGGCAGCCTCATACTGGTCGAAGGCGGCCTCAAAGCTCTCCACGTCCTCCACGGCTGCACACTCCTCGCTGGCCGCCGTCTCCCAACTGGAGACCTTCTCGGCGGGACTCATCTGCGGCTGAGCCTGGCAGATGCTGGCCAGCCTGCGATCCATAGCCTCGCCGTGGAGTGTGTTCTTCATCAGTGGCGGATACTTGCGCTTCAGCGGCGCCACTTTGGACGGAGAATGCCCGCCGCCGCCCATTAGATCGTCTTCGAACTCATAGTTGTAGCTGGCGTTGGGCATCGAGGAGGAGCTGACCGGGAACTCCGTGGGACTGCTGTGCTCGCGTGGCAACTTCCTCAGCGCATTGTTACCGGGCGGTGGCTCCTGACCCTCCAGAACACTGATGTCGATGGGCTGGTGGCCTGGTGTTTGAGCCTGCATTATGGCGTCCTCGTCCTCTTCGTCGTCGTGGTCCTCCAATTCGTGATCATACACCTGACAAATGTCAGGCCGTTCCTCCTCCATGGGCGTGTCATCTAAAAATGTGGCGTTATCGTTCTCCTCTGGCGCCTCGTCCTCGACCAGCTCCTGGTGAACCAGTGGCTGCTCCAGCGCTGCATCGCTGAGGTACACATTGTTTCCAGCCGCCATACGTGCCTCGTCCTCGCCCAAATCCTCCACCACCTCCTCAATGTAGGCAGCCCCATTGAGGCACTCATCATTCGCTACACCACTTTCCTCGGGCAGCAGACCCAGCAATGCCCCGGCTCCGTTTCCGGCCATCAGGATGGCCCTGGCGAACTCCTGCTCGCAGGCCACGCCCTGGGTGGCCACTATGATCTCGCAGCAGTGCTCCTCCGCCAGCACGACCATATTCTCGCCATCCACGGACTCGTAGATCACGCACTGCTCTCCCTCCTCGGCCACCTGAAGATCATGTTCATCCTCCTCATCGTCACCATGTTGCTCCATGGCGAACTGGTCGACGTTGCCGTTGGTCAGTAGGATGCCGGGACTGTTGACCACGGCCTGCATCAGAGCAATGGCCGGATCCTGTGCTGATTCAGGCGAGTCTGTAAAACATGGAAACAACAGATTTTTTATTGTAAAATGGTTATAATGCCCAAATGATTCTTAAGCAAAGCAAGCATGTAGCTGATTATGAAAACTATTATTGTACTCTTTATCATATTTCTAAGCAGATCATAATGTAGAGTTAGGAATAACATTTCTGCATGCCATTTGAAATACCAAATTAATAACGACTCTGTTTTATTAAGCTAAAGAGGGCGTTTTCAAAATAAAATGTAAGACTTTTTTTGCTAAAGAAATGCTAACTTGGCTGTTATAGATTATATTGCAATCCCTTGCTTATTAAAATAGATTGTACATATCTGAAAAATTTTAACTATTTAGTGATCATAAAACAATTTTATATTAGGTGTAAAGAGAATAATTTCTAAATGAAATGTCTGATTTTTAATGCCTGATATATGCCACTTTTGCTATCAACGATTATATTGCGCACTTGCTTGTTGTGATATTTTCAATGCATTTTTTTCTCATAAAACTCTCTAGTTTTAAACTATTATAAAAAATCGATTTAAATTATCCCGACTATGGTGTAAGGGACGAATTCATTTTCTTATCGCTGTACACAGTATATGTAAAGTTTCCCTACGAGTAATATGGTTCCCCATTAAATCCTTAACCCACCATTGATCTCGATGACATCGTGGCTGCTGCACGGTCGCTTGGCGGGCGTGCATGTGGTCCATTCCGGTGCTGGAACGGCCTCCTCCGCGGCCATCATGTGCCGGCAGAGTCCGTAGATGAAGCGTTCTCCCGCGTCGACAAAACTGGTGGACGGATGCTCCTCTGCCTCTGGCCAGCCCTTGAAGCCACTGCCACTGGAGATGAGGCTGTGGATGTCCGAGTTGTCGGAGATGACGTGCAGCATGCTGTCTACGGCGGGGTCCAGGTCCGCTTCCGGTTCAGGGGGTTCCGCCTCTGAATCTGGGCGCGCCACTCGATGATCAGCCACGCCCGATCCGGCGGCTGGACCTGCGACCACCTCCGAATCCACCTCGTCGCCTTCCAGCGGCGAGTAGCAGTTCAGCAGTTGCTCCTCCGCCGTCACGTAGGCCATCAGACCGGCGCCTCTCTTGGACATCGCGTCGGTGATTGGATTGGATGGGATTACTAGCCCTAGCCCTAGTCCGCAGTGGTCAAATGGTCGATTCGTGTAGCAATTGTGGTAGGATTTATTCTGAATTTAGCACGTGAAATTTAAAAAATATACTTGATGCTGTCTACAAAACAGTGCCGGAACTGATTGTGGCCGTGCATGATTATATTATCGGGGCCTGGTCGGTTGCTTCGATTGTTATTTTATGTATTTCTGCGTGTTTTTTGTTGTATATTTCTTATTAAGCAGCCTTATTTTTTTTTGATTAGCTGCTTTATCCGGTGTGACCGTCGCCGGGCCGTACAAATATACCACATCGGGCACAGAGAAAATACCGTATAAATATACTACAGAAATAAGCAACTGCTTTTGGCGCGCGCGGAATCCATGATTTTTTTTTTTAAATTTTGAGAAACACTTAAACTTTTGTTTACGCAAGCGTCAGTTAAAAACAGAGATCATATCTATTTAATGAATTGAAAACTTTGTCATGTCCGACCCTTTAATATTTCTGATAGCTACACATCATGATTTTTATATATTCTCAAAATGCCTCTTTTTTGTTTAGATTGTTTTTTTATTTGTGTGCCAAGTAACCTACTATGTAATGAAGATAAGACACGTTCCAGGAAATTTAATTTTATATTTGAATAAATAATTGTTCACATGACATATGTAGGACATTGTAAAGGGTATTAAGTCGGACGCCTATATCCAAATATTCATCACGTAATCGTGTCCTTAGTACACAATTTCAGAAACGTTAATAACCGTCAATTGCTACATTGTTAACGTTCTTTTAATAAATATAAAATAAAATGAGCGTTTATCAAAAATGATTTAAATTTCCAGTGGCCTGCAGAATCAGCTGTTTTTGTTTACAATTACGCGATAGTTGGTATTCATCGCAGAGATCCGCGGTCTTTGGCATTTTAAGCGAACACCGCGACGGTCACTCTGCTCTCACGGTATTTGCCATTGCGAGAAAAGAAATGAAAGAATCGAAAAAAAGGCAACGGCAACGGCGAACGAAACCCAAGTATACCGCACTTACACCCCGCAAAAGTAGAAGTTCCCATGCGCCCGCGCGCTGATAACGCCAGTCTGAGAATCTGAGGAATACGAAAAAGAAACCGAAACCGAATCGGAATCGGAATCCGAAAACTGAGTAGCTCGGGAAATAAATATATAGCGGGCGTCGTCGTAGCTCAGAACAAATTACACCCAGCTCTCGCAGCGTGAACGTCGTCGAGTTTCAGTTTCCGCCTTGAAAAAAAAAACAACATAACATAAATTTCTCACTCTCGCCTCTTTAAATGTGCGTCTGCTGAGTGTCGAGAACACCCGGTTTAAAATTAAAGATTGGAAAATTCAATAGTCAATAGTCAATAGTCAATAAGTCGGCGAAATGGAGGACAAGCGGGCAAATGGCGATTCCAGCGCCTGCAACGGCCATTCCAAGCAGAAGGATGTTCGCGTTTGGTGCGACGGCTGGTGAGTCACAATCTTGGGGGAATACGTTAAGAGCACACACCAGTGGTAGAATAACGGTTCCCATTACGTCACGTTACTCGTTACTCAGCGGTAGAATGTACAGTGACTCAAAGCAGAACAATTCCACGTCGGTCTTATTGAGTCCAAACAATTCCACGCAATTCCAATACGCCCGTAATCAGCGACCGATATATATATGCCCACCCCATTTGGGGCGTGCTAAGAAGTGTTCAGGGTTTCCGAATTGATTAGCGAATGTGTGTCGCTGGACTGACGACGATCAGTTCCCGCTCTAATGGACACCCATTGTCGTCCGGCTGAAATGTTTACTTCAGGTTCAAGGTCGAACTGCACCGAAATGTACATTTATACGCTCCATGGTTGACTGAACATTTTGCATTTTCTATACTATTTATTTACTTATTTGTAAATTGATGTCTCATTGTTGCTCTTTTGTTTTTATTTTTAACGTAGTTTGAAATTAGGATTTCTTTATCAACCTTTCCCTCCCTTCAGCAAGCAATAACTATTATTAGAAAAGCTGAAATAATAATAATAATCTTTTATAGAAATGATAAACAATAGGATCTGCTGATAAATATTTATCCTAAGGAAGTTTGTAGATCTGTATGCTTATAAATAAGAAGCAATATTATGAAGCTGAAATCCTCCAAACATTAGCCTGTAGATTAAATGATCGCATTATTTTATAAACTAGAATTTATGGTACACAAAATGTACGCAAGTATTGGGCGCTACATATGTGGATGTACATATGTACATATATCCACTGATGACCATCAAATTGTTCTATAAGCATTCCGCTCTTTCATTCTTCTATTATCATTTGATTCCAAGCAATGCATCACCAAGAACCGGTTTATCTTTATCGGGAGTGACGCATTAGACGTTTGGCGATATGGGCAGATAACCTACCATAACAAGTTTGTCTGCTCTATCAGACGATTGAAATTTCCTCAATTGTGGCTTCCGCCAAACGTTTTATAAATAAAAATACATCTATTGTTTATGTTCAAACCTCTCTCCGTCTTTCTCTCTTTATTTTTATGTTTCTATATATCCTACTCGGCGATAAACAATGGCACACGCCCAACAAACAATAATAAAATCATCGTACGATTCTCTGTATATACACGAGAGAGCTAAATGTGTACATATATATATATGTATATTCTAGCGTTGCCCACTGTATCGGAACAGCAGCGTCCGCTTTCCTTTCATATTTTATTTTCGAGGAGCTTTAGAATTTCGATGGCTGCGTTTACGTGGCCCTTGTTGACTGTGGCTGCCACTAGCGGTTGTCCCAAAACATCACGTGATTCAGGCCTGCGCATGCCTTGCCACATCTGCCCCTTGCCCCCAAACCCACTCCCATTCTGCAGCACCGCCGTCATTGCCATTGCCATCGCCATCGCCATTGACCCACAATGCATTGTCGTCATCGTCTGGCGGTCTTTTATGTGCTTAATTTAATTGACATTTCGCTGGGCTTCCCCTGCCCTGAATTATTGCAAGGGACCGGCTTATTTTAGGGGTTATTCAAATTATAGCCGCTACTTGTACCGGACAAGGCTGTTTTATATATGTTCAAACCCATAAAAAAGTTTATGGAACTTTCAGCTAGCGTCTTGCTAGTTTTTCTTAATGTGTAGTACAAAAGAGTTTGTAATGAATAAGAATAAAATAGGTTCACCATAATCTTATAAATTAAGGGGATGTATTTTTAGAATAACTAATTTTAAATAAACACCCTTAAAAATAAGCTTATTATTTTTATAGTTTGAAAACTGTACTCCCAGTGTCATACCAAAATTATTCAATCACAATCTTTAGTGCCCATTTATTTATGTTTTTATTGCCCCCCTTGTCACCTAATTTATACGATAAGCAATTAGAGGTTAAACTAATATACATCCATCAAGTTCATAGGCATTTCCGGGTATTTTTGGCAATCAATTCTCCCTTAGCCCCGTTGTCAATAGGTCACACCTTGCCAGTGTGGAAGTCCTCCGGCTGAAGGCGATAAGACTGACCGAGAAACCGCAGAGCCCCGAACCCAAACCCAAACCCAAACCAGATTAAGAAAAACTCTGAAATTCCACATCAGCTGCTCTTCGGCAAAAACAAAATATATAAACAATATTATTGTGTGGAATCTGCCCATTAACCCAGCAGATGGGCGACAGCAGCACATGTGTATGACTTGGACCCAAATATTCTAATCAGCAGAGATTGATCATTGACGCAAGCAAGTGCGCCGATCACTTGTCTTTCCCGAACTCGCTACCTCCTTTCCACCAAAGTCAATGAACTGCTCTGGCTGCCAGCAAATTGAAAAACAAATGAATGGGACTACTGTAAGAGAGCTCAGTGAGGGCCTCACGCATAGGGTCTACCGTCTACGGTCTACGGTCTACGGTTACGTTTACCCCTCGGAAGTCGGGCCTGGGGTCCGTCGTCAGAGCACAAATTCTACGGAGAATCGCGTGATATTTTTTTAATCAGTAAACGGGCGTCGGCGTTGCTTGTGTCGCTGCTTTTTGCCCACTCAATTGATTAAGCGGCCCCTGGGTCTGTTCTACATATAGAGTACAATGCTATATATGTACATTCGGCACAGATTTCTTTCTACTGCAAAAATCTCCGGGAGCAAAGGTTCTTCGCTTCGATTAATGAATGGTCCACGTTTTTACTAGGTGCTTTCCAGTCTCCGGTTTGTTACTATCGGTCTAATCAAGGGACTTTGTTGCATAATCGATTGTTTATTTTTAGGTGTATACTATGTCGATTTGTAGCTGCCGAATTTAGTAGTGTTACCTTTAATTTGTCGTGAAGTAGAATCACTTTTTAACAAGAGGCCCCTTAGGAGATTACACCTAAAATTCTCACGAATTTGTTCGTGTATTAATCTTTCTTTAGGTATGTTCTCTAATCTTTAATGGGAGTTGTCCTTATACTAGTTTCCACCCACCTATTTTCAATTTCGCTCACCGTCGATAACAGTTAGCTCAGACGGACCTGATAATGATGACGTTTTCACTTCTTATCGTTAACCATTTAGTAAAGTGGTTACCATTTGCATCATATGTTATATGGGTTTATGCGTGACCCATATCGAAAATAATTTCATAACATATTTCTATATGCTGTGAATTATTTCATATTCTAAAATAAATAAAGCTATTATATAAACAAAACAAATGGCTAATGAGCTAATAAATATCCTACAAGCAAATATAATTAAGTATTTGAATAGCAATCAATCAATCGCTTCGAACATAAACAATCTTAATGATTAATTTCTTAAAGAAAAAAAAAATAACAACCAATGATTTGCCGTGTATTGCCCATTAAACATTATTAAAGACCATTTCCACAAGTGCATAAATTCCGTTCCGCAGTAAATACGTCTGTAATTGGTTTTAAATGCAATTTGAGCAGTACCTCACGTCGCCCAGATGTACAAGTATTATCGCTTTCCCAAGTCGAAGCCCAAGCCAAATAAAAACCAGGCCAGGGCACGTGTGCCTATAACCATAATGCCTAGAATCGACGGAGAATGTAAACAACTTGGAATGGCGCTATTTGCGAATATGTGGCCACTGAAACGCTGACGTAGCGTTGTTCATAATTGCAATTAGAATTGCAAAACGTATCCCGCTCAGCTTCCCCCCATCTCTCAATATCAACATTGCTTTTCTGTTTGGCGCACCGACTCTGATGATCGGGTCCAAAGATCAATCTTGACCAATGCTCCGCTCCAATGTGGAGCACAAAACCCGCCTGGGGATAGCCACCAGTCAGCCAGTCCAGTCAGTCATTCAGCTACTGGTCATTAAGCGCACTCGACAGCGCTTTATGTAAATTATGTAAATGGCCTGCTTGAACAAGTTTATTGTTTTGTTGTCTGGGTCATACGAAAGCGGTACTGCTTGAGCAAAGGTTTCATCTCAAGTTACTTGGTTTTCACCATTAACTTTAATATCAGGATTTCAACCGAGCGTAATGGCATTCAAAATATTGCTTTACCAAAAAAATCCGTTGCTCTTGCATGTTTATAATGGATTTTTACTATAGCACATAGTTGTGCTATCTGTCCTCAACTTATTTTGGAGTTTTTCCATGGTAAATTCCCAGCGATAATTGTTTTTTTTCTTTAGCGAGGATCGGCTTCTAACGCGCCTTATCTCGCAGCCTTTACAAATTTGTTTATTTTAGAGTGTATATGCCATTTTCTGAGTCAGATTCGTAGAGCCAAGATCGTTTGCCATCAGCTAATCGTCAAGGCCGCCGTTTGCCAGAAATCGTTCAACTTCTTCGAAAAGGAGATGACATTTCCTGTGGCAATTGTCATAACTCCCGCACAAGTTTTGATAAGGGAAAACAAATGTTTTCCGCGCACGCTTCTGTACCTAATCACACCGAGTGACAACTCCAGTAATTGTATTTATCTGTTCCGAACAGCTATGATATGGTGCACTTCGGGCATGCCAACTCCCTGCGACAGGCCAAAGCTCTTGGCGACAAGGTAATTGTGGGCATACACACCGACGAGGAGATCACCAAGCACAAGGGACCACCTGTCTTCACCGAGGAGGAGCGCGTCAAGATGGTCAAGGGCATCAAATGGGTGGACGAGGTGGTGCTCGGTGCTCCGTATGTCACCACACTGGAGGTGCTTGACCAGAACAACTGTGATTTCTGTGTGCATGGAGGTGGGTAAAATGGATTACTTATATATGGTGGCATAAATACTTATTTATAATCTTTGCAGATGATATTACAATGACAGCGGAAGGAGTAGACACATATCATTTGGTCAAGTCGGCCAACCGCTATAAGTAAGTGTAACCTAAATTGGAAGATACATAAGTAAAGTAATCGATTTGTTAAAGAACTTTAGAATTCCTAACATTGTATTATTTAAACATATATTGAATATTCCTGAAATGTTTTAACCTTAATTTCTGACAATAATCATACTTGATTACTATATATACTGACCTTCAATTTGCTTATGCCATCCGCAGGGAAGTCAGACGCACTGCTGGCGTTTCGACCACCGACCTTGTGGGTCGCATGTTGCTCCTGACACGAAACCACTTCCGCCAAGGATCCGCCGAATACGACATCGAGAAAGAAGGTAGCTTTAGCTTTTCCAAATGCTTTATTTGCACAAATAAGTTTCATTTTAATGTCCTTAAACCACAGCGAGCACAATTCCATATTCATAGTTTTTATTTTGTAGTGTCTAATAATTAACAATTACTAACTTTAATTGTAAGATATAATTTTTTTTGCACTCTCCCTGTCTTTTATCCCTTTCTGTTGATTTTGTATATTGCTCTGCATGCTGTGCATAAAAAAAAGTCGATCAAACAGCTCTAAGTATAAGCAATATAAAACTGATATATTGAGTTTATACCTGGGCCACGCACGCTAATTTTATGTTTCTATTTAACTTGTTTCCTTTCCAACCGTTTGACCTTTTATTTGCAATAGTTGAACGTAAATAACTCCTTGGTTTATGTTGCTCTCTACAACTTTACTATTTCTCTTCTTTTTATTTCTATGTACGCACTGTTTACCACTAACCAAAATATATTCTATAATGTATGAAACCTATGAAAAATATGCTAAAACCTCAAAATGCCAAATGTCTTGTGCGTGTGCGCGCCCGCGAAATTAATGCAAAAATGCCAAACCCAACGACCAACCTGCAATCAAAATATCCAAATCCGCATCCAAATCGAAATCAAAACAAATCCTAAACGTAAATTTTGCTCTTTAATACACACCTGCTCATTTGTCTGTGTTGCTTTTACAATACCAAATACGATAAATAAAAAACGAAACAGTGAACATTTTAAAACGACAAATAAAATCCCATCCAGGTTCTTCGAACATGGGTCAAGATTCAGCGGCCAAAAGTCCCTGGACCGGCTGCAGTCAGTTCTTGCCCACCACCCAAAAGATCATACAGTTCAGCGATGGAAAGTCACCAAATCCAGGCGATAAAATTGTAAGTTTACCACTTTTGGCTGTGAATTATAAATGACTAAGTAGTTCAATGTCTTCAGGTTTATGTGGCTGGTGCCTTCGATCTGTTCCATGTGGGCCACCTGGACTTCCTGGAGAAGGCAAGCAAACTGGGCGACTACCTGATAGTTGGCCTGCACACAGATCCCGTGGTGAACTCCTACAAGGGCAGCAACTATCCAATTATGAATCTGCACGAGCGTGTGCTCAGCGTTTTGGCCTGCAAGGTGAGATTTGAGTGCTAAATCCATAAAGTGTGAATCTTAAAACCCTTCCCCTAGTTTGTCAATGAGGTTGTGATTGGGGCTCCCTACTGTGTCACCGAGGAGCTGCTGGAGCACTTCAAAATCGATGTCGTCTGCCACGGCAGCACACCCATTGCGCTGGAGAATGGAAAGAGCGATCCGTATGCCGTGCCCAAGACGCGAGCCATCTTCGAAATGATCGACTCCGGCAACGAGATGACCACCGAGCGCATTGTGGAGCGCATTATCTCGCATCGACTGGAGTACGAGCGTCGCAACCAGGCCAAAGAAAAGAAGGAAATCGAGGCCTTCGAGGCTCTCCAACGCCAAAAACAGACCCAAAAGGCGGGCTAGCCGGAACCCGATTCCGTCTGCTGCTCACACTGAGACGGATGTTTTTTTTATATGTTTTAGTTGCATTCTTTTAGTTCGTTTTCGTTTAGTTACCGGCTTTTGTTTGTTATGTTGCGTTCAAGGCGATGCGACGCTGTCAGATAGATGCCCGTACAGCCGCTAAATTTTAGAATGGCTCGGACCCAGCGTGCCGCTCGCTCGCTCGTTTTCTAGTACAATTTTTGAATAGCTGCGGGTCGCACAGGCGGCTCTTGGCAAGCCTTAATGATATAAAGTTATATACATATATATATTTGTAATACCTTAATATAGCGTATTTAAAGTCTAAATTCTATGTATGTAAGCTCAAAATTTGTAAATTCTACTTTGTATATGTTGTAAGTGTTTGAGAAACAAACAAATTCACCCCAAGTCATGATTGAAATGAGAACTTTACAAAATTGTACGAAATATATGTAAGGCGAGAATAACAAAGATAAACTGTGACATGTTATCCAAAACGGTTGGCAAAAATTGAAATGTATATATATACACGCACGGCAATGTAACGCAAGAAGAATGTCCGGATCAGGAATTTAACTGCTTTTATCCAATGTAATCTCCGATACTTTGTCCTTATTTATTAATACATATATTTTTAGTGCAAGTTCAAGTTTTATGTTTTATGTTTTCTTAGACATAAATACATGGCCAAAAATACTGCAAGCTCCAAAGTTGTTGCTAAATTTATTGCCTTACTAAATCCTTGCCTCGCCGATCACCTTGAGTTCCACGGTTAGCAACTGTTGCCACACATCCAGATCCCTTAGCTGCCAGAGATCTTCGAGGCTGATCAGCACTGCATTGCTGTCCGTTTTGATGAACTCGCTGCAGGGCTGATTCGCTGACCAGGGAAGTATAGGACGCGCCTTGATCTGCTTGGAGTAGTAGCGTGTGGATCTGGCCGGTTGGACCAGCAGGCGGAGTGTGATGACCACACCCTGCAGGGGAGTGGCCACCCAGATGGCCAGCACCTCCTGATTGACTCGACTCCTTTTCCACAGCAGTGAATGCTCGGTGCGGCAGGCGAAGATCATGAGGGGGCTGTGCTGCGAGAACTGGCGGTATTCCGCCGGCAGATGGATGTTCCTGTGGCACTTCAGCGGATTCAGGCCTGTGCGCCGATAGCCATAGACGCCCAGCAGCGTGTTGACATCCTTCTCCAGGCTGCTGAAATGGCAGGTGAGGGATGTCACCCTGCCCGCCTCCAGCTCGGTGAAGGGGACTCCCATGCCCGGCAGATGGTCACTCAAATAGTGGCCCAACAGAGCGCTGGGCTCCAACGAGCAGCGGCATCCTTGGCAGGGACAGGGCACCATGCGCAGTCGAGCCCACGGCGAATCGCTAGACGGGCTCATGGAGAGCGGACTTCGTCTGCTTCTGGACGGCGGATCGGTCAGCGATTCGAAGCGCTTTAGCCGGAGTAGCTGCTGTTCGGAAGATGAGACAGGCAGCCGGCAGTTGGAGAAGTGCTTGGAGTACAGCAGTCCTTGCATTTCCTGCAGGCGCTGCTTCCGCCGCTCCTGGCGTTTTCTATTGCGGCTTAACCCATTGGTGGACAGGGGTTGAGCCTGGGACTGCTTGGATTGGGAGGAGGAGCCGGCGGCAGACATGGTCGGTTCTGAGTTGAATTTTAGGCTTTAATTGAACGACATAATTTTGATGAGGAATGATGTGTTTGCACTAACAAGTGTTAAAATGCTACTGATTTAAAAAGCATAAACAAACTAGTGCTAAGTTATAACTCCATGCACGCTAATAATAAATATACGAATAATATACCCTACATTACTTGTTTTATAGCTCTTCTAACTAAAACTTCTTTATTAAGTTGGTAGATATTCTACCAAATATGTACATATGTTAGTTTTTTTTATATTTATTATTCAGTTGGGCCGAAATCCCGGCGGTACTGCAATACCGGGCCAACCCGCGACAGAGGTGGAGCAAGCTCCTAGCACTCCGTCTGATTCCAAAAATCAGTTTAACATTTGTTGTCCTCCAATGGAGGAACTATCAGATGTTAAGCTGATAAGAACAGATACTACACTTTGATCTTAGCCATAAGGCCGAGAAGCGATAACTAGAAATGGGAATTAAACAAGCTCTCCATGAGCAAACTGCTAGAACCAGTTGGGAATTTCTGTTACTAGTTTTGCACAGGGGAATGTGCAGTTTACCTGGAGATGCAGTAAGGGAATTTTGGATTGACAACAGCTAATCGTTAATAAATACAAAAGTCCACAGTAAAAAGGGCATGTTGACATTTTTAAAACCCATTTTATATCTAAATATTTATAGATTATTTAAAGTTTGCTTTTCAGTAAGGTTCAAGTCCCCAATTGATGGACTTATAATTTCAAGGCATCACTTAAATCTTTATTATTTAAATCTTTTCACTTAAAGTGCGTGGGCTAAAACACTGAGATTTGTGTAAATAAATATGCTTATAAGTAGTTTTAAAATACATAATTAACTAACAGAAATAAGGCGAGGTACATTTCTTCTTGATTATGTTTCAAGGGATGTGATTCTTCTGCATTCTTTTTTTTTTCTCGTCGAGTACTTATAGAGGTAGGGTTACCGTTGATGATTAAAATTTTAAATCCAGGGAGAGACTTAATTTTAATGGTGTCGGAGGTTACGGTGGCTTCGCAGCTGTCGGTGGTTTTACCATGTCAGCTAAGTAATAACAAATAAATATAATATTATAATGTTTAATATTGATATAAGAAATTCTTACCATTGTGGGACTGCAGTTCACACTGGTCACTAATTTCCTTTTTAGTGCTCTTGCCGTTTATTCGAACGCTGCCGTACTTCTCCTTTAGGTACTTTTGCACATTGGTATTGTACTTGCTACGAGGATTAATCGTTTCTTGTTTTCCATCATTGCTGTTAACCTTTACAAAGGCAGCGGGGTCATTGGAAGGCAAAAGGTCTGGTTGTTCTTCAATTTGTAATTTCTTTTTCGAGCTGTCAGTTGAATGTGAAGAACTCTTAACATCAAAATGTCGTAGGCTTTCATCGAGCTTATCTGGAAGAAAAGTAAGAAAGTTGAATTACACCTTATTATAATTAAATGGTATTTACTTACACTTCAGTTTGCGCTCTTTATTGTCGGAATAGAACCCTTGATCCCGCGATGAAGTAGGGCCTGCCTGATTGTCAAGGTATCCAAAGTACTGATTGCTATTCAAACTCACGCCTTCATTTTTTCTCGTTGCATTGGGATCGTTTAGGTACACTTCGTTGTCATTACTACTGGTCGTTTTGAATAATGTGTAATTTTTACATGCTGTTCCATTGGCGGCACTCAGTGGATCCAACACAATCTTCTTGCCCTGGGCAACACCCGAACTTAAGGCGCTGATCCCGGTCCCTCCAACATCATCGCATCCAAGTTGCTGGCTGGGATAACTTATGGGTTGCATAAAAGAATGCTGACTTGGATGAAATGGTTTGAATCGCTTGAAAATCAAGCACGTAACCAGTGACAATAAGATCGACATACTGAGGAACCCCATGGCTATGAGGCAGATTATGGCAAAAAGGTTCGTGTCGATCAGCGGTATCCGCTGTAGGTCCTTTTGTACCACCACACTTATTCGAACCGAATCTTTGCCTCCGGGATTCTCCGCTAGACATGTATAGACACCCTCATCGGTTTTCTTGGCATTCACTATGGTGAGACGTGAGACGAACACATAATGTCCGAATTTTGGAACCTTTGGTTCATTTTCCCGCAACATTTCTATATAAATACGTTGTTTTTGCAGACTTTGTACCGACTTGGAGCGAGTTTCGTATACTTGATTATCGTAGTCCCAGGCAATGACCGTATTGGGAGATCCGTGAACGCGGCAAATGAGCGTGACATTCTCCTTGGAAGTGTTAATGGAAGTACTGAGTGCAGGATACACAATCTTTGGCTTGCAGGCAAAAGCCTCTGGCTGATCCTCGATCCACAGACGACCACGCAACTGCAGGGGATAATGACATGCTGTTGGCGGGGTATATAGGTTCGTGTCTATGACGAAATCACGGAACAACTGAAGGTCGCAAGTACAATTCCAAGGATTCTCGGCCAGCGACAGGGCTGTAAGTTTGCCAAGGCTCTGAAAACTATCCACTCTTAGTTTTGTGAGCTCATTGTTGTCCAGATAGATCTGTGATAGCAGTGGCACGCCCTCAAAAGCCCGAGAATCGATTCTAATCAGGCGATTGCGCTTCATCTCGATCTTGTGCAGATACTTGAGGTTCCGAAAGACTCCTTGGGGTATCGTTTGAATCAGGTTGCCATTTAGCAATATGGCCCTCACTTTGGACAGGCAGTCGAAAACATTGGGCAGCAACTCTCGCAGCAGATTATTGGACAAGTCGAGCTCAATCAAAATCTGCAGTTGGTTGAAACTTTGCTGGTGGATGTGTTTCAGAGTGCCATTGCGTATAAGAAGCTTCTGCAGGTTCTGCAACTGGGTGATCGAAAATGCATTCTCCTCCAGGTAAAATATGTGGTTGTGTGATAAATCCAGTACTTGAACCTCCGGACTAAGGTACTCTGGTACTCCACTCAGGCTTAAATTGCGACAATCGGCCGTCTTTTTGCCAGAGTTCCACTTGCAGTGACAATTTCCGCAGTCCATCAGCCAGTCTGCACCGGCACATCGAAGGATGAGTAGCAAACAGTAGGATTTCAATAGGAGTAGCGATAGGTGCTTGCAGGAAAGACTATATGGATCGAAGCTAAGCTTGTTGGCCATTGAGTTGTTTTAAGGAACGGAAGGTCCAGCTCTTCCCAGTTATTCTGGGTTATTGTTTGTCGCACATCTAAACTCTAGTACTAATTATTCTTCAGGTCCTATGTTCAGAGTCATTTAAGTTTTGGCCTTCAAAGTCCATCCTATAAAGTACAAAGAAAAAGCTGTTAATATTACTTCTTTAATAAAATTAAAGAGTGTAAACTTATTTCTTAAATTTTATACTTATCCTGAGTGCTAAGTTTGTTATGTTTTAAACTGACAAAACAATTTCCCAAATTTCCCCCTCAATATTAGCACGAAATCGAATTCCCATTGCGTCCATTACCTTACCCAAGGGGGCTACACCTTCAAGGCCACTTTGCCTGTTTTCTTTTCATCAGTATCAAATGAAAACGCTGGCAAATGGCGTGTAGAGCAGTTGACACTGGCCGTGGCAAGAAAGCTGCACTTTGTTGGCTTACCAGATATAGAGAAACAATAAAAATTTATTATACCGCCACGCCAAAAGCTGGTGCCAAACAAATTCATCTAAAGACCTCGGCGTATATCCATCAACTGTATTTCCAATTTTGTACTGCCCCATTTACCAGACTGTTAACAGAGATACTACATTGGCGCATGTCCAGTTGTCGTCCCACTTTCTTGCTTTTTAAATGTAAATTAGCAGAGGGTTTTTGTTATTTCCGTTTTGGTTTGCTTAACTTTTTTTCTATTATAAGGATAAAACACTAAAAACATAATTGTTGTTAAAAAAACACGCATTTTATTGTCCTTAAACAATGATTACTTGAATTTATAGCATTATTTATTTTAATTGTAATTATTTGAATAAATAAAATTTAAAAATATTAAAACTCTTAACAATTTGATAAAGAACGGGTCTCCCTCGTTTTTTCATATTAAAGATAATTGTTCAATATATTTCATAGAATTAAATAAAATTACCTTAAGTTTTTAAGTTTTCAAAATGAGTGAAAAAACTTAAATAAATGTAACTTTGTAATACCTTTTTTAGGCCGGCTGCTTGCTCTATTATTGTCCTTTAAAAAGTAATAAGAAATGTTTTTTGCTTTCGTTTTATAGAAAACAAAACAGCAACCCCTAAAAGCAGGCTACGTCAAATAAAAACAGCTGCGTCTCAATAATTTCTCGTGTGCGCGTACTTACAATTCCCAACTGGTTCTAGCAGTTTGCTCATGGAGAGCTTGTTTAATTCCCATTTCTAGTTATCGCTTCTCGGCCTTATGGCTAAGATCAAAGTGTAGTATCTGTTCTTATCAGCTTAACATCTGATAGTTCCTCCATTGGAGGACAACAAATGTTAAACTGATTTTTGGAATCAGACGGAGTGCTAGGAGCTTGCTCCACCTCTGTCGCGGGTTGGCCCGGTATTGCAGTACCGCCGGGATTTCGGCCCAACTGAATAATAAATATTAAAAACTTAACATACATAATTGGTAGAGCATTTTTCAGCTTATCAAGTTTTTTGGGTGTAGAAGTTACGGAAGTGGACAACAAAAAACAGTTTCGTCCAATATTGCGTGCTAAAAAAAGTTGATTAAGATTGGGTTCGTCGATAGAAAGTCCACCACCCCCTATGAAGACTGCAACTTTTAAGTTGTTAGTTAATAATTCGTATATTTATTTCGATAATACACCTATTATGAATACAGTTCGCTTTTTTTTGATTGTTTGTATTAATTTGCTTTGATTCAGACAGGGGCTTCTTCTCATCTTCTGGCTAAAGATTCTTGTTTGATGAGATGATTATTAAACCTTCAAGGTTTATTATATGTACTTTTTACTATAATGAAATAATGGTGAACAAGGGAGACAATATTGATAATTAATTCTCACAACAAAGAATTATCGGATGTCTAAAAGTTTTCCTAATGTATAAGTGTAAATATAGGAAGTGTGCGAAAAACACAGCAATACTGCAATTTAATTAACAGGAAGATGAGAAAACGACCCTGAAATCCATACAATTACAAAGTTCAGTGGAGATACGCTCTTCTCAAGGGCTCCTCAAACATTGTTCCTAACACTCCATTCAGCATTCAACAATAAAAGTAAATACATAATTGGAAAGTAAACAAATAATCAATTCAAATAATGTTCAGCAATTACGATACTTCAATAGACTTTTTGTCAAAGTGAATGCTTAGTTTTCGGTGTTTGGTTTCGCTTTCATAAAGGTCGACAACTTCAACTACGGAACAATCTGAGGCTTCTGCTGCTTCCTTCGTGGCTAACTATTAGCATGTGTACTAACTGGTGAATAGCTGCGCTATGCTCCCACAAACAACATCAACCGTAACAACGCGCTTACATATCTTTGGCGAGAGACCACTACGTTCAATCGTTAAATCGAAAAAAGGGAAGAGACTTGTGATGAGTGTGTAACGTATACAATGCCATAGATCTACAGTTAAAGAGTGTTTTACGTGTGGGTGGTTATGCTTAAGACGACGACAGATTTTGTGTTTGACGTTGACCATTTTCCCTCCAGTTTTTAAACAACCACTGCCCCAGCCTCTGAACGACTAACTGGTAGATCGGGGCAATTTTTCCAGGTGTCCGATAGCGGATCATAACATTCGACAGCATTAATAGTCACTTGTGCTCGGTAAAAGTTCACCTCACAGGGCTGTAAATAAAGAAATATATAATATATTTCATATTTAATCAAATCAAATTGAAAAATGTATGATGTCAATAAAGGGATAACCCAATCTTTGAATTTGTATCCTTTTACTACACTCTTGAGAAGTTATCTTTAATACCTGATCACCGCCAGCTACGTAAAGTAGGCCATCGGCAGCGGCCACGGCAGGAATGGCTCTGGGAACGTTCAGGGCACACACAGTCGTCCACTTGTCCTCGTCAAAGCTGTAGCGTTCCACGGAGCTGAGAATGTCCTGGCTGATACTGCTGCCGCCAACCACATACAAGTAGCGATCCAGAACGGCCACGCCCATTTGGCAGCGGGCCGTTTGCATGCGAGCCAGCTCGGTCCACTCTTTGGTCACCGGATTGAAGCTGTAATGGATGTTATTAGCTGTAGCTATAATACAAAATTATATCGTTAAATATACCTGATAAGATCCGGAAGATGACGGGTTGTTGTTGTGCAGCCACCTACAATGTAGATGAGACCCTCGAAACTAACCACACCCATGCTGAATCGAGGCTGGGGCATGCTGCCCATTAATTTCCAGAGATCCTGCTCTGGATCATAGCACTCCATGGAGCCGCCGATATCGTCACCAATCCAGCCGCCCACTGCAAACAGATTTCCGCCCATGGTGCAGAGCCCAAATTCGCAGCGCGGCACAATCATCGGGGCAATCGGTTGCCACACGTCGTTCTGTGGATCGTATACCTCGCCATTGGCCAGAATCTGTGAGCCCCGCTCTCCACCGACCACATAGATCTTGCCATTCAACGCCGACACGCCCGGCAGGATGCGGCCCACCTCCATGGGCGCCGTCTCTGTCCACTCGCGCCGGAATATGTCGAACTTGGCCACCGTCTCGAAGATGCAGTCGGCCGAGTTCCAGGTGCGCGGCGTGTCTCGATGAGATCCGCCAATGATATAGATGTTCTTCTTGGCCAATTGCCGGGGACAGACGCGCAGCGGCACCAGTTGGCCACGTTTGGAGGCAATGTCCCGGCAAATGGAACGCAAGGCTATTTTCACCGACATGTCGCGACAGTCGTCCTTGAGAGCCTTGTCGATCACCTTCACCGGCACGAGGGCCATGCGAACGTGGGACAGGACATCGAAGACATAGCAACGGCGCTGGGTCACATCGTGCTTAATCCAGCGGAGAGCTGCCTGGAATACCTGCGACTCCGAGTCGACGCGCAGCAGCTCCGAGTTCAGTAGCTGCGAGAGCAGAGTCTGTGGCGTTTCTAGGAACTCATCCTCCAGCGTTATCTGTTCGGAAGAATATACGTTTTTATTGTGGACTATTTAGAAAACGAACCCATATAATTATATACCCTAACAAAAGAAGCTCAAACTCTGTTATTTCAGAAATCAATTCAATGTTATATGTTTCTCCTCTTGGTAAAACTACAAGATCAAAAGTTTACAAGACAAATAACCATTTTTGAGTAATTAACATTACAATTACTTTGGATTTACATTGTTTATAGTGAAAACTATAAAGTACAGAAAATAATAAAATAAGCGAAAAATACAATTTAAGTACTTTTATGATTTGACATTAAACATAGTAATGAATTAAATAGAGAACATACATAAGTATCAAAATTGTTATTTTAAGTTAGAAAAGATGTGTTTTTTTTCTTTCTTAAACAAACCAGTTATTATATTTGGTATATTTAATGTATTTGTAATTGTTTCAAGAAAAAACTGCATAATTTCAAAGCTTTTGTGTTTTTCCCCCGATTTTCTTTTGTCTTTAACTGGTACACTTGTGAGCCAAAGCCCCATAAGTGCCCCTAACTCACCGCTGGGAAATTGGCGTGGACAAAGTTCAGTGCACTCTTGGCCAACGACTCGCAGTTGTGGGCCTCTGCGAACCGTAAAATGCCCAGTGCGTTGGAGGCATGCAGCTCGCGGCAGAGGAACTCACAGCACCCGTCGACCACCTCGTTCAGCTGCAACATGTCGGCGGCGGCGAGCAGCTCCTGGACATTGGACTGCAATTGGGAGGGGGAATGGGATTGAAGATTAGGGTGATCTCTGGGGAGCAGAAATCCATGCTCACCTGGGTGATTTCGCAGCGACCCGTGTAGATAAAGTCGAGCAGAATGTGCAGTATGTCGCCGTCGATGGTGTGCAGCACCACGGACTTCTGCTTGACCTCATTCAGCCCCAGTTCGGGTCGGAACATGGCCTCGAAGTAGGCACTGGCCGCACTCAAAACAGCTCGATGGGCACTTAATGTGGCCATTCCGGCGATGATCTCCACGTCGCAGAAGCGCGACTGCTCGCGCAGCTGGTTGAGATTCGAGAGCACCTTAAACGGATACTGGGCGTTGCAGTAGGAGGGCAGATTTGTGCGATGGCTGGCCGCCGTAGCGCCGAGTCCCAGATTTTGGCCAAAGAAGTCACCATCGCCATCACCGGTGGGATTCTGATTGGTGTTCTGATTGGCATTCGTGTTTGCGTTCGGACTGGAATTGCCATTGTATTCGTGGTGGTGTATCTGGTATGTTTTCAACGGTGGCATTTCGTCTGTTCTGCGGCGTTGCTGCCTTCACTTTGGATTCACAGACAGATCGGAACTCGTCTTAATAAATGCACTTTTCGGGGGCAACAGCACAGCTCAGACCATTCACATCCAATTGTTTGGCTTAATTAAACTTAATTGCTGCACTCTGCACACTTCATACGCTGTTGTTGTTGTCCATTCATTTTTCTCCAATCAGAAGGCGAACACACACACACCCACCCCGCAATATAAACGAAAGCAGGCAAATGGAGTTAACATTTCACGTACACAAGCAACCGAAAACTACTTTTACTCTATTTGCCAATTACAACTAAACAGAAAGTTAAACATTTACAAACTGGCATATTTCTTTAAACTTTTCAATGCACTTTTGTATGTGTTGACCCAGGTAGTAGAGCTGGTCTACCCACCCACGATAGTATCGATACATTGGAAGGGATTAAGTTTCGATAGTGAGCGATACACTATGCCTTTCAAAACGTAAAACTTATATATTAAATGCGTACTTTATTATTAGTATTAGGAACTCTGGCATTTTACAGAAACAAATTTGAATGCATTTTTTAACTGTAAAATATAATATATTCATTTTATTAAATTATTTTAAAGCAAACGATACTATCGAATGATTTCTTGAACACATCTCTACCAGTGGGTATTAGTATGACCATCACCTGACTGTGGAAACATGCATTTTTCGATAACACAATCCTACATTTATCTATTCTTGACCATCTCTAACTTGTTGTTATTTAATTTTTAATTTTACTAGATTTTCAATGAGAAATCTCACAAAATGCTTTCGCGAAAATTACTAAACCTCCGCCTGGGCCACCTGGCACGCCGCTGGAGCAGCACAGACCCACTGAGCATCCAGAATGAGAAGCTCCAGGCGTATTTGGAATCCCTCCGCCAGGAGTACTATGCCGTTCGGGTAAACGCTGCCGGAAACAGCAAATCCTACGCCCGCCTCGCTCAGTTAGAGGGCGTGGTAAGCGCCTTAGAGCAGCGACGCGTCCTGGAGCGCCACATCACGAGCGCCAAGGACATGGAACTGGAGAAGGACGAGGATATGCGTCAACTGATGCAAGAAGAAAACGAAGTCTATGTGGATCTGCTGAGCAAGCAGGATCATACACTGCTGCAGGAACTGCTCGCCCTGTCGGATGACGAGGTGTATCCGGCACTGATCTTTGGCCTGAATGCCGGCGCCGGTGGCCAGGAGGCCATGCTATTCGCTCAGGAGCTGTACGATATGTATACCGGCTACTTCGAGCACATGGGCTGGGAATGGGAGGAGTTTGCCAGCGAGTCCACCGACATTGGTGGTCTGCGTCATGCCAGCCTGATGGTGAGCGGTGGGGACGCCTTCCGTTGGCTACGCTTCGAGGCGGGCGTTCATCGGGTTCAACGGGTGCCAGCCACGGAGAAGTCTGGCCGGATGCACACCAGCACCGCCTCGATCACCGTGATTCCCCGGCCCGCCGACATTCAGGTGCACATTGCCGAGAAGGATCTGAAGATCGAAACAAAGCGGGCGAGTGGCGCTGGGGGCCAGCATGTGAACACCACTGACTCCGCGGTGCGAATTGTCCACCTGCCCACCGGCCTGGCAGTGGAGGCGCAATCGGAGCGATCGCAGCTAAAGAACCGGGAGCTGGCCATGAAGCGCCTGCGTTCGCGGCTCGTGCAGCAGCAACTGGAGAGCGCGGAGGCCAGTAAAATGGCCACCAAGAAGGCCCAACAGGGCAGCCTCAACCGCAACGAGAAGATTCGCACCTACAATTTTGTCCAAGACCGCATCACGGACCACAGGATTCAGGGCGGCACGCTGCACAACCTGGTCGGTTTCCTCAAGGGTGGTGAACAACTCAGTGGACTCATCGAGAAGCTTCAACTAGAGCAGCGAAAGGAACGACTGAAGGAGCTACTGGAAACGTGGCAGCCACCAAAGGAGGCCGTTAAGAAGAACTAGAGCTATTTTGTTGATACATTTATACGTTTGCGATTGAAAAAGAAGAAAGAAGAACTACTTTATCAAAGGAAATATCTAGTTTATTTCAACAAACTCTTGCCCAATCGGCAGCACTGCCCATGTGCAGCAGGTGCTCCTTGACTGCCGCCTCCAGAATGTCCCGGATCTCACGGCATCCGGCCATCGCGGTCTCAATGACCGTCTCCAAGTGGTCGATGTGGAACCGTTCACTCATCTCCAGAAAAGCGATCTTCTCGGCGGTGGGCAGGGCAGCCACCGTCAGCTTGGGTCCGCCGGAGACCTCTTCGAAGTGTGAGATGTCCGTGAGTGGGATGTTCGACTTGCTCAGTGAGGCGGTGCAGGCGACGATGAACTCATTCAGACAGATTCCTGCATCAATCAGGGCCAATGTGGCGGCATTGAGAGCCACTGCATAGTTGGCCCCGTCGGCCTGAAGCACCTCCACGTAGATGTCTATCTGGGAGCGGGGATACAACTCCGATTTGATGGCTGCACTCAGCGCCTGCTGCAAGTACATCTTGAACTCCAGGGATTTGCGATCGCCGCGCGGGCGATTCTTGCGCTCCGCCGTGGAGAATGTAGCCTGACTGTACTGGCAGTTGATGATCACGTCGTTGGACTCCGTTTTCTTGCCCTTGGCCTGGTGGGGACCATAAACGGCGGCCAAGACCTTGGTGTTTCCCTGCTCCATGTACGCACTTCCATCAGGCTGCTCAAAAACTCCCAGTTTGCATTTGATGTGGCGCAGCTCGTGCGGACGACGTCCGTCCAGACGCAGACCCTGCTCGCTAAGAAGCTCAAAGTTGCTGGCCATCTCTTCTGGCTTTCAAAATAAAACTATTTTTAATATAAATAAATAATGCACGTGCGGTGCGGTTTGTTTACTTATTTTTGCAGTGCTGGAAGATGACGATGGCGATACAAAACCAGTAATGGTAAACACATAAATATTACTTTTCAGGTACATTCTAAGTAACATGTACCGAATCTCTGTAAATAAACTTTATTTAATTAATAAAGACAAGTATATTGTCTGTAATAAAATATGAAATTAATAAACATATTTTTTAAAATCATTCCAATTCAATTTCTATTTCATAATTGTAATATTCTAGAGTACCCTAACTAGATATTTACTTTTTACATTTAACAACACTGGTAGAAATTCGGTGGAAGTCGGTTATCGATATTATTTAATCGATAAGTGTCCATTTAAGTGGCAACCCTAAAATATATAAATAGCTGCTGAGTGCAAAAACTCTGTATTTATGGCAATAAAATAGATAAATATTAGCTGAATTGTTTGAAAAATAGTGCTTAATAGCACCACCAAGCCGCACAATGTCAAAGTCAAGTGCAGGTGGGTTGGCATCAGTGCGAAAAACCGATCAAACGGAGCAGACGCTTCCGGGTGATCGCAAAACAAAAATAGAGACTCAAAAAAAAAATCTTTGAAAATAACCGAAATGCTTCCGGATTTCACAGCACGCTGGGTGAAGTTCTTCAATGCGGCGGGAATACCTTCTCCAGCGGCCGCCGGCTACGCCCACGTCTTCGTGGAGAACCGGATCCAGGATGACATGCTACTGGATCTCAACAAGGAGTATTTGCGGGAAATGGGCATCACCCTGATGGGTGACATAATTGCCATCCTGCGCCACTCGAAGACCGTCTGCGAGCAGAATGCCCGGGATCAGGTTCTCACCACCGAGGTGGTCCAACCAGTTGCCCGGCCGGTGTCGCCAAAAGTCAAGATACCGGTGCCAGCCAAATCGAAGGCTTCGCCGCCCGCCAAACCGGCGAGACGGGTGCTCCCCGAGCATGAGGGCAAGTACAAGGTGACACTGCCCTCGGGAACCACCGAGCGAAGCAAACAGATACTGGCCAAGCGGGAGAAGTGTAAGATCAAAGTTTCCCCAACTTTGAGATCCAAATTTAACCCCTTCTGTTAACCCTTTCAGTGTACTCCGACCGTGTGACCAGCTCCAAGAAGTCGGACATCTTCTCACGCCTGCAAACCGGCGAGGATGAGGCCCAGGAGGGCATTGTCTCCAGCTCCGGCGAGAACAATGTTCGCGTCCACATCACCGGTGTGTCAAAGGCGGCAGACACCTCTAGTAACCATTCGGTATTCGCCCGACTCGGCGGCAAGCAGTCTAGCCTTTCTGAAGACGTTACTCTTAACAAAGGAATCAAGTCAATCCTAAAGAACACCCAACGTACGGTGGCAGGAGGCGTCACCAAAAACTCGCCCATTGTCAAGGCCAAGAAGGTGGCCATGTCCGCTGTGCCGCAGCAAAAGGTTATGCTCGTGCACAAGGTGCCTCTAAAACGTGGCGACGATGAGGACGAGAGCATGGATGATTTTGGAAGCGATGAGGACGACTATATCTCCACCGGGGAGAGCGAAGACTTCGAAATGGGGTCCGGCGAGAAGATCGTGAAGTTCGCCTCCACAGCCGAGGTTCGAGAAATTGCACCCGAGACGTCCTATAAAGCCAGGCAAGGCAAAAACTTTGCCCATAACATCAAAGCGAGGCTGGGAATGGGTATGTTTGGATCAGAACTCCCGCTTACGAAGCATTCAATGTATTATCTTGTTTTAGTATCCAAACTTCATGCCACCAAGAAGACCTACAATTTGAAGGCATCGCCATCGAAGAAACCGCAGGGTCGCCTCAGTCCAGTCAAGGGCAAGGCCATCCGGATGCGAAGCGACGAGCTAATGACCCGCCAGGACTCGCTACCCGTCCACAAAAGGCTGGGTAACAACTCGTCCTCCGCCCCCATCAGAGCGCCGCCAGCAGTGCCGCACCGTCAGCAGCGATCGGAGCAGCAAAAGAAGAAGTACATCCCGCCAAGGCGGTACAACAGCATGAATGCAGGCCATAACAAGCCGCGAGATCAATCTGGATCTGTATTTGACCGCCTAGGCTTCAACAACTCTATGTAAAGTATAAGTAATGTGTCCCGCTTAAATTTGTTTTAAGTTCAATGCCCCTAATTAACCAGTAAATGTTCGAATTCAATTAGCTATCTGTTTGAAATATTCTAAAAAGAGACAGGAAATCGTCAGTAGGAGTATTTTATGTGGTTTCTTTTTTAAATTCGATTTTATTGAAGTAAGGCCACCATGACAACCAGTTCTGTTGACTTCGAGTCAATAAATCCATTAAAAAATGTAAAGTCAAGGCACCTATTAATCTTTCCCCTTAGGATCCATTGCAAACTATTCAAAAACAAGAACAAGTCTTTAAATGTATGATTAAGTAGTTATTTATTTTGCCTAATATTAGAGTTATGTACAATTATGTGCTAGGGCTGCGCTTCCGTTCATATTGTACAATCTGTCAGCGGTTTCTTAAAGGTCTATATCACTGGTTGCTAGGCAAATCACTCCGTTCAGAATTTCTTCAACTTCTTTGTCAGTCTCCATCGCGATGATTACTTTTGGAGCAGCGCCTGGAGGGCCTGTTTCCATTCCAGTGGCCAGGTGTTGGCATCCGGATTGATGCTCAATAGTTGGCGCATCTGGAGCACGGCCCGCTGCTTTTGCAGCATGTAGGCGTAGGCCTGGTGATTGAAAACCGGTGAGTGGGTGATGTGGGTATGCTGGGCGGCCGGAAGTTGTGTCATTGGAATTTGTGTAGCCGGAAGTGTGCCGGAATGATATTGCTGGTACTGCTGCTGCGGTGGTGTTGTGGGCGGAGTGGGAGGCAGGGAGTGATGGTGAAACTGCTGCTGTTGTTGTTGCTGCTGCATTTCCCGCTCCGTCTCCTGGCGACGCTTTCGTGGCGTATTCTCGCTGAGGGCGTATGGCCGGAAAAGAGGCGTGGCTACCGGTGTGGGGGCCACTTCCTTGCCGCTCTTCTTGCCAAACTTTTTGTGCGTATAGGACGATGTCTTGAACTTCTTGTGGGTGTAGCTCTCACTGACTTCCGACTCGTTGTGGTAATCCATGTTCGAAGGTGCCATGATTGGTGTTTTAGGACTCGCTTTTCTAAGTTTCGTTTTCGTAAATGTTGATGTTGATGTTGTCACGACGGCTGTTAAGGCTCGACTGTTGCTCCTGCTGCTGCGCAAGCAGGCTTTTATACCCAGATGTCCTACCTGAAATTATCATTAAGGCCGACGGGCTGCCTTGTTTATGGGAAAATCTTCGTTGACAAAAGGTTGGCATTGTCGTAGGGACAAAAAAGGATTTCGGGCAACACCTACACTACCTGCCAGCGACTACCACTACCTGCCATCGCCTCGAAAGTCCTTTGTAATTAATTTTTCATTTGCTGCAACGGGCTCGCACCTTCTTTTGTCTTCGCCCAGGTCTCTACGGTTTTTCCTGGAATTTTCCCCGGCACATTTCCCGAGAACAATCCACTACCTCTGGATCTTCATCCAGCGCCTGCGCTTGCCACTCTTTGAAGATCGGTCGCAAGTTGGCTCGACGCATCGGAATCTGGATGCTTATCTCGCTCACCGCTAATCTGGCTCATTAAGTTCTCGTCCAGGGTATTCGGGGATGCCTTCGGGAAAATGGGAAAACAGAAAGTGCCAGCCGCTGCTTAGTCACAATGGTCATTGAATGGAAATTTATTGGGATTTTCCCGAAGTGTTGCGTGTGTGCTCGTCGTAGTCTGCATGAGGGATTTATTTCGCAGTCTCGCAGCTTCTCTTCGCGTTTATTTTATTTTCCAGCCTGAGCTCTTCACCATTTAGTGATCTACGCGATTAGACAGATTGGATTTTAGTCTTCTAGTTGCATATTATTGATTAGTCATTAAAAAGAAAAAAGTAATATTTTCTACGAGAAAGTGACTATAGTTATTCAAATACAAACGGCATCATTTCAAGATTAACAATATTTATATATATTAAATTTAGGCAATATTGTAAAAATGTAATCAAGCAAGTTAATTGGCAGTTTAAATAACCTTTGTAATTAATTAATTTTAAAATCTGTGGCACCAAATTATTATTAGAAATCATTTTTTAAAATGTTATTTTGTCTTACTTCATTTTTGATGTCCTTGATTAAAAAAAAAGAGTACCTTTTGTATTACTATGAAAACATTATTTTTTGTAACTGAGATGACTATTAAATGAGCTCTAACTCCATTTTAGTTTAATTTGTAATTTAGTAGGCGATGGCTATCAATTTAATATTTTTAAAGAATTAACCTGCAACATAGTTAGTTTTATTTTTCATCTTAGTTTTTATTGATTTTTTTTTTTAAATTTTTCTATATTCAACATATTATCTAATTTTAATTTTTATATGACGTGCTTGTATTGTCTTTTTAATAATTCCCGTTATACCTTTTAGATAAATCAGAACACTAAATAAATGTGTGTAATAATAATTTAACTATTTCTTATCTTAAAATCAGATTAATCTTATACATATAAAACAACAAGAACAAAGAGTTTGCCATCCTTGAACATATATACGCCTATGTGTGTTTATTTTTACTAAAGCTATGTATGTGGATGAAGTTTCCCATGCACCAAATAAATGATACAATGTGAAATTTAATTGTATCATCGGTGAAAGCACTTCCTGGTAGGGTATTGAGAAATCTTTTCCCTTCTAAGGTCATTCCCCCTGCCAAAAAGGAAACACCTTCGAGGACCCCATGCAATCGATTCTTTCCGTTCCAGAACAGATGGAAATTGATCAATACACAATAGGGGGATACAATCAAACAATGCGACAATCTTTCACTGTAATACTTCAACTGAACAAATAGCAACTCCCACTCCCACTCCTGCTCCTGCTTATTGACTTTGGTTTTTCTCGAGGGGCTGGTCTCAAGCCCACCTGAAATAAATCCGCTTAGGCGGTGGAAGGTAACGATGAAATGTGAGAACCAGCCCGTTCTACCATATATATGTATATATATATGTTGCCTGACTGCATAAATCAATGAACAAAAGACATTGAATGAAACAAGAAATCCGACATAATGCCAGCCGAAAACTATCAGAAGAAGAAGGAGCATTCAGTAATTGCCGAGGTTCTGGGACTGGCACTATGGATTTGGGTCGAACCGGAGACAGACCAGAACAGACACAGTTTTTCAGCTGGCCAAGCTGAAGTCATAAATGCTTGTTTTTCAGGTGCCACAAAGAGAAAGCCGAAACAAAAGCGGGTCGGCAGACAGCCTGGCCGAATTGAGCGCCAGGATTACAGAGATCCTGGATCGACACGGTCCGCTCTCAACAGGTAATTCCGCCGAAAATCGCAGGCCATGTAAACAGACTGAGGAAGGACAACAACTGGTTTATGACACCCTCGAAAGCAGCCGGCGGATTAGGGACTCCCTTTTCCAATACCCAAAATACCTCAGGTAACAAACCGATCCGATTAGTTTGGGCCATGTTTTTTCGGCAATGAATGAACTGCTTTGGGGAAATACCTGCCCCAGGTACCAATGGTGGGAAAATCGCAGGGATTGCGGGTTAGCTCCTCTTGTGATTACCTAATGTTGCATAAAAATGGTCGCCAGGAGGAGGGGCAGCACAGTCGTCTCAAGGACAGCAAAGCACACACAACTCCCGCACAATCAATCAATAAATTTATCGACCAAGATCAAAGAATGGAGAACTATAGCCACAAGAAGTTCACTGGAGCTCTGAAGCGCAAGCGCAGCACGGATGGGGAATCGGATGACGATGTGGTCTTTGTCATGGAGCAGCCAGGTCACCGAACTCCGGAGCAGCAGCCGCAGGCCAAGCGTCGCTTTTTCCGACCATGGCTGGATGAGTCGACAGAAAAGGAGCTGCAACCGGAGCCACCTCGCAAGATGGTGACCACCACACCCCCACCAAAGGACACCGCCTACCATGCCAATATGGTGCGCAACCACCACAAGCGCCGCCATCGCAGTCCCCAGGAGCAACTGCGTCGCGATCGGAACACCTTGGCCAGCCTGCGCCATCGGCGATCCCAGCAGCAACAGCAGCAGATCATCGAGCAGGAGTACTTGAGCAGTCGCATCCAGCACGAGGCCCAGCTGCAGCAGCAGATCCGCCTGAGCCTCTACTACGTACGCTTCCTTCAGCAGTCGATGGCCTCCATGGAGCCACTGCCTCCCACGCAGCCCAAGCCGGTGCTCCCGCCTCGCCAGACCACCAGCCAGCATCCTTGAAGGGTGGACCCTCGACTTTGGCGCTCTTCCGGCGCTCTAAACTATTGTAAATTATTGTATTCCGCTAGAATAGCCTTGTGATTACTTATAAAGTTGTATTTATTTATTTGGTTGACTAAACAATAAATGCTAAAATTGTTATCGAAATTAATTGACATTCTTATTGAAGAGGGATTTTTTTACTTAATGGGTTTACATGATTTATTTTGTATAATCATGACACAATTTTGAACAGAAGTTATTATCAATCAGCATCATCAGGTCATAATTGTTCAAGGCTATTGACTTAAGCTTTGAAAATCCTTCATATCGGATAATCAAACTAACATACCTTCCATAAACAAGATTAGGTTAACACATTCCTAAACATAGATATCAAAAACCTCGATAAAATGCCATTTGTTTTCCCTCTTTGCAATGGCAGTTCATACTTTAATTAAAAAGTAAAAAAAAAAAAACAACATTTTTTTAATAAGTTCAATTGCTTAATGTGGATTTATTGCAGATCGAATTTACCGGAAGCAAAATTACATCAGATTTACTTCATTACGTTAGTTTTCATTGTTCAACACAAAATTATATAATCAAATTCTTGGAAGTGTAATTTGCAATGCTAATTTTAAATAAATACTATTGTACACATAAGTGCAAGTGATTCATACTAAGAGTAAAATGTTTGAATAGTTTAAACTCAAGTGACATACTATAGGAATAAAATACCTATTTATTTAAGATAAGTTCAATTACCTAATTTATAATCAAATCTGCATTGCAAACGAATAGAGAAATTATTTAAAGATTGTGACAATAAGATCCGCCTTTGTGGTTTTCCAAAAAATGAAATCATCCTATTGCGACAGTGATAACAACGCAATAAATATTACAACCTGTTTGAATATTTATCAGGGATATTATAGGTTAATCATAGATATGAGAAAATTAAAATATTTTCAATTCAAACTCAAATAATAAACATAAAAAATAACTTAGCATATGCCATAATATATATATATATATAATAAACTGCCTTGAGAGCGATTTTTATTAATGCAATTCCTTTTCTATAGTCGTAAGTCACATCTGTCAAAAGTTTTAAAAGATCCACGGCATTTCCTAACCAGCTATCAGGTTATTTTTTTCCATTGTCATTCTTCGGTGAAAATGGCTGCAAAAGGACCCTCGAGAATTTCCAGGGAAATGAAACAAATTGTGGTGGTGAAAATAGGAGCCAAGGGACCACCACACACGCACACACTACGAATTGTGTCATGCAGGTCAATAAAAAACCCTTAGTCTGCATAACAGTTGCTCCTCACAGTCCAGAACTTTCCTGTTCCGGTGGCCACCATTGCTCGATAATCCAGGTATTCCACAAAAAAGGGATAATGAGGCAATGCTGCGACGGCAATTAGCGATGGTGATAGAGCAGGTCATAAAACAGTGCTTAATCCACGACGATTACCTAACGCGGGATGCGCTAATCCCTTGTGTTGACAGACCCAAAACAAACGGATTCCCCTTTTTTGGCTACCTGTAGAGTCAGCCCATATGTCCATATAAACAGGATATCAATCTCAGAGCCAATCATTCAGCAAGCGATCGTCCAACGAGTCACTTCACAACAGCAGTGATATTATTTGTGTTTAAAATCAAATAATTATTATATTACCTAAACAAAATGGAGAATACAACCAGCTACGCCCACAAGAAGTTTGCCGTGAGCAAAAGGAAGCGAGATTTGGTTGAGGACAAGGAGAACTTCACACAGGAAATGGAGCCACCGATTACCAAGCGCCGCCAGACACAGGGATTCTTTCGACCCTGGCTGGATAATGAGCACAATCAGCAGAAGGAGGTGCCAGTGGACAAGCCAAGTGGCCGGGTATCGCCGGTCAGCCAGTACCATGCCAATATGGTGCGCCACAGCCAGACGAGGCGGCAGCGTAGCCCCAAGGAGCAGCTGCGTCGGGATCGGAACACCCTGGCCTGCCTCCTCAGTCGCCGGGCCAAGCAGGCCCAGGAGGAGCAGGTGGGTCGCCAGTACGAGCAGTACAGGAGCCACCATGCCGCCATGCTGGAGCAGCAGATCCGCCTGAGCCTCTACTACCGCCAGATCCTCCAGCAGGCCGTCTTCCAGAGAGCCATTACCCCGTCATCCGGTCATGTGCTGCCCCAACAACAGCAGCAGTTCCTCCAGCAGATGGCCCTCTCCCAGCAGATGCTCATCTTTGGTGGCCAGCACTGACCACTGACCACCGACCCATCAAACATCATATATCATAATCAGCGACTATGGATAGCCCTAAAATGTGATTTAGTTTATAAGCGCTAATTTATTTATTGTTGACTTTGAAATAAAATTAATAAGCATTTAATGAAATTTACCAGTTCGTTTTCTTGGCACATTCTGTGCTGGCAACTTAAGATCAAAAGATCAGAAAAAAAGGTCAGGGGATCGCACGAGCGCTATATAAATTAATAATATGTTTGTTTAATATTTATTGGATAATGACAGATTGCTTGTTCTGATATTGCTCAACACTTATTACATCCGCATAAGGGGAAAAATCGATTTACAGACAGATGTATAACAATATATAATTTTTTTATTTATATGAAAATGAAATTTAAAAACTATTTGGTTGAAACTGTTTAAACAATAAAAAAAGGTGTTTATACACACAAAAACAATTGCTTCGCCAAATTGGCAAATACCAAGAGCATCTTGTCAAGCTGATCTTGGCGTAGTCGGATAGCTCGCGGTTCTTATGGCAGCTGTCATTGACGAGGCTGTTTGCCGCGCAATATGGAACTCCAGGATGCCCGAAGCGATGACCGAAGACGGTGACCTGGACGATGGACCGGAATTCCCAAATGCCTGGTAAGACTGCTAGTCGTCCGAAAGGTCGACTATATTCCGTCCAATCGATGTGAGACGGGGCATATCGTTAAAAATAACTTCTAACCGGCCGGGGGCGAGATTAGATTTAATGTGTTTAATTATAGCAGAAATTTGTTAACTTATAAAATAAATGAATGGAAATGAAATACTCAAGGGTACAATCTGGTAAGTACAAACAAATATCTTCTTTTATACATATTATTTTATTTTTGAAGACAGAAATCGATTTTCAAGTACTCTATCGGATGCATCTAAATTAAAAGGTTGTTTCTCTCTGCAAAGAGAAAACAATATATAATTTTTTTTTATATTTTTTTTTATTGGGTAATGAAGATTTCAATGTCATTCTTAGCCACCCATTGCTAGGTATATTTCCCAGAAACCATTTACCAAAACCCATTACCCAGCAAAGTTCAACTAATTGTTGTCTAACTAATTTTCATGGCGTTCTCATTTCGCAGCAGTTTTTCGTCAAGGTTTCAACTCCGCACAAAGAACAATATTTTTTGACTGGGCTGAGCTTTTGCCATCGCCTTCAACGAGTTGGGCAAATATTGACAGAGATCGGATGTGGAGATATGGTCAAAGTACACCCAGAGATTTTATGTTTCAGAGCCCGACAAAGCTTTAAGTTCAGTTGGGCAGCGAAACAGAGTTTTGCAATCGCAAAACTCAAAGCGCAGAAGTGCAATTTTCAATGTTAGGCCAGCCAAAAGGCAAAAAGAGTTACTAAAAAACCTGACAATTAACTGAAATTCATGTTGGCTGCATGGCACAAGTGCAAAGTGGTTTACTGGGTTGTCGGTGGTCGCGACGGAAATTTTCAGCACTTGGATTTTCCATAGGAAGTCGGTATGCCAAAGTATTATCAATGAAAATTAAAAGTAATTAACTGCGATTGCGCAATGCAAAAAATAGGAGTTAATTACATGGAGGGGATTTTCCCTACTTAAAGCTCTTTTTTCCACTCACTGATTCAGTTGGCTGCACTTTTCGGCGGGAGCACTCAAAGTCGAACATAAGTTTTGTCCATGGCTTTATATGTTTTGTTCATCTGATCAGTTGAACTTCCTTGTAGACCGTTGATTTTCTACTTGGTTAGGCATTATGCAAGTTGGGCTGGCCAAGTGCCTTGCCGTTAACTAGAGTGAAAGCATTATGAGACATACGTAGGCCTTTAACATTAATTGTACTCTTAATTTTTTTGACCTTATTAAAAAGAAGATACAGAAAACATACATGTTTGTCTGTGAAAAGTAAAAATTAGACTATCCAATTTATCAAACATTTTCACATTGATAAGATTGGTGGCTTTCAAAGATTTTTTATTATAATAAATAAATATAAGTGGTTAAAAATTATTTTAAAAATATTTAAGAATCATTAAATATAATTTTCGAGGTCTAGAAAATAGCCATTAGATCAGTTTGCCAATACTTTTAACTCAAACACAATAAAATCCCCGTTTATAATTTACTGAAGAAATTTCTTCAAGACCACTAACATATTTATAAGATTAGCTTAAAAGCCAAACCCAAACGATGTTCCGGAATCAGTATGACAACGACACGACGGTGTGGAGTCCCCAGGGCCGCCTCTTCCAGGTGGAGTACGCCATGGAGGCAGTGAAGCAGGGAGCGGCAACTGTGGGACTGAAGAGCTCCGACTTCGCAGTGCTCATTGCCCTGTGCCGCACTTCGAAGGAGACGAACACGCTGCAGAGGAAGATCATGCCGGTGGACGGTCATGTGGGAATGTCCATCTCCGGTTTGACGGCGGATGCCCGTCAAGTGTGCCAGTACATGAGGACCGAGTGCATGGCCTACCGGCACTCCTACGATTCGGAATTTCCAGTGCGTCGATTGGTGGGCAATCTGGGCAACAAGTTGCAGGCCACCACCCAGCGCTACGATCGACGACCCTATGGAGTGGGAATGCTGGTGGCGGGCTACGACGAGCAGGGACCCCACATCTTCCAGGTGATGCCCACGGCCAATGTCCTCAACTGCAAGGCCATGGCCATTGGAGCCCGTTCGCAGAGTGCCCGCACCTATTTGGAGCGGCACATGGAGAGTTTCGAGGAGTGCAGCATGGACGAACTGATCTGCCACGGCATTCAGGCCATTCGAGGATCTCTGGGTCACGATGACAGCTCCGATCTCACCATCAACGTGGCCATTGTGGGCAAGGACCTGCCCTTCAAAATGTTCACCGATGCCGAGAACCAGAGCTATCTTAATATGGCCAATGTTTTGGGTCAACCATTTACCGGGGACCAAGATGCTCTCACTGATGCTGATGGGATGAGCGATGATGACTTGATGGACCAGGGACCAAGTGGCAGTGGAATGCCGGGCAATGATTTATCCGATGTTGACACCAATCCCTCCGCATCTGGCCATTAAGCACGCCAATCAGCGGAAATGCTCACACAAATCATATCAAATTGTTTGTTTCGTTATAAATGTTATTAAAGTTTTCTGGGCATTATCATTATAGCTTTATTTTTAAAAAATTCTCTTACGAATACACACAAATAAATTAAAACTATATTTTAAGAATAAATTTAAACTCCAAAAACTTAAGAAATAAATACAATTTTAAATTTGTTAATATTGAACATAAGCCCTTAAATAATAAAGTATATTAGTTTTCTCTTTCTATTTTAACTCCCTTAATCACCGTTTAAAAATACACTGACAAAAAAAATGGAACAGTAAAAAAAGCTTGACTATTAAATCCTAAATGTTATATTTCTACTTAAATTAAGCACTTAATTTAATGGTAAAGCATTATAGTTAATTTGAAAAAATATTGCATTTAAAATGGCTTCTATTTGTTTTTAATATTTAAATAAAGTAAAAAATACTTTACAGATTTTGTAGGAATTGTCAATAGCTGATATCACATCTATTAAATTTAATTTCTGTAAAATAATTAAATAGCTGAGTTCGCCTAAAGGTGTTAAATAAACTAATCCGATTTAAATAATTATTAAAAGATTAAAATCCTCATTATATATTTAGGTGTTATGCAAGTCAGAGCCTTTGGCGTGACCAAATCGATTATAATGGCTTACAAAATGTCGTAGCGGCAACTAGCTAAAGTGTCTGGTTAGTTTAACTTTAAGTGGGACGATGGCAGGTGAGTGATGGACGGGAATCGGAGTGGTAGTAGTTAGCTTTTAAGCTCACATATTCCCGTAGTTGCGGTTTCGATCGGCTTACTGCTGCTGGTGTGCCAGTGGTGGATCGCCCCGGGTGAAGGGTTAATCCCCAGTGAACTTTACCCGGCTGGCTGGCCAGCTCGACAATATCCCACAACGCTCCACCGGGCGATTGTGGATGGAGTGGCCACTAATGAAGTGCCCAATGGCCTGATGATCGCCCATGACAGCCTAAAGACAGCCTTTGGCGTCCTGCTGGCCAGCTCCGATGGCACCACGGCGGATGAGATCGGGGAGGCCATGAGTGTGCCCATGCCCTCCCAGAAATCAGCTCAGGATCGGCTGGTCAATACAGAACCCCGTCATTTGATACCGGCAACGGATAAATTCAAGGAGTTCAGCTACACAGGCGTTTATATACCACCCCAATTGAGTGTAAGACCGGACTACGAGGACAAAATTAGGGACATGGGTGTGGATTTGGTGCCTGCGCTACGCAACGGTACATTGGAAACGCTCTCGACGAAGCTAGAAGCCATCAGTTCCGAGCTGAAAGACGCCACATCCTCCGATGATATGCCCTACGAACTGAAACAGCAGCCCGAAGTCTTCGTTGTGACAGCCGCCTCCTTTAAAGCGGTTTGGGCGGATGCCGAGTTCCACAACGAGAATCGACGGATGAGGGAGTTCAATGTGGACGAGCGACGACGCACCTTTGTGGATACATTGTACAGCCTGGCCAAGAGGCGTCAGTTGGCCCATTTACATGAATTAAGAGCCACCATGCTGCTTCTCCCACTGAAAGGAAGTCGGGTGAAGTTCATGGTCCTGTTGCCGGATCAAATCAATGGTCTGCGACAGCTCGAAAAAGAACTGGAATTTGTGGATCTGCGCAGCTTACTCAGAAAGAAGATGGACACCCGCAGGTTCGATGTTCGTCTGCCCGTGATGAATGTGGTGACCAACATTGAGCTGGCCGACAATCTGGGCTTTCTGGGCATCCGCAAGGTTTTCAATCCCAAGCAAGCCGATCTAAGTCGAATCACGGGTAAAAAACAACGACTCCGAGTGCGCCGATTCCAACATTTGACCCATTTCGAACTGAACGAGCAGGGGATCAATTTTCATAAATTTGACATCAGTAAGTTTGATTTCTTATAGTATGGGAAATTAACTTAATATTCCTGGTACTCATAAAAATTATTGGGGAAATTAAACAACCTTAGGGGGTATTAGATTGTTAAGTAACTAACATTTCAATACCTCCGCATATTTGTTTTCACATCAATTTTCACACTCAAGATCAATATTAAATGTACATTTTCAGAACATAATAATTTATTTTAATTGTATACATTTAATTTCAACAGAAGCTCGAGTTCGACATGACGGTAAGACCCAGAACCACTTTTATGCTTCACATCCATTCTTTTTCGCTCTGGTGGACGAGTTCAAGATCTATGCCACCGGTCGATATGGCCAATTAACAGTTGATCCGGATGATATATAAACTTTTAATAATGATAAAAGACTGCGATAGGTTAATAAAAAGGTGAAAAAATAAATGCCTAGAATATTATGAATATCGTTTCACATTTTTTGTTTGGGAAATAATAACATAAAACCTAGGTTATAATATTCAAAATCCTTTCAAAATCATATAAAATTAAAATATAAATTTAAATATGTTTACGAAAAGTTAAAACATGTAACAAAAATGCAAATGGGCTGCAATGCAAGCCCATACGACTTAGTGTTAAGATTTAAAGGAAATTTAAATTTAATCACGTAAAAGCATGGTAAAAAGCAATCAACCGCCAACTTCAGTTGAGCATAACGTCATTAAAACTATGCATAACTTATGATTCATTGAAGTCATTGAGCTACTGACCTATGACTGAGCAGTTTTTTGTCGCGGAGTTTTGGTTAGTATAACCATTCAATTTATAGAAAATAAAACACGCATGCGACTTTCTTTAAGTATAAAATTAATTGTATTTATTATGAAGTACCTGCTTAAACTTTAAATATATCTACAATTTCTTGAAGAAACTTAACAACTTAGCATTAAGGTAATACTTAACTATATAATACAATCTTTACATAAGGCCGACTTAAGCGTGCTCCTGTTTTATACCACCGATCAGGTAGTCGATGCTGAAATTGTTCCTTGGAGTGGGCTGCGGGTGGTCCTCCTGCTTGACCAGCTCCTTGAGGTGATTCAGATAGACCCTGGCCCGCAGACTTTGCTCGGCGATCTTGAGATGCTCGCTGGAGCATTCCTTGTACTGCTGTTCGATCTGGAGGTCATCGAACTTCTTCTTCCGCCGACTCATCCGGCAGGCAATAGTGTTCTTGTTCCGGCGCTCCTGATCCTTTGGCGATCGCTCCTTCTTGGGAAACTTCCTCACCATATTGACGTGGTATTTGAAGATGTCTTGGAGGGCCTCGGTGATGATCGGACTGGCCGAGTGGTAGGAAACGCTGGAGGAGGAGGATCCCAAGCGACGGCGTTTTGGCAAGGGAGGAAAATCGGTATCCTGGTCACTGCAGCTCAGACTGATGGACTGATCCGCCTGGGTGTAGGGTGTGCCGCTGCGTGAGATTAGCTCCTCTTTGAGGAGCAGCTCGTCTTTCTCAACTTTGCGACCCACATCGAACTTCTTGTGGCGATAGATCTGATGGTTCTCCATTGCTGATTATGTGTTTTCTTCTCGAAGTCTCTGGATTGAGTGCTATCCTGTGGCCTTTCGCACTGGTTTATATGGGGAAAGTCTTATCTGGCTTCGCCTCGTAATCCGCCAACAATTTTATAACTTTGTTTACACAAATCGAAGCCGAATTTTCTTTTTGCAAAACGAAAACAAGATCATAAAACCGCTCGATTTGCCTGCGCACGCGTACACGCCACCCCATCTTTACCTACTTACTAAACATAAGCCCACCCGTTGGGCATCCCAATCGTGTTTGTTCTTGCGTGCGTTCCGTTGGGATCTTTAAAGTTACAGATACAGATACAGCTATAGATACAGATACAGCTACAATACCATCCAAGCCAGTAGGTGGCGAAATACGCGCCCATCGATTGTCTGGTTCATTCAATTCGTGTTTGTTCCTCTTCCAAAACTGATAATCTGCAGACTTTTTCAATGTCGCCGCCTTTTGTTGAAGTCATGGTATTTTGGGTTGGGTTACTCTTGTTCAATTGGTTTCCATCCTAAAGTATTTTGCGGGCTCATTTGTCCAACTCCTTTTGTTCTCTGCTGTTGATAAGGTGTGTGTGGCACTGATCTTTTGTTCTTCAGTTTGTTTTTTTAGTTTCCAAAGATATCGGTTCTTGGAATTGAGAGTGCCAATCCTGGGTAACTGCAACCTTACTGCCCGAGATGTTGATAAGATGACTTATATTTGGGGTTGCAAAAGGGCAGTCTCCGTCTACTGATAAGGTGGTTTTTATCTATCTTGTGCCAGGTCCAGTGATAAGTCTACGAATACGTACTTCTAGGCTTGAAACTGTCCCTGAAATAGATAAGAATTGCCAATTAGGTAGTCTAGAATATTAAGAAATACTATATCTTGAAAAATATAGACTTTAACTAATAAATTCATTAAATGTAAACTCACTTTTAGCGGTTTAGATTTTATAGTTTCCTCGTAGATTGCTTACTAGACACACGTGACTAAACATCCACTAATCAAGCACTTTAAATATTGTTTTAGAGTTCAAAAACCAGAATTAGCATTATAAACGTGTAGCCATTAACACGTCAACGGTTGATTTCAAATGTTTAAGTTATATTTTCATTATTTAGTTAAGGGTGTGTGCAAAAAACGATTTTAAAAAACTCTATAGTTATCTAGACATTTTAATTGATCGAATCTTGTATACTGTTTTACTCAATTTAATTATTATAAATTAGGGTTTTAGTTGGTTTAAGAAAATTATAACCTTTTCTTCTCCCAGATTTATGTACTAGACTTATTTTAATAAAAAAAAAAATAAAATATTCACAGAAGTGAAATACTATTTTTCTAACCAGCACCATTTTAAATGAAGAACATGTTTAAACACGATTTATTCAGGTACCCATTTTTGTGGGATAATATTTTAATAGTATACTTATTCTAACATGGTATGATGAGAATGGAGTGGGATTTATAAAATGCAATTATTTTTTTAGGTGAGTAGGAAATTGGGACCAAGATTTGGGCATGATCTCGAGTCACCAGAGCCAAGACTAGGAAACAAAAATAGCGGCTTGGAGGAGCACTTGGGACAGCTGCCGGTAGTTTCAGGTTGTGATGGGTAAGTCGGGTCGGACTGGGGTTGCGATAAGTCAAATCGGATGGCTGGGTGGCTTCCACTTCACGACTTTGTGGGGGAATTTAATAATGTCGTTTGTATTTCACTGCTGTCTATTGACTTTTGCATTTGCTTTGTTTTCTATAGCGGGAACGGCAGCGGCAACGACAACGGCAACGTAGTCGTCATTTGTTCCAAGCTATTTTTGTTTTCCGCCCACCGCTCCGCCCCCAAATCCCTATTATTTGCTAATGCCGAGCATCTGTGTTTGTGCCTCTTTTTATTTTTTTGCGTTTGCCTTTGCAATTTCGATTTGATTGGATTTGTTTTGTTTTCTTCCCATAAATAAAAGGCCGGCTCCCATCGCAGCTCTCAGACGTTGATTCGCATTTGCATCGGCCAGGTTCCGACTACCTGTCAGTTCGTAGATAATTTCACCGAAAGTAAAAATCAATAATATATTGCACTTTCAAACTAATAAAAGCAACTAGAAAGCACACGTTCTAAACATGGGTCGAATCTTTTGCGCTGTTGTTCTAATTTCGATTTCGGGCTTAAGTCTGGCAGCTGATATTGGAGCTGAGTTGCCTCCAGTTGAGTTCAAGCCGGTCCGAGAATTGCGTGAGTGTTGAAAGCCATTAAGTGTGGAAAAAGAAACCTAATATTAAAATTAATAAAACGGAATAGACTATTCGTGTGCCCAAAAATAATATAACTGAATTTTATTTTACTGGTTTAAGACAAATCATACAAATGTTTAAAGCTGATTTATTACCGTTTTTTTAAAGCTATATCAATACATACATATTTTTTATTTAAAATGTGTTTTAACTATAAACAAGAAAGAAAGCAAACTTCGGCAAGCCGAAGTTCATATACCCTTGCAGCTATTGCATGAATTAAATACTTTTGAAAACATTTAAATTATGATTTACTTGAGTATATGCTGAAAAACATTGAAACTATGATGATTTGCAGCTCAATTATTAGATAGTTATTTTATATATTTTTATTATTTCTATGGGAGCTATATGCTATAGACGTCCGATTTTGATAAAATTTAAAACATAATTCTGAAATAATTAAACATTGCTATATGTCGAAGAACTAAACAAAAAATTAAAAAACAGAAAAGTTATAATTTTTTTTCATTTATTTTTCCGATTGTTCCTATGGGAGCTATATGCTATAGTCGTCCGATTTTGATGAAATTTAAAACATAATTCTGAAATATTTAACCATTACTATATCTCGAAGAACGAAACAAAAAATTAAAAAACATCAAAGTTATAATTTTTTTTCATATATTTTTCCGATTGTTCCTATGGGAGCTATATGCTATAGTCGACCGATTTTGATGAAATTTAAACCGTAAATCGGAAATATTTAAACATTGCTATATGTCGAAGAACTAAGCAAAAAATTAAAAAACAGCAAAGTTATAATTTTTTTTCAATTATTTTTCCGATTGTTCCTATGGGAGCTATATGCTATAGTCGTCCGATCCGGCTCGTTCCGACTTATATACTACCTGCAATAGAAAGACAACTTTTGGGAAAGTTTCATGCAGATAGCTTTAAAACTGAGAGACTAGTTTGCATATAAACGGACGGACAGACGGACAGACGGACAGACGGACGGACAGACGGACGGACAGACGGACATGGCTAGATCGACTCTACTAGTGATGCTGATCAAGAATATATATACTTTATAGGGTCGGAAACGTCTCCTTCACTGCGTTGCAAACTTCTGACTGAAATTATAATACCCTCTGCAAGGGTATAAAAATATGCAAAAATATTATAAAAGAATAGTCTTCTCTAACAATTTACATTACATTACATTTTATTTAAAAACTAAGCAATATATAAACAAAATTAGTAAGAATTTTTAATAAATAAAACAAAAAGCCAAAACTAATATATTCAATAAATATGAAGGCGGTGTAAGTTTTGATAAAGTTCAAAATATATATTATTCATTTGACACTTTAGTAGACTCTTAAGATGTAGCTATTTAATTTGTGATATTATCAGCTAAATACAAAATTTTGAGTAACACAGAATAGAATATCACGAAAGCAATAATTGTGTGAAGCACGCAATTTTGTGTGAATTTTATAACAAAGCAATTTAAACATCTGAGAGTCAAAGTTCAAACCCAGCTTTCTTTAAAACAATAGGATTGCACAATGCTTAATAGATTGCAATAAAGTGTGCCAAATTACATGAAATCTTCTTAGGAATAAATTTAAATTTGGAACGACATATAGTGGTTGATCTTTTTAAGGATTTTTTTATGAGTTATACAATCCATCCTCAGAAAACTGTAAATGCGATGTATAATAAAACAATTAATATTCTGCTCTTCAAAGTACAATAATAATTGGATCCGTAAACGGTTTATAATTCTCTAATAAAATCTTATATAGAAATGGTACTTCTAGTATAATATAAGTTACTATTCAATTAAGAAATTATATATTTAGCTTTACTTAAAACGATTTCAAGTTTTATACTTAGACCATGACAAACATAAAACTTTGATTGTCATGCTGATAAGTCTTGGCTTCAAACAGATTTAGCCAAAAATAAAACTGGTGGCAAAACATTGCCATTTGAATTACTTCATTGTCATAACAACAATTGCACATGCTATTTTTAAACGTTATTTACTGACCGAGTCATATGTGTGGATAAAAATACAACATTTTATGGGAGAATATAAAAAATAAAAGACAAGTTCGCCGCTTCAGTCTTTTGTCCGGATTTGTCACTTCCGCTAACGACCCACTCCCAAGGTAGACCAATGGGAAAAGTTTTAATTGCCAGCGTATTCAAACCGAAACGATCTTGAGACTACAGTACAAAACTCTTATAATTAAATGCAGGAATTTTCGCTTAACTCGTTGACAAAATCAAATCTAATCAACAAATAAATTGCGCATGACGTTGACAATTATGTGAGCAGCGAAACGTTTAAGCGAACACAATAGTTCTCAACTACACCGAAAAATAAACAATTTTACAAAAATTGTAAGTTAGTGAAAATTAAAAACTTTTTATTAACAAGTATTAAAGGAATTTTTTTAATAGGACTTAAGATTTTAAATTAACACCCCAGAACAATAAGTTCGAGTTAAAAAACTGATATATTTATACTTTTTATGCCAGTTTGAGTTAAGGAGAATTAGGAAAGTTCTAGTTCAGAAAGTTAGATTATTTTTAGTATAGATCTAATTAACATTTAATTACTACTTCTACGTTAAGTTTATTTTTAAGGTAAGGCTTATAAAGTTTAAGTTGTTTTTTTTTTTTGGTGTAGAAATATGTCACGTTCTGAGCATAGGCAGGCACATCGATCGTACGCGATATGACTAACGCCTATGCTGAACTACATAAATATGTCAAGGCCAGTGCGCACTAATTAAACTTGTTTGGCATTCGACAGCTAACGATATTCCGACCTGTCGGGAGGGCGACATCAACATCAACGAGTGCATTAAGCAGGGCCTCCAGCAGATAACGCCACGCATGAAGTACGGCATCAGGGAGCTGAACATCCCGCCCCTCGATCCCTTCGAGATGGGCAAGAGCTCCTACAGCTACAGTTCTGGCCTGCTCCAGGGTCGCATCTCGATGAAGAACGTGGTCGTCCACGGACTCAGCGAGGGCATCGTGGACAAGGTCGACTTCCGGCTGAAGAACGGCCGTGTCCGCATGGAGATTCTCTCGCATGTGCCGCAAATGTTCGTCGAGGGCTTCTACAAGGCGGACATCAAGCTCAACGACCTCAAACTCAACCCAAAAGGATCCTTCAACATTACCATGAGTAAGTAAAGTCTTAGAATCCGTATCAAACTCGTTCCGCTTCCGTATGTTTACCTTCAAGACTGGTCTCATTTTGAGCACCTGTTTTACCCTTTTGGTAACCATTTTATTTATTATACTGAACTTATTATACTATAAATAAATATCTCTATTATCAAAAAGAGCTGTAGTATGTTTAAGCTTAAACTTTCATACTTTTAAATATGATTAGGGGTTAAAAAAATATATATATGAATAGGTTTTAGGATTGAAAAGTTTTCCTTTTACTTGTTATGATTTCATATTCTTGAATGCAATGAACATGCTACTATCGTGTATATAGAATGGAAGACAAAAATTGATTTAATGCATTAAATGATAACATTGTAATGCTTTGATGATTTTATTTAATTACTTATTTTGCTCTAATTTACCATTAGCTGATGTCGCGATGAGGGCGAGACCCATTGGCGAGCTATATGAGCGTGATGGTCACACCTATCTGCGTCTGACCAAACTGGAGACTGAGCCCAAGGTGGGTGACCTGAAATTCTACGCCAATGGACTGGTTCCCGATCCGGTGCTTAGTAAGTGTTTGCCAACCTCTGCTCTTAGTATTCCAACTAATCCATAAATTTCTGCTTAGACGATGTCATCTTGGATTTCATCAATCAGTACTGGCGTCAGCTCTATCAGGCCATGCTTCCCGAAACTTTGGCCACCTGGCAGCCCCTGATCTTGAAGTCCACGAATGACTTCTTCGCTGCGTTACCATTCGATATACTTGTGACCAAGAATTGATATCACTGACTTTTATATTGTTGTATTATATATACCCTAAGGTTCCATCTGTGCTACTCAAGGTGTTAACATAGTTTGTACTGAAATAAATATAAAAGTTCTTAAAATATTTACCGAAATTCCCTTTTTTTATAGTAATTTACCGGACCATAGGAAAATTTGAATGAACTTTGGGTATTTACTGCACAGATAATTAAATTGTTTTTTATACTTTAGCAAACAAATATTTCCGCGCGATTGCAATTACCCAAAACCTGTTAAAGTCAAGATTATAAAAAATAGGGAAAACTTTGTAATGTGGTGTAAGTATGAGTTTCTGTTATAGATAGTTCAGAAAAATACTAGTTCTCCCTGTGGATGGCAATTTAAAAGTAATTAATTAGCAATTATCCCATTAGCCATAAATCAACAGATTAATGATGTTAAATAAGAAAATTAAGCTCGCATTAATATAAAAAAATAAACTGAATCAATTGTTTGTAGCTTGAGTGGACATTAAAAAGTGCTTGCTGTTGAACGTAACTTTCTCAGAGAAAAATGGAGCTTATTTAAGTTTCTGTTTTGAAAAACTTAAATAAGCTCTCTTAGATAATTAACGTCTAAAGTTCATGTTACTTAAAACTAACTCAAGTTCAACTCACTTGATGAGGAATACTCTTTAGGCTCGATTTGGCAGCCCTTCGACATTGTTATTGTGCGACCCACCAAAAAGCCAAAATCCGTAATTAGTATACGTACTGGGTAATTATTAAAAGAATTTATGGCAAATCATCGCTGCTATCTAGAATCATACCTTCAATACATTTGTTTCCATTTAATAATACGACATTATAAATCAGACAGACGGAGCCGGTTTTGCGTTCAGTCAAAGTCTAGCTGTTTGCCGGCTAATGTTTTACTGATTTACAAGTTAAATGTACTAAGCTAGTTTCTGACTTGCATTGTGCAGCGGTGTGCTAATTTTGAGAATAAAATAGCTTGACTTGGAATCTGGGAGCTTCAGTTGTTCTCTAACGTTCTAGCAGCAGGTTGAAAGCGGTCGGAGTCCCCCAAAAAGGAATTATAGTTTAATAGTAGTATAGAATAGCTAAACGGAATGCATTACATAATTGGATTGCTAAGCCTGCTGGCCTTGGGCGTCAATGCAGCCCCCGCTGACACCAAATTCTTTGGTGGTAAATATAATATATATATTTAAGCTTTTTGAATTTCTCTAACACTCTACCTTGAAGACCTGCCAAAGTGCTCGACGGTTGAGGATCAGCTGGGAGAGTGCGTCAAGGAGATATTTAACACGCTGACGCCTCGTCTCAAGGACGGCAATCCCGAGCTGAGGATCGAGCCCTACGAACCTTTGGTCCTCAATCGCACTAGCTTCCAGTACTCCAGTGGCAACGTTAATGGCCGGATCACGATGAAGAATGCCAAGATCTACGGATTTGCCTCCAATCGGGCCAAAGAAGTGTCCGTCAAATTAAATGGGGATAAGGTCAAACTACGCTTTGTCACCCAAATGCCCAAGATGAATATTGTGGGCAGCTATAAGGCCGATATGCAGGTGAATCAGCTGCAACTGAAGCCAAAAGGAGATTTCAACGTAACGCTATGTGAGTATATCGATTTGCTTCTACAAATGTTTGCTTATCATTCCTTTTGCAGTCGACGTGGAGGCAACAACTGTCACTGATGGTGAAATCTACGAGAAGGATGGTCACCGGTATTTCCGCCTCAAGAATATCGATTCAAAGCCAAAGGTTAGAGATTTGGACATTAAGGCCACTGGAATATTTGCAGATCCAGAACTCGGTGAGTTTTCAGCTTTTATTTAAGGCGAGTTACTCATTTAATTTAAATATCAACCTTTCCAATAATCAAATTATCTAATTAGCCCCCTTAAAAATTAAAAGTCAAACTTATATATTTGTTATTGAACTTGACATTATTTATACAAACTTTTATTGCCCATTGAATTAATTGAAAGGGAATTCAAACGTTAAAAGCAATCTATGTTAAAATTATAAGTAGTTTTTTCAAAAACATTATAATTTTACAAATTTATAAACAGAGATCATTTGCAAATAGTTAAATTGTTTGTGACGCAAGCTGTGCAACAGATTTAAAATCAATTGTTCCAAAGGCAAACCACAAACAACTATAGTTCTTCATGGACAACTTTTTCTATTTAATCAACTCACTGATCTAAGCTTATAATTGCTTTTCATTACAGATAAAATTGCTTTGAATGTGGCTAATCAGTATTGGCGCGATATCTACGGCATCTTGTTGCCCGAGACCAGACAGTTTTGGCAACCCCTTATGCTACGAATGTTCAACGAGGCTTTCGAACTGGTTCCCATCGACCAGTTTCTCAAGGAGTAGCTCAATTAACTAGTGATGATTGTTTAATAGAATATAAACGGTTCCATAGCTTGCTATTAAATGGTAATATTTGTTTAAATTAATAAACATTTATTCTAGGCGCCATTTGACTGGCCCTCTTAATGGGATGAATTGGAAATTAAGTTCAAGTTTTATTGCATTTGTCATGCCCTAGTTAGTTTTCGTAGTAAAACTATGCCCCCTACAGCTGACCCAATGATAATATCGTTAATAGGTTAAGTGCACCCAGACATTTGACCTTGACACGCGGTGAAACAGCAATTACAATGAAATTGAGCAAGACTCATGAGCACGACTATCTCTTAAATTTTAGAGTGTGGGAAATTTATTATTCAGTTGGGCCGAAATCCCGGCGGTACTGCAATACCGGGCCAACCCGCGACAGAGGTGGAGCAAGCTCCTAGCACTCCGTCTGATTCCAAAAATCAGTTTAACATTTGTTGTCCTCCAATGGAGGAACTATCAGATGTTAAGCTGATAAGAACAGATACTACACTTTGATCTTAGCCATAAGGCCGAGAAGCGATAACTAGTACTGGAAATTAAACAGGCTCTCCATGAGCAAACTGCTAGAACCAGTTAAGAATTTTAATTGTGAAAGTAGGGGAGTAATTTTTATCTGTAGGGAGAAATTGTTAGCCTATTTTAAGGGTTCAGAATTACATGTTATTTATTTAAAGTCATAGTCTAGTCACAGGTAGACGATTGGTAGGGCGGAACATTTTTAGGGGTGCTTTAAGGGCTAAGAAAGTGTGTTATAATTCCCAACTGGTTATAGCTTGCCATGAGTGGTAGGATAGATTGTATACTGTGCAAAATCACTCTGGTTTCTCTTCAATTGTCGAATAAATCTTTCGCCTTTTACTAAAGATTTCCGTGGAGAGGAGCACTCTAATGAGTCTAAAATAATTTTTTGTAGTGCCTGGCAGCTTCGGTTGCCGGGCCATAAGGAATACATTTCATAATTTGCTAGATTGAATTACTCTTTAGTTATCATAAAAGTGATGAAATTGTACTAGTGATGAATTGTACTTGAACCGTAGTCGGCGCTAAGTATGCCATAAATCAGTCTATAATATTGCAGTCAATTATATATTCTTAATGCCTATGGTGACTGGACTGTTCCGTGCTGGGCATGCAAAACAGTAACGCTGAGTTGGATACAATATCAAAATAAACACGCGACTGTCGCTTGTCCAAAGACATGCCCATCATATTAATTGAGTATTTTTAGCTATTTAATTATATATATTTTAGAGAAAAATTGTGCACAATGATTAGATTGTTTCCGTACACAACTTTTAATTGTTGCTAAGTTCTAACATTAGTTAGTTGCTCTAAGGTTTCATACTTGGTCAGCAAAATTTCCGAAGATGTCACGTACTAGACAACCTTGAACATCGATTTGTACACCCACAAAGTCACAGGTTCATGAATAATTTTATGTGGCATAAAGAGCTGCAAAGATTTATAACTGACCCACATTTTACATGATCACTCGGAGGGCTTCACTTCGACAGCCACAATACGTCTCAAACTGAAAACGTGCCCTGCACTTTGACAGAAAACAGGGATTGGATTGGATTGAACGTGGAATGGGAAATGCTTTAACAGCTTCCTCATTGTTGGCTCTGTTTGACAGATTTGTGGGAATAATCTACGGATTCATATATATTATAGGGTTAGAAATTTTTCTTATACAGATGGTATTTTAAATAAATTCATGGTTCATAATATCCTAAATAAAAACAATGCCAAAAGTAACAAAGAAATTTTATAGAATTTACCAAAAGAATAAAGAATGTGAGGAAAATTAATTAAATTTGCCAAGAGGATATAGAATGGAATACAAATTGTTGTATTTTGCTTTATTCTGTTTTCAAATATTATTTATTTATATTAATTAAATTATTAATATGCATTGTAATATTCCTGTTGAAATAACTGCACATATTATTATTTTTTTTTTTTAAATGAGCTACGTTTTTTATTTAAATATATTAAGGTAGTTTAGTTGTAATCCTAATTGCTGTCTAAACGTTTTTGATTTAATAATTAAGTATTTATTGAATGATAGCCCCTGAAAATATCAATATGCTGGAACTTGTGACTCTCAAACTGCCGTTCAGTGGTTCTCCTGAATAAGCTTTCAATTTTGGCCGAGATGAGCTTTCGAGTTCGGCCTTAACTTCGGCTGTGACGGCCTAAAGCCTTCGAAACGAGCAATTTCGTTGGGGTCTATAGCTATATGTTGTTGCTGTTTGCTTGGGCTTCGGCAGCCGCATGGAAAAACTTTTGAACGAGCTCAAAAATCGGACAGCTCGAAAACTATAAATAAACGTGAGTTTTATGCAGCGCTCATTTCAAGATTTGCTAGCATCGCGGCGTCAACCCAAAAAATTCGTTTGTCCACTTTTTTTGCGGATAAGTTTGGCAATTAGCTGGCTAAGGTTGTGTGCATATCTGTGTCCGTGTGTGCAGCAATTGCAGCAACAATTGCAGTTAACCGAGAAAACCGAAAAGCCAACAAAAAAGCAAACTGTAAAAAAAGCGCTCGTGAAGAAATAAAAGTGAAGCCGGTTTGCAAAAAATTACGCAAATAAAAAAGAAAAAAACGGAGACAACCAAATTACCGTCTGGACTGTATTCGTTCGTTAAATCGAGTCACACGAAAATAGTCAATAGAAAGAGTCCAGTCAATTCAATTGAAACGAGTTTGCATCGGCATCGGCCCATTGTGCAGCGGAAATCCAAAAAAGCCAGTCCCGAAAATGCAATTGCTTTGCATCTCGCTAACCATTTTGGCCGCCTTGGCACTCGGAAGTGGCTATGCGGCCACGCTGCCAGCCTCCGCACCCAGTGTTTTCAGCAGCGATCCCAATTCCAATCCGAATTCCAATCCGGGCGAGGAGTATGTCGTAGCGGAGCCTGCCAGCTTTTCCGCCAGCGAGCTGGTTTTGCCCGCAGGGTCAATCGATTTCGGCGATGCAGATGCAGGTAAGGTGGCTTATGCAACCAAGACAAGAACTTGATATTCTAACCTAAATGTCACTCCCAGCCCACGCCCTCAAAAGTAAATAGACGTGACTCGAGCAGCACAAGATAAAAAGTTCGTTGTCTAAGTCTTTTGTTTGCCAAGTTGTGTCAAGCGAAAATTCAGCAGTGTGTGCCATTCAAACAAAAAAGGCATCTGTGACTCAAATTAAATATTATTTTTATATTTTTTATCATAAAATTGCACATGGTACATTTTTTCAATTATTTGTAATTAAAACGTAGATGATTGTTTCTTTTTTTTTTTGATTTTTAGCGTTTTTTTTATATATTTATTTATTAACTATCCTGACGCTTCAATCTCGTTTTTAGCTACAGAAAAAAAAATACATGAACAAACACAAAGTACTAATAAAAAGAATGCCTGTTTTTTAAATGTTTATATAAATATTGATACTTTGGTTCCCTCCAATAAACTACAAGTCATAAAATATTCAAATAATATGGTTACATGTTATTTGTCTCGGAAATTTTATCCGCCAACTATGTATGTTCTTACTTTTATTCGTCACAATCTTCTAACTTCCTGTTTTCAATCATGATACATTAATAAGCCCTCTATTTGCTCATTACTCTTTACCAACAATTTGATTTCTTCGTTAAAAATTCAGCACAAGCCTTGTCCGCTGTGCCTTCCATGTCAATCCGCCCAGATTACTCATTGTAAGCTTCTTGAACATTTTTACGTGTATTATGCATACACTTAACACCGCTTTTATAGGCCTGTAACCTTCAGAAACAAACAAAATTGGGAAAAATACTGAGAAACTGCAATCGTAAAAGAGTACTTTTTAATGAGATTTGCCAAGAGCCAAGTCCACCGAGCTATAGAAAATTAAATTGCAATAGAAATTAGCAAGTGGATTTGCAGTGAAATCTTTTTATTTATTTGGTTTTTTAACGCTTTTGAAATGGCAAGTGGAATATGTAAAAAAAAATGCGACAAGCAAGTCATCGCCTGTGCCACTTGAACTTGACACACTTACACCTGCTTTTGGGTAAAAGTTATAAAGCAGTGTCGAGGCGCAAAACTCTGGGCAAATAGAAATTGTGACGCAAGTTCGGGGCGCAGAGTAATAAATGCAGAATAAACACGAGATAATGCAGACTTTGAAATATTGCCAATTACATTAATATAATCGAGCACGAGGTGTTGGCCAGTGTGCGTGCTTTATTTATCGGTGTGTTGTTTGTGCTCTTGCGAAAAGAGTTCAGCGTCAACAAAACCAACAACGAGGCATTAATCCGATCCGAAACCGGCTGCTGTCGCTACCAAGACAACAAGACTACCCAGACTACCAAGACTACCAAGACTACTACTGCCAAGCTGCTGACATGAAGCGAAAAGCTGAAGCTGAAAAACTGACCTACATCAATGCGTAAGCGGCGCTGCTGGGCTTGTGCCAAACTGAAAGCTGCAATTGTAACTTGCCTCTAATTGCGCAAAGAAAACCGTCAGCAACAAGTACTAAACACATGACGGGCAGCAAACTTATTTACATGCGCTTGTGCAAACGAAGGACTTAGGCAACGAACTTCACATCGACACCAACCCTTTTCTGTCACCTCTCAGTTTTGACATTTCGAGCGCTGATTTGCTTCATGCCATTATAACATGCGGTTCGGCTCACCTTTGACATTGAACTTGTCGGGCGAAACAAAGTGAAAAATGTAAAACCAAACAGTGGGAAACAAATTTGGGCACTCAAGCCAAATTACTTAATAGGCGCTGTTCACGTGCGTAATTCGCCTTTGAATTAACCAAAATTTGTCTCATTCTTCAAAAGCTTAATTACAATCGTTTTTATATCTTTTTAATTTTGGATTGTCTTGCCAAGAAACATTAAAATAATTGCTTTTCGCTCGTCATCAGACTTAATATCATTTTAAATAAAATTATTTTTTAGTACCAGGTTTTTAATGAGCATAAAGTTCCTAAGCTTACACAAAGTTTAAGATTGCAGTTGTTTGTAGAATTACTTTTGATAGTAAAAAATTTGTATAAAATACTAACATGATAAACAAGAAAGAAAAATTTTATTTTTGTATTTGCTTTTAATTAGTATTCATGGCTCTATTGACTTTGTTTCTAAGAATTGCTGTTTAAAACAAAGAATTGGAAAATTCAGAAAAAGGAATAGGCAACACTTTTGTTTAAACAGAAATTGTTGTCCAGTGCCTAAATATTTAAATCGATTTGAATTGTTTCTTTTAATGCATTGCTTCTTTATAATTAAATAAACTTTAGCCTTCCAAATCAAATTTAAGGTAACCAACACTGAGCTTCCAATTAAATAAAAAATCTTTAAATATGTAAATTATTAGTTTCATATATTATAATACAAAAAAGTTTCTGGTGAGAAAAAAATACATTTTTAGACCGTTAGCTTGTAGAATCTATTAGGCTTTAAATACGTTTCCTAATTCGCGAAGACAACTGCCCAAGACCTAGTCAGGTATCACCCTGACACAAACCCCATTCGCATGTGACAGAAGACACGTGGTGACAGGGACACGTGAACTTCGTCATGCCCGGTTGGCTGGCACAATACCGAAAAAACGAAATAAATAAAGTTATAATAGTTATAATCTGCCTTGGTCAGGCGCTATGCTATGCCATGCCTCGATGAACCTTACAACTGAGGTTAGCCATGACTTAACTGAGCTGTGAACTAATCTCCCATAACTTTCGCCTTGCAGTTGCACCACCGCCAGCCGTCTTGTCCGGTGGCTCGAATGAGGTGACACCCTGTAGTCTCAGCTCGTCGGAGCTGAACGAATGCGTGCGCGGCTTGATTCAGACATTTGCCCCCAAGTTGCGGTACCAGGGAGTGCCGGAGTTCAACATGGACTCGATTGACCCATACTTCTACAAGCGAGGCATCTTCCGGTACACCAACGATGGCATCCAGGGAGGACTGTTGATCAAGAACATGGAGATCTACGGGATCAGCCAGTTGCAGGTCAACAGTGTGGCTGCCAATTTCACGGACACTGGCTTTATAATTAAGTTGGGCGTTGAGTTGCCGCAGTTGAAGGCAGGTGGACACTTCAAGGCGGACGTAAAGTTCGGGGGACTGCGTCTGGTGCCCAAGGGACCGTTCAACATCACCATAGGTGAGTGGCAGCGTGCTCCGAATAGTGCAACAGTTGCCTGACACTTTTACATTCCCCAGACAACATCAAGGCCACCATTCTGACCGACGGCCACATCGAACAGCTGCCCAGTGGTCAGAAGCGTCTCAGCTTACATCGCCTGAATGCCAATGTCAATATTGGCGATGCCAAGGTGGTGGCCAATGGCATCTTCTCCGATCGCAACTTGAGTAAGTTAACTATTCCCCTTCTTAATTTTTTGCATTTCTGACAGACTTTCGACCGTAGATGCCATGATTCTCAATCTGGTCAATGAGAATCTGCCCGAAATCACTCGCGTTGGAATTCCCGCCACCCGCGAACAGTGGGCTCCCATTTTGATTGCCCACATCAACGAGTTCTTCGCCAAGGTCCCAATCGAGAAGTTCCTGGTTGAATGATGCACTTAACTTATCCTCAAGGAACACTTAGCTCCTAGTTAGTTTTAACCTTATGTGTACAATTACAAATATATCTTAAGCGCTGTCTCCAAATAATTTTCTATGCACAAACGATTTGGCAATCATTCGGAGTGATTTTCAACATAACCAATTTGTATTTATTTATGTCATCCAATCTGAACAAAGAATTGAAACATGTGAAAATTTCAAAATAAATGTTTTTTTCAAAAAGTGTTTCCGCAGTTTAATTATTTTGAATTTTTATTTATTAAATAATGTATCCAAAAAGTATGCTTTCTTTTAGATTACCGCTTTCTACAAAATACATTTGTAAGGTAAAATAAATGTATTTTTAGATTCAGTCTGGGCATGAATACAAATTCCCAATACAAACTCTGTTACTTAGAAACACAGAGCTCAAAACATCTTATCTTAACAGTAAAACTAATGAATTATAACTTATGTATTTTTACAATGCTTAAAACGGTAGTTTGCAGTCAATGTCCTACGTTGAATTAGACTCAAAATATGTGGATGAATAGCCGGTAAGAAATAAAATCAGCTAATTGTCCTATAAATAAATATTTCAACGGTTCCAAATTTCAAGTGGTTAACTTAACACTGAGTGGGCGAAGTTCCCTTGTCAGAACATCTAATTGAATCCCAAACTGAATGAGCTTGAAGATGCTGAGAACTGCAAACTCGATCGATACCAACGCCATTGAAATGCTTTTCAAGAATAATATTTAACACTCCCACTCCCACTTGTCGATCAATCAAAGGGGCCAATGTGCCCCAAGGCTCCCAATTACAGACAATTAGTTGGCAAAATATTGAAATACAATTATCCCGCGAAAAGGTCCAGGCCATGACACTTAACTTTCCATCGATCAACGGATCGAGTGCCTTTATTGAAATGATCTGACCGATTCTCAGGAAACAATTGACTTAATTTGTGATATTTCTAACACCCAGGGCGCCGCCTGATCTCAGCGTGGATAATGCGATTGGAACAGAGCCCTGATTAATGTCCATTTTAATTGAATCCTGAGTCAAGAGGTTCTTTGTTCCTGTCACCAGTTCATTGCTCGAACTGGCCCGACCAGACGTAGTAAATTTTGCATATTATTTGGTAACAACACTTACATCAGACGGAGAATTCAAACGGGTCTACTTCAACTGGCCAAGTGGAAAATGAAGTACCAAATGCAATGTTCTCCATGGAATTTAAATGGAAATTCTATCTAGTTGTACAGTGAAAAATAAAAGTTAAGAAAAATATTATGGGCATTAAAAGTTATTAAAAAGTTGTAAATAAAAAAAAAGTTGGTAAAAGATGGTTTTAAATTTAGATTTAAATAAAATCTTACTGGTAATGTTTTTTATAAGAATTTGTTTATTTAGGTAATGTTATTAATCGATCTTAAAAAGAAACAATATTACAACCAGTAATAAATGATTAAAAAAAAATAATTATATCCTTTTCATATGTCTTATATCTAACTATTAAATATTTAATTTGAAATCCGTTTAAAATTGTTCCTTTATTTGCCATGCCAAAACCAAATGGATTTTATTTTAAATTCTTTTAAGTGCATAATAATAGCCAAGTGGGCCAGAATGAGAAGATGCAACCGCAGCTTGATTTTTCTTTTATTAGTAGTCGCACAACTTCCCGGCGGCTGATATGGAGTAGAGTAGAGTAGCCCGCCCTGTTCAGTCTGAGTTGGTGCGTGTTCCGGATCGGATTCGGGTTGGAATTGGTGGAAGACTCTATGCCTGCTGGCTGCCTGGTGGGCAAACGGAACGGAGGCGTTGCTGGAACTAGTTTAATAGCGGCCAGCATAGCGTGTGCATTAGAAGGCGGCCCAATAAGTTGGCCAAAAGTGATCCAGCGTACGAAACGCGTTCATAATTGACATTTCGGTTGCTCCGGCCGGCAACAACATTGCTGCCGGCGTCGCTGTCGCCGGCTCTGCTGCCGTCTTAGCCGTCGTCGTTTGGCAACGAAGCTGTTAACCAAAGCCCAGAACCTCTGTTGGCTCAGAAGCGATCGGACCTCCCAGCCCAACAGACGGTCCTGTCCGTCTAACGCAAATTATCAAGAATCGAGTCCCGAGAAGCGAGAATCGAGTATCGAGTACCGAAATCCAGAGCAAGTCCAAGTCCGAGAACTTCGCCTCTTCGCGTTCGTTGTCGTAGTGGTCAGGTGAATGCCATCGGGGCAACGTGCCTGGCATTCAAAGATATATTCGATATATTAATCCGCGATTCGTGTATAGCAGCCAATTTATATATGGTCGGTCTGCCCCGTTCAAAACGAAAACAAATTGGGAAGATATAACCGCAGCAAAAGCAACAAAAGTCAAAAATGTTTGCATTTTTGCCAGTTTTATTACTTTGTGTGCATTTGCTGCATTTTAAAATAATCTCTGGAGTAGATCTGCCATCCGTTTCGGTAGGGCTTGAAGCTCCAGTTCCTGTGTGGCAAAATGGTGAAATAAATGCGGCACCCCAGGCAGGATTGCTTAAAACGAATGCCACTGCTGAAGAAAACAATAATGGAGCTGTGGAGGGTAAGTTAATTGATTGGATTCAGGCAATGAAAATTTACATGTATTCTGTGAAAAATATATGTCTGATAAACTTTGGTTTGAAAGACTTAGGACACAAACTTTTTAAATATTTAGATGTAAATATAGTTCACCTAGGAATATTTGTATGTAATCATTATACTTTGGAATTATTTAAAAATAATTTTAGTAACTTTAAAAAACATTAAAAGGTTAGGACAATTATAAAAACAAATCAGTAAGTTTAGGTAACAATATATAGATTTTATCACAAAATAAATACATGTTTTTTTAAAAAACTTAAATAAATCGAACGAAAGGTTCTTTGCTGTTCGTAAGGACCAATACGACTTCGATAAAAATCGAAATAGAAAAAAAAAGAAAACAATATTCGTTAGAAAATGTCTTGAGAACATATACTTTATAAACTTTAAATACCACAACAAACAATTTAGCCTAAGAAAATACGTCTGAATAATAGATATATGAGCACTGCCAATTGCTCGTCTTCTATATACGTCACTATTATAAATTTAAGTTCAACGACATCGAAGTAACATTTTTCTGATTCGACAGTAGAATTCATGCATGGCACGCACCGAGCATTACTTGTTTGACCTTCACAAATCTATAAATCGTTTATAGGATTAGAGGGAAAATGCGAAATTCGGTTCTGCGAGTGTTCTCAACATTGTTTACCTTATAGTTCCGAATTCGATGGCTTGTTGTTAGGCCCGGCTCTTTAGGCCAGATATAGAAAGCGTTCTAGCGCAAATCAAATCGAGAACTCATGTGGGCGTGAACTTTCAGATCAACTTCATCGCTTGTCGATCGTGTTCTGTCGGCTGTCAATGTCCCCGCCAATCTATTCTCTCTTATTTATGGCCAAACAATTAGACAATTAGACAGCACTTTTGATGGAGAGGCGTGACCGATGGTGATGTCTTTTCGGGCCGACGACATAAGCCTATTAATTTGGGATGCCTCGCAGATTGGCCCATAAACATACACCATATATAAAACAATAAGCCGACACCTTTCACAGATTTAACAGGTCATATTCATTAAAAATTTATTTTTATTAGCATTTTGTCCACTTTGCTCGATCGCTGTTAACAACGTTTGCAATCGGAATCGTGATAAATATCATTTATATGGCTGTTGGTCATATAAAGTTTAAGAGGTGCCATAAAGTAGACCTCCTACCTACTTGAATTTTTTGTGATCCTGCGTTGGAATTCAGGTTTTCAGTAGCATTCAGGTTGTAACGGTCATGCAGACCTTGAACTTGTAACTTGCCCCTGATTCTGAATAAATGCTTTGCGAATCTTTAGAATCAAGTGTTTGCTCTGAGCAGAGAAAACCAGTTGCATCTTGGCATGGGTGTGATTCGAGGACCTTTAGAGTAATAAGAACTTCCAAGAAAAAAATATATTTTTTTTTTAACCAAGGCAACAAACTATAATAATATATTTTTTAAGTTTAAGTTTAAGTTTTTAAAATAATTAAAACATGCAAGACTTAAGAACATCATTTTTATTTGCAAATTTTTTTTAGTTTTGCAATAAAAAATTATACAATTTGTAATCTTTTAAGCTGTCAAGTGTTCGAATTCCAAGAAGGATCATCGATCAATCAAAGTAAATTTGTTGCGCTGATTTTCGGCTGACAGCTTGTCATAACAATTTAAAAAGAATCAAAGTTATGCCCAATAAGCCATAAACATTAAAGCACCAATTTAAGACATTATTTGGGGCAAATGAGTAATATTTCGATGACTTTCTTTTGGGATTCCACACAAACATAAATTTCGGCTAACAATTGAAGGCAGAGTGACTCACAAGTGGATTAACATTTTTTCGCTGGGTGTACGAGTTACTTTGTAAAATGAAAATTGAAGCCAAAAAATATGCATATTCATTACCCATTCGAAGCACGCCCTGAACATATTCTTCATTACGAGTTGTGTCAGTGAAGCAAAAGCCACGTGCAGATTTGTCAGTCTTCGCTGCTCTGCCTCTGAAAAATCACTTTAATATTCGATTTAGAATCAATAAAACTTACACCTCAGCGAAGGCATTAAAGTTTCAGGCTGTCAATAAGCTCTTTAAAAATTAATCGCCACAAAAGCAAATGGCTCGTTAAGAATAAAATTCCAAGATAAATGGCCAAATGGCTTATTTAGTCAAATTTTATGCGCTGCCGAACGATTCAACTGTATATGTGGGCCAAAAGCAGTCCAAAACATGGGTAATAAATTAAAAATATGGCAAATTCATGCTAAATAGCAACAACAACCGTCACACAACACACACAAAACAACAAAAAAAAATAACAAAACCAAACCAAAGGCGACCTAAACAAAAACCTAGACCAATTTTAAGAAGCCGCCAACGGACATGACAAATATATGACAATTGACAGTAGAAAGTTGCCGCAGTGGGGGGCAAGTCGCAGTCCAGCATCTTCGAAATGGCACAGCAATTGTCATTCCGTGTGGAAATGGCTTAAGTTTATTGTCAATATTCTGGGCAACGAAATATGTCAAAATATTGAGTAATCACTCTCGACTGGCGGAGAATCGTGGACCCGAAACTCGAAACGTGAGCGAATGTTAGGCAAATATTGGCTTGGTCTTTTCTCCGCTCATTTTTTTTCTTCATTGTTATTTGGGTGCTTTGTCAATAGCGCAACAGATTGCCAAAAAAAATGGGTTGTAAAGTACCACAGTTTTGGCTAGACCATTTCGTATGTAGCTCAAATCTTTCCAGAGGTCAACAAACCCTGATCTTAAGTGTGGTTCTCCAAAGTGCCATACAGATTTACACTTTTTATCTGTGGGCCATTATATGATAATTCGTTTTTATTATATCCAAATTTAAAAACAGTTAATTTTTAAATATTTCAAATTTGCAGTAATTATTTTTAAGATATATTCTTTTATTCATTTAATTATAATTTTTGAAAACATCAATTTGATTTTTTTATTTAATTTAAGTTGGATAATATCGATTAATCCTCTGTAAGAAATATATGTTAGTAACTTGTTTAATATTTTTCTTGAATTTTTGGAACACTCAAAAATTTTATGGTAGGTTTTTATATGAAAATATAATACTTACTTAATATTAAAGTAACTGTAATAATTGAGGGTATATAATATAATAATATAAAATGTTTTTATTTAAATCAACATTTATTTAATTAATATTATAAATAATTTTTTGCTATTTAAGATAAAAACTTAAGAGTAAAAACCTTATCTTTACAATCCGTAGATTCCTCTCCGCCAAATCTGAGCCGCCAGCGACGTCAGTTCTTCTTCGATCCGAGTATTTTGCTGTGGCAGGGAGGACTTGGTGGCTCTGGAATACCAGGTGGCTGGGGTCCTGGCGAGGGGTCCAAGTGCCTCACATCTCGTGGCCAGCCGGGAGTGTGTGTTCGCATCGATGGTTGTCGGCAGTATTACAGGCTGGCCCGCCAGCTATCCATCATCACCCTGCGCCAATGGCCACAGAATGGTCTTGGCCTAAATGGCAATATGTGTAACTTTTTCGATCTGCTGGGCAGAGTGAATAATGGAATTTGCTGCACGGACATTGATGCCAATACGTTCGGAGTGTTTCCACTGCCGGGCACAACACCCACAACAACGACAACGGAGAAGCCTGCGATGGCAGCCGATGAGGAGGATAGGGTGGATGTGAATCCTGAAGAGGAGGAAGTCCTAATGGAAGTTCCCCGACCGGAGGACCCCATTGATAATGTGAACAGTGTGGAGGACATGCCCGATTTCCAGGATGTCAACACTATCGAGGGTCATGCTCCAGACGTGGAGTCCCAACCCGAAGAGGAACCGATGGAGCAGCCGATGGAGCAGCCAATGGAGCAACCGCTGGAGCAACCCATTCCCGCCCAGCCAGCCTCTACCATTAACCCCTACCAGTGGCCATTTGGCTCCTTTGCTGGTGGTGTGGCCCAGTGGCCACCGGCTCTGCCCACGCATCCACCCACAACTGGTGGCTGGCCACCACCGCTACCCACCCATCCGCCGAATCACCATTATCCAACGCATCCCACAGCAGGTGGAGTGCCCAGTACAAAGCGCACCACTCTGAGACCCACTATTATTAGCAGACCGCCCACCACCACCAGGCGTCCCAGTTATCCTAGTTATCCCACGGCTACCACAACCAGCACGACCACCACGAGGCGACCCTCGAGCGGAAGCAGTCCCGAAGGACTGCCGCTGCAGTGCGGCAACAAGAATCCCGTGACGCCCGACCAGGAGCGGATTGTCGGGGGCATCAATGCCAGTCCGCATGAGTTTCCCTGGATAGCAGTGCTCTTCAAGTCGGGCAAGCAATTCTGCGGCGGCAGTCTCATCACCAACAGCCACATCCTGACCGCAGCTCACTGTGTGGCACGGTAAAATGGGTGGAACTACTGTACATTGATTTGTTTTAATATTTTTTAATTTTTAATTCCAGCATGACCTCGTGGGATGTGGCGGCCTTGACTGCCCATCTGGGTGACTACAATATCGGCACTGATTTTGAGGTCCAACATGTCTCTCGTAGGATTAAGCGACTGGTGCGCCACAAAGGTTTCGAATTTAGCACATTGGTAAGTAAATTTAAGGTTTACTGATTCAAGCAATACCAATATTAAAGTTAAGCTTCTTTTGGAATTTGTATTCTATTTAATATCTATTTATTTTAAGGAAATAAGGAAGGAAACTAAAATTGTATTCTATACAAATTTTTAAAAAATTAACAAAACTTAACCTGTAACATTTTTTTTTCTCTGGCTAACATTTGTTTTTATATGAGCTTTATAACAAAATTTAAGCACTCAATAGTATTAAATTACAAAGTGGACGTTCTATAATTCAAAGATATTACATTTGTATTTTTTATAAATGGTTTTAAACAAATTTTAAATATGTTGTACATTTGAAGTACTCTCTCAATTTTTTTTACATTTATTAAATGCGTTTAAATTATGTAAGGTCGTTGTAAGGGTTCTCCTTGAATTTAAAATTAAATAATCCCTATGGATTTATTCTTGTAATGCTTTTCCAGACCTAAAATTCTAAACAAAGCTGTGTGATTTACAAATTTAATTTAATGTTTTGTCTAGCACAACGACGTAGCCATACTCACGCTGAGTGAGCCGGTGCCCTTCACCCGGGAGATCCAGCCCATTTGCCTGCCCACCTCGCCCTCGCAACAATCCCGCTCGTACAGTGGTCAGGTGGCCACCGTGGCCGGATGGGGCAGTCTGCGGGAGAACGGACCCCAGCCCTCCATTCTCCAAAAGGTGGACATTCCTATCTGGGCGAATGCCGAGTGTGCCAGGAAATACGGACGAGCAGCACCCGGCGGCATCATTGAGTCCATGATCTGCGCTGGTCAGGCGGCCAAGGATTCCTGCAGTGTAAGCTAAAGCCCCTTAAATATATTTAGATTTATATTAAAGTCATATTATTTTGGTTTCATCTATAGGGCGATTCTGGTGGCCCCATGATCATCAACGAAGGCGGACGCTACACTCAGGTGGGAATCGTGTCCTGGGGCATTGGCTGCGGCAAGGGTCAATATCCTGGCGTGTATACGCGTGTCACTTCGCTGCTGCCCTGGATCTACAAGAATATCAAGTAAATATAGGATTCCGATTAGTCTAAGACGTGATATGCAGCAATATAAGAGCGAACGATTTAATAAAATGACAAAACCATTATCGGTTGATACTTTTTCAAATGCCTAAAAGTATACCTTTATTAACCAGAAAGTTTTGTTAGTTTTTTGGTTGCCATTCATTTGGGGGAATATTAAATGGGCATGTTTTGTCAAACCAATCTAATCTATTTAAAAAACATAAAAAAAATACAATTGTCATTAGAGTAGTAGAAATTTACTCAAGTTGGCGATCATATTTCTGCTGCCAAGCTAAAATTAAATAAAATAATGACTACCCCACGAGCTTTTGCTCTCAAAGATCTGTTTAAGTTTAATCACATTGTGTTGGATCCTTTGGTGGAAGTTTATTCCCTGTCATTTTTTCTACCAAAGATCTTGGAATATCCGGAACTGGTTCTTGCGATTGATGCGCCCGACGATCGTCTGATTGGTTTCATTTTGGGAACACGTATCGTGGAAGCCAAAGACAACATTGGTGATGGAAATAATATAAGTTGGAATAATGGGCACATCTCCGCTCTAGCTGTTGCTCAGGAATACCGAAAACTGGGACTGGCTACTCGTCTATTGACTACTCTTAGGGATATAATGGATCATAAAGGGGACTGGTATATTGATTTATTTGTGCGGGAGAAGAATGAAAATGCTATCAGGCTCTATAAATCCTTGGGATACGTAAAGTATCGCTGGATGCCACATTTCTACGCCAACGATCATGGTTATGATATGAGGCTGCCCCTAAACCGCGATGTGGACAAAAAATCACTGGATGGAATTTTGGTCAACAAGCTCTATAGCTTCGGAATTATGCTAGAGCACTATTTATTGGGACTTTTTTGATAGGTGGCAGTGACAAAGGGCTCGATTTATAAGATATATAAAATCCATCATATTGCTAGTCAATATCTACTCTTTAATCCATAAAACCACATGTTTTATTCGATTGCCAGGAAAAAATATAAATTATGCCATTTAGGAAACACCCAGAAAAAGTTCATTGCACTCGGCCAGCGAAATTCAACTAAAAGTTTGAGCAAATCACTCGAGGTAAAAAATGAAAACTAGAAAATTGATGTCAGAAAGCATATGGAAACAAGATTTGTTTATATGACAACATTGAACCAGAATTTTCAAATGCTCTGCGCTTCAAGTTGCGCAAATTGTGAAAATCATTGCGCGTGTGTTTTAGACACATGCCCCGACCAGACTACACTTTATATTTATATATATATTCTAATTTGTTTGCTTTGAAAAATGTAGCTAATAAAAAAGACAACAACGAAAGCCTTGACCATCTCGGAACGGAAATTTGCAATTGGATTTGTTTGGCAAAGGCGACGAACATCAATGCGTTTGGCGGAAAATATATGCACTGTGAAAATTAGGGTGGACATTATTCAAAGAATCATTACAATTAAAGCTCTCTTGAGGCTTAAGTTTTTGATAGATTTTAAACACCAATTTATAAATTTATGAATATTTATTAATGATTGAAAAGATACATTTTATAATTCCCAAAATGTTGTTTAAAAGATTTGTTTCATTTTCTTATATGTAAATACTATTAGAAACCTGTATCAAAAGTATTTTTGCAAAAGACAAAATGCCAACACTACGTATGAGTAATAATTGGCTCTAATCCCATTTTCATACTTTTGAGGTCCGCCCTATTAAACATTTTGTCTAATTTCGTACCAATAGTTAGCCTCTGTGCGTCAACGGAAACTGATCTTTCCTTAAAATTCACCTCAATTGAATTTCTTTAATTAGCTGTTTAGTTTGAAAGAAACTAAAATCTATATTGAAAACACATGGTGTTGGCACCGCGGAAGTTCTTCGTATTAAAGCTCCATGGAGCGGGGTATGTACTTTATCATCTCGTAGGCATTCTCTGGTTCCGGGCGATCCGCGTAGTAGTCCATTAAAGTTTTGCAATGAGCATAGCCCAAGGAACAGTACAGTCGATAGGCAGCATCATTGCCGGCTCGCATGAAGAGGTTGACAAATGATGCTCCTTTGAGATCGGACTTCAGAAAAAAGTAATCCATTAATGCGGTGGCCAGTCCAATGCGTCGATATTCCGCAGATACAGTCAATGAGGCCACATGGGTATATGGTTCTTTATTATGCTCAGCCAGGTACCCAAATATATAGCCCATTCGTCTGCCATTAGGAGCCTCAGCAATCTGTGTAAGTCCTGAAAATTTCAGCAAATGCTTGATAAAAAAGGTCAAGCTATACACCTCCGTTTGTGCATCGAAAACTAAAGAATTAATTTTGAATAAATCATCAAAACGCATCTCCCGAAAACAAGTCATTTTGAAAAAAAAATAAATGCTACCTGAATAATTGAAATTTAAGTAAAATTGTAAGCATTTGTCAAAATCCCTTTCGAACGCATACTTTATTGGCTTTTAAAGTGAATGAAAAATAATTTATTTCTTCGGTTCATTGTCAGGGTTTCTGGTTGCCATAGACCATACCCGATAAACATAATAAAACCGGACAGTGGAAAGCCTCCGCGCACAAGAATCGAAAATTATTTCTCGATCCTCTAATGAGGTTAATGTTCGAGGCACTCGTTGACTCAGCGCCCTGTGCGCTTTGCAAATATCTATTTATACAATTTAATGGCGCATTTTGCACAAAAATAAATAAAAGTACCAGCCGATATTTGTCTTTATATGTATATATACATTTATATGTAAGCGCACATTATATCGGTAAGGAGGCATAGAGATCTATTTATAATCGAGAGCATCAGCCAACTTTGTTATGTTTTTCCTTCTGCCTGGACAGGTGGTCCAGTCAAAATGATGGAGGACCTGTTAATGTAAAATACTAGAGCGAAATATGAAAATCGTCTAGCCGCCTGAAAGATAAATGATTTGTTAATTCCCCAGTATAGCTCTTTTTCCCTTGTTTAGGGTACATATATATTCCAAATTTACACATATACACTGGATGTTTGTTTAGCGGTCTTTTTCTATTATTTATTTTTCAAGCATGTGTGATTTATAATGATTTATCATCACATTTGCCCACAAGGCAGGGCTAGAACAACCAAATGGTATCATTCACGTCTTGTCTGTGATTTTTTTTTGTCTGCGATAACACTTTAATGGGGTACATATAACTCTCAGAATGCAGTTTTCAACTTTGGCACTTAATAAATTAATCACAACTGCTGCTCACAGCTTAAAATTGTCTGAGTATTAAAGACATTGGAGAACTATTTGCTTTTTTAGAAAATTTCCTACAATATATTTAATATCTACATTTGTTCAGTCTTAGTCTTTGTTACTAGATTAAATTTTAAGGTAACCTAAAATATTTTTAAAAATTGTAATTTTTATACCAAATTTATATATATCATTCATAATTCCATACAGTTCACGATTGGTTTGATGTTTTTAATGGAACAAAAGGAAAACTATGTAAATTTATAGATAACGATGTGCTGACGATCAAAATATAGGAGTATCAATAATTTAGTTAATGTTCTGATTGCGTTGCGCATTTGCCTTGCTGTAAATACATTAGAAGTGTTTCGGCTGATCGGAAAGAGGAAAACAATAAGTACACACGTCCGCGGGCTTTCTCAACATTTAGATTTCTTTTAAATAAACTCAAAATTCATAGAATTTTCCAAGCAGACGCACTTTACACATGCTCACCAGTACTACCACATACAAACCGATATAGACACGGACATGACCGATGGTCGAAAAGAATATGTACCGAACAAGAAGGAGAATATATTTCGAAATGTGAAATGTGCTTTTCGGCTTTTCGGCCGAGAAAATTTCGTGTGCGAATTCAGTGCGACTTGGGCTGCTAACTTGAACGCGTTGCAAACGAGAAAACCATCCGAAATAAAGAAATTTTCAACTAGAAACTAACACATAGATATATCTATACCATCTAGCTGGGCTGTCTATATATACGGATATATATATAGATATAGATACGAGTATTTCTCTGGCAAAAGTGAGCAATGCGTCGTGCCGCGTTTTATAAATAGCAAATTACAAAATTCTCAAAAGAACATTTGTGAAAAAGGGTTTTCTAGTTTTCTAGACAGTGCAAAACCCTTAAATATAATCTAGAGTAATCTCTTTTCAAATATAAGTATCACAACGATTCTGAACTTATAGTATATGTACTTGTGAAAATACTATTTCCAAATGGATTTCTAGTGCCTGTGCCGCAAATTATATAAGAACGCGTGATGTTCGGTGCAAAATAATTCTCGATATTATATTCATAATTTCCTTTTAATTTCCATAAATTTTTCAGTGCTTCTGTGTGCATAGGCGTCGTTTGCAAAATCTTTTCATAGAACTTGCGTGCGTTTGGCGAAAACCAACGCCTACGACAAAATCGAAAAAACGCGATTTCCTCCGACTGGTGACTGTGTGTAGGCGGTGTGTAAAAGTGTTTTGGAGTTGAACTTGAAATACATAGAAAGCGGCTAGAATGAGTTCTGGGTAAGTAAAAAATGAGAATGCATGTTCTAGTAACGAACATTAAATTAGTGTATACCTTTCAAACCTCAAGTCTTACTGAATTCAAAATAATAGTATAAGTTTTATTAAAACATTTAAGCTAAAATGTTTAAGAAAATAATTTTTGGCAAGTTTCAAAAATGGAACTCAATAAAATACTTGCCAGGGCATCTGCCTTTTTTTTTACTATTTATCAAAACTTTTCGAGTGTTATTCGAAAACTAATAAAAAACACATGCGAATCTTATGCCGGGAAAATTGTTAAAAGGAACAAGTATTTATTTATACTGTATGTATATACAGATGAGTTCAATTAAATAGTGATATTTGGATGTCCAATACATTGCAATCAAAAATAGTTTTATTCCAAACGAGAACACAGTTTTATTTTCAAAGAAATCTCTTTTTGCAAAGACCATTTTAATTATTTTTGTTTATTTCTTAAATTGTACACAATTTACGGATTATAAAAGGTTTGATTTTGTATTTAAAAGCATTGAAAAATTAAATAATTTTGAACACAAACAAATAACAACAATATAGATTCATATTATATCTTTTTTTTAGATAAAGATCTTAGTTTTTAAATTTTTGTTTATTTAATCTTAAAAATCATTTTCTTGGCTTGATTTCGTTAAAGAGTTTCTTTAAAATAATATGCCCACAGCTATTTTTTTGATCACAGCTGTGCTATATATGCCTATACATATACCCTGAACATCTTTATGATCTCTGCTACAATTAAGGCTCACTCATGAGCATTTTGAAGGCCATCGTTGGCCCACGCCCACGCCCACACCCAAATCTCTTTTGGCCCCATGCTGCACGCGCTTTTTGGCAGGCGACACTTTCGGTGTTTTTCCTTCCCTGCCCTGCCATTTCCTGGCCCCCACTGCGCAGCGAATTAATTAATTAAATTTCCTATTTTTCAACAACATTTCACTCGGCCTGTGGTGGTGCACAATTTTATGTCTTAGCCCCGGCCAGCAGCTGTCTCTTGGCTTTGTCTAGTGGCAATTGGCACACGTGTCGGGAATTTAGACGGCTGACGGCATTCACCGGAAGTTTCTCTCGAAGCCACCACGCACATCATAAAACAAATTCTCAAGAACCTTTCAAAACAAAAAGCCAAAAGAATTTGGCATAAAATGCATTTATTTCATTATTGAGTTTCTTTCTTCAAATCTCTTTCCTCAGACACTTGAATTTTTTTTTGCATTTCTTTGTTGACGTTGATGTGTGGCGCATAAATTTTAAGCACCCACGGAAATCTGCGATAATATATTGAGAAAATTGGGTCAAACTGCTAAAAAAGTATTTTCTTCGTTGAAGAAAACTAGCACCGCTTCGCAAATATTAAATTTCGAAGTGTCTTATTTTCTTTGTTTATATTTTCATAATTATCGAACTTGACATAATACTTTTAACGACAAAAATTCCTTTTTCACGACCTGCAAAAAGATTCGAGTATATATATGACTTATTTAGGAAATGCAATAAAAAACCTACACATAAAAAAGCCATTACACATAGAAAAACTAATCAATTTCCTGCTCTCTACAAACCAACGTTAAGTATACGCAACGTTTAGAATAAGCATTTCAAAACTATATTTTAAAACAATTTCATTGCTTTTATGTTCTTTATAAAAGAATAATAACAAAAACTTTCCATAATTTGCTATATATGTATACATTTAACTAAATGTACACAGTTTTAAAAATTATCTTGTGAGAAAGACATTCAAAAAACTACACGCACTTACAATTTTTACGTGTGAACTTGAAATCAATATTGACCATGTATACCGAAGTGTTAACGCTTATTTTAGCTTAAATTATTTTTCGCATTTTAATGTCTGGGCCTGTGATGCATTACCAGACATGACTCTGATTTTTGTCAACGACAATTATTTTCACACTTCTTTGTCGGTTTTTTCCTTTTGTTGATTGCGTAAATCAGGTGTGAGTTTATTTATTTAATACATTTTTGCATTTTTTAAATTCGTAAACAGATTTTTTTCCGAAGTTCAAGTCGGTCGCAGTTGACCGTGAAATTTGAATGTGAGAAAAGGAATTAAAATTAAAGGAAGATTCCCAATTGGATAAGACATAAGAAATAAAACCACACCCGTATGACAGTTCAACAGCATTGGGAATTGATTATTGGGCAGCCATGTGAATGGACTTAGATCATTCCCATGATAGTTGACTTAATGATTCACTTTGTTTCGCGCCTTTTCTCTTGTACACTCATAATATAAGCTAGAATTTTGGGAATTGTCTTATTTTTGCCGCCAAAATAAATAAATTTCTTTGCTTGGAAAATGTTTTCAAAAGTTATTGAATGAAATAATAGAAATTAACATATAATTTCATGGTAATGAAAACATTTTAAGTCATTTTTATAATTACTTTATTGAATTTTCCTTATTAATTTTTTTTTTCTTGGAAAATGGCTTATTTTTGTAACTTTCTCCATGCCAAAATCTCATTTTCCTGCCTCTGTATTTTTTGGTTTCCACAAATCAATACCCATGGCAATTTTTCAACCAGCACCAATTCGGACTGTAAAAAATATATAAAACATCGAAAAAAGGCGCTGGCGGGATTCGGTTGCCTATCTGGCCATAAACGATGAATGACGACATGTGGTCATGGTAGGAAAAATATACAGAAATTCACGTTTGTATGCGCATATATCCCGCAATCAGCTGAAGAAGAAATATTACCGCCATCGATTGTGCAACGGGCTTGGGGCAGAGCCTGCGTTTCGCTTTCACCTGGGATCGCGGGCCAGATTAATATAAATAATTACGAGTGCTAGTACGGGTACGTACCAAACCCAAACCCAAACCCAATCCCTGTCTGATGTGCTCATGTCATGCAATCAACGCAGCGGCGAAGCCAAATGACAAATGCAAAACGAGTTGCACTCTCAAGTAGTCGTAGAAAGTGATGAATGAGTTCCCTGATTGCGTCTTTTTTCCCTCTTTTATACGTAAAATGTTTTACCCCTGCCACTTCGATAGTTTTTCAAGGTCAGTTCCAACAAAAAATATCATAGTTTTTTACACACGCTTGTGTCTTTGGCCGTGGGTGTTGAGGGGAAAACGCTACTTTATTGGATTAGCTTTCTTTGTTTTTTGTTTTACTTTTTTCCCCGAAAGATAGCTTTGCTGTTGTTGTATCTAATGGGCTATAAATTTAGTTCGTTTTATGTTTGCAAAATTAAGTTTCGTATAAATAGGATCGTATCTTTGTATATGTATGTATTTATGTTTTTTGTTTGCCTCTCTTTGATGCCCGTATAGTTTTGGCTAATTTATGAGATTAATCGCCAGACCCACAGGCGTAAATTTCGGCATTTGGTGTGAGCAAAATATTATTTTGGCAAATAAAGGATAGTTTTATTTAAAATGAGTCTGTATTATAGAGGCATAAATTACGCAAACAATTTTTTAGTTTTAGCAATTAATGACCGTAATGACAAATTTCTGACATTGACCAAATGATTTACAAAGTAAATATAGTCTGTAATTGCTTAAAATTTAATAAAATTAAATAATATCCCACTGCAACAAAGTGGGTCAATGTATGAAACGCAAGGAAAAGAGCGACAGAGAAAATTAAATTTTGTTTTCAAAAAGAGCAGAGCCACATTTAACACATAATTAAAAATCCCATTCTTCACGTTTAGAAGAAATCATTCTAGTATTTCCCACAATAAGAGGCCTGTGGCTAACTAATTATTTGGCCCTGATGATTGATGTCTGCACAACACCGAATATCTATCGGTGTGACCCAGTTTCACGCCAGCCAAAACAAATTATTGAATGAATGGGGGAAGACAAATTTTCGGACATTTCTTTGAGGAAAAAATATTATTGACAGCCACTCGAATTTCAAGTGTGCGTCAATTGGCGGCGCAGCACTTAAGTGTTTATCGCAATGGGCCACATGAGTCACTTAGTCCGACACCTTTTGCTGGGCAGCCACATCGAAGAGGTCGGGTTCGCCATGGAGGATGATCTTGACGAAGATCCTCATCGGCGAGCCGGTCAGGCACAGTGTCCGGATATCGGTGGCCGTGTACATGAGGAAGTTCATGTTGCAGTATAGCATTTCATCGTTGTCGTCCAGAGGAGTGTCCAGGGAATTCCGCAGGAAGCGAAATCCACGCGTCTCGTGGCCATGTGATCCATCCAGAAGTGATATGTGGGCATTCACACGCCTGGAGGCCACCGGACTCACCAGATAGAAGATATAGACCTGGCCCATATTCAGCACAGGCAGACTCACATATAACATGAGGATGATGGGCAAATTGTGGACAATCTGCAGCTCTGGAGTAACCGCACGGCTGAGTCCCGTCTTGGGGGATCCGCCGTAGGCAATCACGCCCACCACATGGTTCCTTCCCGGCGTCAGCTTATCCAGCTCCACCTCAAACTGCAACGGCAACTCGGCTCCGATCTCGGTCATCGAATCCTGCGGCTTGTGGTGCATTAGCAGATGGGCCAGCATCTCGAGCGGCGAAATCTCCGACTCGCATTCTGCCACTGGACACATCAGGGGAATTCCAAAGAGCGCCTCCAGATCCAAATGGGCCAACCGGTTGTTCTAGAGGGGGCATTATGGAACGTTTAATGCTAAACCGCTTTTTCTCGATCTGTTTCTAACTTACCATAATTTCGGACTGGCCTTAATTGTTTTCTCTGATTATTGTAGCGGATATAGGATTGATATCGTCAGTTTTTCACTGAAAACTAAAGGAAATTTCCTAATAGAAAGCCAGTGAGTGACTTTGACTTTAAATTCAAAAAATCTGTCACTTAGACATTTAAGTAAAAGTATATAAAATTGTAAATATAGCACACAAAATCATAAAACAACTGAGAGCGTTTAAGAGGTTTATCTACAGGCCTTGTGATAAATGAAATATTTGACCAAACCATAAACTATTTTTGTAATTACCAATAATGGGATCAAACGAAAGTCTTTCTGATGACCAGAACCATCCATAATAACCGTTTGCCGATGAGCTTTTCGATGTTGTCTCTTAACTTTCCCCTTCTTTGTGCCTGTTTTTATGTTTTTTTTCTTGATTCGCACAAATTGTAGCTGTCAAACTGCAAAAGAAAATGATTTCAGCTCAGTCATTCTGCGTTTTAAATTCCTTAACGCTTTCTTGCCAATTATTATTTAACTGGGCACAAAGCAGTCGCCAAAAGCAGCAGTAAAGATAACAACTTATTTGTCTGTCAAGGCTAGTGGGCCACATTTCCGCAGATGTTCGGCTGAGTTAATTAGAGCAAAAACGAGTGCGGATTCGATAAAGAAATCCCCGCCAAAATAAGATAGTGGCTGCCATCATTTTCGGTTTAATTATGAAAAGCGACAAAACTAATAAGCAGGCGACATGACAGCAGAGCGAAAACAATTAGTCGCACGATAAGAGATGCAGATACAGCCAAAAGATACAGCCGAAAAAAGATACAGATAAACGAAAGCGTCCAGAGCGTCTGTTGTTTTTTTGCTTTTTGCGTTTGCTGGCTGGAAATTTGTCGCCATCATCGAACCGCATTGACAGACGTATAAATTGCTGCGCAGTCCGCGTGCCAGTCGACCGTTTGTCAAGAGCTCGCTTGGTTTTCCTTTTGCGGCACTGCTGAACGGCTGGAAATGTATCTGCAACAAGTTGCCGACCGATCAGCGCGACTCAGCTCCGCCGTCCAACCTCCAGCGAACCCGACTTCAATGCGCCTCGAGAGTCCGCTGCGTTCAGTCGCCCCAGTGCGCTCCTCAGATACAAACGAACCTACGAGATACTTTTCTCGCGCCGCGTGTGTTTTCAACTAGTGAGTGACCAAGATGTGATCAAAGCTCCCTGAAAAGTCCCAAATTGTTAGATATCTCTCGCCCCCCCGGGGAGGCCAAGCAAATGTTTGCCTAATTCGGAGCAACTCTTTAGCTCATTCCTAAAAATAATTATAATTAACGTGCGTGAGCGTATCTCTCTGCAGATGGAAAACAGCTGGTCCTCACACACTGATTCTGTATTCGATTCCCCTGAAAATTTGTTGTGAGTCATCAGCAACATGAGCATTTGCCGGCTGCCCTGTGTCCAAAAAGGTTAAATTGACTGCCCGCAATCGATCGATCGATCGTTGAGTCATTCCACAGCCTAGCTTCCAAGCCAGCACCTTTGTTTTCCAATATTTGTAAACCAATTGTACAACCCATTGTGGCTGGTTCTATTGACACTCTTTGTTTTGGGTTCGCTTATTCAGTGCACATTCACTGATAACGGCACTTGTAACCTGGCTAATGTGTTGTTAATATTTTTCTTTCAATTGTCTAACTCTTGAATCGATTTAACACTGATCTAGACAACAAAGAATGCAGGCAAATTCATATAATTTATTAATACGAATTACCTATGTAGACATTCTTAGAGGCTATCAGTAATTTTCTACGTAGTTTAGTAATCTATGGATAACTAAATGCTTTTGTTTCTATCAAATACAATTTTTGTCAATATTAAATTAAAAAATAAATTGAACAAAATATTGCTAGGATAGATAAGTTTTTCATTATTATATATTTTCAACAAAGAAAATTGTGGCACCCTTTAAAGGCAGATATTTAAAAGCCGTTCAAATTAAACAAATATCTTGACCTCAAAAAGAAAAGCCATTAAATTACTATCATTTAGTCCATTTACAAAGTCATTTGCTTGGCCCATCCGCAGATAGAGCAGAATACTAAAGAGACTTGACTCACATCTGTGCTATGCCAGTGTAAATGAAAACAAAATTAAGATAAAATAGTGCACTGCAATATAAAAAAAAGAAAAATATAAAATAAGAAATATATAAATAAATAAAATATAAGAAAAACCACAAGCAATGGCCACCTCCACGCTGCAATCTCCGTCGCCGTCGGCCAAGAATCCGCAGCTGAAGCGCGTCGTCTACTCCAAGTATCGGGAGCTGCTTGGGTCGTACAATGATAAGGCCAATGCCATCATCGACACGCTGCCCGTTTATATGGTTCGTCAGGATCGCGGATTTCAGCTGTCAGAGCTGGCCGCGAATGGGGATGCCAAGATGGCCCTGGAATCGTCGTAAGTCTCAGCCAAACCTAACAAAAAAAACACAAAACACAAAACACTTAACGCGCAATAGCCAGAGCAAAAGTAAAGAGCTGGAATGGCAGGGCAAAAGCCATTTCCAAGTAAATATTTATCGCTAGATTAGCTCAACTGTGGAATGTGGGCGGCTGGACGGAGCACCCTGTACGCCGTCTTCGGATCTGCGGATCTTCGCATCCCATCCAGCTATTTATAGCAGAGACGGGCGGACAATGACTATCATTATGTCATGTTGCATGTGGCAGCTTTCAAGTTCTTACTTCTGCTGCACTGCTGATGGTGCTGATGGTGCTGAAGTTGCTGGCCTGGCTGCCCTTGATCTTGAAATATGCGCGGCCAGCTGCAACTGCAGATGCTTCTAGGCAACAAGTTTGCTTTTCCTTTTGCTAGAGGGTAAACGGGGTTGTGATGGAACTGGGCCTGGAATAAATATTTATATAACATTTAAATTTAAATTTAATTTTAATTGGAATTTGATTTTTCAAAGGTTTTCAATTGATATATAACTGTCATAATATTGATTCACTTAAATGTATATTATCTTATAAAAAAAATTGTTATTTTAATAACTAGTTCATTTAATGTAAACGTTAACTGCCACAAATCTACCTTTTATAAAATTTATTAAATCTGCAAATGCAAGATTTCATAAAATTAATTTATATATGTATTTTTATAACTTTCATTAAATTATACATATTTAAAATTTATTAAAATGTTTTGAAAAATATAATTTCATTTTTATATTCCATAAAATAATTATATAAAATATATTGATAACAATATATAATAAGTAATAACAGCCACACAAATAAATGGGTATACAAAAAGTCGAAATTTACAATTCACAGATATCCGTATCTTGCGGATCCACCCGTTTCCAAGTTAGTGTCAGTTGCCTTAGCAGATACATTTCTGCACGCTCATTTGCATGCGAAAAGGCTAAATCAAAAACAAAAGCAAATAGGAAAAAGTGAAAATGCCAATTGCACAGATATTTATACCCTTGCAGAGGGTATTATAATTTCAGTCAGAAGTTTGCAACGCAGTGAAGGAGACATCTCCGACCCTATAAAGTATATATATTCTTGATCAGCATCACTAGGCGAGTCGATCTAGCCATGTCCGTCTGTCCGTCTGTCCGTCTGTCCGTCTGTCCGTCCGTTTATATGCAAACTAGTCTCTCAGTTTTAAAGCTATCTGCATGAAACTTTCCCAAAAGTTGTCTTTCCATTGCAGGTAGTATATAAGTCGGAACGAGCCGGATCGGACGACTATAGCATATAGCTCCCATAGGAACAATCGGAAAAATAAAGGAAAAAAAATTATAACTTTGCTGTTTTTTAATTTTTTGTTTAGTTCTTCGACATTTAGTAATGGTTAAATATTTCCGATTTACGGTTTAAATTTCATCAAAATCGGACGACTATAGCATATAGCTCCCATAGGAACAATCGGAAAAATAAATGAAAAAAAATTATAACTTTTCTGTTTTTTAATGTTTTGTTTAGTTCTTCGACATTTAGTAATGGTTAAATATTTCCGATTTACGGTTTAAATTTCATCAAAATCGGACGACTATAGCATATAGCTCCCATAGGAACAATCGGAGAAATAAATGAAAAAAAATTATAACTTTTCTGTTTTTTAATTTTTTGTTTAGTTCTTCGACATATGGCAATGTTTAATTATTTCAGAATTATGGTTTAAATTTTATCAAAATCGGACGTCTATATCATATAGCTCCCATAGAACTAATAAAAATATATAAAATAACTATCTAATAATTGAGCTGCAAATCATCATAGCTTCACTGTTTTTCAGTATATACTGAAGTAAATCATAATTTAAATGTTTTCAAAAGTATTTAATTCATGCAATAGCTGCAAGGGTATATGAACTTCGGCTTGCCGAAGTTTGCTTTCTTTCTTGTTTTCTATCATTTCATTTTTAAATTGAGCTTTTTTGTTACCGTTGCATGTTTTCGACTCACGCACGAGCAGTTTTGCAGTTTACTTTAAGTAAAATTCCTTAGATACAATAAATATATTTAGAAAAGTTTATTTATTTAAGGCGCAAAGTGCAATCGCGATTACAAGTGATTCACCAGCAATACATATGCAAAATGTGCCAGTTAATTAGTCATGTTGCATTACGATTAAAAGCGAACTATGTTGGTCCACTCTTCCTGGTTCCACGCAGTTTGGGGTCTGACATTTTAATTGCCAAATCTGTCAGAGGAGCAAACAGTTGGCGGTCTTGTCTTGTGGTCAATTACTGGCCAGCCGAATCCCCAAGTACCCCAAGTACTGACGCCATGTCCAGCCATTGACGTCATCAGGCGACATCTGTGCTTTTAGCGCGTGTATTTTTTAGTTTTTAATGTTTTTCGACCTGCGAATATTTTGGCAAAGAGTTTTTTAGTTCAACCATGCGTGGCGATCATTGGAATTGAGAACAGTGAATGGGATTAAACTAACATTGTTGCAGGAAATGTTGAATGCACAAAAGTGACATTTTTCCAGGCTTGTCACGGTGTGTTTTAATAACTTTCATAACCGAACCGAATAAGGCGAACAAAACAGTTAACAAAACGGTTGTGTAAATTGAATTTCCTACCCGACCATAAAACACTTCGATGGAGTCAATAAACGAGGGGTACATTGTACACCCGATCTGAACTGAACTGAACTGAACTGAACGACCTCACAATTTTGGGCTTGGCTCGACAATTATGGAAGCTGTGTTCAAGCCTTTAATTCGCACATAATCAATGGCAAGTTCAATACAAAAACCTGACCGGAGAATATTTAACCATAGTTTTCCCCTGCCATTTAAAAGGAGCTGGACGGCATTTCTTCGATCCCACCGAATATGGGGGGCAATCAGTGATTTGCTCTGAGTTGATTTGTTTTGCTTTTGCTTTACGATTTAAATGCGATTCTGTGAGCTAACCGCAGACTCGGCGACAGAGTTACGTCATTTGCATTTGACTTTGATGCACGCGCTCCAATTTGCATGTAAGCCAGTTGTGGGTGAGTTTCGCAACCGTTTTTCCCACATCACTTGGCCTTCGCATTTGCGGTTTGTGTCTCTGGACCAATATTGAATGGATTTGGCGAGACTGCAGACCGCAGATTGCAGATTGCAGATTGCAGCCTTTTGGCCGTGTCAACTTTATGGAACGACTGATCACTGGCAGACATCACCTGTTCCTGTTCGCCTGACCCACTTGGATGCGAATCATCCACGCGCACACACACGCACACACCAAACTCATCACAACAGGCCTGACAACTTTTTTCCCAGAACCCGATCCCGAACTCCATCACTTTCTTTCGACATAACAGGCTTTCAGGCTTTCGGGCTTTCGGGCTGAGCCAACATTAACGAGAACCGCATCTTCGATTTTCGCTTTTAATTAGCGAATTGTTAACGTTTAGCGCATTTAAAATAAGCAAATTATGCGGAGAAAAGTCGACACTAACTGGCAAGTGGGATGTACGTGTATGTTCATAAATACGTACTCAACGGTACTGAGAAAGTGCGAACAGGAAAGTTTTCCCAGCTAAAAACTACATGAAATAAATACAAGGCATAAAAACGTGACAGGCATTTTACTTTATATTTATTTCCATTTTTTATTTTTCAGAGATGTACCAGTAATCTAAAAAATGTTGTAGTTGTTTAACGACGGCGCTTGATTTTTTTAACTTTATTAATGATTTTTTATTTGCAATTTATTTAAAAAGTATTAAAACATCTTCAAGACCAAGCAATTAACTTTAAAAAATTTGTAATAGTCAAACATTAAAAAATAAGATTAAAAAAGATTTGGGCAACACTTAATTTCATAAATTTACATTTTGCGCATGAAAATGATTACTTAATTTCTCTATTGAGTTTATTTTAATCAAACTAATTCAGTCAATTTTTTCAATAGACCTTCATTTTTTGCCATGATACCATAACTTCTCACTTTCAACCTTTCAAATTTGGCACTTCATCGGTCGTCTCACCTTTTATGGCCGGTCGTCCGTAACAACTTCAACTCACTTTCCCCCTTGATCGTTAAAAAATCAAAACATTGGCTCATTGAACTATCGATGAGCGACTCATTAGTCAAGCAGCAGCAAAGAAAGGAAAATATAAACGCAAATGAGTGCTTTTGCCGGCGACCAAGAGCGAAACAATAAATTAGAAAAAGATTTAACAAAAATTATGATAAATAGCCGAAACAAAGTGGAGATGGAAGCCAGATTAGCATGACCCGGGGGCATTGCGAAAATCAAACTGTACACTAAAAGAAAACCTCTATACATTTTAGAGATCGCTACTGCAATGATTAATTATCATAATTCAACAACCACATACCATGATTAATCTAATCTAGCTTCATTTGTCATTATATCATGTATCTCATTAAAAAAAACTTGTATATACATGATGTGGGAAAAAAAGAAAAAATCTGTAAACTATAAAAATAAATATATACAAATTTTAAGCACAAACTTTTTAAAATCTGCAAATTGAAAACAATAAACCAATTTAAATTGTAAATTAAGATGCTTTAACATTAAATGCAGGCGAATATGAAGTTTTTCGTTACAATGACTTTTTTATACATACAAAACAGGATCGAAACATTTTTAAAGTTAAAACACTTTATAGCATTTTTTTTTAACTACAATATTTTGTTTTATTGTATTTTTTAAAAATTATAGAACTCTATTTTCTCAGTGTGATTCTAAAATGCTGTTTCTTATACGCCCATCTTTTTAGGTATGGACAGCGCGGAGGAGGCGGATCCGGAAACGGCGGCTACGAGGCGCCCGCCTGCGTGCAGAACGCGATGATGACAAAAGACAAGAAGCCCTTCACCTACACGCCCGGCGGCATCGATCTCTCCCAGATCCGGTCCGAGCGGATGGCCAAGCGGCTGGCGCGCAACGCCCAGTCGGAGGGGGCCACCGGAGCGGCCCAGCAGAACAGACCCGCCCAGCCGCTGTCGCCGGGCGGTGGCGGTGCCGGTGCCGCTGCACCGACGGCCACCAGTACGATGGGTGCCGCTGCCATGGGCATGCCGTTTCAGGTGCTGCCACCGCCACCGCCGCCACCGATGCAGTCGGGTAAGAATGGCAACCCCGGTGCTGCTAGTGCCACTAGTGCTGCACCCCCACCACCACCCCCACAACAACCACCCAGCTCGTTAGCGCCACCCGCCGCCGGCCGACTCAGTGCACCCGGTTCGCCGGCCACGGCCCGCAAATCGCCGACGCCACAGCGTTTTGAGCCACCGCCATTGGGATTCCGGCCGGAGATCAAGATACCGCCGAATCCCATGGCCGCACTCCGCAAGGTGGCGCCGCCCGTCGAGAAGAACACGTTCTGGAAGGACGAGTACCGCAAGGACCGCTCCAAGAGTCCGCTGCCCGCGGCGGAAGCTGGAGGCCAGAATGGAGCAGATGCCGTTGATGGTGAGCAGAGCCCCCAAGGATTTGGCTCGCTTTACTTTTGGGTGTTTTTTTTGGTTCCGCTACTGATCCCGATTCGATACAATACCGACTCTCATCACACATCGCCAGCTCTTACTAAGCGGTTGAGGTTGCTTCTTCTAAAACCCCCATTCGACTAACCCTGACATCCAAAGGCCCTACAAATGGGCCGGCAAACCTTCCACTAACTGCACTAAAATATATTTTTGGATATATAAAAAGAAATATTGTTAGTAAATAACATATTTTTTTTTAAATGTAGGTCCCAAACCATCGGTGGAAAGCAGTTATAGCCCCTATACACCCACTCAACCGGTGTCGGTGCCACAGCAACAGCCAACGCCGCCGGCAACACCGCCGCAACAGCAGCAACAGTCGGAGCAGCAATCTGCAACACAGTTCCGCAGTGTGGCCATGCCCACATCGCGGGCTGTAAGTGTATACACTCGTCAGACCGACAGTCCTAGATCGCCTTTCGAGCAGCAGCAGCAGCAACAGCAACAGCGATCCACAGAAAGCCCCTTCCGATTTGCTCAGCAGCAACAGCAACAGTCACCACAGCAACGTCCACCACTTGCGATATCGCCACTGGCTCAGGTGCAGCAACAGCAACAACTGCAGCAACAGCTACAGCAGCAACAATTGCAGCAGCAACAATTGCAGCAGCAACAATTGCAGCAGCAACAATTGCAGCAGCATCAGCTACAGCAGCAACAACAGCTTCAACAGCAACAGCTACAGCAACAGCAGCAATTGCAACAGCAACAACAGCAACAGACAGCTCAATCTGTGCCCTGGCGTACGCAACGCGCTCAGTCTGCAGCACAACAGCAACAGGAATTGCATCCGCAGCCCATCTACAACAATGTTCAGCAGCAGCAGCAGCAACAAAGATCTCGCGATGTCTTCAGTCCGGCAAGAACTGAAGCGCCAGCAGCAAACACGTTCAATTCACAGCAGCAACAGCAGAACTTTGGCACTCAACAAAACCAATTTGCAGGAGCAACAAAGCCGGTGAGTGACTTAGAAAATAAGAGTTGAAGTAAAGTAAAATATTATTTTTGTATTTAGTCCTAAAACCAACACCATCCATTTTATTTTATTTTATTTTTTTTTATTTAATTTAATTAATCGCTTAATGCAAATACCATATAAGTAAGTCCTGATGAATTTCGCAAAACGTACCAAAAATCTTAAACAAGTTACTCAAGATCAGCAATATTATTACGAATATTTTCATATGTGCATCACGCAAATTGGCCCACTAATTTTTGTGTTATTTCCATATCGAATTGACCTTTAACTTTATTACTCATTCGCCTCATTGAGCAAGCCCCTGAATGGCCAATGAGTAATACTCAAATAAACTGGTCACTGCTAATTGTTAAAACACCTATTTACCACGAGTAATATCCAAATTAATGGAATGCCTCAAATCAAGTCAACTGTCTGACAAGCTGTTTTCGCGCGGAAGTACATAAAGATATTTTTAAACCAAAATCTTTGAGCGAGAGTGTTCGATTCACACATTAAACCGAACATTGAATGCATTCACCAAGTGCAACGTCTAAAATTAGGCACTTGCAAAGGCCAAACACGAATTTTGAACTTGAGGCGATTGGCAAGCGAGAAAATTCATGGGAAAATATTGTACAAATTTAAATAAACATGTTGGGAAAACAATGATGACTAGCAAAATCTAAACTAAATATTTACATTTTGTTCCATACATTTTTGTGTACAGACCAACGTTGGCTCGCTCTACATAGCTCCTTTGGCCCAACCCACAGAGCCACAGGCTCAGCGAATCCTTCTGCAGCAGCAGCAGGCATCTGCCCGGGATTCCCCGATGCGCCAGTTGCCACAGCAGCAAGGATCGCCACAGCAGCAGCAGCAGCAGCCGCAGGCCAACCAGCCGATGCGATGGCTCAGTTCCCAGCCGGCCAGCAAGGAGCAGGCTCCCTGGGCTCGTCCCGAGGAGAACGGTAACGTCCTGCCCTCCACTCTGCGACAGACCACTCCGGCACCGCAGCCCCAAGTCGTACCTCAATCGCAGCCACAGCAGCAACAGCAACAACAGCAGCAGACATCCTTCTACCAGCCACAGTTGGTCCAAGGAAATGGCTTTGGACAAACTCCGATTTCGGTTGCTTCTATCAGTCAGCACAATTTTGGATCAAATCCCCAGCCAGGAGGACTGCGTTTGCAGATCAATTTGAACACCAATGGCAGCAGCAATAATGCAAATCAAAGTGCTCCAAGGGTAAGTTCTAGTTTTTGAAACTTATCTTAAGATTAGGAAATTTGCTTAGGAAAATTATAATTATAAAAATTATAAAAAAGTATTTTAAACACAATCAGGTTTTGGTTTACCTTTTTATAATTTTTGTAGAAGTATAGGTTTTATTTTGTATATGATAGGGCAACGTATTTAGCAGCTTACAAATTTAAAACTCAAATTATTATATAACTCCGTCTGTTCAAAAGTCTTGGTACTTGAATTGAGTATTTCAAATATAGTCAGCTTTGTAGCTTTACTTATTTTTATTCTTTAAATAATGTGTCCTATTTAAGTTACAAAATTTATGTATGAAGCAGAGATAATAATTAATTTTTATTTTATTATTTTAATTTTTAGGAGCGTATCATACCCATAACCTTAGAGCAGACGCCGACCTATGCCGCAGCCCAGCCCAACTTTGGTGGTAAGTCTTTAAGAGAGAGCCTCTTGCTTTTATGTGTTCTGTACGATATGTGTGGCGCTTTCCTAAAAACTCCTAAATGTTTGTGACTAAAACCCCACGTAGTTTGTTCCCACCCAAAACCCAAATATCCCCGTGCACTCTCCGCTCCAATGGAATGACTCTCCACCTGTGTATGATTTTTCCCAAAATCCCTGCTCTCGTCCAAAATGTGTGACTCTCCAATTTTCTACATTACCATGTATCTATGTATACTCTTTCTTTCCCACGAAAGCGCCTGCAGGTCACATAATACGCTCAGCTAATCAATTTGTCGATCAAGGTTACCAAAATTACCCAGCTCAAGGTCAGCGAGTCCTGTCGCCCACCCAGCAGCCACCCACCAGTGCCAACAACATGAACAACACCAATGGTAATGGAAATGGTAATGCCACCAGGATAATCCCCATTGCAATCGAAGGAGGACGCGGCGGACCAGTTTCCCAGTCGCCGGTGCTGCTGCAATAGTAAGTAGACTTTTGTTTGCAGTGGATTATTGGCTATCTTTGTGCTTTACCAAACACTAAACAATTGGCCCGCACTAATGCGTATTAATTTTGTGCTTTTCTACCAACTAAACCGACTATTTAGTGCCAATTACAATTTGTATGTGCACCAGTGTCCGCTCGAGGCGGAGATACTCTACCGAAAGAATCGTCTCAGGTAGTTCTAGATCACTGTGCTCTCAAACAACATCCATCGTTCATGCCATGCATTATTAAATGTTGTCATGAAACCAAGAGTATAGCAGAAAAACTAGTGGTTCCATTAAACGTCAGATAAAGCATTTTAAACCATATTCCAATCAACTAAATAAAAAAAGTATTTTCAAATAATTGTTTAAGCCTAAGGGAATCAGTAAAGACAAAGTAGTATATTTAGATGTTATTAATTCCGTATATGTATGTAAATTGTAACAAAATTTGATAAAATCTATGTTAGTTTAAATTCTCCCTTTAAAATGACGGACAAATGATTGTTATCAATAAAAATATTCTGTTTCAAGTTTATCTATTTATTAAAAATGTTTAGAGCATATTTTTCTTTTCCATATTAGAAATAAGTAAATATTGTATTTAACCTCTCATTCACTGCATTCGCATACTGGCTTGAAGTACAATTTCGTAAATTTTTGCAAAATTTGATTAGACTTGGCTTCGTTTAGTCATCACAAATCCAATCCAAATCGAGCCTAACCATTAATCCAAATGTTTCGTTATTGCACAAAACAAAATTGTTGTAATTTGGTTATAATTTCAATACATCTTCGACGGCAAGCTAACCAACAACCTAACCTAACACACGCCTATATCTACTTGCAGCGATCCACGCTCACCGCCCATCCAATCGAAATCGTTTAGAATATTGCAAAAGATAACCGACACCGTGGACGATGGCAGCGGGCAGCATGGTAATGGCGATTTGCGGCAGGACTCGCGGCAGGACCTGCAGCAGACGCCCCAGGAGGCGGAGTTGCAGCGGCCGCAGTTTGCCCGCCAGATGAGTGCCCAGCAGGCCAGGAATAGTCCGACCATCGAGCAGATGCGACGCCTCCAAATCGCCCAGGATCAGCAGAACAATCATCAGCAGTCGGGTACGCCACTAGCTTGGTCCCCGCAAGGTGAGATCCGATAGGTTGTCCTCATTGCCCCTGGTCCATCCTCAGATCCCTCATGTGCATATCACCGTATCCATCGGTGGGTAAGAGTCTGGTCGCGGTGAAAGTGCCTTATCCTTGGGTAAACTTGGGAATCTATACTAATAAAGCCGCTTTGAGCCACAAGAACACCTTTTGGTTGACAAAAACTAACAAGCTTCCTGTGTCAGTCCTGAATAGATTTACAAGTATTGGTGCCACTTAATTTTGCAGCACTACTAAGTAGAAAACTAATAATTAAAATTGTTAAAATGCCGATTTATCAATTTAACTTAATCTAATAAAAATAATGTTTTTTTTTCAGGTAATGGCGTCTCAGCTCAGAATCGATTCACACAACAACGATATGGTTAGTAAATGAATGTGTTTGTCTTTCGATCTACTTTAGAGAGAAGTACAAGAAAAAATACATTTGGTTTTGTTTGAAAATAAAAAAAAGCTCTTTTTTTTAAAACCAGAAATCAGCACATATTAAACAATACATTATTTTTCTATAGATACACCCCAACAACATCAACAGCAATATGTGCCGCCAAGTGAACAGCAAGCTCCGGAACCCAAAAAATACACCGGCAGCGCTATACCCAGTCGATCATTCAAAATTCTACAGGCAATGACAACACCTGAAAATGCCGGTAAGTAAAGCTGTGTCAGCAACTCAGTGTCCCGAAAAAAAACACTTTAAAGGAGCATTCGTTCTCGGAAATTTAATTAGTTACCAGTTTTGAATCCAATACATACATCAGACAGAAATCATGGCTGTATATATACACTCAGAATCCATTGAGCATTACTAACCCTAACGATCACACGCTCATCCAAGACACAAGCACATGGAGCATTGCATCAAGGATCGTAATTTTAATGAAAAACCCTTTTTGAGAGATTTCACCTTTTTTTGGCTGTATGGTGTCCAGACAATAGTTTGACTTAATCCCAATGGCATTTGATATTAACCTTGAGCATCCCACAGAGCCACCATTTTGCATTCCACATGCGCCACTTACTTGTACATAGCTTGCTTAACCATTTAATCAATCAATTAAATCAAACAATCAATCAGATCGGATTTGATTGGAGCAATTTGACAAAAAGGATCACATACAAATAACAACATTATGTTCGCACTCTCACCGTGTCTATTTCTCTTTTTCTTCTTTTATATTTGATAACCGTGTACCACAAAATCGACCTCAGACCATAAAATTCACACCGAGCTGGACTCGGATTTGGAAAATGTTGAACTGAACGAAACCCCAAATATTAATAATAACAACAACGGAAATACTGAAAATAATAATAATAATAATCATAATAAGATTAACAATAAAACCAATAAACGTCATAGCTACACATCAGCCACACCAACACCTACACCTACACCCCCACCACCACCACCATCCTGCACAGAACCCACCACCCACTCATCAAACTCATCCCTCAATTCGGATAGCTCTTCTACCCCGCAGACCCCTCGTTCGCAGTCGGTGCCCCCGCATTATCCCTATGCCTATGGCTACCCATATCCCTGGTACATGCCTCCTCCTCCTCCTCCTCCGTCAATGAATAGTGACGCTGTGCCTTGGCCATATCCCTATTCATATCCCCCGCCGCCACAATCGTTGGTGGATGGCAAACCGGCGGAGGGATTTCCCCCGTACCCATATTACTATCCCTATTATCCACCACCCATGCCACCCTATGGACAACAGCCGGGTGAATCCCCTGGCTATCCCCAGTACCATGCCATGCCACCCTATGGCCATCCGTATCCCTATCCAGTGGCACCCAGTTATAGCCAGAGTTCCACCGAGGAGAGCAGAGCCAGCAGTGTTCTGCCGGACATTATCATCACGCCCAGTACCGACGATATTCCCTCGCAGGTGATCATGCAGCATCACATCCGAGTGGAACCCCGAGAGCCGCCGAAACGGGCGCACTCCGTGGAGATCGAGGAGCTGGTCAGCAAGCCAAAGGCCCGGAATATCTGCACCAACAAGCACCAGGTCATCGATGTGCTGAGCCAACGTTTGGCGAGCATCAACAAAATTGCCAGTGGAAACACCCAGGCCAATCTCTCCAAGCAATTGCACAAAAACTATGCAGGCGAGCAGTCCAAGGAGCTGGGCGAGAGATCACCCAGCGAGAATGCCTCCAATTCCGACAGCGAATCGGAGGAGGAGAGCAGTGATGAGGACGAAGAGGATACCCCCAAGCTTGGTGCTCGTCCAGCTCCCTTGCAGTCCATCAAATCGGTGACCAATGTCCAAGTCTACAAGGGTAAGACCTTGGAGCAGCATCTGGATTCCGAGAGCAGTGAGGACGAAGATGATGTGACCACGGCGGATGAGATGTACGATGAAGAGGAACAGATCGAGGAAGAACAAGAGGAGGGCCTGGTCGAGGAAATGGAGGATGACTACATTGTAGAGGAGGATCTGAGTGTCATCTACGAGGAGGAGAGCGAACTGGAACGCAGCAGTGAATACGCCAAGACAGTCATCCGAAGGGATGACTCCAGATCCACCATAGTCGATGATATTGAAAAGCAAATCGAGGAAAATGATGATGATGACGATGAGGAGTCCAATTCGGTAACAGTTCGACTGCCACTTCGCTTCTCCTTCAGCCGCAGCTCCAATGATGAAAACATCGCCACCGTTGAAGTGGGCAATACCACTCAAATCGAGGAAAAGCAACCCAGCATTGTCAGCACGTTCAGTGTGGCCAAAGTGGAAAGTGAGGATGAAGACGATGACTGTGAGGTCAGTGTGACCATCAGTTTGTCAAACTCTTCGCGTTCAAACTCAGTGGAGAAGTCAACGCAGCCGTATAAGCCCTCCAATGCGTATCCCGTGGAGGAGATCAGCACACCCCTTAAAGCCAGTGAAGAAGATGTCTCTGCTTCATTCTCACTAGGCATGCGTAATAAATTCACAAGCGAAACAATAGCTAATGATCTTACCAATAATATTTCCCAAAATAAACCAAAGGAAAACACCGCAGAAGTAAAGGAAGTTGCCAGCTCCCCAAAAGAAGAATTCGATTTCTTTGCCACTTTAATGGCCACCAAAATGCAGGCTCAGAAAATGATGGAGCAGTCCAAGAATTTCTGGAAAACTCCTGAATCTAAGCCAGTGGAGGAAGCAGCTGGAACACCAAAACTTCGATCCAAGGAGAATATATCTGCGGCCAAGTCACCAAGACCCATGTCTGGTGATATGTCCAAGACTCAGGCTTCCCTGGAGGCGGCCAAAAATAGCTTCTGGTCTACCTTTGCCACGACCTCCAAAGAAAAAGAACCTGAAGTCGAGGAGGAGGAAACTGAGGAAGTTGACTTTTGGGCCAGCTTAGATAAAAAAGAATCCATCGATGCGGAGGATAAGCAGTGGACCAAGAAAAAGAAGACCGTAACCTATACTCCCCTGAAAAAAGAGTCAGTCACTAAAGTGGAGCACTGGACAACAACGCTCAGGGCTCAGATGGAATCACTTCCTGTTCCTCAAAAAGCTGAGGTGCACTTTGTAGTTGAGGAGAAACCTAAGGAAATTGAGCAACCCCAAGAGCAGGATCAGCGTGAAGAAGAGGATTTCTGGGCCTCGGTAAACCCAACCAAGGTGGAAAACACAGTAAGCTCAAGCTGGGCACCCACAACTTACAATTCAGAGCCGCAGAATGAACCGGAAATTGATATCTGGGCTGCTCAGGAAGTGACAGAGGAACCAACCCAAGAAGAACAAGATTTCTGGGCAGAGGCCGAAATTGAATCAACTACCAGCTACCAAGATGAAGAGAAACCCAACGGGTATACATACGATCCAACTAAATATCCCGAGGAACCTCGAGAAGTGGATACCGATGAAGAGATTGATTTCTGGGCCGAGATCGAAGCCAAGCGCAAGCCAGGCGAAGACGATGATGAGGATGTCACGTTCCATAAGTCAGCCACCTTTTGGGCCCGCAAAGAACGCCAGAATTCGGTGGAGGAGACACCTTACAAACCCGTCGAGATCAAGGCTTTTAGGGCCAAGTTACCCGACGAAGCAGCTGTGGAGATCGATGTATGGGCCACTTTGGAGGCAGCCAGGGGTCACGAACCCGAAATCGTGGATCCCGTGGTGGAGGAGGAAAAAGTTCTCGCCGAGCAATTCGAGGAACTCGAACACGAAAGTTCTGATGAGGAGGAGGAGGAGGAGGAGGAGCAAAATGAAGAGATTATGGAGAAACCCCAGGCAGAGATCCCCGACAGCAATCTAAGCCACATGGACACCATGTCCCTGGCTTCGATGCACGAGCCAGCCACCGTCTACACCTGGGCTCCTCCTCCGCAGGACACCAATGACAATGAGGAGGAAACCGATTTCTGGGCGGACATGGAACAGGAACGCTCCAAGAAGGAGCAGTTCGAGGAGGCCGAACAGAAACGTCAGAACTACCGCCAAGCCATGGCCTTCTTCAACACCTCAATCGATGGTCAGCAGACGCCGCCGCAACAGAACGCCAGTCCCAATCGCAGTATTGTGATCCTGGAAGTCGAGGAGCCACAAGAAGTGGACTTGGGACCACCTGGTGAGTACCAGTTAGTGGGCGAGGATGGCCTCATCGTGGAGGAACATAAGCAAGCAATAACCGAAACCGAAGAAGAGGAGCGAGGAGCTGCAACTCCCACAAACATGGAGCCACAACTACCAGAGGTCTATGTGGAACCCGAGCCGGAAGTTAAGCGCCTGCCCAATGGATTACCCGATCTGGAGGTGGAGAAGTTCAGTGACGCGCCCAAGATTTCGGTGCGTGATCGGATTAGTGCTTTTGAGGTCATACCCACGTCGGCAAGTGATGGCTCCAAGGGCTTGACCAAGCAATCCCTGTCCGTGGACAGTGCTTATGGCAAGGGAACTCTCTCCCGCAACAGCAGCACCCAGCGATCCGAGTCAGAGATCGAGGAGGATGACTCCGGGGTGACGGACATGAACCGTCAGCTATCCGAAACCGACACCGAGTCGGAGAGCTTCCCGGAGCTGCGCAAGATGACCAGCTACCAGCGGGCGGCCACACATTCCAGGCTCTTCAAGCTGCTGCAGGACGAGAACGATGTTCCCGAGGCGGGAGCCCAACCGGCCGATGAGTTCCAGTTGAAACCCAGCCGCAGGAAGATCGTGCACAATGTGTCCATCACAAGGAGGCAGAATCCTGGAGCCCTCAATGATGCGGAGACCATGACGCAGCGCAGGGAACGCCTTTCGCTGCCGCTTCGCAAGAACACCAGCATCGATGCGGACAATCCATCGACGCCAAATAGTCCGGCCTCACCCATTATGGGACCTTCGGCCAAGAACCAGCGCGTGGTGAGCGACAAGCTGGTCAACGAACTGGTCCAGAGTCTGCTCCTCAAGAGCGACAGCACGCACTTGAGGCATCTGCCCATGGAACGCCTGCAGGCGGCCGCCAAGAGAGCGCTGGTGGAGGAGATGGACTCGGCGCAGGAGAACAGCTCGCTGGACAGCACACCGGCGCCCACGCCCAAGCAGGACAAGGAGTACTCCGACTACTACAACAGCTGGTGCGAGGCCAGCGGGGATGAGGCGGTGCCCTCCAAAAGCTTCCGTTCGCTGCAGGATCCGCGTCGTAGTCCCTGGACAGTGCGTTGTCCGCGGGTGCTCAGCTCGAAGACAATCAACCGGGATTTGGCCCGGGTCACAGAGTCACCGGAAATCGCCAATGGTCGGGGCAGCAAGAGTCCGGAGTGCTTCCGCCAGAACTCACACTCACACTCACAGTCCCGGGAACGATCCGTGAGCAGTTGGCGCAGAGTCTAGGATAGGGCAAAGGATTGCCTATTGTACATAACAGGGCGGGTCTATAGTCTTTAGCTGGGATGTGGGACCGGTTCAAATGGGAGATCGAATCTCGCCAGGAGAAGCCCATAAATTCGAACGACATAAAAAGCGAACTCAAATCGACTTGGTAATACCCTACTTCTGGTTAAAGTATAGCCAGTATTAAGACGGTAAAGCTTGAAGCTAGTCCATTTCCGAACCGGATTTCACTCCCGAACTTTTGGTAACATTAAGCACCTTCTGCATTTGGCCATGATAATCACTGCCCCTGGGAATGGGTGATATAATAGAGCCAGTTATTGCATTTCTCATCACTATCATCCCCCATCATCCAGCATTGTACATTATGAATATCGAATACACTCAATACACTATTAAAACTAAATCTAATTAAACATGTAAATAAACCAATTGAAACCAATGAAAGGAAATCGTTCATTCGTTCGTTCGTTTGTTACCTCAGTAAAGCGCAAAACCAAAACAAAAAAACCAACCAAAATCATTTTCTAAAACTACATGAGTATTTCAAAATTTGTAAACAGTAACTCATGAAATCGAACCAAATAATAACAAGCATATAAAACTGAAAACAAAAAATCTATCAAACGCACCAATAAACAACAAAATAAAAACCAATTTCATCTCAACTCAATGATTTTGTAAAACTCGTTCAAAATCCTAAGGTACCTAAAAATTGCAATTTTATTAAAAAACAAAACAATAAACAAAAATTACCCAAAAACAAGTTTTAACTAATTGAATGTTTTCATTATATTCCAAAAATTGTCCTCTATCTATGTATTTACTTTTATTTTCGCTGCTATTTGACTTTAATTCTGTGTGCCGTATTTCTTTTTAATTTGTCCATAAAAATATTTGCGATAGAATTTAAAATAAATCCAACACAGGTTTGTATGCAAACAAATGATGAACAGTTTAAAGTCAAAATTAGTAATTTAAATGTTTAACATTTTCCACCCCACAATGTTAAATGAAAGCAAATATGTTTAGAGACTCTAATCATCGCAAATATTTTTATTGAATTATTGTAGTTCCTTTCCCAAATGCTTCCCCTATAAACTTGAGCTTGGAGAGCAAACTCCACCTTGCAAAGAACAACGAATGAAGATTACTTTTTTGTTGTTGTGACCATAAATAAATACAATAAAAATAATTGAGTGAAAAAGCATAAAATGGAAAATTGTACAATATAACTTGTCGAAAAGTCGTTCGTTACATTAACCATTCATGAGTTTACAAATGCATAATTAAATGTTTCTTTCTCTTATACTCAATTAACTTGTTTTATACACACAATAAGAAATATATACATATTTTTAACAAAAATTAATCGTTAACTTTAATAATGACAATGAATGGCTTTTACCCCAAAACTTAAATTGAATTGAACTGACTTGAATTGAATGAACAAAGCAAACAAAAGTTGAACAAAAAAGGTGAAGTTTTCTCTCAAAATTGATTTGGCTGCCTGGCATTTGCACTTTCTTAGTTGCTGCTTCAGTTTTTTATTTATTATATATTTATTTATTTATTGATTTACTTTTGACGTTTTCTTTATATGTAAGTCTGAACCTGGATCAGTGTTCATGGTCAAGTCAAGACTTGAAAGTTTCCACAATTTAGTGTTAGCTTTATCTGTTTGTTTCTGCTTGCCAAAGTCACTCCAAAGTAACACTCTTCTCGATTTGATCTTTTTCAGGACCTGGACAATCGGATCTATAATTATTTCTCAACGCCATAGAAATCAATTATAGCAACTCAACAGCAGCAAACAGAAAACGAAACTGAAAATCAATCAGATTGCTTGTTATAGTTATCTAGTTTAAGTACCAGACACTCTAAGGATCGCCACAATCAAATAACTTGGGAACGGGAACAAGTTTTTAGTAAAATTTCTTTACACTAACCAACACCATTGTAGCTGAAGAGGAAAGTTTGTTTGTTTAACGCGATTTGGTAGCAGCACTAAAACCAAACAAAACAATTCTAACACAATTACGAAGCAAATAGCGAAAGCGAATATTTACTAATCCTAAACGTTAAGATGAACAATGCAGGTGCAATGAGGTAACAACGAAACGAAACAAAATCTAAGAAACCGACTATGCTTGATATGTATCCGGATAACACGAAAGCGCACATCAAACACGACTAATAACATATTATACAATATTTTTGTTACTTGCGAACATTATAATTTCATTCTTGAAGATTCTTTTATGTTTTTCATCAATATTTATTCATTTACTCAATTCGTATGCATACGAATGTTCTTTAAATTTAAATATTTTTGATTATTATTATTTGGTATATATATAAAATATATTTTGTGTTGTATAATTTTTTATGCAATAAACATTTTTAGTAAATAAAGAGAAGTAGCGTTTGGAAGGTTTTGTATACAGTTTGAAGCTTTGGCATATTGGTAAGAAATTATACGTAAGAAGCTTATAGAAAATTCGTATAGGCAAAGAGAAGCCAAGTGTAGCAAAAACTTTTTATCCAGTATAGTTTAGGTTTAAATTCAGTGTAAATTCGACATACATGTTATAATATCTTTGTTTAAACCGAGGTACATGGAATAAGTATTTAAACCTCTCATATTACTTATTTCTAATCAAAAACACCCAGTAGTATATATGTATATATCAATAGTTCATTGTTCGGACTTGCTGATTGATGTAACGCCAACAAAACATTTGGAATCTCAGCTACAAGCGTTACAGTCAACAAACATTTACATCTAGGTTATATCGTTATATTGCATAGCCACATAATTCTAATAGTCTGACAAGCATTTTTAACATTAAATACATACCTATAAGTATGTTAATAGTTTACGTATTTTATATGTAAATACTTTTAACAGTACGATTCGGTAGTTAACTTTGAGATAATTTTCATTTGTACAACAAATCTCATTTGAGATCAGAAATATAAAAGGCTCCAAAACTAATAGAGATAGTATTTGGAAAACAAGGGCAACTAAAGTCAAATGTATGTTTGTATAGTTATTGTTTACAATATTGCTTGGCTAGGTAACTGTTTGCTAAATGTGTATGACATACCATTTAAGTAGTTGGACTGTCAGCCTGTACTTCCATAAGTTCTTGCACAATCCGATACTCATGACAGTCTGGACATAGCAAACGACCATTGGAACGATTTGAGCGCTGAACCTTCTCGTGGCAAACGATGTGAACAAGTTTGAGGTTCTTCAACGAGAATATTTCCAAGAAATACTCCAGCACAGAGATGTCGACCACTTGCTTCTTGTGAAGTGAGCACTTGCGCTGCGGATTGCTAACAAGGTCCTCCACATTGACCAACATGGCGGGCAGAATCGTGCGGCATAGTTCAATTTGGTGGTCCAGGTTCCAGACCTGGAACAAAATGAGATTCTCCCGCGAGGCATACGGATTGATGGTATGCTGCATGGAGCAACAGTTGCCATTCTCGGAGAAGGCGCCCTGGCAATAGAAATCACCCAGATCCGAGCACAACGACACTGACCACTCGTCGAGTATGCAGTTCTCCTTGGTGTACTCCTTGATCACCTGCCTCAGTCTCTTGCTGGGCAGACTGCCGGCGTCCGTTTCCTCCTCGCCCAGCTGCTGCTGCAGGAACTTGTGCTTTTGCTGGCACTTCCTGTCAAACATCATGGAGAAATAGTCGCAGCCGATGAGCAGGTATCGAAACTGCTCCAGCACCGAGTTAATCACCTGCCGTGCCTTGGCATTTTGACGGTACAGGGGATTGCGGGTCAGCTCCTCTTTGGCCTTATAGTAGTAGCCGCGCACCCGTGTCTGAGCCCGCATGGCCATGGCCTCCTCCTTCGAGTGAAAGCGTTCCTCTCCGCCCTCGAACCACTCCACGTGCTCGGCCTTTAGGCTGAGGTGGGCCTTGGTGTTGTCGAGGACGCGGCGGTGCTTCTGGTGCTCATACTCCGTGATCATGCGGCGGAACTTCTCCGGATGCTGTTCGATAAAATCGTAGAATATATCGGCCACCTTCAGCAGTGGCGATTGCTGCCTCATTTTCTCAAATTCAAAGTCCGCATCTAAGAATGATAACAGTGATAAGTAAGGGACTGAAATTGTAATCTCATTCGAACTCACCTGTTGTGATAACAGCATCCGGTCCAGCCGCAATGAAAAGAGTTTGGGCGGGCAGGCTATCCAAGTACTCGTCATCGGACACTTCAAAGCCATCGGACGCCAAATACAAATGCAATTCGAGCAGCTAGAAGAAACAAATTGAATTAGATGAACTGCCCTTTACATGGCCCAATTATAACGAGGCCAGGGTGACGGAGTCTCGCCCGAATTCCTGGTTCAGTGGCCTTCAGCATGTGTTTTTTTGACTGGGCAAGGACGGGTGGATGCAACAGGTTGTTAGCTCCTAGCACAGGACATGCGCAATGGTCGTACGTTGTGGCATTGAAAGAGAGCCAAACAAACGCGGAAGCCACTGCCAGGGACGTGGCCTTGAAACTGCCAGGGACAGGGACTTGCTGGCAAAATAAGAGTGGGTGGATGGCACTCTGCGCGCTTTTACGCAGGAGTTTTATCCCGTTTTTCTTACCGGAAACTTGCTGTTGGCCTTGGTTATTAGCATTTCCAGAGAATTGGCTCCAATGCCGTATTTTCTGGTCCGCTCGTTATCAGTAACCTTGTAGCCGCGCATTGGAGCACCTGCTGTTTGCCTGGATTCGGATGAGTTCACATCCTTGACAGCCACTCCTAGTTTCTGGCTGCTGCTGCTGTTGTTGTTCTTGGGACTGCTGCGTGTCGTCGGAGCCATGATTGCATCTCTAATGTAGTTGAGCATCGTGCTGGCTCATAGTAAAGTCAACTTTGGAGTGAAGTCCTTGCAGCAAGTTTCCTTTTGAGCGGACAAAGCAAAATAAATTAAGTGGCCAGTGTTGGGTAAGGGAAGATTATTTTTGTGTGCTGGACAGCTGCTTGTACGAATTCAAGCTGCGTGGAAATTCAAGCCTCAAATAGCCAAAGATTTAATGTATATATTTCAGTTTAAAAGATCTTCAAACGTTTGTAATCAACTCGTTACAGCACTATAGCTCCCATAGGCCCTAAAGTATAGTTTCAGGTTGACCGAAATCTGACTAAACGGCTGACTAACCTAAGCTAACAAAAGTTTCATTGATAAAATAGTTAAATTTAGCTAGAAAATAGCACGCACTTCAATCAACACTCGACTTGCCACCTCTATTGACGGTTTTTAGCGTTTTCCAACACCACTTTCTGCATTAGAAAACAGCTGTTCGGGCGAATAGTTTTTTTTTGTGAGAAGTTCTTAAGGAAAAACTTCAACAAACGTAGTGTTAGTGTACCATGAACTGAGCTGCGGGCTCCGCGTAATCCGTACGCCCCCCCGGCACCGCGAACCGAGATGAATCTGCGGCCGCGCTGCCGAAAGTGGCTGCCACTGGCCACCCAGCAGCTTCGACTGCGGAACCTGGCGCGAATTCAGGGATTCAATATTGTGTCCGGGCCGCAGGAACGTTCGTTGGAGCAGGTGGAACCGGACGATGTGCTCCTCTACTACACTCTGCACACGGACAAGGACAGCGAGGCATTCTACACCAGCGAAAAGCTGCCACTGCGGCACCAGCAGCAAAAGTGGGCGGAGATCTGTGCGGATGACGAGGCCTGGCGGAAAACCAATGCGCAGTGTGTGTGCGTCAAGGTCTGGAAGCATTTTTCGGCAGAGAGGAGAGATGGCCAACCGGCTGAGACTGACCACAGGACTAAAGAGATGTGCGGGTATCTACAAAGCCTGACTTACAACCTAAACCTCCCTAATACTTCGCCTGTTTGCAGAAGGTCCCAACTAACGCCCAGCAGGCTGCCACGCCCACCCGAGCTGCTCTTCAGCTGGGGCGTTTACTTCTCCGGCCTCATACCCCTGTCACCCCTCACCCTGGCTCAGTGTGGCCCAAACTGTCTGGTTTTCCAGTTAAATGGCGAGCAGTTTGCCTCGCCGTCGATGATAAGCGAACAGGGTTTGCAGTCGCAGCTGCATTTGCACTATCAAAACTATGCGGCTGATGAGGAGCGGGAGGAGCCGCAGGATGAGGGCATCAACTCCCCGGCCGTCAGTCGCAGTTCCAGTCCCGTGCTGCGGATGAGCACCATGCGTTATGCCCAGCTAAAGTGCCAACAGCAGGAGATCCGGCGCAGCATCAACCTGGAGAAACTGCTTATGCTACAACGTCTGCAGCGTTTGCAGCAGCAGAAACAACGTCAGATGACAGAAATCTGCAGGGAAATCGCCCGTCTTAGTGTGCACTGTGTGACTAAAAACGAACTGCGCCTGAAGCCCCGCACCACATCTCTTTCGGGGGACCACTCCGCCCACCATCACCATTCCATGGGTCGCGCCCTGAGCGTGCTGCTTGCCGAGCAGCAGCAGATCGCGCCCCTCACGCTTTACAAGGCCCAGCAGCTGACCAGAAGGATCGAAGCGCTAAGCAGCCAGAAACGACTGCTACAAGCGGAACGGGAGACGTTTCGCCAGCGCAACGAGCGGGCGCGTCAACGTCTGGAAGAGATGCGGGAACAACGCGAGGCCCTACAGCACCAGCTTCATTTTCAGCTACATAGCCTGGAGTCCGAGCGCCTGGAACTGCGCTCCTTGGCACCCCAACATATTGCACAGCGAGATCAAAGACGACAGATAGTTCGGCAGGTGAGGGAAAGAACGTCAACGCTTAACAAGTATAAATAATAACTACCAATAACTACTTTATAAAGGTGGAGCGACGAATGTCCACTCTGGTTCTGGAGCTACAGGAGATCTACAACATCAAGAACGTGGGCGGACAGCAGTTCAGCATCTGCGGCATCGCCTTCCCCCACATGGAACAATATACAAGCGAGTCCCGCCAGGCGGCCAACGCACAGCTGCTGGAAAACGTCTCGCCGCTGGCGGTGAGTGCGGCCCTAGGCTACGTGGCCCATTTGGTGCAGATGCTAGCCATCATCATGGATCGGCCGCTGAGGAACCGAATTGTATACGAGCCATCGCGGGCAAGGATTGTGGACGATATCAAGGAGCTGACCTACACCACCAGGGAGTAAGTGCAGCCATTTTCATGAACCTCCTAAATGAATTCTCTAAAACATATGAATCTCATTACAGGTTTCCCCTGTACACGCGCTCCATTTTGCCGTCGCAGCAGACCAAGTATGCCATTTATCTGCTGCGCCAGAACGTTTCCCAGCTGTGTTTCGACATCACCGGTCACTGCGATCTGCGCAATACCTTTGGCAATCTACTGGAGTTGTTCAGTACTCTTCGCTACATCGAACGAACGCAGAGGGATGAGAGCGACGAACGGGAAGGGGATAAAGTGGATGCTGGTGGTGGAGGAGCACGCCTGGCCAACGGCCTGACTGCACCGCACCTCTCGCAGTCGCATTCGTCGGTGGACATAAACCACGTGCCACTGCCGACCAGCGCCAATGCGGTCAAGGATGCGCTGCTCCAGCAGCTGCTGCCTCCGGGCGTGAGTCAAGCCCTGGCCATCGAGGGCTATGCGTCAACCCAACGGTAATATAGTTGTTATTATCATAAATATATATAGTTGTTGAAATGACTTAATTTATGAATCATTAGCTCAATTTTTTCTTATGTATAAATTGCATCAGGCAACGAAAAATTTTATATTCTTAAACTGGGAAATTTTAAAAAAAAAACTTTAAATTAACTATTTAATATCTTGCAGCATTTGTCGTTCGGTGGGCTCCTATTCGGACGGTGAGGACGAATTTCGGCCCCGGCTGGAGCACAATTATTCCAATTCGGACTCCAACATAACGCTGCAGACGGAGCGTAGCTGAGCTAGTGCAGCTTATCCAAATATCTAATATCCAAGAAATCAGCAGCCTGCTCTGGCGGCTGTCATTGTGGATTGGTCCCGTATTAGTTGGAAATAATTTGTATACTTTTAAATTATGAAAGTCAACGGTAAGGTCAAACTTCAAACGCGTCCACTGCGGGCATATTATTTTTAGTTGTTTAAGATCTCTGTGTAAATTCCCGTTCATTGTTTGTTTGCTATTGTAAGCTACGAATAAACAATTAATATTTTATATACGTAAAATTACCAATTACTTTTCTTTCTAAGATTTATTAATTAACTACATTAATAGTTTTAGTTGTTTATACAACATATGAACGTTCGAATGTGCCGCCAATTAGTGTTGAAAAGTTTGTAAAGCAATTGTTGCTTCATTACATAGGTGGTAATTTTTTTAATTGAATAATTCAGAAGTTGTACAGTGTCTTGTTATAACCTTTTTTATTTTTATGGTGTTATAGTATGAATTAGAGAGATTTTATTTATATCCAAAATCATAATTCAAACAGCCACGACTTGGCCAGTGTTGCACACCGCTGTGTTCCGTTAACAGTACCCTGTAAAGCCAGCTGATTATCGTTTGGCCAAAATTATTTCGCTGGCAACTTTCGTCCGGGATTTGGAAGTTTTTCGGGCGTCATCCTGGCTAATAATAAATAAAAAATGTGCTGGCAGAGGCCGAAAGCGGGGCCAGAAGTAGTGCAATAATCGTTTTGATGAGTGACAACGCGAAAAGCTTAAAATTCGAGTGGCTGATGAGGTGTGAGAGTGTGTGTGTGCTTGGCCCGGGCCTTGGCCTTATATTTATCGAATTCGTATCAATTAAAACGTTTAGCAATAAAAAGCACTTGGTGACGATTGAGTAGCCGGCAACTGTATTCGACTGATAAGCGGACTGACTGTTGGAATTCCACTACGGGGAATGCCTGTGATTTATGCCTTTATATTGTTTACCCTACCTGTTTAGAGCTCAAACAAAAAACTCAGGTGTGATAAGGTGATTTTTACACCATAATTGCTCAATGGAAACGTGGCAATAGAGTTGAAAAAACGTACTCAGCATTTACTTTTATTTTGGGTAATAAGAAGTAAATATTAGTGTGAAGATAAGTGCATTTCTAATTAAGTGTGAAATAAGTTCAATTCAGGCGCCAAAAGTCAACATCTGCCTACGCTCTCTTAGTTTGACTTAAGCTATCCGCTCTCTTAAACGCTCTCTTAACCTGACTTAAACTTAAGCTAACTACGCTTGCACTCTCTTTGCTCCGAGAAATGGCTGAGAACAATGTGCCGCTACGCGATTTCGACGAAGAGAGCGAAACAGACTCTGAGACGGAATTGCTCATACGCCGCGATGTCCCCAGCGTTAACAAAAACAACAGCAGTCACAGGGGCAGGCGGCGCAAAAGCTCAACGGGCTACAGCGGCGTCGACGCCGACGCCGGCATCGGCGCTGGCAGCTTTCTGGGCAATCTCTTCGGAGGCAACACTTTTGGCTCTGCCGCCGGCCAGATACGTTATAGAAATGAGCGGAGTCGCGAGCGCGCCAAAAACTCAAACGGCAGCTATAGCAGCATTTCGAAACTGGCGCAATTAACGCACACGTCAGCGGGCGTCGCGGGGGCCGGGACGGGAGCGGTCGGTGGGAGTGGCAGCGGTGGCAGTAATGGAATAACCACTGCAGAAAGTGCAGCTGCTGCGGCAGCTGCCGCCGCTTCTGGGGATCTCGGCAATGGCGGGACGCACAGCACGGTCGTCGATCCGGAAAACGGCTCCTCCACGGTTTTCTACCAGCACAATCGGCGGAAGAGCAAGAGCCGCAGCATTGGCAACGTCTGCAAGTTGTGCCTCTGCAGGTGAGTCCATTTTCGGAGCGATCCGTTACCCTCCGCCAACGCTGCGTATGCGCAACATTTCCATTTCACTACTGCAACAGTGGATGCGGGAGTTATGGGAAAGTAAATAACAAAACAACAGCTGTTCACTAGCCAACAAAACATTGCTAAAAATTTAGCCTTACACAGAGAAAACTAGCAAAAGTTGGAGGTATGAACTAAACCATATATTATTTAACCTTTTATTTTCCTGACCTACTAGCCCTGTCTTTTTTTGTAATACCTTAATTTTAAACACAGCTGTACACACATACAAATAGTTTTCATAATAATTCTATAAATAATTTTTAAATATTAAATATTTGCCAAAGAAATGGAGAGAAACATTGACCTCTGCCAGCCATTCTATCACATTCACATTTCAACAGAATTATAGCGAACAAGTTGTTGTTTCGCTTTTGGCACTTGGAATTTGTTTATTATTTTTTGGCCTGAGCAAAATCTTTTTGAGGCGCATATACATAATTGGTAGAGGTTTCTACGACGGAGTGAGCCAAATTTTGTTGTGTTGCAATTTTATGTTACTTTTAAATAGGATCTTTTACGAAACACATTTCCAAGAAAATGATTCTATTGAAGATGTATGGGCCACACATGACAAACACAATGAATGCATCTGTATACATATACGACGATTCCGAGATATATTTGTAATTTAGCTAATTAGAGAGGGAAACAGAAGAGAACTTTTGAGAAAGGCCGCACATGCGAGTCATGCGAACAAGCACACACGTCGTCTGTAAGTGGATCGGAGAAAGAAAATTAAAAACATTTCGGTTTCCGCGACGAGCTGCAAATCGATAAACGTGACGAGACCCCCACAGTCGTCTTTCAGGTCTGCGGGGAAGATTTGTACGAATGGAAAAAATAATAACAAAAACACGGCTATAAATAGTGGCCCAAGACAAGCGAGCGAGTCGGGTGACAAGGCAGAAAGCAAACTCAATAGTTGGACCCCCACATTTCTCTTCCAACACCCACTGAGCGTTATGGTGGAACTCTAATTGCCGCAAAACTTTGCCCAAAAACACACAACTCCACCCGTTACTTGTGCATTTTTAATCGATGTTTGCCGTGTGCCTTGAAACCAGATTGGTGGGCGAGAAAAAAAAAAAAAAATTCGGCCCAAGAAGTCACCAAGAAATGCTAAAAATTCCAAAACCAGTTCCCGACGGTAACTCGGCTGGTTTGGCTACACGTTTGTGTTTTCAAGGTTTCTAAAAAATACAAACGAGTTGCACAGAAGAAGTCGCTTTAGGGCTTTTTTTTCGGTCAGACTTCGCTTTTTGTGTCGAAAACTGAAAGTTTCTCTGCTATTTTGGTCGTGGCTTATCAGAATCGAGTGTCGATTGTCTACCAAACACAAACGAACCCACAAACTCCGCAATGCGTCATTAGATCGGCCTGCTGATATGAAGCTTAAACTTAAAAATTACATTTCGCTGAGTTCGGCATTTACTTTTAAATAGAAAAATTCTATAAGTGTTTACAAAATCGTAAAGCATAAAATGGTTTCAAGAGAATTTGCAATTGAGCAAAAAAAACTGTGACAAAGCAAAGCTTTTGAAAAAGACGAAATAGTCTTGTGTATACGGAAATCTTATTCTGACTTTATTGTGGGAAAAGTAAATATTGTTATCTTACTGGTCATGTAACAAATCTACTGTCTAAGTTAATATTGGTGTATGGAAATGAGCTCACAAATAATATAAACTTTGGAGTCTTAAATGTCATAGGTAAAATACTCTACTTAAAAAGCTGTATATTGAACATATATTACGTCTGTTAATTATTATATGCGCTGTGTGCTGCTTACACAAAAGACGGATTTTATTTTCAACATTAAATAATGTTTTTTTCCTAATCCGATGCCCCAATGTCATCTTTTTATTTCCAAGTGTGTATTTTATACTTCACAGACCACTTATCGCCCTCTGACCACAAACATAACTTGAGGTCTTTACAGACTCAGGCTCTCTTCAGTTTTTCGACACCCGGCTTGGGTTTTGTGAAGGTTTTCTTCAACAAGAGTCTTGCCTTCCGTCTGCTTGAAACTTTTCTCTGGTTTTTTGTTTCATTTTCGGCGCTCAACTCCGATTGCCGTTTCGGTTATATGAGGCTCAAAGATTTCGACAGGCCGATTAGAATTGCAAAGTGAGGCGCCATGCGGTACAGTTCGTTGGTGTGATTGTTGCTGCCACAGTGGCCAGTGGCTTGGAACCAACTCGGCGTTTATACTTCCCTATTTCCCCTCAAAACGATGTTAGCGGTCCTGGGTTTGTGAACTCGATTATTTTCCATTACTCTACCTAAGTGGAGAGCTACTGATAACGTTCCAGTTTTAGTGTCTTTTATAATAAAAAATATTTAGTTTATTGCTTGCCTTTATGTATAATTAAAATAATTATTTGTTTTTAATATTTTTTTTTATATGTTTAAAAGTAACACAATTAAACTCAAATTCATAAATTCACTGCTTCAAAGTTAAATAAAATATTTGAGTTTTAAACGATCCGAATCAATCATAATTGAGCTGATTGAAATTTCATTAAATATAGCCATTGGCCATTGACAACAGACTTTTCCCGAGCTTTTTTTCCACTTTACCGCATGCAAATTGGATCGCCACGCCCCCGCCCCCTTGGCCCACCCCTGAAACGCCACAAACTGTCAATGGTAACGCCTAATGTTATTATTTTCTAGTCGCCGTTAGCTGTTTATCTAGTTGCTGCTGTTGCGACTAAATGCAAATGGTTGGGAAAAGAAAAAAGAGTGGCGAAGGGAGCTGAGCGGTGAAATGCGACAGCGATTGCCGCCCGCAAGTTGGCCTGGCATTGTTTTCCACCCACCGGCAATGTGGGTTAATAACCAAAAGCCTGAAGGCAGCGCAAGTCACACTATTCATGGCTCACCTCTTTCCATTCCGGTTATCCATGAAAGGGTATATATTGTACACGTGTTCACACTCCCTAAGCAACCATATTTGTCTTTATCCGCAACAAGCATATGTGCATAAAATAAATATAAACATAAACTATTACGCTATTCTGTTATTTTCTATACAAAATTCGACTAAGTTTAGTCATTTATCTGTGACGCTTTTCATTGTATTCAGGTTTTAAATATTTAAATCATATTTTTTACAGCGCATTTAATGACGTAAAAATATCTAATAAATTTCAAGGGGAAACAATTAGTATGCCTCAAAAACAAACTTCTAGCTATAAGCTTCAAAAACAAATTACTTAACGCATGTCTTTGGCATAAAACTCTAAACTAGTTTATTTGAAGTGTGACACACAGTCGTTAAAAGAAATCGGTTGAGGGAGTTTGGAGGAGGTGTAATGAGTAACCGCCATTAGGTGATGCATAAATTAAACAAATCATGTACTCAGTTTTACAATCACTCATTGGAAACAACTATTTTTTGTGAGAAACAATTTTCTCTTTGCCGTTTCAGGCGTATTCTTTGCTCTTTAAGTGCGGTAAACTGTGTTTCCGTCTAACGACTAACACAGTTTTTAACGCGGGGAATAAATTGGTTTTACTTCACTAAAGCCAGTATATTTAAGTTAAATAAGCTGATAAAATTAAGCCCCGTAAAATAGCACATGACTCAGAATCTTGCTTCTGTTATCGAATTTAGTGACGCACAATTTTTGTGTCAATAGATAAAATATTGTAGGTCATGAAACTAATCGAAGCATTAGTGTACACATAAAGGGGTTTCTTTCTAAACAATATTTATGCAATTTGTCACCTATCTATCTCTCCCAAATCAGATCTGTTTCGAAGTACCATTTGCGGAATGGTTTATTATTTTTATATTCTAGGTCAAATGAAAATGATTGATTTTTGTTTGATTTTGTTTTACTGGCGTTAGAAGGAGTATTACTTCCAGTAAAATGTATTAATATTTAGTTACCTGAAATAATCACTTAAATCTGTGTTAATGATTCTGACTGCAATCAATGGGTTTATTAATTTGATTTGAAATTATATCATTTATTTGTCAAAGATTTCTCAAAAACCAAACATAATTGGAAGAAGGTTTTAATGATCGTTCAATAAACCAAAAATTTTTATAAAATTTGAAAATGTGTTATGCAGTAAAAGTGCACACTTCCACAGATCTCAATAGTGACAGCTGTTCAAAGGCTGAATTTAATGGGAAAGGCGGAAAGCAATATTTGCTGTTGGCAGTGCTATGCAATTGAATCTGCTGAGGTCTACAAGTCGTTTTGAAATTTCCAGTTAATTGCTCAGAACGAAACGAATTGCGGCAATTGTTTGTTATGGCGACTGCATTTCAACTCAAACAGAATGCAGGAAGCCTCGGCTGAATCACATTTCGACCGATAAGCGCGATCTGCGAAAGGGAAAAATACATTAAAACGCATCTAGGCGTATTTAACTAGCTTGACACACTTTGGGATTATGGAGAATTCTGAAGGCTTTGACGGTACAATCGCTGACTTTGAAGTGCAACGTGAGTCACTCAGGTGAGCTAATTCTGCTGGCCCTTTTTGTTTTGTCTTTGCCTTTGCAGACAAGTCGTTGAACTTTCGCTTGAGCACTTTTCGGCAACTTTTTCTTATGAGATCATGGCACGAAATCGTCTCGCCAATGAATGTGTGTGCTATATTGACAAAACTTTGAAGCGCGCTCTATTCGCACACGCCTAGCGCAAGCGACCAAGTAGAATGGCCGTAATAAAAAGCTGGAGAAAAACGAGTTTGCTGTTTGCAAACAAATAAGAGGAGCAACGTAGCGCTGATCTAAGCAGCTGAAACGCAGACGCCCGACAAGAGCTTATTTAATTAACATCTGAGTGCTAACGAAAGCGACGAGAAGATTGCGATTGCTCACTGAGCAATAAAGGGGCCATACATTTGAACATCCGCCTGATGGGTCATTTAAATTACGCGCCATCCCGAGCCTTGCCAGATACGAGAAGAATAACCTAGTGGCAGCTCAGGCTAAACATACACATATGGCTGTCTCTTTCCCGCTTATTGATTTCTCTTGGGGGTCCAAAAACAGGGTTGTTAAACGCGTAGACGACGCAGTTTTCATTCGGAATTTTCACATTCGCATTTGTTTTGTGCATAAGAATTTCACCTGATTAATTTTGATTTCGGAGTGCGAGTGAATGCGTGTGCCATGAGCCGCGTTTGTGATTATGTGAGAACCACAGACAGAAAACAGCGAATCGAAATTGACGCTGCACAAGCAGAGAACAAAGGCCGCACTGGCTGCACTAGCAATAGACTACAAAAGTAAATTAGCAAAGCTAAAAGAATCGCAAATCTCGGCTAGCCAAAATGGATGATGCTGCCTCCCAAAACTCGGCTGCAACGCCCATGACGCGAGAGAATATTCCGCTGCTGAATCGCCAGCGAAACCGCTGGTATCTTTTTAGGTATGAATCATCAGAATTGTCCCACTTTTTATGGGGCATTTTCTCTTGTTTTCTTATCAACTTTTTGCAGTGTCAAGCAATTACAGTTAATCGGTTGAGTTGGGGGGCTCTCGCTCTAGCACACGGAAAGCCAGGCTTTTCACCTTCCACTTGCATACTCTCTCCCACTCACACTTACACCCACACACACTCCCACACAGATGCATACACATTCCCTTGATTGTTGTTGTCGTCTGGGATTTTCACTTTTGTTTATTTTTCGAGTTTTTATTATTGATTTTCCACTCAAGGTCGCCTCCTCTTTTTATGGCCTCAGACTTTGTGATTGAAATTTTAATTCGCTTAACGAACCACTTGCTGCCAAATAGGGTTTTCACATCAGAATATGAATGTTATAGGTTCAATAACTATTGAAAGTGCCCTAAAAGGTTTGTGGTTCGTGGGATTTTGTTTAAATATGGAAATCAATAGTTTTTTGCCATATTAATGCACCAATTAAAACAGTTTGGATTCAATGCATGAGTAAACATTACTCATTGCAGTATGTTTTGTAAATCCAGCGAAAACAGGAAATTTCGGCTTATTTTAGAATACTTCATTTGATGAATCAATTTTAATCATTTAATTAAATTTGTAAGTCAAACAATTTTAGATTTGTATTCTATTTTTATGTGTTAATTGTTACTAAACTTAGAATTTGTCTTAGGAAGTTGATTTACCAGATCGGTTAGGGCTTACAAATCCGTACTGTTAAAGTAAAACTTCTTCTTGGCAGACTTTGTAATTTCAACATTTTTGACACCTTTTTTTGTTATGTTTTGAAATGTTACCAAAATTTAATGTGAAACAATAAGCAACTCCGTTTGATTGATGAAATCCCTCAAATAAACCTTAAGCTCGTCCCCACGCCCGTTTTATGATTTTATATTGCAAGCATAAGAGGGTTTTATGGGCGACTGGGGAGATCGGCCGGAAGGATGTTCCTGGCTCACACCCTGACCGAGACCAGCGCGATACTGATCCTCGTCTGTCTTTACAGCTGCTGGCGCAAATGGTTCCGGCCACGCGAACTGAGGGCCCGGACCGTCAATCTGGGCCGGGTCAACACGGAGAAGTTCCCGCCGAACGAGATCCGGAACCAGAAGTACAACTTCATCACCTTCCTGCCGCTGGTGCTGTTCGAGCAGTTTCGCTTCTTCCTCAACCTGTACTTCCTGCTGATGGCGCTGTCGCAGTTCATTCCGGACATCCGGATCGGCTATCCGTACACCTACTGGGGTCCGCTCGGCTTCGTCCTGATGGTCACCATTTGCCGGGAGGCCGTCGACGATCTGCGCCGCCATCAGCGGGATCACGAGGTCAACTCACAGAAGTACAAGCGACTGTCGGCCACCAACGGCAGCGGCTACGAGATGGTGCCCAGCTCCAAGCTGAAGGTCGGTGACATTATAATTGTGGAAAAGAACGAGCGTGTGCCCTCGGATCTGATCCTGCTACGCACCAGCGATCGCAGCGGTTCGGTCTTTGTGCGCACAGATCAACTGGACGGCGAGACGGACTGGAAGCCCCGTCTGGCCGTTCCCTACACCCAAAAGCTCAGTCGCGACTCGGAGCTGCACAGCATCGATGCCAGCTTTTACGTGGAGAAGCCTCAGAACGATATCCACAGCTTTATTGCCACCTTCTGCATGGCGGACGGCAGCGAGGACACCGGCCTCAGTGTGGAGAACACACTGTGGGCCAACACCGTGGTAGCCGCCGGCACAGCCACCGGAATCGTCATCTACACGGGCTGCGAAACGCGCAGTGTGATGAACAACTCACAGCCGAGATCCAAGGTGGGCCTGCTGGACATGGAGATCAACGGATTGACCAAGGTAGCTATCAATTTAATCAGATAAGTGGTCAGATAAGCTAGTAATCTTGAAAATAATGAAGTTGATCTGTATAATCTTATGTCTTATTATCCCCATCAGGTTCTGTTCTGTGCCGTGCTGGGCCTCTCGCTAGTCATGATGATGCTGAAGGGATTCGGTGGCCCCTGGTACCGATACATGTTCCGTTTCGTGCTGCTGTTCTCCTACATCATTCCAATCAGTCTGCGCGTGAACTTGGACATGGGAAAGGCCTTCTACTCGTGGCAAATGCAGAACGACTCCAATATCCAGGGAACTGTGGTGAGATCCACGACCATACCAGAGGAACTGGGCCGGATCTCGTACGTGCTGACGGACAAGACGGGTACTCTCACCCAGAACGAGATGGTCTTCAAGAAGATCCACCTGGGCATAGTATCGCACGATGCGGACACCTTCCATCACATTGGACAGATGATACAGAAGTTGTCGGGCAACATACTACAACAGCAACAGGGCAGCGTGTCCAGCTCGAGCAGCGGCGGGGAATCGAACAAACCGATTATGTTCGCCGGCAACAGGATGCGTCGACCGGAGGGATGGCGTGAGTGGGAGGCGGTGCGGGCACTGGCCCTGTGCCACAATGTTACGCCGGTGAGCGATGACGAGGACAACCGATCCGTGTCCACGTCATCGACTGTCACCGGAGGTAACAACTCGCCCACCAAATCTGTGATAAACATCGAGGCACCTGGCAGCACGGACACCGAGCATCAGTATCAGGCTGCATCTCCAGATGAGATAGCTCTGGTCAAGTGGACCGAGCAGGTGGGCCTAACCCTGATTGCCAGAGATCTCAACACGATGACGTTGCAGGTGAAGACCCCCAGCGATGACAGTGAGTTACCCTACAAAATGCTCTTAAACTGTGACTAATTACAATTTTTCTGTCCTTTCCAGATGACATTCTGCTGCATTACCAGATTCTGCAGCTATTTCCCTTCACCAGTGAGAGCAAGCGCATGGGTATTATAGTACGCGAGAGCAAAACGGGCCAGATAACGTTTTACCTGAAGGGTGCCGATGTGGTTATGTCCAGCATCGTGCAGTACAACGACTGGCTGAGCGAGGAGTCGGGCAACATGGCGCGGGAAGGTCTTCGCACGCTTGTGGTGGCCAAGAAGGTGCTCACCGAGGAACAGTATTCCGACTTTGAGACGCGCTACAATGCGGCTCGGCTGAGCATTACCGATCGCGTCGCCAAGGTGGCGGCAGTCACGGAATCCCTGGAGCGTGAGCTGGAACTGCTCTGTCTAACTGGCGTGGAGGATCGCCTGCAGGAGAACGTGCGTCCCACGCTGGAGCTGCTGCGCAATGCTGGCGTCCGCGTTTGGATGCTAACGGGCGACAAGCTGGAGACTGCGTGCTGTATTGCCAAGTCATCGCAGCTGATTGGCCGCAATCAGGGGCTTCACGTTCTGCGCTCCGTGAAGACGCGTACGGATGCCCACCAGGAGCTGAACAGTTTCCGGCGCAAGCAAGGGCATGCCTTGGTCATTTCGGGCGAATCCCTGGAGGTCTGCCTGCAGTATTACAGACCAGAGTTCCTGGAGCTGGCCACGGCCTCGCCGGCCGTCGTCTGCTGCCGCTGCTCGCCCACGCAGAAGGCCCAGGTGGTGGCCCTCATCCAGAAGCACACAGGCAAGCGAACCTGCGCCGTGGGAGATGGTGGCAACGATGTCAGCATGATTCAGCAGGCGGACGCCGGAGTTGGAATTGAGGGACGCGAGGGAAGACAGGCCTCGCTGGCCGGCGACTTTAGCATTCCGCAGTTCTCGCACATCGCCAAGTTGCTGCTCATCCACGGCCGGCGCAGCTACAAACGTTCGGCGGCCCTCTCACAGTTCGTCATTCACCGCGGTCTCATCATAACCACCTTGCAGGCGGTCTTCTCGGCGGTTTTCTACCTCAGCTCGGTGGCCTTGTACCAGGGCTTTCTCATGGTCGGATATTCGACACTGTACACCATGTTCCCGGTGTTCTCATTGGTGCTTGACCAGGACATCACATCCGAGACGGCCGTCACGTACCCGGAGCTTTACAAGGATCTGTCGAAAGGACGCAGTCTCAGTTACAAGACCTTCTTTATATGGGTACTGATCAGCATATACCAAGGTGGCGTCATTATGTACGGAGCTTTGATCCTCTTTGTGGACGAGTTTATCCACATTGTGGCGATCAGTTTCTCGGCTTTGATCATGACTGAGCTTATAATGGTGGCTCTCACTGTGCGCACTTGGCATAGGTAAGTCTTGGGCACTTTTTCTACTTTAAACTTTATATCGATGTTCACTTAAAAATGCCTTTTTAAAACATCGGTTGTTTTGCTTATCTTATTACCTTTACAATTAAATATCTTTGCAGGTTAATGGTGCTTGCGGAACTATTCAGTTTAGCGCTCTATCTCATTTCGTTGGCCGTGTTACATGAGTATTTCGGTAAGTTCGCTTTAAACTCAATAATTTAAGACGAATTTTATATAATTTGAACTCTGTTCTTTGTAGACTGGGAATTTATTTGGTCGTACGATTTTCTATGGAAGGTTTCCCTCATCACCCTGGTCTCCTGCTTACCATTGTACATAATCAAGTTCTTGCGTAAAAAATGTTCGCCGCCCTCGTACTTGAAGCTCTCTTAGATGGTGGCTTTGCAGAAAATTAACAAATTAATTCCTTCAGACATTATAGTTTTCAATGCGTTCTGTTCACAATTTAAACTTCCTTTATTATTAAGCACTTGATGCGTTGTTTTTTTTTTTAACTGAGCAGCCATCCCACAACTGTCCCTCGTTTTGCCAATACCCGCACTTACCCCAAATATACGTGATATCAGGTTAAACTCCCCATCCTCGACACTACACTTTAGCTTGATGATATTTTTTGCTTAATTTGTAAAATTACACAAAAAAAAGAGACAAAGTGATTCGATTATTGTAATTTAAATGAAACCGATTCTTATTTGTAAACTCGAGGCGTAACTGTTTCAATATATTTCAGTTTTGTATACCTGAATGTATTTGATTAATATTTAAGTCGCAGAAAACCAAATTATGTTACTAATTATTTAATGATAAAATAAATTAATAATAAATGTATCTATGACTAAAAAATAAATCAATTACAATGGTATAAAAAAGATGGAAAAGAAAAAATAGATTTTGTATAAGGATTTAGAAATCGCATTGAATTGTGAAATAAAAAATATAAATAAATTAACATATATAAAGTAATGTAAAAAAAAACTGTGATTTTTTATGCGGGAAAATAAATTGAATCTAGGTAAGATCAAATTTTTTGACAAAAAGTTTTCTAGTTGCAAATCTCTAAAAAAAAATTAAAAAGGTTAAAAATTTAGGTTAAACCACTTAACGATGATCATTTTTGTATTGTACATTTTTTATTTACCATTTTGCTTGACATTTTGTTTCTGTTTATTACTAATTCACAATTCTTTGCTTGAAATACATAATAATTTTAATAATATATTATATTATGCATGTACGCACATACAAACATACTTGCGTACGTAAGTTAATGAATTTTGTGTTGTCTTTTTTTATTGGTAATATAATAGTTTAGCTTTTGCTATGCTTTTAAAATGCATGACATCCATTAGCGTTTACACTTTCATGGTTTTTCTAACAATTTATTATTTTGTATTTTCGTTTCTTACTTGGTTTTGTTTGTTGTTTATTGAAATCTGGTTTCGTTACTTTGTTTTTTAATTGCTTAGCAAAACTTCGACTCATTATAGTTTGAAATGATGAAGCATTGTTTTTCGATTTTGCTTAAATGCGCAGAAATACTTTTGAAGTAAACAATTTGCTTGTTATTTTTATTTGTTCAAATTTCTCAACATTGAAATTTTATTTCTTCATCAACACATGCAGTTTTTTAAGGTTTTACTTTTGGTGTGCTTTGTTAATAACATTTTGATTTCCATTGTATACTCGCTTTAATTTGCCTTTGCTAATACTGAATTCTGTTGAGCCATCTATATTCTTTCTGTTGAGCCAACTGCGTGCTAAGAACTCATTCGAGCAATATTCCTCAACTTTTATGTCGGTGTATAAAAGTTCCATCCATTTGGGTTTCTTAAAGCTTTTCCATTTCCTCATTTGTTCAATCAACAATTTCAACACTAATTCTCAACTTGGTTACAGAGAGCTGAGCTACTTTGTAGGGGTATGGGCGATGTATATATTTGGGATAAATATTTTTTGTAGACATATGCATGTGTGTTGACATCGGGTTTCGTAATCGTTCACTTCTAATTTACTAAAAATCTACAAAATATAATATTTGAATTCTTTTTCTCTGCTAAATATATTCTGCATATACGTACTTTATAATGATTGTTTAACATTTATACATATCTTTTAATGCAAGTTTTAATTTCATACTTTGTTCTTATGTGTGGTTCTTGATGAGGTCAACTTTGATTTGTTTTATTTGAAACTTTCGGTTTTGATCTATTTGAATATCTTTATTTTAATAATGATCTTGTCTAATTGTTGATATGTGTTTACTGTTTTATGTTGTGGCTAATATGATGGTTTTTCTTTTTGATTTATATTTTTACAGTTCCGAAAAGGTTGAACTTTAACCGCGTTCTTTAATGTGTTATTTTCGGTTTTATTTTGTTTTCGATTTTTCTTCGTGTTAATAATATTCAGTCTATATAAACATTCATTTATACATTTATACTAAATTTTTGGAAAACAAAACGGGAGAAACGTGCGAAACTGACACAAAACTGATGCACAAATTCAGTTCCTCAACCAAAACTGGTAAAATTTCTCTAAAAAGAAATTGGATTCAAATAATGTGGAAATAAGAATACTCGAAGACCTGCGGATGATCTGTTTCATAAAGGAGGAGGTGTTTAATTTATGTAAATCTATCAAAAATTAATGCTTGGTTACTTTACCTTGCTATGCTTTACATGTATACTGTATTATGTAAGTATAGTTAGCGCATGCTATTTGCTTTGCATTTGTTTCTGTATATTTAGTTAAATATTTTGTTATATTTTGCTTTTGCTTTTGCTTGTTAACACATTCCTCTTGACGAGTTTTATTCAATGCATTTGGTTTTTAGTTTTATCTTTCATTGCTGTTTCTGAATTTTTACTCAAGTTGGCTATACCTTTTCACGTGATCTGTAGTTTTCTGCCACAGATTCCTTAATTATGTCTATGCATTTGAATATAGATAGAAATCGATCAACATAAACGAAGTCAACTATTTACATTACACATAATAATACATAAACCCGTATACACATATAGGTTTCCGTTTGGTTATAAATCTAATCACTGATCGCAGTATGTGAACCACATACTCGCAGAAACCTACAAAAGCAAAACTTCAGAGTTTTTGTAGGCTGTTTATTTTGTTTCGAGTCGAAAGTAAAACTTTTTGCAACATACTTTTCAACATTGTATGCTAAAATATTTATTTCTGATATTGTTATTCGTAATACTTTACGTCGTGCCTTGTAGAATAATGTTTATTAGGGTGTTCTAGCAGCGATTGAGCTAGCTGGGAAAATATTCATATAAAGAAACGTATTTTATGTTATCAATTCACTAATTACTAAGCAAACCAATGCCAAGCATATCCTAAAATTAATGTTCTTTGCTCTACTTCTTTTTTTTCGGCGCCGTTTCGCTCCATTAAAAAACTGCCAATTTTATTTGCCATTGCTCCATGCTCAAAAATCAATCATTTATAATTTTACTCCGGACTTTGAGGCATGAGCTGGCCTTACACCTGCACCGATATATAAAATTTTTGTGGATAAATGGTTAAATTAGCTATGTAAAAAAGTTCTTAACTTAAATCATTGTAGGCAGTATGTCATGTTGTTTTCTGTTTTCTCTAGCTGTTGTTTGGTTTTGGGCCGAAAGTAACTGTTGAAAAGTGTGTACATTCTTGTGAACACAATTGTTTTATCAAGACAATAACTAAAACTGAGCTTCAAATAAAATACTGTGAGTTGTTAAATACAAATATCATGTTCAACTTAGTCCATTAAAATGTTTTAAATTGCTGTGGAACGACTTGCCGAATGGATTACCCCACAAAAATAACGAAAAAGTTCAGAAAACACTCAGCGGTAATCGCTCGCTTAAAGGAACATCTCTATAATATTTCTATACCTTTGCGGTGCTACATTTGAAAAGCGTCTACACACATTCAAAAAATTGGCAAAGCTTTTACAAAATTACGAAACTACTACGGTTACAAACTACTTTGCCAAAAAAAAAAGCAAATACCAAGTGCAATACTGATTTGAGCCGATCAATCGATCCGATCCGATCAATCGATTTGGCCTGGCAGGTATTCGAAAACTAGACGTCTTTCGAAAGCAATACTCTAAGAACTAACCACTGTGCTCAGTGCTCGATACTCAGGCCAAGTGGCGCTGCTGCTCGCACTGGGCACAGTGCTTCTCCAGAAACTTCATGGACAAGTGGAACGTATACCGGTGCCGGGTGCAACGCCTTTACATCTTGTACTCGACAATCTTGTTGGGGTTGAGGAACTGCTCCCGCTGCGACGCCTCCAGGTGGGCCACGGTGCGCGTCAAGGCCGAGCCCGATCCAGCACCAGATCCCGCACCAGATCCTGCTCCTGCTCCTGCTCCAGATCCGGAACCAGCTCCACCAGTTGCCGATCCCGAGCCGGATGACTTGTGCTTGCCCTCCGGACCGCCGCCACTGGTGCGTCCAGTGTCCGTGCCAATGGGCTGGTACACGCCCTCGGCACTGATCACGCCCACATTGACCCCGGCCACCACCGGCTGCTGCAGATATCCGGAGTACTGCGGCGGCAGCTGGTAGCTGCCCGGCGGCTGCTGCTGCTGCTGCTGCTGTTGGTGGTGGTGGCTATGGCTGCCCGCCCTCGGCTGCTCCGTGTGGGCAATGGGATACTGCTGCTGGTGGGCGTAGTCCTGGCTGCTGCCCACATCGCCAGCGGCAGCCATCAGGCCACCAGCTGCTCCTCCGCCACTGGCGGATACTCCTCCGCCTCCGATTCCTCCTCCTCCTCCTCCTCCACCGCTTGCGCCGCCCATGCGGGATCCAGAGTCATCGTTGAGACCCTCGCCCATTTCCCCATCGCGATTGTGACGCCCGCGGATGCAGAGCTTGGTGAAGAGCCACACCCTGCCGCGGTACAAGAGGTAGCAGCAGAAGTGCACAAAAAACGTGAAGATGATCGCACAGGCCGTCACAATGATCGCCTTGCCCGGCTTGGTCCAGTCCATCATCGGATAGATGGCAGTTTGGTTTTTCCTATAAGAGAATATTACTTATTGTAAGCCATGTCCAATCCTCCCTAGCCACCTGGCAAAACTCACCTGTCTGTGCCGCCGGCCAAGAAGTAGATGCCCGTGAATATGGCATAGGCCAGGCCGATGCCGGTGGTGAAGTAGGCGTGGCTCATCTTTATCGGGTGCCCCACAATGGCCAAATCGATCAGCATTATAATCGTGTTGAGCACATGCACCATTATGTTTAGCGCATCAATCTTGTGAATCTCTGAAAGAGTAAAAGTTTTGTTAGACCGTAGTAATATTTAATTGTTTATAATTTGTTTAGTATATATTTTCATATAAACAAATACGCTGGTAAAAATAAACCTAGTAAATCCAAATGTTTTCGGCTTAATTTAAATATTTTTCGCTTTGATTTTCATCCTTTGCGGTTTTTAGTTATTTTAAAAATGTAAATATTAAAAATGTGTAAGATCGGAATGGATTTAAATATCTAAAAATGTAAGTTAAATTTAAACCACATTTAAATAGAAACTAATATACATTGTATTTAATATTATGATTCAATATTTATTTTACTTAATAAATATTAAATATATTTTTTTGTCAGTGTACGCTTATTTTTTTTTAAAGATTTAGATTGTTTTAAAAATATAGTTCTGAAAACTGATTTCTATGGCTAGCTTTTTATTTTTACATTTTTTTTAAGAAGACAATCTCATTCAATTTAAACTGAAAACTACAAATTTTGTATAAAATTGAGTAAAATACAAAGGTTGTCTTCTATTCTAAAGATTAGACAGTTCAATATATCTTTGTAACTTTATATAGCGGTTCGTAGTTTCCATAAATTTATATGTGTAAGATATTTTCCCTTCTGGGCAGGCTGTTGCAGAGCTCTCCAATTTAAAAAGTCCCTGCTCCTTCTCACATTTGCCTTTCAATGACTCTGGCCATAAACTTTTGGTTCGACGCTCGGCTGACGTAAAAGAGTTCGTATCCAATGTCGGGGGCGGAGTCCAGAACGGCGTAGCAGGCGAGGAAGTCGAGCAGCAGCATGGTGGAGCACAGCGGCTTGTCAAGGAGCGGCGGCAAGTTGCCCCAAAAGCCGGAGATCACCTGCGCCTGGAACACTGCCACCGGGAATCCGACTTGCCAGAGCACAAAGTGAACGGTTACTTCGTAGACGAGTAAGCGATCTTCCAGGTGAACAGCCACGGCGACCATGAGAACACTGGACAGCACCACGAATATGAACCAGGTGAGGAATAGGTAGGCCACATTGGGACACTGGGGCAGCAGCAGGGAGCCAATCAGCAGTAGAAGGGCCATCATGATGAGGATTTCTAGGCTCAAGAGCAGAGCATGTCCAGCTGGCTGCTCGGACAGGACACAGACGGTTCCCAGAGCCAGACAGGCGGCAATGGAGCAGCTCATAATCCAATTGATGGGGAACTTGCGACGCAGCCAGATCACGGACACAAAGACACACAGGGAGAACAAGCCAATGCCAAAGAAGCAATAGGTGGCCAGGCTGTCCGGCACCAGGGGATATCCCTTGATCAGGTCCGGCAGGATGAGCAGTCCGATGGCCAGGACAATGAACACCAGGGCGATGCCGTAGATCCACAGACGCACCCTGAGACGAAGGCGCTGGAGGCCATCTCCCGGCTCCTGATCACCCATCGATGTGGGTGTTTTTCTTTCTTTCTTTTGGTTTTCGGTGTTTTCCGGGGCCTGTTTTTTAAGTGTCAAAGGTGAGAGCTCGGCCTGACAGCCAGTATGTCAGGCATAACCAGATCAGTATCAGCCCCGAATTTAAGCCTGCGATCCGTTGGATCCTCTTTCTCCGAAAACACTCGATACGTGGAGACGGAGTCCAGTCAAGCGGGTGTGGAGGATTCGGTGGTGGAGGCGGGCACATCGTACAACATATTCCAGCCGCAGCGGCAGCAATCCCAGTGCCTCTTTCGCAGCTACGTCTGCCTGCTGCTGGGCATCCAGGTGACACTGGCCTCGCTGCAGTGGCTGGGCTCCACGTACCGCTGGCGACCGCAGCTGAATCCTGCCAATCGCAGTCTGTCCGTGCTGCTGTTCCTGCTCTCGTGGATCAACCTGACGCTGGCCTTCGTCGGCTTCCGGCGGCTGCAGTTCACCTTCCCGCTCAACTGGATAGTGTTCGGCTGCATCTTCGAGAGCCTCACGCTGCTGGTAGTGTGCCTGCACATCCTCGAACAGGATCTGACCTGGCCATTCATCCTGATTGGCATCGGAGTGCTGGTCGTGTACACGCTGCTGGGACTGTGGGTGCCCGGCTTCCTCACCGCCAACCTCTGGATCCTCATCCTGGCCAGCATGGTCGTCTTCGTGGTCTCCTCCGTGGCTCTGGGCTGCCGCCTGCAGATGCGCTACTATGTGCCGGCCAGCATTTGCCTGGTCTTCTTCGGACCCTGGGCCATGTACAACTCCCAGAAGCTCTTCCTGCCCAGCAGGCGCACTGGCTACTTGGCCCACCAGTACTTGGAGGCGTCCGCCAAAATGTTCATCAACTTTGCATTCACCGTGAGCGGCGTTATTTTTGCCCACCGCATGTCGGTGGAAACTTTGGATGCCCACGGCGGCTAGCCGGGATTATCAGGTCAAGATTTGAGTGATCAATGGGGGTCTGGTGCTGATCCTTTCGGTTCTTATGTTTTTTGTAAGTCCTTCTATATGCTGTGCATATTTCATTAAATTGTCACGTGTTTATTTTTTAGCAATTGGCTTAATGAATTCATTGCTTTACATTATAGTTTTTTAGCATAACTTTTGTAAAATTTCATAAATATATGTAATGGTTGATTTTACTTATGTATTGAAATGGTTTTTCAAAAAATTTTTCAAAATCGACTCCATATTACAAACCAATTTTTGGATGTAGATTTTTAGAGTACTAAACCACAAGAGTTTAAAGGTATACCACTTCAAACTCGGATGCTTGAAAGAAAAGTTATAGAATTAAAACTGCAGGTTTTTTGTCACTTTTCTGTAAAGCTATTTTATCGGAAATTAACGGATTTATATCGTTAAAAATAACAACTCACAATATTATAACAAACTTTAAACGCAGATTTGTAGAGGCTTAAGTCACAAGACTTTAAAGATATACCGCTTGGAAATCGGATTCCGGAAAGAAAAGTTATGGACTTAGAGGTGCAGGGATTTGGTCATTTTTCTGCGAACACGATTTTTTTGGAAATTTAGAAAGGGGTAACACCATAAAAATTGAAAAAAATCGACCCGAAATTACAAACCAAGTTTTAAATGCAGATTTTTAGAGATTAAAGCCACAAGACTTTAAAGATATACCACTTTGAAATCGGATGCTTGAAAGAAAAGTTATAGAATTAAAACTGCAGGTTTTTTGTCACTTTTCTGCAAAGCTATTTTATCGGAAATTAACGGATTTATATCGTTAAAAATAGCAACTCACAATATTAAAACAAACTTTTAACGCAGATTTGTAGAGGCTTAAGTCACAAGACTTTAAAGATATACCGCTTGGAAATCGGATTCCGGAAAGAAAAGTTATGGACTTAGAGGTGCAGGGATTTGGTCATTTTTCTGCGAACACGATTTTTTAGGAAATTTAGAAAGGGGTAACACCATAAAAATTGAAAAAAATCGACCCGAAATTACAAATCAAGTTTTAAATGCAGATTTTTAGAGATTAAAGCCACAAGACTTTAAAGATATACCACTTTGAAATCGGATGCTTCAAAGAAAAGTTATAGAATTAAAACTGCTGGTTTTTTTTGTCACTTTTCTGCAAAGCTATTTTATGGGAAATTAATGGATTTATATCGTTAAAAATAACAACTCACAATATAAAAACAAACTTTAAACGCAGATTTGTAGAGGTTTAAGTCACAAGACTTTAAAGATATACCGCTTGGAAATCGGATTCCGGAAAGAAAAGTTATGGACTTAGAGGTGCAGGGATTTGGTCATTTTTCTGCGAACACGATTTTTTTGGAAATTTAGAAAGGGGTAACACCATAAAAATTGAAAAAAATCGACCCGAAATTACAAACCAAGTTTTAAATGCAGATTTTTAGAGATTAAAGCCATTAAAGCCATTATTAAAGATATACCACTTTGAAATCGGATGCTTGAAAGAAAAGTTATAGAATTAAAACTGCAGGTTTTTTGTCACTTTTCTGCAAAGCTATTTTATCGGAAATTAACGGATTTATATCGTTAAAAATAGCAACTCACAATATTAAAACAAACTTTTAACGCAGATTTGTAGAGGCTTAAGTCACAAGACTTTAAAGATATACCGCTTGGAAATCGGATTCCGGAAAGAAAAGTTATGGACTTAGAGGTGCAGGGATTTGGTCATTTTTCTGCGAACACGATTTTTTTGGAAATTTAGAAAGGGGTAACACCATAAAAATTGAAAAAAATCGACCCGAAATTACAAACCAAGTTTTAAATGCAGATTTTTAGAGATTAAAGCCACAAGACTTTAAAGATATACCACTTTGAAATCGGATGCTTGAAAGAAAAGTTATAGAATTAAAACTGCAGGTTTTTTGTCACTTTTCTGCAAAGCTATTTTATCGGAAATTAACGGATTTATATCGTTAAAAATAACAACTCACAATATTAAAACAAACTTTTAACGCAGATTTGTAGAGGCTTAAGTCACAAGACTTTAAAGATATACCGCTTGGAAATCGGATTCCGGAAAGAAAAGTTATGGACTTAGAGGTGCAGGGATTTGGTCATTTTTCTGCGAACACGATTTTTTTGGAAATTTAGAAAGGGGTAACACCATAAAAATTGAAAAAAATCGACCCGAAATTACAAACCAAGTTTTAAATGCAGATTTTTAGAGATTAAAGCCACAAGACTTTAAAGATATACCACTTTGAAATCGGATGCTTCAAAGAAAAGTTATAGAATTAAAACTGCAGGTTTTTTTTGTCACTTTTCTGCAAAGCTATTTTATGGGAAATTAATGGATTTATATCGTTAAAAATAACAACTCACAATATAAAAACAAACTTTTAACGCAGATTTGTAGAGGCTTAAGTCACAAGACTTTAAAGATATACCGCTTGGAAATCGGATTCCGGAAAGAAAAGTTATGGACTTAGAGGTGCAGGGATTTGGTCATTTTTCTGCGAACACGATTTTTTTGGAAATTTAGAAAGGGGTAACACCATAAAAATTGAAAAAAATCGACCCGAAATTACAAACCAAGTTTTAAATGCAGATTTTTAGAGATTAAAGCCACAAGACTTTAAAGATATACCACTTTGAAATCGGATGCTTGAAAGAAAAGTTATAGAATTAAAACTGCAGGTTTTTTGTCACTTTTCTGCAAAGCTATTTTATCGGAAATTAACGGATTTATATCGTTAAAAATAACAACTCACAATATTAAAACAAACTTTTAACGCAGATTTGTAGAGGCTTAAGTCACAAGACTTTAAAGATATACCGCTTGGAAATCGGATTCCGGAAAGAAAAGTTATGGACTTAGAGGTGCAGGGATTTGGTCATTTTTCTGCGAACACGATTTTTTTGGAAATTTAGAAAGGGGTAACACCATAAAAATTGAAAAAAATCGACCCGAAATTACAAACCAAGTTTTAAATGCAGATTTTTAGAGATTAAAGCCACAAGACTTTAAAGATATACCACTTTGAAATCGGATGCTTGAAAGAAAAGTTATAGAATTAAAACTGCAGGTTTTTTGTCACTTTTCTGCAAAGCTATTTTATCGGAAATTAACGGATTTATATCGTTAAAAATAACAACTCACAATATTAAAACAAACTTTTAACGCAGATTTGTAGAGGCTTAAGTCACAAGACTTTAAAGATATACCGCTTGGAAATCGGATTCCGGAAAGAAAAGTTATGGACTTAGAGGTGCAGGGATTTGGTCATTTTTCGGCGAACACGATTTTTTTGGAAATTTAGAAAGGGGTAACACCATAAAAATTGAAAAAAATCGACCCGAAATTACAAACCAAGTTTTAAATGCAGATTTTTAGAGATTAAAGCCACAAGACTTTAAAGATATACCACTTTGAAATCGGATGCCTAAAAGAAAAGTTATAGAATTCAAACTTCTGGTGTTTTTGTCACTTTTCTGCAAAGCTATTTTATCGGAAATTAACGGATTTATATCGTTAAAAATAACAACTCACAATATTAAAACAAACTTTTAACGCAGATTTGTAGAGGCTTAAGTCACAAGACTTTAAAGATATACCGCTTGGAAATCGGATTCCGGAAAGAAAAGTTATGGACTTAGAGGTGCAGGGATTTGGTAATTTTTCTGCGAACACGATTTTTTTGGAAATTTAGAAAGGGGTAACACCATAAAAATTGAAAAAAATCGACCCGAAATTACAAACCAAGTTTTAAATGCAGATTTTTTGAGATTAAAGCCACAAGACTTTAAAGATATACCACTTTGAAATCGGATGCTTGAAAGAAAAGTTATAGAATTAAAACTGCAGGTTTTTTGTCACTTTTCTGCAAAGCTATTTTATCGGAAATTAACGGATTTATATCGTTAAAAATAACAACTCACAATATTAAAACAAACTTTTAACGCAGATTTGTAGAGGCTTAAGTCACAAGACTTTAAAGATATACCGCTTGGAAATCGGATTCCGGAAAGAAAAGTTATGGACTTAGAGGTGCAGGGATTTGGTCATTTTTCTGCGAACACGATTTTTTTGGAAATTTAGAAAGGGGTAACACCATAAAAATTGAAAAAAATCGACCCGAAATTACAAACCAAGTTTTAAATGCAGATTTTTAGAGATTAACGCCACAAGACTTTAAAGATATACCACTTTGAAATCGGATGCCTAAAAGAAAAGTTATAGAATTTAAACTTCTGGTGTTTTTGTCACTTTTCTGCAAAGCTATTTTATCGGAAATTAACGGATTTATATCGTTAAAAATAACAACTCACAATATTATAACAAACTTTAAACGCAGATTTGTAGAGGCTTAAGTCACAAGACTTTAAAGATATACCGCTTGGAAATCGGATTCCGGAAAGAAAAGTTATGGACTTAGAGGTGCAGGGATTTGGTCATTTTTTCTGCGAACACGATTTTTTTGGAAATTTAGAAAGGGGTAACACCATAAAAATTGAAAAAAATCGACCCGAAATTACAAACCAAGTTTTAAATGCAGATTTTTAGAGATTAACGCCACAAGACTTTAAAGATATACCACTTTGAAATCGGATGCCTAAAAGAAAAGTTATAGAATTAAAACTTCTGGTGTTTTTGTCACTTTTCTGCAAAGCTATTTTATCGGAAATTAACGGATTTATATCGTTAAAAATAACAACTCACAATATTAAAACAAACTTTAAACGCAGATTTGTAGAGGCTTAAGTCACAAGACTTTAAAGATATACCGCTTGAAAATCGGATTCCGGAAAGAAAAGTTATGGACTTAGAGGTGCAGGGATTTGGTCATTTTTCTGCGAACACGATTTTTTTGGAAATTTAGAAAGGGGTAACACCATAAAAATTGAAAAAAATCGACCCGAAATTACAAACCAAGTTTTAAATGCAGATTTTTAGAGATTAAAGCCACAAGACTTTAAAGATATACCACTTCTAAATCGGGTTTCTATAAGAAAAGTTATAGAATTATTACTGCAGCTTATTGGCCACTTCTGCAAAGCCATTTTTCAGAAGTTTAGAAAGGGGTTACATCATAAAAATTGCAAGAAATCGACCCGAAATTACAAACCTATTTTTAAATGCAGATTTTTAGAGAATAAAGCCACGAGACTTTAGAGATATACCTTTTCGAAATCGGATGTCTATAAAAAAGTTATAGAATTATAACTGCAACTTTTTGGCCACTTTTCAGCAAAGTCATTTTAAAAAAATTAGAAAGGGCTTAATACTTTTTTCCTGGCACACCTCAATTTAACTGTCGGTCGAATCTTAATGGAAGAAGAGTTCTTTGGAACCAGTTTGGCTCACTTACCGGGATTGTGGACCAAGAGCCAGTAGCACATGGTGACGATGAACGCATAGACAGTGGCACAGGTGTAGAGCACCCAGTAGAGGTGGTGCAGGCGGCTCTTCTTCGCCTGGCGCACGATCTCGAAGTCCTCGCGCTCCACCATCATACCCTGGGTGACTATCCAGGCGGCCAGCCAGGCCTGCACCGTGCAGAAGAGCAGGCCCCAGTGGGTCAGGTAGATCCACCACTTGGCATAGTGGTGCTCGAAGTGCTCGTCCGTGCGCCCGATGTCCAGCAAAGAGCAGACCAGCGCCGCCAGGCAGGTGATGGCCGTTATCCAGCGGTAGAACAGGTACACGATGCGCACCTGCGTGTTGCGCTGCCACTAAATTAAGAAGAAGATTACTATAGTAACAAAGCTTTCAAAATTGCACAAATCCCTGCAAGCCGTGGTTGTCCTAACCACAATTCAATTAGCTCAATAAAGTAATATTGACTACTTTAAATTTGTAACTCTAAAATTTGACTTAATCATTACTTGAGGTGTATATCTTGCAACTTTTTAATTATTTTAAAAATTTATTTTAATAATTATTATTTTATAAATATGCTGAATTTTGAAGCTAATTAATAATGATAATAATAAATAGACACTTAGTTATTCTTAAAATTAAATAAGTTGTTCATTAATTTTTGTTAATTTTTTTTATCTAATAAAACTGAGATTGTCTAACTTTATTTAAGTTGTATCTTTAGTTTTGGTAATTTGTCTTCTCTTATTATAATTCTCCTATATATTGAATCACACACCTACGCAGTTTAAATAATGTATTTGATAGAGCTCACCTGGCACAGGTAAAAGTTGTGGCGATGCACATGGTCCGGGGTGAACTCCGGGAAGCAGCTGTTCCACAATTTGCTAACCATCATTCTCTGGTTGCCCAGGCAACTGCTGGCGTTGGTGGCGAACTGGTTGAAGCCCTCGCAGCTGTCCTGCGAAGGGTATTGGTAGGAGTGGTAGGACTGCTGCTGCAGTTGCTGCTGCGTCGGCTGGAATTGCTGGTGTTGCTGTGGGTAGTGCGACTGATGTTGCTGCTGCTGCTGTCGCTGGTGTTGCTGGTGCTGCTGGTGTTGCTGATGTTGCTGTTGCTGATGATGCTGCTGCTGCTGCTGCTGCTGTTGGTATTGGTAGGGCTGATAGCGCTGATCCTCGTGGACACTCCTACCCGCTGCCGATCCTGCCGAGCCCGCTGATCCTGCTGCTCCTCCCGCTGCGGCTGAGCCGTGCTCCGTTTGGTACTCGTGTTGCGGCGGCGTCTTGTGGCTGTGCAGGCTGTCCCGGCCGCTGCTGCCGTAGGGATGCAGAAAGTCCGGCAGGTCAAGGATGTGCGCCAGCTGCGTGGCCACCTCCTCGTCGTCCTCCTCGTCCTCGTCCTCCTCCTCCTGCAAGTGGAAGAAGCGCAGTTCCTCGAGACTCGAGCAGTCCGTGGAGAGCAGGGCCTGCGGCAGGCACTCCTCGAGCAGGTCCTCCTCGTCCTCAGTGGTGCTGGCGAAGCCCGGCAGATAGCCGTAGTTGTCGTAGGCGTCGTACCGCCTGCGGGGCGTGGCCTTGTAGCGATAGCCGCCAGCTTGCAGCTCCTCCGCCGCACTTCCGCCGTACTCCCGGAACGGCGAGGTGGAGACAGCTGCTGTCGATGCCGCTGCTGCAACGGCCGCCGGAGTGGGCGGTATGGGGGGCGGAACGGTCCGGGTGCTGCGACTGCTGAAGTAATAGTCGGTGGCTACACTCGGCGCCGGCGGTGGTGGCGGTAGGGCGGCCGGAATGGCCAACGGTGGCAGATAGCCCGGTGAACTTCCCGCTGACGCTAACAACGGCGTGGGCGAGGCATCGAAGTTGATCAGCGCCGCCGCCGGATAACCGCCGCCGGAATAGCCGCCCACGCTGCGGTACGGATACGGGGGATAGGGAGTGCTGCCCGCTGCACCGCCGCTGCTGGTCGTTCCAATATAGATGTGCGCCGACGTGGAGGGCAGATGGTACCAGCTAAAAAGTAAGAATAACATAATACAATTTCTGTGTTTTTGAGTAACAATTAAATTAATAATACATTTTTAATTTGGCTCCTCTATTTAGTGCAATATGATTTTATATATAAATATTTACGAATAGGTTAAGTGCTTCCGTTAAAAATACTCATACGACCCGTTAGGTCACTTATTATATCAAAGGCAACACATTACGTATGAGTAATAAAATGTAAAGCCCTTCAACGCTTTTTTGCAAACAAAAAATTTCTGGAATGCTTTTAATGCACCAAAGCGCATAGTTTCAGCTTATGAGAGTAAGACCATAAAACGTTCATGTCAATTTGGACCATGTGTGCTTTAAGGTGATTAAGTATGTTTATGGCAGCGTTTTTGGGAGTTAAGAACTAAAGAAAACGTACTTTTTATAGACAATTGTACAAGCAATAACTATTGTATTTAATTTGCATATATATTAGCAAATCATATTAAGAGTTTATTTAAGTATTTGAAAAGCTAAACAAAATGAATCTAATATAATAAAATGCCATAAATATATTATTAGCTTTTTAAATAAAAGTAATAAAGCGTAATTCAGGGCTAAGATGATGTTGATAAAATTTGAAAAATTTCAGGCCTCGACATGAAGTGATTGCGAGTTTACCTGGCTAGATTGCCGCTGCCCAGACCGAAGCCCAGGCCCAGTCCGAGACCCAGATCGGTGTTGGTGCTGCCGCGACTGAAGTAGTAGCTATACTGTTGCTGTTGCTGCTGCTGTTGTTGCTGCTGCTGGTGCTGGTGTTGCAGTTGCTGGTGCTGCTGGTGTTGCAGTTGCAGCTGCTGGGCCGCGAAGAGCTGCTGCTGCTGGACCAGATGCTGCTGCTGCTGGTGGGGGGCTGCGTAGTCGGTGAGCCAACGTTGCCGCAGACACGAGTAGTTCTGCTGCAACTCACGCTCGAGTCGCTGCAGCAGCAATTGTTGCTGCAGCTGCTGGATCTGCAGTTGCTGCTGCTGCTGGGCTAGCAATTGCTGCTGCACGAGCTGCTGGTGCTGTTGCTGCTGCTGTTGTTGCTGCTGTTGGCCACTAATTGGCACCGCTCTAAAGTAAAACTGCGCGTAATCCAATGTGAAGGCGTTGCTCTACAACTCCGACGCGCGTCTACCACAATCACGCTTGGCTTTTGTTCGCGTCGCTGCCTGTAGTTGCTGTTGTTGCTGTTGCTGTTGCTATTGCTGTTGCTGTTGCTATTGCTTTTGTCCTTTGTGTCCTTTGTGGCTTCTGCTCCTGTTGCAGTTGAAAGTGGCAAGACGTCTGAGCCTGTAAGTGGAGCAAGGCATAGAGGCATTGAGTTGAGTCGACTGCTTTTCACATGCGAGGTGCATAATGTACTAATTAGGCGGGCGTTAAGCATACGCCGCGTGGCACAATCTGAGGGGCAAACACTCAAGCTCGGAATGGCTGGTAATATAAGCTTCTTATTAAGAAAACAATGTTTTTTGTTTAATTACAAAATCAAGAAAGTACATTCTAAATATTGTTTATGGCTTACAATTTAATTAATAAAATCTAGATTATTTTCAGCACACATTTGTGTTAAGCAATTTTAAATTTTAAGCCATTTGTAATTTAAATTTATTTATCAAGCTTGGAAATCGTTGTGTTTGCATTTATTATATTTTTTTTTTTGATTTTAATCAAGCTTTCTAGCTAGCTCATTAAATATTAAAAAACAATTCTGACAAATGCCCAAAACTGTCTGGCTTCAAATTTTAAAATGATTTTAGAAAAAAACCGTGTTTGCACCCCTGTATTAAGAAATGGCTACAGGCCTGGCCGGGCTGGTGAAAGGTAAAGGCAGAAAAATGTGCTCCACTGAACGCTCAAAAAGCGTTTTTCTTGGAAAAACTAATTTTCTGCAGCGCCAGCACAGACGTTCTCATCTTATGAGGTATAAAAAAGAAGCAGGAAAAGATAGGAAAAAAAATGAGTAAAAGGAGAGCCACGAAGGCTGTTTCAATGCAAAGATGTTCATTAAAAATTCGCTGCATATCAAACTAGAGGCATTTAAATTTATAGCATTTTTACCCGAGGCTTTGAACTTTTTTTGCACTGCAGATACATGTATATTACATTAATAGCTGCGTTTTATTGTTACAACTGTAAATTATAATTCCCTTAAATGTAATGAAATATATTACAACATACCAATGGACACTAGAAAAAATCATTATATTATTCTAAATACAGAATAAGCAGAGAGATTGCTGAATTCGGTTAAGTTTAAATGCAATTTCTTTTATAAAATATTTGTGAAATTATAGAAAACGTTTAAGCAAATTCCTCCCATTTCCCGACAAGTGCCTAAGGGGTAAACTATTTCCACATCATTATCCTTTCGCTGCAGACGAGCATTTTCGCCGACGAGCATTAACGTCCTTTGCAGGAGTAGGCGGGCAAATAAAATCAAATCAAATAGCGCGTGCCTCAGCAAAACCCAAAACGCAAAACGGCGACCAGGAAGCGCCGTTGTGGCCATTTTGGTTGCGTTGCTTTTCCGCTGCAGAATTGAGTTGCAGTTAGTTGAGTTGTCTGCTTGGTGGGGAAAGTGGGGAAAAGTGTGCAAAACTGTGGAAAACTGGGGGAAAGTGGTGCTAAAATTGGGTGGTGTGTGTGAGTGTAAGCATGCCTTTTGACGTCATCAGCAAATACTTTACTCCTGGCGCTCGGGTTTGTTGTTCTTGTTGCCGTTGTTTACACAGCTGCTATGGGGGCCGCATTTAGTTGTTGCCACTGCCACTGCCGCTGGTTGCTGCAACATTTACATTGGCAATTTGCTTGGAAAAGCACTTACACCATCATCCTCCTTGTACGAACTATACGGAGCACACACCAACACAGATGCCAGCGTGCACACTTCCGGCCACAAGTCTGTGTTTTTGGCCTAACCCGAACTTCCGACATTGCCACCAAGCCCAAAACCCTTCGCTTTATTTGATCCAATACAAAATCAGCCAAATAAACCCTATTACTAGTTTGTAAATATTTTCAATTTATATGTTATACGCCTTCAATTTTCTTGTAATTACATACAACCTTTAAGTCAAAATAAAATAATTAAATTTTTGAAATTGAAATTGTTGAACTTATTATTATCTTAAATGTAGGCAATCGAAAATATCTTGGTGATTGAATTTTAACCTTATACGCCTTAAATTTTCTTATAATTACAATCTGCCTTATCTGTCTTTAATATTATATATTTAAAATGTTTTAATATTTCGGAAAATGAATGCTCTTTTCTTGGGATAATAAAATATCTTGATGAAAGTGCACTTGTTTCCCGCTCTTAATTTATAAAATTTGGTACCTCTTCAATAAAATTATGCCAGTTGTAAAGCACAAAAGTAAATAATTACAATTTATGTCAATGTTAAAAAGAGCATTCATGATTTTTTAACCATAAAACGCAAGTGCTGACTCAACTTATGTTTTTGCTCTTTGTTACATTGATTTTAAACCCCGCATTGTGTGTGAAAACTTCGTTAAACTTGTGTGAAAACTTTTTGCTTCCATCACTTTAAGACTCTGCTGTGTGATGGCATAAAATAAAGGAAAAAATGACAGAGGAACAAAAAAGAGAGGGGAATAAAGTTTTGTTGAACATTTAGTTAAAGCCGTTTTGATGGGTTTCAGCGCTGGCTGTTTATTTATAGCCCACTTGGTAGCCAGAAAAGAAAAATGAGAAATTTGACTATAGTTTTTTGTAGCGGCAATTAAGGACACGCAGCACGTTGCAGGTCATAAAGCCGAGAATGAATTACCCAACAAAGTTGCAATTGAAATGGAAATTGAAAATTTAATGGCTTTGAGCAGAGAGATCGTGGCAGCATTTAACGGGGAGTGCGAAGTACGAACTGTGGGAATGGCTCAATAGTCGAGTTGTTGTGTGCTTAAGCTGCATCATAAATTCCCTCAAGTGGTCGGCAGACTAATAAACACACACACACACACACGTTGCGGTCAACATGTCGTATACGCGATGTCAAGAAGAGAGCAGGAATATAACATTAATGCTAATTTAATTACAAAAACGTGGCTGAGTTTGCTTCTCTGTCACGTTCTTTAATACCCCAAATATACAGCTATTGAAATTTGTTTTTAAAGACTTCCTTTTCATTCCCTGCTACCTAGCTTACTTCTTAACTAAATCTCTGCTCCAATTCTTTGAAAAGTATCCTTATAATATTTGAGTGGAATTCCCATAAGATCAAAGTATTTTTCTTTTTAGTTCAAAATAATCAGCAACTCTTGCAAACAACTTGCCAAGCACATGTAGCCTTAGAAATTCGCTGTATTTTCCTTGTAGGCATCCGCTTTTCTGCTCCACTAAAATAAGCGAAAACGAAAAGAAATTTCGTTCGTTTTAATTAAATTGCATTCTCTTCACAATGCCACTTTCATCTGGCGCACTGGTGAAGAGTACTTTAGGCAAACCTCCCTCTTGAAATACTTACACTTGGCTGACTTGGAATTTCTGTTAATCAAACGCAGCAGCGTTCAGCATGAAAATGCTTAATTGTATTATTACATAACTTTTACGCAGCCGAATGGAGGGAATAGGAATGGGAATATTTCATATCCTACTTGATATATGTAAGAGTCGTTGGCAATTAATCCATGTGTTTGCCAAGAATAAATCGATGCGGTCTCAAAGGATAATTAAGGCGTCACCAGAGCACACAGATCTGAGAATGACAGGAGAAAGGCGGATTTTATGTGCCATAACTTGAACTTACCATCAATAACACACTATTATCCAATGTTCGCAAACATATCTATTAACGCATACCAAATAAAACCAACAAAATTCTCAAATTATAAATCCCAGTTTCACTCCTTTGCTTATCATGGCACTTAACTTTCTCTTGTCTTTTTAGCATAAACACACACTAAGCCACCATTTGCTAAAATAAATGCTACACTCAGAAAGATGTTATAATCAGTTGTTACCTCCACAAAAAGCTAACTATTCCCGGTAAAGGCTCTTTAAAAATAGTTACATTTTAATGTTAAACTGTTCTCCATTATAACAAAGCCTAAAAAATAGAAAACATAACATTTCCCATTTGTAAAAGAAAACAAAATTGTTTTGATTATTAAAAACCCACTTCCTGCTAAAAAAAAAATGATTTTACAATACAAATCAGGGCCTTTGTTATGCAAATATTATTTTTGCGATTTACGAGTGTTCAGGTAAAAAATTGAAAACATAACATTTCCCATTTGTACGAATCAGAGAATTCGTTATACAAATATTATCTTAGTGAATAAAGATTGTTAGGCCTTGTATTGATTTTTAAATGGCATTTTTTTGAATCTATGCTCTTTTAGCATTTACTTTTTTCTGAGTGTAGGTACGTGTAAATAAGCTTGCATATATGTAGGCATATCCCAGTCTGGCTTTTGTATTGAAAATAGAAACCTCGCCGAGCTAATGTACATTTTTGTGTTGGCTAGAAAAACTGGAAGGGGAGAGAACCCAAGAGCCAGGATGCCAGGAGGTGGACATTTGATAGGGAAACGAAGAGAGGTGATGTGTGTGTGTGTGTGTGTGTGTGTGTGTCTATGCAAACAGGAAGTGTTGCGCCGCAGGCAATGTTGCAACAAATAGCCCGTCGAATGAACGGGAGGGGAATCAACGGCCGTGCTGGCTTAAGCCCCATTCCCAACCCCACCACACATTTCTGTTTGCCATTGGGGATTTTGCAGAAATATTTGCTTACATGAAATTATAGGGGGGGGGCACCATTTAATGAATGGCCTTCCACCTGTGTGTGTTTCTAATGAGCTAAAGTAGGGACTGCAACATGAGTGCTTATTGGTAGGCGGATGGTGAATGCGGATGTTGCGCACTGTATCGCAAAGTCAAAAGCTTTCATGCTAATGCCTGTTTATTTTAGTTTCTTCTTTAATTAAAACCATAAAATATAAGTTGTGATTAGCCTAAAAACAAATAAATATGAAATTATTGCTAAAAGCTTTAGGCTTCGATTATGTTATGAATTACGGCCATTTGCCTTGTTCGAATAGATAAGTGCACATTTAAAAACTAAAGGTAATAAATAGTTATATGGCACATGAAAAACCAGTAAGATAAGAGCCATCAATTAAGACTTGAATTGGTTCCATTGCTTAAATACTTAAACAAAAGTCTGCCAGTCTTTAAGCCAACATTACGTTTTGATTTCTTTCTCCGAAAATAAAAAGGGGCAGGAATCTTGAAAACTTGTTTATGGCATTCGTACAAAATAGTTTGGCCACAAGCCGAAAAAAGTCATAGCTGCCATAAATCAGAGGGAAAAAGTGAGTGGGCCAACACAAATATTGCCGCAGCAGCAGAATGAAAGTTTGAGAAACGACTTCGAGGGGGAAAAGTGAATGTTCCACCACACATTTGTGGCTGACGGAGGGGAAAAAAAAATAGAATGAAAATATATTTCCGCCAACGACAATCAGGTGAAATGCAAAAAGTGTCAAGGAAGTTGTCAAAACATTCTGATAACATTTTCTGGTCAGGGCTTCGGTAGAAATAACGCCATTTGGCAGATGATGGGGTACATGAACATGGGGTACAGCCTGTATCCTGACCCTAATTGAGGCCGGGGTCCAACTTGTCTGTGCAGGCTCTTAAATTACATTAATTTCTGGACGAAACTTTTCACGGCTGGAGGCTTCAGCAGGCTCCCCTTTTTTATTTATTGTTCCACCGCACCAACGATGGACATATATTTTTCCACGGCTTGCATTTCACATCGTTTTTTCTCCAGAGCCAGCCATCTACATAATTTCAAGGATTTTTCCCCAGAAGCCTTCAAAAGAAATTAATCTTGCGAACGCGAAACCAGCGAAAATTTACGAGGTGCCCTGCCAAAGGTGGAATCTCATTTTTTCGCCAATAAATTTATTTATTCCTTAGTGGTGAATCGAGTGCTTAAATACATGCGACTACATGACAAATAGTTTAATCAATAAACTATTTTCTTGCCAAGGAAAAAACACATAAGTTTAAATAGTTTAATCTAGTTTAATCAAAGTAAACAAGGAATGGTATTTTAATTAACAAATCAAAACCTTGATTGTTTCAAGCGGGTTGAAGTGCAAACAATTGAGAAGACTAGTAATTGAAAGGGATCCGGGCAACAAAACACTTTTGAACATGAGCTGCGGGGGGTTTAAAAACAATTGCCTTACAACGTTTTCCTTGTCAGCTGACTTTTTGCATTCAGTGTAGGTGCTGCCTGTGCAGCTCGATGTAGTTTTACTTGTTAAGTTTTTTTTTAAATTGTAACAATCTGTAGAAACGTTTGTTTCTAAGGTAGTTACATAAATATATTACTAAAACAAGGACATATATGTGAAATTTGTAAAATTGAAATTAAAGTTTTCATGCGCAATTCAGCGTTTGATCAATAATAAATGACTTGGCCACAATTTAATGAAATATGCTTTCCATATGCCGCCACTTATCTTCACATGCACATACTATATATGGTATAGGGTTAACCTTCTTGAAGCCCCTTCAACACTTGCATAGTGAACTGTAAAGCCATTAACTTCCACTTATCGTAAATCAGATGTTCGTGGTTGACATTCTTGAAAAATCATGCAGCGCTGCCTCTGCAATATGGTTGAATGGCATAAATGGCTGAAAAACACAAATATGGCATGCAGGTCACCCTTTCTTTTAGTTTGATTCAGCTCCCATCCGCCATAAATCACATAAATGTGTGGCCACATCAGCAGCATCCAGAAAAAGGCGTAAAAAAATTATAAAAAACAGGCGAAACAACGACGACAGCGCAATACCAGCATCAACTTTTAGTTCAATTAAGCGGTAACACGGATGGCTTCCGAGACTAAGGGACTATGTTAATTTATGGCTCTGATAATGTGAGCGTTTGCCAGAAAGAGGGATTACAATAATGAGCTACACCTTTAAATAAGGATCAAGCAAATCGATTTTGGGGATTCAGCATGGTAAATAAAGGCCATAAAAAGTTTAAGGATGCATTGAATCCTTAAAATCCAATTGTTCCACAAATTTAATTAACAATCTGTTGTTTACTGATAATTTTTCCAGCTGGCATATGCATACAAATGGAATTCCAATGCTGGAATCTCTTGCAGTCCTCTATAAAAATCATGAATTCATAAAAATCGGATTTAATTTAATGCCATTGAAATGCAGATGCCAGACGCAATGATTGTTATGTTCGAAATAATAAATTTAATTTATTTAAGGGCAAGGATTGCGAAATACACACATGTATAATTTAAATACAAAAAAGGGAAACAGATACTAAAGACAACATGAATGTTTAAAAAATAGTTTTCATTGTAAAAATCGAAGCTCAACGTGGCACTGAGGTTGCAGCACAAAAACCGCAAGCGTAACAAATGCATAACAGAAACTAAAAAAAAAAGGTAAAATAAAAACAAGCAAAAACATTGGACAGAAACGACGGGCGGATGAACACGGGCCGACAAATGCAGCAAATGCGTTCGCTGCGAATCAATATGAAACCGAGCCGAGCCCGAAAGGGTACGGGGAAACAACAATAACAACATACTGAGTAACGTCAAACTAGACCATGAAAACGAGAGAATCCCAATGGAAAGATACCTACCATGCACTGGAAAATAATACTAAAAAACACAAATATTTAGCAAATTTACAAAAATGTTTTAAAAATATGAATAATGATAACTTGCAAGTAACTCTTGTATAAAATAATAATAAGATAAATATCCTTAAACTAAGCTTAAAAAATTTAATTATATTTCGAATTTCATATTGTTTTGAACTGTCTAAGTAGTTAGATAGATATTTTGTAGTCTTTAAATACATTTTTTTTTTAAAGATAAAACTTAAAGTTAATTCTGTTTCTTTTATATGCAATTAACATGTATGTGTTATATATTTTAAAATATGTTCTAAAATCCTTTCTTGTTTATCAAAACAAAACAGCTTTAGATTTTGGAACAACACAACTATTATATTTGAAACACAAGGATATTTACAATTTTCTGGGTGTAGGACTCGTTGCTGAAATATTCGCCCCGTTGCACGTGGTGCAACTAAAAGTATGCAACGCTGCTTTAGCAGGAGCCGAGTTCTCTGTGGCACGTTGCGGTTTGGGTTTTTATTATTTTGAATTTCTCCATTTGCCGCTTAGAAGGGGAGACAAAGACGCACCACGTTGACCGCAATTAAAGCGAAATGTTCGGATGATGATGGCTTAGGGGAGAAAGTGGGGCAGGTGGAAGCGTTTTTTCTACCTTGCTAACCAGCTACAAAGGATCTTCTCCATACAGTTAGCGGGGATAGGGGGATGAGGACGAGGACGAGGGAACATCTATTCCTGACAGTTGACTGAAAATTTAGCACAAGAAATTTACTGTCAGCGAAAAAAAGAGACTAACTTTTTTTCGGTGGAACTTATTTCAGTGGCAGCAAGAAATTAAAAGACAAAGGTAGCCGCCAGGAAATGGCAGGACAATGTGGTCATAGCCCGAGGAGGATATTTTTTCTTCGACTTTGACGGTGGTTGTCCAAAGGAACTGATACTGCTGAAATTTGAATGGACGTTTAAGATGAGTTCAATGGCAATGGAAAGCCAGAATTCTTAAACGATTTATTAAAGATTTAAATATGTTATTTTATTAAGAATTAAAAATAAACACTTTAAGGGGATGGTAATGTTTCTAGTTCCCTTTTTGAATTTTACCTTAAATCATTTAATTCATTTATTTTGTATCTCGAAATTCATTCCTGCAACTCACTTACTTAATTGTATTTAACTTAGCACTCACATTTATTTATACATTATCCTAGGGAATTAAAACACATTTATAGAATACATTAAATATATTTTAAATATTGAATTCTATTGAATACATTTCCACATAATATTTGCATGTCAACCTTCCCGCATATATGTATTTGTTCAATGTATATACTTCCGCATTCATGAAAAGGGAGGGATTACGCTGAATACAATTAGTGTGTGATAAATAGTCTCGGAGGACAAGTGTCTTCTCTTGAGACATCTGCATGCGATGCCAGGCGGGGGCAACAAACATGATATATCTAAGTTCATCTATTGAAAGTCATTGTGGTGCACTAACTACCGAACCGCCAGATGGCTGCACTTTCAGACTGCCAGCCAAGTAACGCCCCTTGGGCGACCAACAGCCCCTCTTCTCATCTCACTCATATGATATTGTGTGAGTCGTGAGTCGTGAGTCGAGTCAGCTGCTCGGCCTACTTGGCATTTTGGCATTTTGTTAGACGTCCTTTGCGAGCTCTGGATGCGAGTAGTTTGGGCTGCAATTAAAATTGTTAACCCTACTGTAAAATCGCATTGGGGCTGCGGCAGCTGTCGCCTCGTTCGGCCAAATTTCGCAATTTATGGTATAAATAATTAAGAAGAGGCAATTTGGTGGTGTCGACGAATATAGAGCAGCTACCAACCCAAAATAGAATGGGCCAGCAAACACGGAGGTTGATGAACTTGCAAGCCGTGCACACTGATGGCCATGACTTAAAGCAACTATCTGTTGTTAACGACCGCTCTTTAAGTTCTGCAGCTGATGGCCGGAACATCAGTTTTCATGGCATAAAAGCTCTTCGCACTGCGTTTGTGGGAACAATTGTGTCGAAATACGCTCAAAGAGATACATATCCGTAAATTCGAATTTATTGGACAGTCAACATGGCACTTGCGAAGTTTGGCGTAGAAACATGTGTCATCCAATCGGATGCATTGCCCGAAAATCGACAAGTCGCCTTAACAACATGCAAATGGATGCGAAAAGTGCCAGTTTTTTTTTTTTTTGTTGTTGTCGGGGGTATTTCCATGTCTTGGAGAAATGGCGAAAACTGTCAACGGCTTGTCGGCGCCCAAATGTATGCCATGAATTTGTGTGCGGCCCGCATATTTGCAGAGTGCCCTTTGCAGAGAAACTTTTGCCTTCGGTTCACAGCCTTGGAATTCTCGCGGCTGAAAACTTTTGCTGGCAAGTTCCCTTTAAAAAATATGGGATAACCCCGAACCGCCTGCCAAACAATTGGCAAATATGTATAGTCTAATTGGTGAGTGCGATTGGGATTGAACAAACATGGGTTTAGGTTCATCTCAGACAATCAGCCCACACCTTTGTGCAGCATTCAGATCCAGGGACCCACTTTGTGGCCCGGCACAAAGAAGTCTTCAATTTAGCCAAGCGCTCGCTCAAAAGGATATGCAGTGGGGTAGGTAAAGGAGGTGCAGGGCAGGTCGGGTCGCATTCGCATTCGCAATCTCCGATCCGATCCGGGGTCGCATACTTATACATACATATATATATGTTCGGATATCCACACATCCATATCGAAGGCGCGTCTTTTGTGCTTCTGACACTTGTCAAAGCTATAGGAATTGCGAAATAAACAATGTCGGTATCAGTCGACAGCCCACCATGTCCTCAGAGTGTAAGAAAAACGTATTCTACTTCAGTACATATTTTATGGCTCATTGCCAATGGTATAGTTAATTTATCGCTGACAAAATAATTACAAAGTTTTTTAATAGCTTGAACTTTTGGGGAGTTTTAATTAATAAAAACTACACTGCTTTAATAAAATATTAAAATATTTTAATATATTTAACTGCTATCTACAGTAATATTTAAAATAGTAATAGTATTTTATTGTTCGTGCTGAAGCGTAATAATAATGAATTTGTTTATCAGTACTGACTTGCGTTTATTAGTACATATAGTATATATATGGTTTTATTTAATATTTATGTTTATTGTCATTCTTTAACAAACGGATTGTATCTGAAATTATTTATTATTATTAGTATTTTTATAAAGGGTTTTCTTGAGAAATCACTTAAGCCGAAAGGCCTATTCAGAAGGTTGTTCGATTCACAAACCACTGTATTTTGCCATCTATACTCTTGTGTTTGTATGTCTCAATCGTGGGACCGTGTGTATATACGAGGATATGGTTTGTTGAGCAGCTGCTGGTTGCAAAGGACGTTGGGAACTCTCACCAGTGCACACCAGTACACACACACAGCCGCAAAACGAGGACCCCCAACTGTCATAAACTAGGATTATGTTGCATAAGCCTGCCTGCTTCATTGTTATTGTTTGTCGTGGATAGATGCCGATGCCTACACAGTTTAAAGCAGAAAAACCTCTCCTCCTCGAAAGCCGATAATTACATTTGCGTTGAAAATTGATGGGCATATGTCACATTCTGTGCAAGGATTGCTACCCTCAAAATCCTTATGTACTAATGGCTGCCTTCGGACCGAATCGAGTCAAGTCGATTCTTCTCGATTTGAGAGCCAATTAGAACTGGCGACATTTGTTAGTCAAAGCTTAAATGCGTAATTTGATCCATTTTGCGAGATAAAAGTGCCGGCCAAGGAGCAAGGACAACTGGGCCGGCTCAACTTTCTATTACCGCCAGCAAGCAACTAAATCAAATTTTCTCTTGCACGGCTAAAATGACAGCATCCGGGGTCGCATAATCAATAAGTTCTGTGAGTGTGTGGGCTGTGTGCTATATGCTGTGTGCTCTGAGCTCTTCGGCTATGGGACAATGGCAAAAAGTTCGACTTGCTGCTTCATTAAATTTAATTTATAAACTTGCCATAAGCACTAAATCACTGTGCAGCATCTGGAGAAGGGGTTTGGGTCGGGAGATACGGCCATGACTGCGTCTCCGATGCGTTGGCACACAAGAAACTGCATAAAATGGCGACCAGTGGCCAAAATGGCGGTCCATAAACATCCGGCTTCCGTTTTCTTTCCATTTTTTCCGCTTGGACTTTGTTCCTGCAGCTGCTGACCGTTATTTACAAGGCAACAAACTGCCAAGAGAAACCAGAGGAAAGGATAAAAACCCCAAATAAGAACATATTTATGCAAAAGGACCCAGGGGCTGCAAAGAAGAGAACCATTGACGAAGATTTGACAAAAGTGGTAAAAGTAAATACGCTCTAAAAATGGGCAATAGACATCAGTCATACACTCATAAGAAATTCTTTATGTTTTATTTGCATTTTATATTTCTTATTTTTATTTGCCCAGAAAAGAAATAAAAAGTTCCGTTATTACATAGCCAAGTATCTACTGAAAATTTTCAGAGAAGGATCAAACTTTTAAGTCTTTTAGTTATACCAAAAAGTAGAAATGAGTTTTTATTGATTGCTTTACACATATATACTTAACGGAAATGGTGGTACATGAAAAGGTAAGCGTAAAATATGTCAAGCAGTTAAATAAGGCGAAGAAGGCAACAACGCTTGACATATAGAAGCACCAAAAAACAACGGCGAAAAACTATAAAAGGGCTAACATTTGTTTTTCCATTTATTGAAGCTGTCTAAGTCAACATGCCAGCCATTTGTTTGTTGTTGACATTTTTGTACTTTTACCCGTTTGTTGTTGCTCAAGCATTTCCGCTTGGCGCTAAAATGTGTGCTACGCTTTTTTGTTTGTCCCACAAACACACACCAAACACTCACACACACACACACATTCAGTCTGTTTGTGTCAGGGACCGTCTTTAAGGAACGACAATTTATAGGACCACGCCCCTAACTGGCGTGACCCCGCCTTGATTTTTCCTTATTCTGCGTGTGACTGGCGCTTGTGTCAAGTGATTTTTTTGCGATAATCGGCACGAGTAGGCTTATACTCAGCCAAAAGTCTTCACGTCCTGGTTACATTTCCAGTTGCTTTGCCAATTGTGTGTACCTGTTGGAGGTTTTAATTAAGTTGCTTCTCCACTTGAACGTGATCTGATGAGGCCCTATTGCTGCTTAAGTCAGCAGGCAAAATATGTATCTTAATTTTTCCATTCATAACTGATAACTTGTTAACTGAGCTAAATGCGTAGCTTCTTTTTTTCTTTTTTTAGCTTAGTAATAAAAACGTTTAAAAAAAATTAAAAATTTAGAAATTTATCTACTTCAAGCTATTTAAAAATACAATTAACTTTATATACATAAACTAAACTTTTCTGGCTTTTATCCCATCAAGCGAAAAATAACTTATGCTTCTTGAATTTCATTTTCCCAGAACTATCTAAGACCACAAGCTGAAATCCATTAATGTTATAAGCGTGCGTTCGAGGAAAAGCATTCATTATGTGTTCTTAATGATCATCGAGTGTTCATGGAATTAATGCAATTTCTGGAAATACCGCTTTTAGATGCAACGTGTACACATTAACATCTGCATTCTCAGGCCAACGAGTGGGTGTAATAACAGTCGATTGCCAATCACTAAAATAGGCGAAGCCATGTGCGGTACTGGATAAAATGAAACCAAGCCAGGGAAAAGTAGAAATTCTATGCCAAGAAAGTTTTAACGAACGGGGCACAGGAGCAATCCCAGTTTTCGTATACTTAAGCGTTTAAAGCATTAATTCCTAAAATTTCAATTTATGCCAAACTCAATGCTAATTAGGGGAAAAGTTTTGAGCTTTGCTCGTTGGAATAAGTTTTATAATATAACTGAAAATAATATTTATTTGAATTTTATTAAATCATTTCAGTTCAGGAAAATCAAGCTTCTAAGAACTTGTAATCATCCAGAGCGGAAAAAAACAATAGTTATTTTTCAGAATAAGTTGTGATGGCCAAAGTTTAGTAAGCTTAAGGCTTCTTAATATTTATTTTATGTCATCAAGGTTGTTTTTACTAACAGAGCCTTAAATATGTAATAATATTTTATATTCCTTTTGGATCAATTAGGTAGTTTTAATTTATTGAGTTATTAATATTAAATATTTTTATTACCTTCTTGTTAAATGCATCCTAAATCTTATACTTTCTAGCAGAAAAAAGCACTTTCGTCTAGATATATTTATGAATTTCTCTGGAGCCCCTTTGTGCCAAGCTATTGGGCCACTTATGGATAATCAGCGTTTAAATCAGCAGCATTTTGAAGGCATTCAGACGTCGCGGCGCCCACTAAAATCGGCTCAAGGAGCTTTCCGCGAACCCTTCGTCCTGGCCCATTGAACTATAACAGGTGAGAGACAATTGGCGCCATACAAATGGCGGCCCTTTGAGTTATGTTAAGTGAAAGGGCCTCTGCCCTGCGCTGCTCTACTCTGCTCTACTTTTCCTGGCCATTCTATTCAATTGTATTTATTTGCGCGGACTGCGCGCCCAATGGCAGATGACAAAAAGACGCTTGACCTTAGGGCGCAAAAGGCAAGTCCTGTCCTGAGTGCCACTCACAGGACGAAGGCGATGGGCTACATGTTTGGCGCCAGAGAAAAATTCGTTACTCGCAGCGCAGCGAGAAGTGCCACGCCCTCGCCGTGCTCCTCGCCCGCCCCCACTTGCCCGGTCTCATAATGATGAGATGCTTTTTTCCTCGCGCTGTCTTTTTCGCAACAACAGCGAAAATTTTCAATGTTGTACGCGAAATTGTTGACAAAGTTTGCCTCAAGGCAAACACATACACACACACATACACACATAATGCCAGAGTGGGCTGGGAAGTCTCAGTTTCAAGGCAGCCGACCCCGCTTCCGCCCCCGCCTTCGCCCCTGTTGACTATATAAAAATAAAATTACACAAGAAATTAAATTAGCGCAAATAGGAGGGCAAAAAAAAAAAGAATTAAAATTTACTTGCAATAAAAACGACTGTGGCAGTGTTGTGACACTTGAAACGGGGAGGGGGAGGGTTAGAGGGAGGGGAATGGAAACACAAGCGATGGCAACAAACGAAAACAATAAATTAAATTCAGAGGAGCAGGGCCACCACGTCAAAAGCGACTGAGTATCCCGAGTGGCAGGCTCAAGGATCCCCGTTCCCATCCCCGTTCCCATACCCGTCCCCATCCCCCCATTTCTCCCAGACGTCTCGGCATCAGCCCTCGGACTCGAGTGGCCTCATAATAAACAGGCAAGTGCAACTGTGACGCATTTGAAGGAGGCGCCACCGAGAATCACAAAAGCGTTGGCTGGGCCTTAAAACTATTTAAGTGCGGGCATGGATCATTTCGTACGACCAGATATAGCACAAGCACAATAAGGCTCAGATGAGCGACAGGTGGCCAGTTGGGCAAGGAATGAAGTGGATGCATACACAAGCAGAAAATATAGTGGAGTTTTTGCTTACAATCTATAAGTAAAAGAGGTTATTCTCTTCTTAAAGTAAGCGTTCTTTCCACAGAAATTGCGTCTTCACAAAACACTAAGAAACATCAATCAAGAAATTAGACACATCTTTATAAGTGATTTTAAAACTTCTTATACTTCCCAATTAAATATGTTTTTAAGTAAAATTATGTTTTCCCAATAACAAATAATATCCTATATACTTATTTCGATATTCTAAATTGAAAGAAAATATTTTAAAATACCAATTTTATCTTGTTTAATTTTAAAATTAATAAGTAATATATTTTAATTCTAAAATAACATGAATAAAGATCATCGACATATGTCTTACGTTAAATATAAAGAAAAATGTTATCTATAAACATTTAGCTAACGTCTAATTTTACCTTTCAGGCATTCCGATGGCCAGCTATTTTTTTTATAAATTTAGACAATCATTTTAATTGCTTTCCCTTCATTTATTTAGCCTGCAGGTCATTTGTATATCTTGACAACAAATTTGGCAAATGGATTTTAGTTGGCTATTTTTGGCAAACGCTGCATACCCCGGGGAAAGTTTCTGTGAAGGACAAGCGGCTGCAATGGCTTTCTCCCTGCGCCGTGCTATGCTATATGTAAATTGTGTCATTTTTGCGTTTTACGTATGTCAATTTAAAATGCATTTCGAATTGCGACAGCCAGCTACAAACTGGCAGTGGGACTTAGGACGTGGATGTGGATGTGGATGTGGACGTGGGCGGATGACAACCAGTTTATCCTTGGTGGTTGCACTATGTTGATGAGGGGCGGTGGCTGAGGTTGAGGTTGAGGTGGAGGTTGTGCCTGCGTAATGAAACAGTGCGTCAAATATTAGCCATTGGAGGCAAAAGTTTTGCAAAACGGCAACGTGGAGCGGCAAAAGCCGCAGTAAATGCGGCGAGGAAAATTTGTACAGGCGCCCACATGAGTACATATATGAGCATGAGTATGAGTTCGTTGGAGAGACAAGGTTTTTATATAGAGATACAGATACAGAATGCATGTTTCTGTCTGTCTAACTATCTTTTTGTATTTGTAGTGGCCCATGGGGACAAGTTTGCGAGGCGAGGTTATCTGTGCTTACGCACAACTGCCATGCCACTTCCTCGTCCTATCCACCCACCACATTTTACATATCTGGGCAAACATTCAACAAAAATTGACAGGTACTGCCTGAGCTGTGACTGAAATATTCAGCCGTGTAGGTGCCAAATTTCAGTTGAGAGTGCACAGCAAAAATTCTTTAAATTATTTGCCACACCGACAAGACCAATTGAAAAACAAGAGTGCACATACCAAAACGAATATTTTACTATTCAGCAGGAGGTAAAAAAATTGAATTTTATGTGTTGCATTTACCACAAGGGTTTATCAACCATATACTTTGTAAACATGTTTACAAAAATCAATTAACAAATACAAATTTTATAAAATAAAATTATTTTGTTTTACTATTTTATGGCCTTCATATTTTTATTCAATGGTGCTGAATAAAAATGATAACTTTTATAGGCAATGTGTGTAAACATTGGTACTGCAAAACTTTTTAATAATAATTTTATGAAAGCATGAATATGCATGAATTTTTTATGTTCTTGTTTAGTCGTTGCCTTGACAACCTGTGCTCCCCGTTTCAACCATGCCCGGAAAACTAATTAAATTAACAAAAGCCCTCCAGCATTGACTGGGTTCCATCAGCCACAAGGCAAACAATATTAACCACAATTCAAATCCAAAACAGGGCACACACAAAATATAAGTCAATAAAAGTTCAATACACACTCACAACACACCCCCTTTTCCCTGGTTTAAAGCAATTTTTTGTGCAAACATTCGGTGGCGTCGAAAAGATACGGATAAATTCAAATTGAAACGAAATGTAAACGAATTCCGTTGCGGGGATGGAGTGTCCTGGAAGGAGGACCAGCTGGATGCCGATGAGCTGGCGGCTTTAAAGCGCTCGAGAATGTTGCCTACATTTTCGGGCTGCTGCGCAATCAATCATGGCCGAAATCAATTTTCAAGAACGAAAACATACACAGCAGTGAAGGAAGTGCGTAGTTTCAGTTTCACAGAATGACATCCCAGCTCTCCATCGCTCAATCGCTCCGTCGCTCCATCGCAGTGCCCTTGGTCTTGTCTATTTTAACAGCTGCTGGAGGTGAAGCAGAAGCAGAAGCAGAAGCTACAGCGACACAAACAATGCTCATTAAAATTGGCAAATCATGCGGAAAATGTGTAAATAGCAATTACGCACACTGCGTATGTGAAATAATGATTTTGTTTACTACACCGAGTCCAGAGATTGCGGAGATTTAATTGCGGACTTAAATTCGAGCCTTGATCACACGGCAATCAAAATAAGACATATGCGTCTAAAAAGCGAGAATATCTTTAAATGTTTGAAATAAAAAAGAAGGCAGATTGTGAAATAATCTAATTACTTTGTTAATTAGGTATTATCTCAATTTTTTATTTAAAAAAAACCTTGGTAACTGTTGCTAAAAAATATTTATCTCCGAGGTTTATTTTTTGAGTTATTGAAAAAAAGGTTTTAATTATGTCTAAATATTGATCATTATAAAAAGACCAAAAATACAGAATTTACAATTTCTTTATTTGGCTAAAAAAATCATATTTTTTTGTACCTATTGAAAAATATTTATTGTTTATATTTTTCTAAGTTCTAAAATCTTTTTTAATGTGCAACTTTGCATTTTATACAATTTTTCCCATTTTAATTGCCGCTAAACAAATTTGCTTTTCAAAGCAAAAAATATGTCCTCTTTAGCGACCAAATTGAGAGCTTAACGAGACTTGGGTTTTTAATTACAATAAGATGAAAGGAAAATGAAAGTCAGCCCTCTCATGATTGATTGCCCATCGACCCGATCTTTTTGGGGTTGGCAAAATTTTTGTTAAGCCCGCCGGTCATTTCAGGCTTCATTGACCGAAAAAAATATGTGTATGGTAAATAGCAGAAAGTTTGTTTTAAATTATAGTTAATTATATAACGGCACATTAGCTTTGAATTATTCGGGGTACTTAAACGCTTGAGTGCAGCTTTTAATAGACATGCAAGGTTTGAGTACTTAAGGTGTAATTAGCAATGATGATGTGTTCTTATGGGGTAACTATCATTAGGTAAATGAACTATCCAATTATGTGCGGTATCTTGTGTATACAAATTTTTGATAAAATAGCTGGTGGGAATGAATATGTTAGGTTTAACATAAATTATAAGTTGATTTGCTACATTTCCCTTTATTATTTTTCATATTTTGAGCTTATTTTTATCAAGCCTAAACTAATCTTATATTCTGACTGGAAACAGAATTTTAGAAATGGAAATTGGATATTGGATAACTATTCTGTATTCCATTTTCAACAAATCCCGCCAACTGGTGCAGACTTAATCCCCCTAGTTTTTGGCAGTTTTCATGCGATGATGTTGTTTTTGCACCTAGTCGGCTATTAATTTGGGCCAACTCTCGAAAGGACTTAAGGACTCCAGTCCGAGCACACACAGAAGTTGCAGGCATTTGGCCAAAAAATCAATGCCACATGTCAAGCACCGTGGGAAAAACTCAAATACACAAATACAAGTGCCGCCGGGGGGCGTGGCAGGTGGGTTAAATGTTGAATGAGAGAGAGAGGGAGAGAGCTGGCAGCAAATTTGCACAGCGCAAAGCATAATGAACATTGTTGTCGCACTTCCTGCCGCTGCCGCTGCCGCTGCCCCTTTTTTTCCGATTCTGTTCTCTGTTTTCCTGGCGTTGTTGGGCCATAAAAGATGGAAATACTTCAGGCGCACAAAAGAGAAAGCCAGCAGCATTGACGAAAAGTCAACTTCCCTGAAAACGAGCCGCAGTCTTTTCTCCGCACTGCCTGGTGGGCCGTTAAGTGTGCAATATTTATTTTGTATAAAACGCGTGCCAGGCATAACAACAGCGGCCAAAGCGAAGCCATTAAATGTGTCTGAAAGGTAGAGGCTAATGCCTTCACTCTACGAAAGGATATTTTCATTTGGGCGCAGACTATGTCCCAGTCAATACAAAAAATTTATAATTTTAACAACCATTTCAAACATTTTTGTCTGTCATTCCTTAAAAATTCAAGAAAAACATCCATTTTAAACTTTAAATTACAAAAAAATAAATAAATAAATCTAAAGGGTATCATTGTTTCTTTAGCCTAAGTTACGATTTAGCTTGGACTCACACAGAATATTCGCATGGTTTCAGAAGTGCGACTGCGCTTCAACATTAATTGAAATATTTATGCCGGAATATCTGATGTTGGTTATTTTTAGCCTGGTCGTGTCCGCGCTTAAGGACTCGCCATATTTTTTCAGTAATTATTTATTCATTTGGCTCACTGAATAATATCTTTTTGGATCCGAGGTTTTTACCAAAGTTACTCAACCGAGTGAAAGTCCACGCCATTTACCATGAACACATAATCAGTCATAATAAAAAGGTTTCTGGTGTCATTTTTTTATTTTAGTTTTATAAATTTAAAAGTATACATTTTTTTATTAAATTAAACATGAATAGAACAGCAACTGCATTTTTAACTAACCTAAGGTAAAATGCAGTTAAAAATATAAACAAATTAAATATGTTTATGAAAACTTATTTTAAATAAACATACGAAATACAATTTTCCATAGATCTTCTATACTTTTACAGACAACATCATTTGCCAATTAACTTAATCATTGGAAATCTACAAAATAAATATTTAAATCACAAAATAGAGGGAGTAGTTCGCCTCCAGCAGATTGTTCCACACACGATGTCAATAAGTTCCTCATAAAAATCTTGTAAGTCATTCAATTAAATTTGAGACCTTTTCGGTTAATTGAAATTCAAGCGCTGATCGCACGCACTTGATTATGGGATGGGAAAAATTTCCCACAATTTTGATTGCAATTTGTATGCCATTTGTCAATATCAACAGATAATTCAATATATATTTAATTGACTCAATTGAATCAGTTGGCTGTGCCCCTCATAAATTTAAAATCAGACCAATTATGCAGCCCGATCGATCGAATAGGTAGGTGATCGCTGGAGTGCTGGGGATGCATTGACTTTGACATTGCCCCTTTGGGATCCAGTTCGAATTCGATTTCGAATTCGAATCCGAGAGGTAAGCATTGGAGCAGTGGCTGTGTCAATTGGAGGTGATGCTTGATGCCACACTCATGCCAAAGACGCTCCAGTTTGGGGCACGTTGATCAATCGAGCGATCGTGATCGTGATCGCGTCGCGATCGTTTATTGCCGCCTTGGTTCAATTTAATTGACCGAGCTGGTGACGTCGCACATGCAATAAACTCATCGGCGTGGGAGCCCAGCCGCCTCCGATGAGATCTCGATGTCGATGGTTTGGAGAAAGTGCCACACAATTGATGCGTGCCGCAAGGTCGGCCAGATGTCAATTGGATCCACCGCAGAGCACGGCACACCACACGTGCGATATGAAAAGTGCGTGTGCATAGACCAACAGAGCCAAAGAACTAACCAAATGAATGCAACGTGCTGCTGCAGCGCAGCAGCCTGCACGGAATTTATGCTCTCCACTTAAATAATTCAAGCCGTGTGGGCTGCTCAAGGACATCGCCCCAGCTTGGGTCCAGAAATAGCGAGAACCCGCCGAAGTATGCAACGTTACAGAGCACACACACACACACACACGGCAAACTGTATACATGAGTGTGCATGTTTCGGGCACCGAAAATAAAATGCCATTTTAATTTCATTACAACGCGCTTCACTAATTTGTTTTGCTTTCTGTTTTAGTTCTCGGCCATTCCATTTCATTCCCGTAACCGCATTTTATTACCGAGGACCAGCAGAAAGATTTCCCAGCTCTGCCAAAACATCTCAGTTTCATTTGTCATCCATTAAAATGCATTAAGTGCAAGGCTAGATTTTTTATAGTCTAAAAGAGTTGAACAGCCTGTTCTGTTTCAGTAAGAGAAATATAAAATTATCAAGATTTTTTTTTGTTTTTGATTATTATTATAGCCATTTTAATTCGTAACCGAAAGTCTTAAGCTTGAAAGAAAAAAGATGTTTACAAAATATTTGTGTATTCTAAAGTTTTGAACTATTTACTTTAAGCAAGCTTTACTTTTTATATATACAACATAAATTGATTTTTTAAAAATGTGTCTTCAATATGAGTATACCGCTAAACCAGAAATAAATATTTTTTAATAGAAATAATATACAACTTTAAATTAAGGATGGTTTTTTAATGTTTTTTATACCCGTAATTGGAAAATCAAAGCCATACTGCAAATTCAAGGTTTTCTGTTGTAATTCAATTACAGACTGCTTTTGCTTTCAACATACAAACCTAAACTTTTCTTCATTAAATCTAATTAAAATCAAATTTTCCAGCTTATAACCAAAACTCTTGGTACTAGTTTAACATTTATTTTACATTTTTAAACTTCCTGGCAGCTGTGCAACGTAAAACGCCAAATAGCAATTCAGCAGAAAAAAGGAAAAGTTGTTCGTTCTTAGGGTAATTATGCGCTTATCTTTGTTTCCTATCACGACCATGGAAAAACCAAGCCACCTAATTTTACCGAAGCCCGGTCTAATTTCATTACGCATGCAAATCGCACAGTTTTCACCAGCTGACGATTGCCGGCAAGTCATTTAAAAGAATTCGCCATCGAAAATCGCCAAACAAAAAAGAAAACAAAACAGGAATTCCAATTTGCTGGGGATAACAACGAATAAAAGATACATCGCTTGTTTAATTAAACTACATATTTGCCAAGAAACAATATCATTTTAATAACGGTAGATATGGAAATATAATTCCACAACTGGTAAATTTTAGACAAAAGAAATACTACACTTTACTAAATATTCCATGGGTAAGATACATTTTATACAAAACAAAGTTAGTAAGTAGTTTCTACATCAATCCACATTTCTATATTAATAGCATTAAAAACTTTGAATTATGTGTGATGTTATATATACCCAATCCGGATAGAGTGTAAAATAACTTTGAGCCAAAATCTCATTAAAAGTTTTCGGCATTCTTGGCTCGTCTTTGTTGCGTCTCGAATTTGACTCACAGTTATTCGGCATAATCAGCCAAGAAGTCGCGTGCTAACCTGTCCAGGACTTAAACAGGGTTCGTTGTTGGCCATTCAAGCGTGAGGGGTTGGAGAAGGTTCTGCTGGACAGAAAAAGGTTCCCCTATAATTTGTTTTTATGTGTTTTATTTTTTTTTCTTTGTTATTGGTCCGCAGTCCGGCAAAAGAGAAACGCGTTTCAAGTAACAAAATAGACCTATTAAAACAATTTGAAACCTTTGTAGATACGTATTTTGCGGTGATGTTTTCCGAAGTTAATGAAATGGAAACATGTGCAACTAATTGTCTTTGCGGTTAACAAAAAGATTTTAACGAAGGTTGAATTTTGAAAATTGTTAACATAAATTCGAAATATCTGAAAAATAAGTTTTGTATTTTTTTTGCTCTTAAAATTCAAAACAAAACACATGTTTTAATTATTTAAAAACTTTGTTGCTGCATATTTTCTTGTGTTATTTACACAATGTTTTTAAAATGTTTTTGGGTTCTGTTTATAAATTAAAAATTTAAACAGAATAATAATAAATGGAAAATAAACTGCCTGTTTATGCCGCGGGTAAATATTAACAAACAAAATACTTTTGAATTGAATTTGAAATTGCTTAAAACGGCTTTGGGGGAACATAAGTGATAATTTTAAAATTCTCCCCGGAAAAGGGCCAGGGAAAGTGGATCGGGAAAGTGTGCTCCTAATTCCCTCGGCTGCTGGGTGCACATGCCCCTGACATTTAAGCTTCATACGAGCCACTGGCTACAGGACGAGCAAGAACAACAACGCCACCAATGTCAGAGAACGCTACACGCTGATTGGCTGCCCGCTGCATGCTTCATGCTGCATGCTGCATGCTACATTCTCCAATTGCAATACCAATTGTTCCCTGGCCGTGTTTTCATTACGTCCTGCAGGATTTTCCCGTTCTCACCTGGACTTTTGGCGCTACATTTGATTGAAGACACACAGTCGTCTGTCGTCTCCGGCTGCTAAATGGATTTTCCACTAGTTTGTCACTCGAATCGGAGCACTTTGCATGTTTTTCAAATACATATATTGCGTTTATTATATTTTGGCGTATAGCTTTTCCCCTTGCTTTTAGGGTCACACACTTTTGGGAGTATCCTTTTTTGGTGATGGCAATGGTGCAGGTGTTTGCATTAGTTTTCACCAAAGATTCACTCCAGGCAATAATCACACGGACCACAAAATTTCCAAGCTCTCGATTTTCTGTCGAGTCCAGAGTCTGTCGCCCAACTGAAATGGCGAGCGAGTCGGCAAAGCAGAAAAGCAGAAAAGCAGAAAGCAGTAAGCAGAAAAGCTGCCACATTTCTCCCCCTGAGTGTGTGTGCGTGTATGTGTGGCCCATGCGTGTGGACAAAGAGAGAGTGGAATGGCAGTGTATGGGTGCCAGGAGCCACGTGAACGTGCGTCAGCTGTCCCACGCCAAAAAGCAGCATAAATTGCCCCTCTCTAAGCCGCTCTCAAAAGCTCTGCTCTCCGAGCTTCACGTCACCTGATGTGGCGTCACTTCACTTCAATTCATTCTATTTATTTTCGTGTTGTTGTTTGTTGCAAAAAGCCGGTTTTTACCCTCCACCTCTCTGTAGTGGTGAGTGTCCTGCGGGCAACAACAATTCTCTGGCTCCGGAGGGTTAGTCCGCATAGTCCGCGACTTCACTTCACTCTACTTCGCTGCCATCCAGGTGGGCTCATAAATGATGGATGAATCAATTGTCATATGCGAGGGTTTCGCGCTAAACGTCGAAAATCGATTCAAGGCAGCATTCTGGACACGAACAAAATGCAAACAATTTAAAGCATCCTGTTCTGTTTCGAAAGAGAAGAAAGATATTATGTCAAATTAGGATAACAGGATAACTTTAAGTTCTAAGCGAAATTTTGTTTAGTTTATTAAAATTAAATATAAAAAAATTGCATATTTTTATTTTATGTTAAAATGAATACTTTTATTTATAATTGATCTGAACTACAATTTGATTATATAATGTAACGAATTCAAAGGCATATTAAATTTTTAATCTCTAAAATTATTTAATAAGCCAAAAGCTAAAATATTTATTTATCATTTATGTTTTTTTTTTTTTAATTACTAATGAGTCCCTTTCATTATATACAATATAATAAATAAAGACAAAATAAGGGAAGTTAATTTAATGACAGCAATAATATATATCTTAACAAGAAGTCTAGAATGTTATTTTAATGAAATATGTATGATTTTTATAACCATAGTTTTGATTAATGAAAGTAAATTGATATATTTTATGATGACTGTCGGAACATCCTTTGACGTCTTGAGTCCCTTCCATTTAGTTAGACACAGCGGCGTCTGCTCTCCCAATCGAAATCTCAATCAGGACCCTCAATGCCATTCTCTCCTGCTCTCCAGAACGCTCTCCCGCCGAAGGACCTGCCGTGCACCTGCCTCAATGTGCGTGCTCAATGAAAAGCTCGGCGAGAGAGCATCCTCTCCGCTGCGAGATTGATGTAACAGAGCTTTTTTTGGGCTCATACTCGTACCATGCAGAATGCAGGGCGCTTCCTGTATTTTTTGCTCATCGTGGCGCCTCGCCTTCGCGGCCGCTGAAGGCCGTCGCAATCATTTTTTATTAGGAAAGGTTAGTTGTGGTTGCTGCTGTTGTTGTTGGCCCGCTTGTCTCTCAAGCGTGAACTGTTAAACAGACAAAAGCTGCTCGATGTGCTTTTTGCGAAAGGCGTGGGCGTGGCCGCAACATCGACACTCGACCGGAGTTGCAGCGCTTCCCAGTTGCAACAGCGAAAGGTTCATAGGAAAGGTAAACAGACCCAAATTAAATAGAGATGGTCAACAAAAGGATTGTTTACCACAAGAGTTTGTAAATGGCCCACGTGAAGTGAAAGTTGTCTACCCATGTTCTAACTGCTTCTAGCTGTCATTATTTATTAATGAAATTATTTATTCAGAAAATATTGGTTTTAAATGCTTTATTTAATTGTTTTGTGTTTAAATATATATTTTAAATAGAAAGAATATTATTCTGGACACAGCGTAAATATCTATCTCAGTTTTTTAAAAACTCTTATTTTCTTAATCTTTTTTTTATCACATTTTGAAGGTAATGTCAGCTATTACTATATATATTTATTTATAATTTTTGTAAAATAAGTAAAACTAATTTTCTTTTTCTACCATATTCTTCAAATTGAACAAAGTTGTGATTTTTAAACCTAAACGCCCATTTTCCATTACGTATACGTAGAGCTTTATGCACTGCTTGAAAAGTTAAATGGACGGCTAATTAGCGGTGACTCCAAAGTTTTTAACAGCTTTCGCAGCTTTTGGTTGACAAAGCCTTCAGCTTTAAGCCTCTTCACATACCTTGTGGGGGTCTTGTCAAATTTTTACAAGCTTGTGAATGCGTTCAAAAAATTTGTGTTTAATACATTGGAAAATCATAAAAAACCTTTTTTTCAAAATTGATTTTCTTTTTTTTTATTTTTTCTTTAGAAATTTATTTTTGTACCTACAAAGTGATGGATTCTAATAAAAAGCAATAGCTTATTTGCATAAAAAGAATATTAATGAGTGCAACAAAATCATTTGCACCATCATTTAACCTTTATAAGTATAGCTAAAAGTTTTCTTATATTTTCATGCAGTATACTAGCGTATACTAGCTAGCTATAGCACTTTTCGCTTCATAACATTTTTTTGTCGTTAATTATCGACAAAGTTAAAAATCAATGTAACCGGTTCAGTTGAGCTCTATCATGGTGGCACTTTAATGCGCTTATGTCTACGAGTGACAACAAGCCAAATGTTTATGTTATTTCGTAATACTCAATTAATTGATAAATATACCAGTATGTATATTTAAATTCACCCACCCATCGTTGTGTGTCCAAATTAATGCAATTAATTTTTGCATTTGTCGCAAGTGAAAAAGAGGAAAATATAATTAAAGTGTTATGGAATTGGTGCTTGGTGTTTTACAGTTGATTTTTTTATTACAATAAGTAAACTTACATAGATATCCATGCACAGAAAATATTATTACTTCAAAATATAAAATTATCAAACAGTTGTATTGATTGGTATTATAAACATTTTATTGAAGCAATTAATTTTGTCTTATATTTTTTATATTGTTTTGCCCGGTAACGATGTTTTTCTATTCCTCTTTCGCTTTTTAATTTAAATAGCTATATTATAAAAATAAACATGCTACATTTGGGTTTGGCCAATTTAACCGTTTTATCTTAAGGATTAAAAAAGAATGACTAATCAAAACTATATTAGTTTTTTTGACATAGAGAGAATTTCAATTGCCGGAAATTAAGTTAAACATACTTCTTAAACATCTGAATATAAACAGGTTAATGAATATTTGACAACAATTTTTGTGTATGTGTAAATTAACAAATGAGAATGAGTTAATACATTTTTTCTGTTCGCCGCAAGATAAGTTGCATGTCTGTTGTATTGACCGTGCAGCTTTGCACATTTTTCATGCACATTTCAATTGTGTTTGCGGTAGTTAATTATATTTTACAGCTAATGGCGAAATGTCAAAATAATTAAAATGCCACAACAGCTCAGCAGTAAAAGCTGTTCAGCCGAAGGGGAATCGATATGTTGCTATGCTGCATATATAAGAGCATAATTGACAAGCGGTTGTCAACTGTCAGCGCCGATTAAGGTGCAAAGCCGCTTAGCGATAAATTAAATATAAATATATGTTGTAAGTCACACCATGAATTGCCATACTCGCTCTAAATTGGCTGTAATTTATACGATTTTGGTTAGGGTTCTGGTGACAAGAATTCGGTAAAATTTATTGAAAATAGTTGCATAATAAAGTTCTTTAAGCTGATGTAGCTAATGCATTTAACTGCCGATTTTCAATGTATTTAGTGAAGCGACAAAATACGCGCAACCGTAAATTGGAATGAGAAATTTATTATTAATAGACAATTGCGTAACTAGAGCTACGCAATTTAAAACGTTTTGTAATTATTAGGTTGGAATGATGTGCTGCAACAAAAAGGCACGCGCAAAAAAAGGTGGATAATTACACAGCATGAATGCAAGTTTATAATTATAAATTAAAATCTAATTAAATTAGCAGTCGGACCGGCAATTGACAAACCGATTGAATAGGATTTGAAAAGAGAAGGCGAGTGAAAGGGTTTATCTGCGTTGACCGACACACTATCACGCGCCAATGGCATTGCATAAAGAATTGAATAATTTAATAAGTCACAGAGTCCAATTTATACATTTGATTGCACTTCACGGTTCAGGTGTAGTATTAAAAAAAAAGTTTTCCACGTGTTATGTTGTAAGTAAGTAATAAATTGTCTAGAATTGTTACGATTTCGTTTTAAACATAATTTCAATTTTGAATATATTCCTAGATACCAGGAAACTGCTTAGCTTTAAACTAATTCGCTTACCAAATCAAAACTGAATGTCACCGTTTGAACCGAACAAGTTCTTTGGCTAATTGCCGGCAGAGTTCATTACCAATGCCCTCCATCTTTCTTAAGTGCTACACATGTTTGTGCATTTATGCCAGTCTCATTAGCATAGTGATATTGATTTTCTGGTTAACCATCAATCAACAAAACGTAAGACACACACAGGCCCAGATTGCTATGCAATTGAGGCTTCAGACCGCAGCACGCCATGCTCGAATGCCTTTAAGCGCCTGTCGGCATGCAGCGAATTATGTGCACATGTGTATATGTAAGAGGCAAAGGTCTCGAAGATGCGTACATATGGCTGGGAGGATCCTCCTTGGAGAAGGAAACCGTTGCCAAACAGATGTAGACCATTGTCCCTGCGCAGCCATTGGGCTTCGATAAACAATTATGGCAGCGTTTGCCACCGCCAAGTGAATTTACAAGACGACGAGAACAATTAACGTTTGCGCAAATGTCACTAATTAACTATCAAACTGAATACCAACCAAATCGTTTGGACGGAAGGGTGGATGGTTCTCATTTCATCGATAAATTGTAGACAAAACAAATAATGGGCAACACTCCACTTACTCTAATCTGAAATAATTTAATGTTCAATCAATTGATTAAAGTCAATCGTTTAATCAGAGCCGTAATTATAATAACTCATGCCTAAATCACTCAACAAACATAAAGTTATTTGTACTTGTTGGGTAGGCCAGGTAGACAAATTTAATATTTATTACAAACAATTTTAAAATATTTTTAATAAAATCAATAATACTAATTTATCTTTCTGAAAACTATCTTTAAATGAGCAAATTATTTTGAGTATTTAAAAAAAATAGTTAAAAAGGTTAAAAATAGTTTATAAATATCCATATCACGTATACGTATTTTGTGTCACAAAATGTTGCACATATAAGCCGCAAAATCGCTAAAAATAAGTAAAGACCGCGAAAGTGGCAGCAGCAACTTGCATTGATTTCCACCCAGACGCACCCTGTCCTCCAGCTATATCAAATCCGAATTCCATGCCCCCTTCTCCCCTAAATCGACTGCATTCTTCGAGTCAAAGACACAATCAAGTCGCCTGAACTTGGTATTGCATTCGTTGACTGACTTCCGCTCTATTTGCTGCGACAAAGTAATAGTAAAATTTTATACTTCCGCAGAATCTGTGTTATTCGCTTCCCCGTTCGCACGCAAAGTTTGGGGGCTGCAGCCACGCCCACGCCCCGCGAACGCCCACATTTTTGTGCCATCGACCGCCCTCTGGCTTCTGTCGCTTGTCGCATATTTTGTGCTCGCTCAATTATACGCTAAAATGAAGCTGCTTTTCAAGTCGCGCCCGGAGGCCAACGTCAGTCCAGCCAAGTCCCAGCAATCCCAGTCCCATTCGCCCGTCCACCACCCACTTACCCCCCATTTACCACCCACTTACCACCCCATGGCGCCTTCGCATTCCAACTGCAGCCCTTACCCAGGCGATTTAACTGTTTGGTTTTGTTGGCATTTCATTTAAGCGCAGCAGCATATTTTGTTGCCATTGTTTGCAATGCGTCCGCATCCGCATTCAGTTCGCGCTACGCATACAGTCCCAATCCCGAATCACCAACCCCCAATCCTCGATCCCGAATCGCAATACCCAGGGGGTGCGCCATGGCCTGTCCCAATGCTTTTCAGCTTATTTGGTGCAGATTTAGCGGGAATGTAAATCAGTTATTGATAGCCCAAGTAATGAACGATTTGCTTTTGCATCGCGTTCATTCCTTGCGGTTTGTGTTTTGTTTTAAGGTTGTTTTAAAGACTATCAATCTATGTATTCTTGTTAAGTTGAAAGTGGTTTTTGCTTTTATTTTATCCATTTTATTTAAAGTTTGTATTAAGCTGTATTATAAAAATAATTATTATTATTATTTTAACTTAAATTATATGTACTGCACTTTTAAACAAATTTATTAAGTGCTCTTATTACTTAAAATAAATAATTTGTAAGGCCTTAACTTATAGCTTTCTAAAAATGGTTCAGAAATTTTAATGCACTTTATTTCTATTTAGCATTTAAATTATTTTTTATAAGAGTTTTAAATTTTAAATTCCATCTTGCCTTGGTTCTGCAAAGAATCCTTAATAGCATCGCATCCGCAAAAAAACGTCTCATTATGAAATCCGTTAAGTCGGTTGTGCAACAGAAGTGACACCTGCAACTGGAACATCAAAGAACGGCCGAAATGTGTCAGCTCAGACGGGGTTTGTCCATGAAAAAGGAGAACGCCGGCGAAAGTGTGCAAAACGCTACGCCAAAAGTGCGCGGGGGCAAAGGGCATGGGGATGGGGATGGGGATGCATCGCCATATGATGTACATGCCACTGCCACCGTGTACTCTTGGCTGCGGAAGAACAAAAAGCGCGGCAAGACCCTTGACACGTGGACAGGTGTGGCGGGACAACTGACATTGAGTGTAATGTGCCAAACGCAAGCCAGCGTCAAAGCCAAAGCCAAAAACCTTCGTACAACCACGTTCCCGAGGAGGAGAAGAAGTAAAAACGTGTTGCATTCGCCCTGGCAAAAACTTTAACTACTTTTTCAATTGTTTGTAAAATGCAAATGTGTCGCCCCGCCGCCTATCCCCCCTCCCTCTTAACAGCGCCACAAAACAGGATGCTCTTCATCCTTTATTCATACAATATTCTTCGATTTTTTTTTTTTTTGCCACCTAGCGCCTGTTTTTAGCCCATTGTTTTTACCGAGTAAGGCAAAAAGCCATTTGGGCCAAACACATGTTGTCATATATGACTTGTGAAATCGATACTTCATCTTTACTTGATGTTTAATTAGTTTGAAAAATGTTAAAATAAAATAGTGATTAATTAAGAGCTATTTAAACTTAACACATTACATTTAAGCTAAATTGAGCTAAAACAAGTAATATCCTTTCATCTTGGCTAATTGTTATTCTATTTTGTAATATTATGAAGTCTTAAGAATACTTTGGCTGTTTTAATATTAAATGCTTATGATTTAAAAAAAAAGGAAAATCAAAACTTTTTTATACATTAATTATTTATATTATTATAGCTAATCCATTTTTATATAAATCTTAAAATATGAAACACTTTCTTATATTTGTAGTTATAAATATATAACTAAAACTATACCAACCAAATGAATAAAAATATCTTTGTAAAATAAGACATGTTTTTGAGACCTTTTCTATTAAGTTGTTTGAAATAAAAATTAAATTATGCACATATTAAATTCCAACATTTTTCCTTAGCATTTCAAGCCTTTTACTGATGGACGAATGTAGCCAAAATTCGGAAAAGAGGCAGCACTTAATTACGATCAAACTCAGACATGATGGCTCATCATTGGAGGCCTCTCAGTCGACAGCAAACATCAATCAGACTGGAGGCACTGAACCGCAACGTCAATCGCTTCGCGCACACAAGAAGGCGGAAATTTGCACATAGATATATTCTTGCCAATTTCCAAATATATGCCCGTGTATATATAGCATGGAGCACATTGACTAGTTTCGTGGGGAAAGACCAATTATGGCATCTTTGATCATCAATCAAGGCGGCAAACGATTGACCCCAAAGAACCAGACAACGGCGAATCAGTTGGCCTCCAACTAATAGACCAGGACTCGCCAACTCAAGGACTCTGGAGCCTCGAGTCCCGGCCATCCTGTAAGCGAGTGTGCAAATTTTTGACAGCTGCCAAACAAACGTTGCACATTAACAGCAATTGCTTTTAAATTGATTGATTTGCCTAGGCGAGGCGATAAGCCGCCACCAAAACGCAAGTCCCTCTAGGAATTGGTGTGTGTGTGGGCGTGGGAGTGCACATGCAAACATGAGCAGGACGTGCAGGACGTGCAGTCCTGCCACTGACAGAGCCACCTGATTGAATCCCACCCACTGACACCCACTGAGACCCACAGACACCCACTGAGACCCACAGACCATCCACTACTACCCAGCACTCCGCTCAAGCAGCTCTTGGCAAACAAAATATGATTGCTCGCAATTAGGCGCCACGATTTTGGCAGGCTTCAAAGCCGGCCGCCAATGCCACCCAATATGGCCACCAAAATGTCCCCCCCGCAGGCGCATTAAATAAGAAATTTTCTAAAACTGCCCTACAACACGCCAAAAACTAATTACCCACGCTGGCCCACGGCTGCACTTTCATCTGCAGTTGAATGCTAATGAGGATGGCCTGGGAAATAGGAGGTCCTGCAGTTCCTGTTTGTGGCAAGCGGCTTTTCTTTTTTTTTAATTCACAATGTTATGCCACAAAGGGGAACAAAGATGGCCTGTTGTTTAATCGAACTAATTAATTCGATACCAAATTGTTTTGATTTATCATATGGTGCAGCAGGCATATCAGATAGGTAATATATTTTATATACATACCTAAATTTGTTACCAGTAAATAAATGCGTACGCAAAACTAATAATTTAAATTCATTATATCATTTATTTTTACAAATACTATTGACTCATAACATTTTTTCAATTATTGCTTCTGTTTTCACTTTTTCTCAATAAAATCTAAGGTGGTTTAAATATATTGCAAAAATTATTAGATTTGAATCAATTGCAACAAGTTTATTTTTTATCAACTAATCAGCAATGAAGACTCGACAATTCTGATTTATCATTCTAATGCGCAAAAATGTGTCCCAATTTTTAGGCATTTAAGCAATTATTCATATGACACTATAAATTATATTATACCAATACCGGTTAATAAATAAAGATTTCAAGTAGGATAACCACTGAAAAAGTTGCAGAGCCCTTTATTTTGGTTCAACGGACTTTTAATCAACAAACTGTTGATGCAGCAATGGATCCGTTCGGCTCAGGAAGCAACGCCCACCGTTGCCACGCCCACAATGGGGGCAACACAATGCAGTAGGGCATCTGAAATTGGCAATTTTACCGTATCGGCAGTTTTGGAAGCAATCAATTTGGATGCAAATGCACTTGTACTTGTACTTGTCGACTCAAAGAATGAGGCTGGAGTCTTTTTCAAATGGTGAATGACCACCAACTGTGTACTGTCTTGGTAGACAACCTTAATAAGAGCTGCATTGTACAGATTTTACTGCTAAAAGAAAAAAATCTAATCTCTAAATAGAAAAACAAATTTGCTTAAATTTAAGTGCATCGCAAATACTTCACATTTTGAGTCTAACTACTTACCATATGACTTTAAAATCACCAATTTAGATATTTCATAAGCCTATTATGCAAAGAATTAAATCAATGTCGGCAAATTCATTTTACCCATTTTATTTTCAATTGTTTTTTGCCATTGCCGATAAATTATGACCGTTTCTGTCCGTCTGCGTACATGTACTACACATCTACATGTTCGTGTGAATTGCATCAAACTTATGCGCATTCATTTCATGCCTCGTTCCATTCCTTTCATCGCGATGCCATTTAAATCGCGCTTTAACTTAATTTTTATTGTTGTCGTGATTTCCCCCCACCCCCAACACCCTCGTCATCATCTCAACCGCCATCGTCAGCAGCATCATCATCCGTGGAATGTGTGGATTGCATTTTTATTTTAATTAAAAAGTCGTCATCACAAAGCGAATCGGCCGAGACCATGCCTCAATTCAAGTGGCCATCGTCCGATGCCAAATGTATTTACGGCTTCATTTTGTTCGATTGTTTGTTTCCCAGCTCGTTTGAGATCCCACCAGTGCGTTAGTCAATTTTCAAGCGCTCTCCCACTCGAGTATTGATCAATTAAAGAGCCTTCGGACTACAAGTCCTGATGATAATTGCAGTAATTTTTAAACTGATTACATTACAGAACATTGAAAATGTATTGAGTTCCTGATGGTTTTTATGGGGCAGACGAAAGGAGTTTTTTAAGTGGTCTCGTTTATTTTCATAGGCCTATGGATAATAGGAACCATTTTTAAAATTGTTGTATTTTATGGAAACAAAGGTTTTAATACGTACATTATATGGGTGTGCTACAAAAATCACTATTAAAATCACAATTAAGTTTCGATTCTGCTGTCATAACATTGTTGGTTTAAACTTAATCACCTCTAACACCATTATAAATATGATAATTCCTATTCCACCTAAGTACAAATACTCCACTCAAACATTACAGTAACTCAGTTTGCAGAACATTTAACTCAAACCCAATTTAGCTAACATTTCCACTCAAATTCTCTTAAAACAAGCAAAGAGCAACATTTTTGGCATTCTGTTAAAGTATGAGTATTTTTCGGCACACTCCTTGAGAATTGAGTTCAGAAAAGGAAGGCTCATTTTTTGACTCGACTCACGTCACGAATTGAGCCCTCGGTTTTAACTCAACGCATTTTTCATATCATTTCAGCGCCAGCTTGCGATTTCAGTATTTCAGCACCACCGTGTATTGGAAAATTATGACGTTCACACAAACGCATGCAGACAAAGGAGCACAATGCACTGCATATATGAATGCAGGTGAGTAAAAAATTGTAGCAATTTGCAATGATTTATGATTTTGATAAATTTTCTTCGGGTGACTTTATTATTTTTCCTAATAATGATCTATGACAATGTGCAGTGTCGTGTAAAAAGAATGCAAGAATAACCGCGGCAGAGAAAAACATTAAAAGCTTTTGCAGACAAAATTTCGATTTCAGATGAACTCTAAATGATTAAAAGTTTTAATTTAAAACAAATGACAGACATTTTTCTAATTTAGAACATGGCTTAAAAAAATAAATAAATGTGGGAACAAGGTCGCCAACTTTTAATCAACCTATATTCTGTCCACAGTAACATGACCATCAAACAGTATAGCAACAACAAATTGGTAAAAATAACAAATGCATTTTCATGGAATTGCATTGTCTGATACCCAATCCACCCACTTGCCAAAAATATCAAAACGTTATTGGGCCAAAAAGTTTGGCACGTCAGCAAAAAATATTCGAGGGCATCTAGCAACCACTACAACTGCAATAAAAACGACAACCACTACATCGCATAAATAACGAAACATTTGAGCTATAACCCAAAAACAAAAATAACTTTCAAAAACACCAACGCCAACAAAAAACAAACAAAATTTGTGGTTTGTTTCTAAAACTGATAGTTCAAATACCCTTGCAGTCGAATTATTTCAGTTAGATGTTGAATTAAGTAATAATATTATATGTGAAAGAAAAAAATTAAGCCTTGCTTAATTTTCAAATATTTTTCTTCTTAAGACATTTATATTTATTTAATGTCCTGCTTGTTTAATGGTAAATTTAAAAAAGAGTATTAGGGAAAAGTATTAAAAAACCTGTCTAGTCAGAGGCTCACATTACGACTTAAATAAAGCAGCGTTAAAAAAAACGCTCAACCAAACTAACAACGCGAAAAAACCATAAAAAAGTCCTAGATCGAACACCTAAAATCTAATAACAATAATATATACGGGAAACCAAAAACCTGTTCTTATATATGCTCATATAAATTATAAAACGATTTTAAAGTAAAACTGGCAAACCTTTAATCACTTTAATAATATCTTTTTCAATGCAATTTTTGCACCATCAGTTTTAAATCGTCAAAAACTGTTTAAGCCCCAAGATTAATTTCAAAAAACACACATCATTCGATTGATGGAAATTAATAGAAGATTTTACTTAAATTCTGCGTAAAATCCAATGCCAGAATTTTAAACAGAGATTGGGATCCTCACCAGGACATTTGGCATGTCAACATAATTGCCCCGAATTAACTTTTCGTTTTTGCCGTCCAAAGCCGTTTACAAGCTACATCATTTTGGGCCCTGGTCGGTGTTTTACTATTCTGGTGCGAGCTGAATCATTTTACATGTGCCAAATAATTTGGCTGGGGCAAAGTTTGATTATATTTTTGGGACCAAAGCTTGTGTCAGGCTTTGTTTTGGCTGGTTTCTGGCTGCTTTGTTTTGCTGTTTGCTGCGTTGATTTATTCTGCACAATTAAATGCCAACGCAGTTGTCTGCGCTTGCTAATTTAATTAGCGGCTTTCATGGGTCCCCTTTTTTGAGAATAGTTTTCCAACATTCGGTCCACCATGGCCGTTTGACAGTCAGTTATTTTCCCGGGCAAATAGGACATTTATTTAGCACTAACACGTAAGCTGCGAATTGTTAAAAAGTTTTTTTGTGCTCTGCTATCTTTTCTTGGTTAAATTTAAAATTGTTAATCTACTTTCTAATCATTATAATAACCCATTTGACCAGAACTCCCTGTGACATTATATAATTCATCACATATGAATTTTTGATAACAAAGTTAAAATCAATTAAGATGCAACTAAGGTTATTTAAAATCAGCCATTATTCGGCACTTACACATATTTAGTGAGAGATTTAAAAATGTTTTTGTGCTGAGTTAAAGTTTTTTTTAATCAAAAATGAATAAGTTTATAATTTAAATGATACATGTATGGATAGTATGAAATCCAAAAATAATTTGATGGTATCGTTGTCTTCGTTGTCTTTCAAGAATAATTAATTAATGTGCTCGAAAGACTCCAGTTGTAAAGAAATTCGCACAGGTCTGTGTAAGAATTTCATAACAAAAGCATCCCCCGAGTGTTGTAAATAAAATTCAATCTCTTATTATTACTTTACTGTCTTACGGATGACATTATCGATTGGCTCTTCTGGCCTGTGTGCACAACTTTCCATTTTGTACACTTTAATGAACGAATTTCAATAAGCAGCCATACGGCGATATGCATTTATTGGAGAGACTTTTTTTTAATAAAGCGACAAGCACACACGCATTGCGTTTGCTTTGTGATATATGAACGCACGAGGGCGTGGGCCCACAGTATTCGCACACAGGATTCACAGGATGCAGGCACATAAACCCCCACATATTAAGGCCTATCGGGCGTCCAGCAGACACGACACAGAGCGACAACGACAACGACAACGACGTCGGCTCAGCTGCCTGGATTCGTGGGCTGATTAAAACTGATTTATTGCTTTAAATGCAATTTACATAAAAATCAGACAATAAGTTCTGCAGAAAACGGAGACAAGCGGTACGCTTTTCACTTTGTATGTTTTAAATATTCAGTGCTTACCTCGAAATGAGACAAAGTTATCGTGCAATTTCACTTTTTTGAGGTTGGTTATTTGGATATTTTGGTCAAAATTCCAAATTATTATTTTTTAACTTTTGTACTTTGTTATTTCATTCAAAACAACTATGGCAATATTTATTTGCTTTGAGGAAGACTGAAAAACAAAATGCCTTTGTTTTTGAATAATAATGACATCAATAATGAAAATGTCATTAAGTTGATGCACAATAAATTATAAATAATTGCAATTAAAATATTACTCAATGGAAAACACTTGGCGGCCTTGAAGTTTGTAGTCTTTGTTGTAATCATGATTAGTACATACAAAACGTTTTAATGTCAAACATTTAAGTTTCGCATCGATATAAGATAACGAAAAAAGGTTCTATGTTCACTATCTTTAGTTTCCGTCCACTTCTCTAAATACTCCGTTTGGAACAGCCAAAATCCCTGCCCCATTTGGAATAGCAACTTGATTACTATTACTTTTAATTATATAAATTAGCTTAATTACCTTCTTTTTTTTGCGGATTAATACACTGTCAGTGACTGTGACAGCAACCAGATCGCTTTCCGAAATTTCCATGGGCTAAAAGCGGGAGAATAAAGCGATGGCACCGGCGGCTGGCCGCATATGTGGGCCAACTTAGTGGCAATAAGTTAAATTAGCATAAACTTAATTAGCATAAGAGTGCTGGGCCAACTGGGAGACAGATAGAGGCCAGGTGGGTATGGGTATGGGAATGGGTGTCCCCCCTCACTCTAAATATTTCACAGCAAATCCGCAGCGCATTAAAAGAAAATACGTGGCGAAAAAAAGTGAAATAAAATGAAATGCACAGCAAAACAATGGAGGCAACAAAAGCAGTCAGTGCCAGTGCGAGCATTTCGAGTCTGGGGATTGTGCCAATGAAGTAACGACCGCACACAATGTTGCTCGAAGGTTGCCATTGCAGGATGGAGGTGGGAGCTTGGAGCTTGGAGCTTGGAGCTGGATGTTTAGAGACGGTGGCAGTGCGCTAAGTGACTGCTGTTATACATTTAGCAAGGGGCTGATGGGATTGCCGGGGCGATATGGAGGAGCAGTAGCAGTAGCAGATATGGCCAGAGATACGTTTGCAGTTAGAGCCGAGAGTGCCCGGCGTGTACAAATGTACATACACGACTCTTTTCGCTGCCACCTGCCGTTTCCTGATCCCCAAAGCATCCAGGAGCGCGACAAGATAAAAGCTGCCGTACTAAATCTGTTGTATGTGCACCATGGGACACCGTGGGCAGCACCAGCAATCCTCCACTGCAGCTCTCACTGTCGCACTGCTTTCTTGGCCACGCTGCGTATGAGCAATGCCCGTTAAGTATCCGCATGTGTCCTACAGGATTTGGCAAACGGCCCTCATCATGGCCTCCTGCACAAATGCAAAATAATGCTCCCAAACATTTTACACCAGTTGACTTCACTTAGAGCTAAGATATTTTAGAAAAAATATGAAAGTGCATTCACTGCATATGCATTTCATACTAATTATATTTATGGTTTCACGGTGTACTGGGAAATTATATGTATTTACATATCCTAAATAAAGGAATGCACAGATATAACATTCCTTTAAACTCTCTTTTTTTTATAAAGAGTTGTGTATATAGATTTACGTAGTTAATACTTAATCATTTTGCAAACAGCTCTCATGAAGTTGTTCAATTCGTTTTAATCTCACACATGAGAAAACGAGTGGTTCACTTGATTCCATCCATATTTCGCTGAAAGTGCAATATATTTTGTGGCCCCCCAAAGCTCGATGGCCATCATTAATGCGACCATTATTTCACATTTTTTATACACATACTTGTATATTTGGCCCTATCTGAGGCAGGCTTGAAAGGGGGCCAAGTTAATTTCGGAGAACACTTTACGTGCTGCAATTTGGAGCGCGACTCAGTTGCATTCGGACCCGGGCCAGCAGCACATTTGGTAAGCAATAAATTGACCAAGCAGCCAGCGCGCCATCATCTACTTTAAAAGCATTTGTTGCCGCACCGCCACCCAAGCCATCCGCTCCACCCCCAATCAGCAGCACTTGCAGCAATCCGCCGCCCTTTGACCTCAACTCCCCCTTTTTCCCTCTCCACCTGGCAGCCCGCAATACTCGAATCGGCGACGACGCTAAAAAGATACCGGAAATGTTACAGGAAACAAAATGACTTAATGGCCGCGATTGCAACGGCATGGAATCATTTCAGGCATCGTCCTTCCTCCTTCCATCCTTCCATCCTTGCTCCTTGCTTTTTGGTCCATGGTACATGGTCCATGGTCCATGTCCTGCTGGCATTCATGGCAGTTGCAGAGGTCAGCATAAAAGCATAAAGGAATGGTTATGTCACAGCCATGTGCTGCTCGGTATAATGCCCTTTCGCAGATCAACCGTATATAACTTATATTTAGCAGTTGAGTATTTCGATTAATATGTTGTCTTAACATACAAAATGTCTTTAAAAATAATCATGTTCGGTCCAAATTATAAAAAACTATTAGAGCTTATCCATTAAAACGATTTAAAATTGAAAAAAGTGGCTTAAAATCTGAAATAAATTTTAATAAAATCAATGAAATTTTAGAAAATTGTTTGAATTAAATTAAATAAATAAATAAAATTAAATTACTTTGAAAAACAATACTTTTAATCTTTTATTAGATGATCTGATTATTATTATAATAAGTGTATCACCCGAATTTTTATACCCTTGCAGAGGGTATTATAATTTCAGTCAGAAGTTTGCAACGCAGTGAAGGAGACATCTCCGACCCTATAAAGTATATATATTCTTGATCAGCATCACTAGTAGAGTCGATCTAGCCATGTCCGTCTGTCCGTCCGTCTGTCCGTCTGTCCGTCTGTCCGTCTGTCCGTCTGTCCGTCCGTCTGTCCGTCTGTCCGTCTGTCCGTCCGTTTATATGCAAACTAGTCTCTCAGTTTTAAAGCTATCTGCATGAAACTTTCCCAAAAGTTGTCTTTCTATTGCAGGTAGTATATAAGTCGGAACGAGCCGGATCGGACGACTATAGCATATAGCTCCCATAGGAACAATCGGAAAAATAAATGAAAAAAATTATAACTTTGCTGTTTTTAAATTTTTTTTTAGTTCTTCGACATATGGCAATGGTTAAATATTTCAGAATTATGGTTTAAATTTCATCAAAATCGGACGACTATAGCATATAGCTCCCATAGGAACAATCGGAAAAATAATTGAAAAAAAATTATAACTTTGCTGTTTTTTAATTTTTTGTTTTGTTCTTCGACATAAAGCAATGGTTAAATATTTCAGAATTATGGTAAAAATTTCATCAAAATCGGACGACAATAGCATATAGCTCCCATAGGAACAATCGGAAAAATAAATGAAAAAAAATTATAACTTTTCTGTTTTTTAATTTTTTGTTTAGTTCTTCGACATTTAGTAATGGTTAAATATTTCCAATTTACGGTTTAAGTTTCATCAAAGTCGGACGACTATATCATATAGCTCCCATAGGAACAATAAAAATATATAAAATAACTATCAAATAATTGAGCTGCAAATCATCACAGCTTCAATGTTTTTAAACGTATACGCAAGTAAATTATAATTTTAATGTTTTCAAAAATGTTTAATTCTTGCAATAGCTGCAAGGGTATATGAACTTCGGCTTGCCGAAGTTTGCTTTCTTTCTTGTTTGAAAATAAATTTAATTTTATAATCTTTTTGACCAATTTGTTGTACCTATTCGAAAGTTCGCATGTAATTATTCTCGATAAATAAAGCAGTACACCACACCTTTGAATTGATTTGGTGATGTGCCATTAAGGGCGAGCCTCTACTACTACTACCCATCCGAACCGAAGTCTCCCTATAGAAGTAATTGCAATTGCAGCACCATTATTATCATAAGCTAAACGGTTTTGAGGTTTGAATTTCTTTTGAGCTGGAACATATTTCTAATTAAATTAATTAAGCGAAGCGAGAGTATGGCAAGTATGCAAGCCAATTAGTGGAAAATGCAAAATTAAATGTCTGTGCATGGGAAAAGTGGGTTTGTGGCAAGAAGAGGGAAGCCAGATGACTGCGGGTGTGGGTGTGGGTGTGGGTGTGGGTGTTGCACAGCCAACTCATTGTCATTGCCCCTCCTTGGCGACTCGTCCTGCGGAGCGGCTCTTTGTTGGCCACTCCAACAATAATTGCGTTGCGACATGTAAGCTTTTGTTTTGCAGTTTGTGCGTGTGTCTGTGCGACAAAGTTAATGACAGCATAATTAAACAAAACTAACAGCAGACTAATAAAATGTTCCAACTGCACACTGCTCAAGGCCTTGCCACACTCCACCTGCCGAGAATTCGTGTGTGTGTGTGTGTGTGAGTGTGTGTGTCAACGTTTGTCAAGCGACAATTAAAGTCATAATAAAGGCAAGCTGAAGACAATCATTATGCGTGGGCCCACACACATCCACAGCCACACACACATCCACACATCCACACATCCACACATCCACACACCCCCTATCTTTTCGGTTAGTTATGCATAAAGTTCGCCACAAAAGGGTATAACCTGAGCGTAAACATACCGTTGACGACCGACCACCCGCCACACTCGCTCCTTTGTTTTGCAGGCATATAAATTTCAAAATTAAAGCAAAGTTTAACCTTTGTCCTTGTGCAAATGCGGAGGACGAGGGATTGAATCGCCGTTTGTTTGGCTGTGCACTATGGCAATGTGTGTGAGGCCCGCATAGAGAGCTCTTTAATTCGAAGGGCTTAAAATTGTGACTTATTTGATTTATTTTCATCTTTTAATATGCGAGACTTAATTGCAAAAAATGTGAAAGCGTTGAACAGGAAACAGTAAAGGTATAAAAACAAGAATGCTAATATGCAGGCTTTCAAATGTTTTATCTTTACATTTTAAGCATCAAATGTGCGAAATATTTGTATACTATTCAACTAAGCGGTTCGACAGTTCCCGAAATACATTTTAACTTGATTTAATTAAAAAGTTTTTAATAAAAACTCATTTTCATCCTTCAATGACATCAACACCTTTTTTACTTATATTTTTTATCAACAATTCGTAGCTATGTGCATTAAAGCATGAATAGGGGTAATATATTTAAATGCTTGATTGCCATTTCCTTTACTGTATATAATTTTGGTATCTAGCTGTCTTAGTTAATATAGATAACCAAGCTCATAGTTGTGCCTGTGACTTTGTTACAAGTTCTTATTGTATTTTTTGTTCATTTAGACCACCAAATGTAAAATGTTTCTATCAAAGAATAGTAGTGTTAGCTATCTTTGAAAAGTTATCCAATCGGTCATTGTGAGCAGCGGTGTCGTCAATCGGAAAGCGGCTGATTAAATATTAACTAATTTAACAAAATGCAACACTCTCTACCAATATTTAGCCAGTCAGCCAGTGTATTTGCATATGCGGACTTGGCAGAGATATATAAATGGGAGCACGGGCGAGGTGAAGGCGATTAGGCTAACAGTCGACCAACGATGCACTCGACCAAGTCAGCCCTGCTCCTGATCGCTTTGGCCCTGAGTGCCAGCTGTGTGGTGTCCAGCCCGCAGCCGGAACTGGGATTGGAGGATCTCTGGGATAGCCTCAACCGGACCGGTCAGGTAATCATCGATGGCCTCGTGGACGCCACCAAGAATGGAACGGCCATCACAGAGGAGTTCCTCGATACCGTGAAGAATGCCACATCGCAGTTCTCCGACGAGACGGTGCAGTTTGCCCAGAAAATCGCCGAAGCCGTGCACAAGGCTGTCACCGATGGAATCACGGACTTCTCCTCCACTCTGCGGTCCGTCATCGATCGGCTGCGTGGTGGCATTGATCGGGTCAGGAATGTCCTGAAGCGAAAGGCCTTGAAGGATGCTCTGGCCACGCTCCAAAGCGTAGATGCCGCCGTCTCCGATCTCGAAGGTGCCGTGAACAACCTCTACGATAAGATGGATGAAAAGAAGCAGGAATATGCCGCCGAAATCCAGGAGAAGTGGGGCAACTGGGCTGCTGCCCAACTGGAGCGAGTGGATCAGCAGACGAATGGCGTTGGGAACGAGGAGGCCGAGGAGGTCATCAATGAGCTGGTGGACCGCTACTCCGGCTACCTGCAGAGCTGCGTGGAGGAGTTGCAGGTGCACCACGCCGTTTACGAGAAGAATGTGCACCAGGCCATTGCCAAGTACCATAATGCCACCAACGTTCTGAGCTCCAAGATCGAGTCCTGTCTGCGCAGTCCCCTGGGAGTCCTCAGCTGCCAAAATGGCATCGGTCAGGCCCTCAATGGACTCGACTCTGCTCCCTCGGAACTGGTCAGCCTTAAGCTCCAGGGCCTGCGACTCCTGGGCATCGGTCTGGATGCCAGCGGGTGTGTGGGCCAGACCCTGGCCGAACACGAACTGGAAAAGCCCAGTGTGGAGCGAAAGCTGAACGAGATCATCAAGCGGTATCTTAACCAAAAGGGTTCCACCGTCGACGACGACTCAAGTTCCGAGGAGAAGCCTTCCACCGATGGTGGATCTGACGCGCAGGAAGAGGACAACTCCAGTAATGATGACAACTCCAGCGATGACAACTCCAGTGATGATAACGAATCCTAGTCGGATTAATCAAATAATCGTATAGTAATTATTAGGTGTGGGGTAAAAGCAGCATAATAAATTTTTCTTTAATGCAACAAAAAAGGAAAATATTGTTTATCTGTCTCGTACATTTTAGGGATACACATTTATTGGAATTAATTTCAATGGTTAAAAGGCAATGCATTTTAAATTTAAGCAACAAATACCATCTTCAGATGGTTGATAAAAGTTGTCAAATTTATAAAATTTAAATGCAACTTTGCAAATAAATTTGATTGTATATAAACTTGAAGTAAAAGATGCTGCAAATGGCTGAAAATGTCTAAAAAACATTACAGTAAAGATGCAGATACGTTAACGCCTATGTACAATTAGATTTAAATGTAAAAACATGTCAGCACCCAAATTGCCAACTACATACAATTAATTACAACAATTCATTACCAACCAAGCAAACGGGGAAATTAAAGAGGACTATAGTCGGATCAAATTCAGATTAACTTTGTCAATGCAACGACACATTTTTTTACGGGGGCCTACACATGCGATTTCAAGAGAATTATGATGTTATTATTAAAAAATGTAAACCTCTGTTGTTTTAATCTTCGGAATAAGCCGTATATTAACTTTAAAGCTAAATAAATATTTATTTACTTGGCATATTAAGTCAGGCAATAAACTGAAGCTCTATAAATGAATTCCGTTGACTTCAACTTTTACGGGGAAAACACATTGCACTCAAAACACTTCCCCTATTTGTACATATGTATTTTACAAATGAATTTTATAGGTACCCCTTAAGATGGTTGACTAAACTATAACGCTTAAAATTTGTATGGCATGGCATTTAAAAGCATTGAGTGCCATAAACAAGCGTTTAAGCTTTTAAACTTTTGTATAACAACAAAGTTGGGAAGGATATAACTTTTGTTGTATGACATTTCTCCGTTTGAACTTGTGTACTTTCAAGTAATACTTTATTTTGTGTTTCCTATTTTATATATAGCAAAGAAAAAACTGAATTGTTATATTTATAGCTCATACGCCCTGTATAACAATAAAACAAACACATGCGCTATGAATTTCATTTTGTGTACTGCCATACACCATAATGCTCGGATATAAAACATTTATTGCTCATACGCCGCGTATAACAACAATCGCCCCTCCAAAAAAGCAAAAAAGGGGAACTGAGTGAACTTCACTGACCAAAATCAAACGCAGGTTTTCTATCATTGCTCACTTGCAATTTTATTGACTTCTTGTATTTTAATAGATCTCTTAAGTATCTGAAATGAGCCACTTAATAGCTTTAGACCGACTATTATTTATTTATTATTTATGTAATTTACTTAACTAGTATTTTATACTTTTTGCGCTCCAAGCCAAACAAAAAGTACATTAATTTCGAAGCATTAAAAATTCGTTTCAGTTTTGTAGTAAGCCTTAACATATCATTTTGAGTTATTAATTTGCTGCCGGCACAGGCCTAAGGACTAGCAGATATGTCCTAAGCTCTCATTAATCCACTAATTCAGAGTCTAAGCGCGTAACTCGGAGGACTTTTTCCCTTACTAAATGGTAATGTTGCACTAACAGTTCACAGGGAAAATAGCAGTGTACCTGTTAATTATCTGTATGCCTTTGCTCTACTTTCGTATTTGTATAATTTATTGCTTAGACTACAACACGAAACAATGGCTTAGATTACACTGAATTTCGCCTTAGGAATTTTTCTGAATTTTGCTTAGGAATAATTTTGCATTAGGATTACCAAAATCGAGAAAACATTTTCCAAAAAAAAAATAAAAACTAAAATGTGTTTAGTGATTATAATTTTTTAGTTGCTTCTATCTAGCATTGTTTGAGTATTTTTTGTGCATTTGGAAAAAAAATAGCTAAATAATATTTGCGACCTTTTTTTTCTGGTAACTATAAAATATAGAGAACTGTAAAATATTCACTCGGTATTTGATTATGTGTTTAGTTTTAAATGTAGTAAGGTCGCTAATATAAGTATCAGAAAAAGATAATTTAAATGTAGGAAAGACTAACCAAATATGTATTTTATACTGGATTTTTGCTAATGTCGTTGCTTTGAGATCTTATTTGCTTACATCTTGTGGTATTTCTTCGGATTTACTTAATTGTGTGCGCTGATTTACTTCTAGGGTGAGCAAATAAACATATGTACTTGAACCGAAAAGGTCAGTTCATTTGTTGAGCATTCTGACAATGGCCAAATGAAGTTGATCAACGGCACGGAACGAACACAACCAAAATAAATCCTCAAACAAATTGGCACATAAATGAACCAAAGCGCCGTCTAAATGTTGCCAACCAAGTCCCAATCTCATTGATACTCCACCCGGGCCACAGGTATCCCGAAATCATTGAGTTCGAATACGATCAGCTTCCGTTTCTTGCGGACATTGGCCAAAGGATGCAATTGCCTGGGTGCTGATGAAGTCCTGGCCGTGGTCATCGTCGGCGTGGTGACTGGTGGAGTGGGTTTCTGCTGCTGCTGCTGCTTCGTTGCCGCTCTTTTCGTTGTTGTCGTTTTTGTGGCTCCTGTGGCAGCCACTACTTTGATTAGGTTATCCTTCGTTGTGACAGCCTGCCCCCGAGTGTCCTTCGCATGCGTTTCACGCATCTGCTGCAGCAATTTGGGCTTTTCGTTATGTTTATCCTGGGTTTTCTCCTTAAGATTATCCTTGGGCTTTTCCTTGGGCATTTCCTTGTTCATTTCCTTGGGTTTTTCCTGGGGTTTCTCCTTGATCTTGGGTAGCGGAGGCAGAGCCGGAAGATCGCATCGCTGGCGAAGATGTCGGTAGACAGCATCTACCCGCTGAACCAGGCGGTTCACATATTTTGTGGTTGTGCGATCCACAATCGATGGAGCTTTGATACAGTCGTTGCCACCAAATTCACACACCTAGTTGGAATGATATTAAAATAAGTAAGTTACTCTGTTTAATAAGAAACATTATGATTTTATTTTCTGTTTTTTCTACTGACCCGATAGTGCTGTAAAATTGCCTCCTTTGGCGGCACATTGAGGGATCCTTTGCCCGGCGCAAATTCCCACACGAAGTGATTGCCCGCCTCGACCACAGCCTCCGGCTTGCAAATGTACTTGGATCGCTGCTTCTGAGGGTGAAGTTTATAGCGCCTGGAAAGGTATAGGTGTCAGAGGATGTACTTATTGATCCTTTGTCATTCATAGGGTCCACTCACCTGCGTGTCTTGCGTTGGGTGACCAACGAAGCCCGCACACTGGCCAACTGGTCATTGCCACCTTCTATTCCCGAACTGGCCAGGCTATCATCCGCAAACTGAAGATAGTAGAAGGCGTTCTGAAAGGAATAGGCTCCCGTATTGCGATTGCGAAAGCGCTGATTTAGGGACCTACATAAAGAAATTTACTTAATTTGGTTTATAATAAAATAATGAAATGGCAAATGTTAAGTTGTAAAATTTTTAAAATATTAATAATAAAAAACTTGTATTTTAACACTGCTTTTATAAGAAAGTCTTTTAATAATAACTGATAAATAAAATAAAATGCTGATATAATAAATATTTGCTGATATCTACAAGTGTATTTTTTGTGCTTATAACAGAAGGAATCTGCATTTTATAAAGTATTTTTAAAACATTAATAAACCATTCAATTAAACAATTTAAAAATAAAATACAACTTTATATTGATTAACGCAGGAGAACATACTAAAAAAAAATGTTTAAATGGTTATTTATTTCCTGTCGCATAAAAACCAAAAATAATTGAATCAAGAAACGTGGAAAACTCACCCAATAAGCTCGTTTAGTGTGTCCGAGTATCGCGGCACGATGAACTCGTCCAGATCGACTAAAGCCAGATACTTGTAGCGATACATGGTGCGGTAGAGGCAGTCATTCAAGGCTGCAAAGAGGCCCTCGGTGCGGATCTCCTTCTGGCTGCGCATGCGCAGGTTCCACGGCAGGATGCTCACAGTGGGTCGTTGGTAGTGGGTCGATTTCAGAACACGGGGCGTGGCATTGTTGGCCGCCTCCGCCGGCAGGAGCGGTTCCAGATCGTGGGCCGTGAGATTGCCGGGCACCAGGCCCTGCTGGTAGCTCTGCAGGACGCAGGAGGCATGTGGTCCCAGCGTGTGGTTGTAGAAGGTGAAGTGGGAGACGCCCAGCAGGGCGTAGAACTCCAGGTACTCCATCAGGTAGAGCGCCTGATCGTAGTTGAAGTGCAGGGGCTTCACGCAGACGGCAATGCGATCGGGTATATTATCGCCACTCGGCGGAGCCCTGCCCACCGGCGATCCTTTCCTGCTACTCGCATTGTTCACCGGACTGGCAGCAAAGTCCGCATCCTGGTCGGTATTGCGAAGGGTCAGCAGATTGCCCGGCGGAGCCCGCAGGCGGGACACCACGCTCACAAACTGCGGAACGGCCAGGGGCGGAGTGCGCACCGGACACAGGATAAAACAGGCGCTGTATTTTAGATTCCAGTTCTCACGAATGATCTGCAATGTTTGGATTGATAATTTGATTAATTTAGAAAATCAAACATTTTTATTTTATATAACCCTTTAATGATTACAGTCCCTAAATTTCACATTTAATTGTTTTTTTTTCATTTGTTTTATGATGAAATTTATTAACCAGCATATATTATGGAGTTCATATATTTATTATTTTCGATATGAAATATTTCTTAATCGTGTTTAAAGTGTTGATTATGAAATTATAAAATGTATACGATTACATAAATTTTTCGTTCATCTACTTATAAATTTCTCCTTTCAAGTAAAGTGTGTCTTGTAATTTAACTACAGACAGCATAAAAGAATAAGTATTAGTTCATTCTAAATAATATAACCCCAATAGTTTAGTTTCTATAACAGTTTTCTTTTGGCTATAGGGATAAATGATTTCTTGGGTAAATTATCAAGGCATTATTTGTGCGGGCATGAGGAAAACTGAAAATTGAAAAAGGAAAACGGGACTCACCTTGACGCGAGCCATCACAGTGGCGGAGGAGTATTTGGCACGTGTCGAGTGGGCGGAGGAGGAGGAGCTTGCCGTGTCCGTGACGTTGGACGGACTGGGTCCGTACCAGAAGCGACACCAGACCCGCTCTGGTCCCCGGGTCTTTGTGGCGCCCACCACTCGCACCAGACGCGCTCCCTCGCGCCGATCGAAGTAGGCGGAGTAGACAAAGAACTTGAAGCGGGTGCCGTTGACAACCTGCCAGGCGCCGTCGGTGGGCCTCGTGCCAAATGGGAAGTGGGGCAGCGTCTCCTCCACCTTGCCGGGCAGCACCTGGCCCCAGGGTATTAGTGGTACATTCACACCAAAGGCTCCTGCTCCACCGCCTCCACCAGCGCCGCCATTAAGAAGCATTCCTGCCAAACGCTGGCCATCGGCGCCTGCGGCTTCTGTTTGGGGAAATTGGAAAATGCATGAGACATGCGGCGTATACGTAATGTGCCATTGTCATAGCCTCCGCCTTTGTCATCGGCTCATTGTGTGGCAAAAAGCGATGGCTTCCTATTCGGATACTCACCTTGAATTTTCAGTTTATTGTCCCGCAGCTGTATAAATCCTAATTTATTATCACTCAGAATGCTGGCATCCAATAGATCGTAATCGTCCTGAAAGGAAATAAGTGTTGATTATAATTTAACAAATAAAGATATTACAAAAACCATGGAACAGGTGGTAATTGTTTTTATAAAGGTTAAATACAGCACTTTTGTTTTAAGTAATTGTTTAGTTAGTATCCCATTTAACAAATGTTGTTATAAATCTATTTTTACGGTAGGTTTGGTATTTCTTAATTTGAATATATGTCCCACAATCCAAAAATAAACGTAGCAGTCCAATTCTTTGTTTAAGTATTCAAATCCTTTTGCCCAGCACATCTTCTGGGTTCCCACCGCCTTCGAAGGCCCTTAACGAACGAGTTGTCCACCTGCGCCTGCCGCCTGCTGTCCGATTTGCATAGACAAACTCACCTTAACATTATCATAATCCGGCATCGAGTCGCCCATCCGTCCGCCCAGACTGGCCCCTCCGCCGCCGCCCGCCCGCATCGCCAACATGCCGCTGTGGGTCCGCTCGTCGATCATGAAGACCTGCAGGCAAAAATGAGAGGAAATATAAGGTTACCTTGCTCAAATTGAAATTCAAATGGCTTTCATTTGGAACGGAATGTCTGCATTTTTAATTAAAATTACTAAGTTGCAAAAAGTACATTTGCATTTGCAAGTTTTCTATAATTTCATATTAAATGAATCTTTTACTTTTCAAATAAATAACTTTTAATTGGCTTTAAAATTTCTGTATTTCAGCTCAGTTCAGTTTACGAAAACCAGAAAACGAAATTGAATAGGCACAGTCCTTAATATTATGATTTAAAATTTATTTTGATTATTAAATATACAAATTTGGAATTTAATTGTCATAGTTTTACTATTCCATTTTTTGTATCGGTGTAAGTATAAAATTATAAAATTTACTTTTGATTTTTGCCTTTCGACAAGAAGGTATGGCATAAACATTTTTGATTATTTATTATTATTTGTATGCAAATATTTAGTTTCTTCATTTTGTTTTATCGTTAATTTAATACTTATTCCCCTTAAGTACAGCTTAAATCGACTGTTTAATTGTCTTACCTCTGTCAGAATGATTAATCCAAAGACGGCGAAGAATGTAATGACGATGAGGAAGCTCATGCCGGACCTCTCCCTGGTGCCCCACTGCTTCTTGCCCCGCTTCATGGTGGGGGTCAGTGAGGTGCGTCCTCCGTGGTGATGGTGCTGGTGGTGATGGTGATGATGTTGCTGCAGTTTCTGTTGCTGTTGCTGCTGCTGATGATGATGTTGATGTTGCTGTTGCAACTGATGTTGGTAGCAGGCGTGCGAGTGTCCTTGCTGGGCGTAGGCGGACTGGTAGTGACCCAGTAAGTGGGATGCGGAGCTGGTGGAGTTCACTGAGTTCACGGAGCCGGCGGAACCGATGGAACCGACGGAGCCCCCCGGGGATTGCTGCTTGTACTGAGGGGGGCTCCGGCTATTCAGCATGTTGGAGTGCAGGGAGCGGGGGATTAGTTTGTTGGTCTCAGGGCGGTACTTTCCCTATCTTTCGATTATTCTTCAATACCTCATGTGCAACTTATCATCGAGGATTGAGTTTTATTTTAGCATTTCTGATTTCATTTAATTTAATTTGCATTTCTGATTTTATTTAATTTTATTTGCATTTCTTATTTTATTTGCATTTTTTTATTTTTGATTTTATTTTATTATTTAGTCTCTTTGAGGGTAAGCCCAAAGGACTCTTGAGTATTCCTGTTGTTTATTTGCGAAAAAGCTAAGCAAAACAAAGTGGCAAAAAAGAGAGCGGCTTTTTTGTGAGAGAGACAAAAATGGAAATCAGCGAGCGCACTGAGATTGCGCTCTTCAGACACTTTTCCTTGCTGGCCAATTACAAAGGAAAAATCAATAAAATCTGTGCAAAGATTGGCTTGAGTTCTTTCGCTGAAAGCTGCTTCAATTCACTAAAGTGCGTTAGGTAATCCATATTATGTATATATTGTCTGGTCGACTTTGTGCTTCAAGCGTTGCATTTTCAAGCATTTTCACTCAATGGTTTTTTGCAGGTGCCTCAATCACACGCATATCACCTTTTCAATGCACTTAACTCGGCAAACAAACTTTATTTCTTAATCACTTGGGGTTTGATGCTCTGATTATTTCTAAATTTGGTTGCTTATAACATAAATATTAAATTTAATAGTTATTGTGTTTTTTTGGCATTCAAACAAGAAAATTACTCGCGTCGACAAGACCAGGAAAACAATGCCGCTCAGCTGAGCAACTCAAGGCGAAGGACATGCGCACAGGACATTAAAGGCCAACAGATGATAGCAAACATTGCCAGACATTCAAAATTGCTTAACTAAAAAAAATAAAGACAACAGAAATTTATAACCAACCACGAGCGATTTATGACATTACGCAAGGATAGAAAAATCCGCGTTAAGATGCTTGTAAAGATTATTGTACATAAATCAAAAAAAATTTTTAAAAATTTTTAATTGACAAATAAAATTTAATAATATATAAATAATATATAAAATATATATATTTATTGCTTTACCTATAACTACCATGTTTAAAAATACTGTAATTTTCATAACCCACAAAACTATTTCAAAAGTTGCATTTAAAGTTCTCAGAAAGACTTACCCATGCTTGCTTTAAGTAAACAAAATCAAGAAATCAAAAATGCTTTTATTCACACTCGTAGCACAAAGGTCCTTCAATTCTATGGCTTTCATTTCCGGACCAACTTTTCGACCAAAAAAAAGGCTTTAGAGCATTCCACATCGAGAGTCCCGCATCGACTGGACAAAAGGAATTAGCGGAAACAATAAAATTTGGAAAACTTTTGAAAACCAATAAATTCCAAGTGTTTGGAAATCAATTGGGAACAAATTGCAACTGACAAAAACTACGTACAAGAAAAGGTGATGGGAAGTGTGGGATGTGTGCTTGGCCAAAGGCGTATCTATATGTACTCACTCTCGTTCATGGCATTTCTCCTTTTCACTTTATATTTGGGTGAACATTTCTGCCAAGCAATTGTGGAGTTTGCAAGACAAATATGCAAAGAAAAAGGTGCTCAAGTGGGGGGGGCAAACAGTTTTGTTTGCTAAACTTTTGTCATTGAGTACGCGCAACAATAGCAAAGCAATCGCCTAGCCGTCTAAGGGAATAAATTCGAATTCGAATCTAGCTTCTCTGGCGAGAAAATAAACATATTACAATGCTTAAGTTTAAGGCAGAACGTATAGGGAAAACATCCCCAAGGTAGACAAATTAATTATGGTAAAATTGTGATTGAAATGTGGAAATTAAGTCAATACTATAGAGACCATTGGCAAACTAGGGCTCATTTTAATTATTCAATTTTGAACTAAGTATCTCGGAATTGTTTGGTCAATTATTATGATGATGTGCAGGTACTGTGTATATTTCCAAATAATAAGAGTAAACAAGAGAAAATAATATATGAACATGAAAATAAATACAGCAAAGTTTTAATTCAAGAAACTAAAATAAATTACATAAAAGTGAATGAAATTTGATACCCTAGCCAAAGTAAAAAATTATTCAATTAAATGAAATTATTTTGTTTCAAATATAATATTACCAGTACTTCAATTAATTTAATGATATGCAGGTAATTGTGTAAATTGCCAAACAACAAGAGTAAATAAAGAGATAGAAATGCTGAAGTACTAGTAGCCAAGAAAACTCGAACTGTTGGCAAACACTCGACTGCATTCGCTGCTGCACCTCAAGTGAGATTAAATAAAACTGCAAGAAAATTGAAATGAAAATTCGGCAAGGCAAACACAAATTCGAGACAAGTTATAGCAGCATCTATGGGAATCCCTACCCCTCCGCCATTGCAATCCATCCAGCTTTGCCGAAAATATTTCATTTATACGGCTAGAGCCCACTTACATATATTTGCTGGCAACTTTCACGTCGAAGTGCCGCTGTGGCAGCTTAAGTTACTACCAGAACCAGACTCAGGCCCACAATTCAGAGCCAGACCATCTCTTCTCAGCTCCTACCTCCAACCGATATTGCCCAGGCATAGGCAACTTAACTTTGATGAGTTTGCAAAGTGAAATTCTGGGGAAAGGGGCAAGTAGCAAGTAGCAAGTGGCAAGGCAATAAGGCGCCGAGGACTTACCTTATCCACCGATTTGAGTGCAGTGTGCGGCGGGGTGTGCCTAAAATTATGATTAAAATAACGTAAAGGATGGGTTCGTCTCAGTTTTGGCTTCTCTGAGGCTAGGTAGGTAGGTATTAACATGGATACGGAAACTAATAAAGCGATTGTGGAACATTCTGGTTTGAAAAGTCATTCAGGGCGTTATGCCAGAGGTTTATTGAAATCAGTTTATTTTACATTTTATTACTTGGTTTCTTTTACTGGTTTTTTCTTTTAAATAAAGCATATGAACTGAAGGAAATTATACAAAATGTAAAAGTTTTAAGAGTTAGCACTTAGCAAATCAAGAGAGATTTTTATAAAACATAAAATACCTTTTTGCAAATAAATAATCATTTTCTTTCCATAATAATTATAAGCTTGACAATCTTTTTGGTCTCACATATAATTTAGTCACATATCATAGAACAGATAATATTGATATATACTAAAATCTTTACTACTTATTTGATTGTATTATTATTTATAAGTGATTTTATGGTAAACAAAAATAGGTAAATTAAAAACATTACCATAAGAGCAACTTCTGAGTGTGGCATAACGTTTTGTTTAAAAATCATTAATTACCCAACAAAATTTTTTTTTTAATTCGCTGAATTCCAGTTATAAAAAAACCGCAACTACCACTGGCAATGATTTTTTATCCAACCACCATGGTGGTGCACCAGCAACTATCCGTGGCAAAAGTACATACCGTAGCATGCTTGCAGGCATTTTATTAATTTCACTTCATTTTGATGCTCTCGTTATCCTGGGCAGAGGATGAGCATGGCCATGAGCAAGGGGATGAGGATAAGGATGAGGATGAGGACAATGATGTCTGGAAATGGCTAGCAGCTCTGCGGGCGCACATCTGCCGGATGCGCGGGTTGTTTGGTAATTTCCTCAACGGAAGTGCATGCAGCTGCAGGACCATAATGGGAGGATCCATCCTTATCCTGGACGCCGGCTGAAGTCCGAAGGAAGTTGGCTGGTCAGTGTGTGTCGGATTGTCAGCTTCGCTCCTTCGCTCATTCAGGCTATTGGCCTGGAAAAATATGTGTGGCCCAAAATTTGTTACACAAAATTCCGCAGCAATAAAAGACCAAGAGCAAAACCATTTTCGAAACTGCCATCGATGAGCATTGAACACTTCCCAAGGCCAATTTTCAATTGATTAAGCACTTTTGTGGTCGACACGAAACCACAAAAGTCTGGAACTTATAGCATCCATTTACTTTAATCGATCTCCAGGGAAAAGTGAAACAAATCGAATAGGTTCTGATGCAAATTCAAGTGTTTACTTTTAAAATCCATTTTAGTAAATGAAAAAAAGTATTGTTTTGTTAACTACATTTCCTGAAAAATGGTTACAGCTCAACTCAGGCTCAATCTTTTAAATGCATATGATTTCCATATCGAATTCTAATTAGAAATTAAATAAGTTGAACTATACTTAAGCAGTGCTTTAAGTTGGATAGCTCATGTCAAGATTAAATAAAGTGTCTGCAGTTATTGCAATCAAGCAGCAAACTCATTAAAAGTTTAAGTTTTAAAATAGGTATTATTAGGCTGATTGTCGAGTGCGAGACACCATTAAGTTCAGGATGAATCGGAAGCACAATTAGGCTGAGTGCCAGGGGCGTGGGCCTTTGTACCCAAGTGCAAGTGCCACAAAAATTCGCCCTAAATTAGACTGGGAATGGGAAGTAACCATCAAATGCAGAGACCACAAGTCTGAGACGATTCCGACATAAATTCAATAGAACGATGGCAATAAGTGCATTAGCAGCATATTTCACAGATTGGCAGACACGTCGCTAGATGTGGTCCCGTGGCCAGTCGAGCACACCAGACCGGCCCAAACCAGACCAAACACGACCAAACGATGGCCAAGACCAAGTCCAAGCAGCAGAGTAAGCCACAAATTGCATGAGATCATAAATATTTCAAGCATAAAGTACAAAATATGCAAAAGTTTCCTATTTTCCTTTAACGTTCTGTTCGCTTTGGCCAATGCCGTTTCCATTGCCAATGCCACTGCAGTTTGATGTAGTGCTGTCCAGTTGTACTTTTTAGCCAAAAAAAATTATGTACTCTTTTTTATAGCCTAGTTTGCATCAAAACAGGTTTAAATTAAACTAAACGCAAACCTAAATATTCTGGAATTTCATACAATTTTAGTTATTCTGTTCCTAATAATAAATACAAATAAGTTTGGCTAATATGATATCTTAAGAAAATTGTTGATAAGATTAATTTAATATATAATTATACCAACAATCTTATGATCGATTGGTTTTATATCTACAAATGCCTTTGAATTGTCTCTAAGGTTTTCAAAGAAATTTTGATCAAAATATCATATTATTAGTACAACAGGTACCAAATTATTTATTTTATTTACTTATTTCATAAAAATTACTTGAATTTCTTTTTATTTATATATATTAAAATATATCTTTTGACCATTTTAAAGCATTTAATGGCAGCACTGATTGCTGCTGGCTGTGTGCTATTGCAGTTGGCCAGATACGAAGGACGTCAAACGGAGTAAGAAAAATATATTGCTAAATTCTCGCACAGGAAACGGCAGCAGGAGCAGCAATAGCAGTAGCAGCAACAGCAACAGCCAGCGGGTGGACAGGACCTTTTCCGTAGTCCCCAATCCGTATTCCGTAGTTCGTAGTCCTCTGTCCGTTGTCCTTCGTCCGTAGTCCGTAGTCCAGTGTCCATGGTCCGTTGTCCGGCACGTGCACTACGCCAAAATGGCAAGCGGAAGTTCAAAAGAGCAAAGAGCATGTAACGATATTTCGGTTCTACTTTCTACTTTCTGCTTTCCCGAGTCGAATGCGAATACGAATGCGAATGGCCATGCGATTGCGGGCAACAAATTTGCAATAAGCAATTTTTCAATTTTCAATTTAGGCACCGAGGCAGCGGGTGGACATGGATATGCAAAACAGCGGCCACATATCGTCCAGCCATAATTCACCGCGAGTCGCCAGCATCCGATTGTGCAAAAAGGACAAATGAGAGTGTCCTGCGAGCGAACCAACGGCGTCAGTCGGGCGTAAAGCGCTATTAATTAACAGCGACTCAGTTTTTGGCAGGAATTTAGGATGTTTTAGGAAAATCCTTTTAACTATATTTTTTATTTAAATAATTCATCATTATAGTTTATGTTTTGCTTGCCGCCATCGCTGGCCAATCACCAGTGCAGCCAAAATGAGCCACATTAAACAGGCCACATACGGATAAGCGGAAGCTGCCGCCTCTTCTGTGCCCCTCGAACTCTTCAGGACGAACACAAAGTTCCTGTAGTTCTGCTCGCACTTCGCACAGCCCGTGAAGTCCACATCCACAAAGTCGTCCTCGAAAGGCGCTTCCCCGGAGATTATTTTGCATTGGGCTGGGAAGAGCGCGAAACCCACTAACTGCATCAGCAGGCAAAGTAGCTGGAGGCCCATGGGAGCTGAAATTCAGGTGTGTGGCAGGTGAAGCACAACTGAGTTGGGCACCCCTTTTGGGTACCCTTTTATAGCCCAGTGCAACAAAAGGCTTGAAATCACTGATTGGAACCACCATATGTTCGAGACAATTTCTCTATTTTCACTAAAAAGTAAAATGATTAGGTCATTTCATATGTTAAATAAATAAACAACGTAGGGAATACACTGCAACAATTATTTTAAGTACAATAAGAAGTCAGTAGCAACCGAAGGAACACACTGAAACAATTATTTTAAGTACAAGATTGTAATTTAATTACATTTTTATAAATTTTATAAGCAAGCAATAAACTGTTAAGTGTATTAAAATGTTTAAACATTATATTATTCTACTTAACAAAAAACATATTTTAAATCAACTTATAAAATAAATAAAATAAACTAACTAAAAACTAAACTATATGAATAAAGAGATTTATATATTGATTTTACTTACCCCTTAAGAAATTCCAAAACAAAATCTTGTTTTCAACAGAATTCCATTTAAGCTTAAAAGCAGTTCGAGAACAAATGTTCGCTGAGTAAAACCAAACCAAGTTACACAATTTGTTGTGTTTATTTATTCCGGATCGGCTTACACCATGTACTGTCGTATGTCGAGATCGCGTTCCCTGAGCTTCAGATCGATCCACTGCCGGTAGATCTTGACGTTCGTGTAAATGCCCAGCAGTTGGGGGCCGTCGCAGCGGGTTGTCCGGGTCAGGAGGCCGGCCAGGAGGAAGCGGTCGTCGTGGCCGGAGAGCGGACACATCAGGGGCACTCCGGCCATGTCCACATCGCCGCAGACGAAGTCGCCCTTGTCCCCGCCCGCGCACAGTACGGTGTCGTTGTGGGCGTGTCGCCGTCCCAAGAAGGACAGCCGCAACTTGGCCCGGCACTGATCCGGTGGCAGGACGTAGAGCGTCCACCGCTTGGGCAGGATGGCGGATGCCCCAAAGTCGCCTCTCTGCCAGCCGGACACATAGCACTGGCTGTAGTTGTAAGCCATTTGCGGTGGAGGCAGGCAGATGGGCTGCACATTGGGAGCCAGCTGGAAGGGCGTGTCCTTGGCCACCAGGATAATGGCCATGTTGTGGGCCAGTGGCATTTGCGTGAAATTCGGATGCAACACAGACTCCACCACCGGACGCTCTTGATGCGGCTGCGGTTCCAGCTCCACGGCGGCATCCCATTCGCCGGCCACCAGGCGAAGCTTCTCGGGCTCAAGACCCTGGACACAATGAGCCGTGGTGACCACCGCCATCGGTGAGATGAGTGCTCCACTGCAGAGGTATCCCTTCGCCCCGTAGACCGCCACCAGCCAGGGAAACTCGCCGAACTTGGCCTCCTGCTGCTTGTAGCCCAAGGGTCGCAGGTAATACCAGAGGTCATGACGACCCCCACATGGCCAGTTGGTGGCCTCCGCCAGAAGTCCCGGTGTCGACAGCTGTTTTGGATCAAATTTATTACTCAGAAACATCTTATTAAACGGAAAAATGTTTATGAAATGATAATCCATTTCAATAATGGCTAACGCAAGTGGCAGCCTTTTAATTTGATGTCTAAAAACAATTTGATTGCTTTTAAAGGAAAATATAAACAATACTTAAAAAAGTTCTTGGTTTTCATAGACTATTTAATTAAATTATATTCAACATTAATATAATTGGTTGTTTGCTATAAATTTGCAGAAAAAACCCAACAAAGGTAGTTTTTATGTCACTGGTAAGGTATTAAAAAGCGGGAAAAAGCTATAAAACAAAATCACAATAGTTATTTCGCTCCAACTAAAGAATAAAGAAATTTTGTTCAATTAAAAAGCGAGGAATTTTTTTTGACGGGCTTAAATCAAAACTAAAGTGAATTGAAATGTGGTTATCAATCAAAGTGTAAGCCAGTAGCAAAAAATCCATAAAAGATAATGGGTGTTGAAATTTAAATTTTTTTTGTTTTATTATACACAAGAATTAAGAAAAGAATCGAACTCAAAAAAAAAAGACATTTGAAGTATTATGATAAATTTTATTTTACTTTCACAAGCTTAACAATGAACTTTTTTTAGATAAGAAGGAACAAAATTTTAGCACTCACTGTATCGTGTATATTGCAGCACTTTTCCATATAGTGACAGCTCTCGTCCAAAGTCGTTCGACTGCGATCCGGATAGAACTTTCCTTCGACCACTAGGCCCTCGTTGCACTGCTCGTAGGGCACACATTGCTTCTCCGGTCCGCAGTTCTTGAATGCCGCCCACGTATGTGCTGGGATGGCCAAGAAATAGAGCACCACAACCCAATGGAGCCACATATCCGCGAATTCCGTCCCTGAAACGGGTTACCTTGCACTTGAACTGCGCAACTGGCCGACCGCTGGCTTTTATAGCCTCGCCAAAGTTCAGGCCGTACACCCCGATTTGATTGGGTAAAAAATAGATTGCGACCCATTAAAGTGCTAAAAATAGTCGACAATGAGCTGCGAAAAAGGGGCTGGACCTGGAGCAATCAAATAAATGATTCAGACGACGATGCACACAGAAATATATGAGACATTGCATTAGAAAATTAAAATCAAATCATTTACAAAATGTTGGGTTCAAAATGCACCATGCTCCATCATATTATTTATATTCGAAAAAATTCTCTGACGACTTCTAGAGTTTATTGTCATGTAAATTATATTAACTATTTCCAGAAAATGAGTTCTGAATAACAAGCTAAGTTGTTAAAAAATTATATTTATTATAGTCCTATATTTAAGCATGATTTTGTTTTCTTGACTAAATATTTTTTCTTTGGTTGAACTTTAAATTGTAATACATTTTTTTAAATTAGTTAAGTAAAGGCAATTGTATATTAAAAACAACTATATCTAATAAATTACTAAATTTGGGAATGAAGGTAGGAAAAGGTTTTTGAAATAGGTTTGTTAAATTTAGTTGATTAATAAAGGCATTTAACAGTCAAACTCCCTGTATCGTCTTTACATGGGTCCAGAGGAAGGGGTAACCATTCTATGCCCAATTACGCATACGAATCTAGCACTTTGCTCAGTCTGCCGACACTGACACGTATCCATATCCATTACCGAGCATTCGAATGGGTCGTCTAAAAGACGAAAAGTGGGGGATCTGATCCGCATCAGCTGTGCCTCAAGTTTTGCGTCATATCTTAATGCACAATCGTCGCCTAAGTGCACTTAAATTGAATAAAATTTCGACAAGTTTTAATACACAAGACATGCACTCTGAGAGGAAAATGAGGTGGCGACAAGACAGGTGGGGATTTTCCGGAGGGGAAGGGAGGGGAGGGGAGGGCAGTTTCCCTGCCGTTCGATAGACACACAACACAACTCAAGTGGAGCAGTGCTCTGTGTGTACTTGGACGCATTTGTTGCACTGACTTGTTTGGCTGGGATTTACGCAACTTAAACAGATTGTCGACAGGAATTGTGAGGCATGAGATGGCATCGAATCGAGGGCGATGAAGTGGGCTGAATGGAGGACACCAGGAGGACAAGAAATGCGTCAAATGTGTAGAAAGTTAACGTGTCCTGTGCCTGCTGGTCCTGTGTGAAACTTAATTTGTTCAATCGTGTTGCAACACTTCTGAACAGATGTTATCCTCGAGGAAATGAATTCTGTTATTGTAGCTGGCCATCCACTTTAAACAGATTTATGAACATGCCATGTCCATCCAGCCATCGATTCGTTTCTGCGGTGGCAAATATTCAATTATTATGACAATTTATTGTTCAACCAATTGTGTTGGGTGGATCGGAAGTTCATTTTCCACGGATGAGGACAAAGCTGTATGTAAACTGTGTTGTGCACCCGTAAGAATATCTCTTAATGCCCGCCAACCACAAAATGTCATAATCGAAAAAAATGGTCAGGTTTTTTTAAACATTTCAATTAAAATTATTATACTAAGAATCAGAGAAACCTACACAGATATCATGAAATAAATACCAACAAAGAATTCATTTTTCAATTGAGACCGAAAATATTGGCTAATTTTTAACAAACTAATGGGATTTTATTATTATTTGTATACACTTGGTCGACTAAAGTCTAAAAACAGTTGCATTTGTGACAATTATAGATAAAAATCACTATAGGTCTTTAAAATTAAGGTTAAATACATAAATAATAATAATATTTTTTATATATATTACAAAATATCAAAATAAAATAAATGTTTAAAAATGTTTGTTATATATATTACTCATATTCATACATTTGTAAACATTAAGCATTGTGAGGCTAGAATGCCACTCCACTCTTTTAAGCATTTGAGCATTTTTCATTGAGCAATTTTAACACATTTTGAGTGCAATGCAAGTCGAGCACTTGCAATGAGTGAGTACATTTTGTTCTCTTGCATGCATATTGCTCTCTTAAATGCAATTGATTCAGCTCAACTGCGAGCTAAGTGAAACTGTACAGACTGAAAACTGTTAGCAAGTGAGTGCATCTGAACATTGGGAACATTGGGAACATTGAGTTCTTGAGTTGAAAGATAACATTAGAAGGATATAAGCGTCAGTTCTTCAATTTTTGATTTAAGAACAAATGTTTTAGTTTTCTAAACATTTACCATCTGTTATAAGCCAATCTTTGATGTATATCTGTGTATCTGATCAGCTTCAATCTTTCAGAAGCAGCCTCACATTTATTATATAATTTATTAGTTTAGCACAATTAATATTATTTTGTAATTAAATAAAAAAAAATGTAACCGTAACTGCGAAAGTTTCAAATAAAAGCCACCTTACAGAAAAAGGTAAAATCTCACTCTTACTTAAAAAAGGCCACGGGTCGCATGAGTAATATATTTTAAAGCCATTGCACAGATTTTAAAACGCCTTTTTTTCCAACAAATATTATTTAATTTGATTTAAATGACCAAAAGAAAACATACCAATTTAAATCAAATACAGTGATCCGCCAAAGAAAAACAATAGCGCAATAGTGTTTTGTATTTCATATTACATATACTACGTTTGCTTTTATTTCAGTATCAACTCAATAGATAGCTTGAACATAAAATGGCCTACAAGCAATAGTACATTAAGTCGTAATTGTAACTACTAGAAGTTTAAGGGGTTACATTTAGTACATGTCTTATGGGGGTTTTATTGAAGTGGAGGATTAAAAACCTAATAAGTTGATTAGTCAGAGCAACTTGTAATACAATAAAAATTTCAATTGCTCCGGAAAATTGAAATTTTTAAAGCACAGCTCAAAAGGTTTTTTAACATGTTAAAATAGCAAATTATCTCATGGAAGCTTTAGTGTATTTATATGTAGACGTATTGTAAAACCAGCATAAGACATGTCTATGGTGGATGTGCTATCTTAATCTCCAAAGCAATGTCAGGAAGTGGGATGGTTTTTGATGTGTAAGGAGAGCCGGAGTGCAGTCCTTGTTGGGTTATACCATTAGAGCACCAAGTCCACGTTAACCTTCCTGCTCCTGTCCCGATCCCAGTCGCAGCCACTGGACGCAACGTCACAGGGTTTCGTTAAAAAGGCTCTTGCTCGCCCCCTTGAAGTTAGGATGAATCGGACCCGGTAGCACGTGGGGCTTGAGGGCACTCTTGCCGGGCTGGCGATCCGCGTCGTAGGGCAGCTGCGGGTACAGCTTCAGCTGGCGGTAGTAGTCGTTCTTGGGATAGAAACAGTTGCTCTTAGTCATGATCCTCACACGCTTGGCGCCGACTGGCTGAGGAGTGGAGAACTGCAGACGAGGGACCTGCTTGGATGTGGACTTCTGCAGCTTGCTGTTAGCCTGCTTCATTTGTTGTTTGCGCGAGGGAACGAAAATCTCCTCTTCTCCGGGCTTCAGAGGGTCATCCCAGCCGTTGGCTGCTTGCGGTGTGGCGCTGGTGGCTTCATCGCCAACAGCAGTCTCGGTTTTGGGTGTAGACTTTGCCTTGGACTGCTCCTCCTTCTTGGGCTTGGACTGCTGTTCCTCCTTGGGCTTGGATTTGTCTTCTTTCTTGGCTTTGGACTGCTCTTCCTTCTGCACCTTGGACTGTTCCTTCTTGGCCTTAAGTTGGCCTTCCTTTTTCACCTTAGGCTGGTCATCCTTTTTCGGTTTGGACGTTTCCTCCTTCTTTGCTTTCTTTGCCTTGGGCTGGGCTACCTTCTCGTCCTTGTTCTCCGCAGTTGCATCAGCGTCAGTGACCACCCAGGCGTTGTTGATGCTGGAACGTACTTTGGCATTGTGTTTGACCTTCTTCTGCAGCTCCGGGGGCAGAGCCTTGCCAATGATCTCGTCGTAGTTGTCCTCGTCCACCTCCTCAAAGTTGATGGACTGCAACAGGCGCTTGCGCTTGGACTTGTTGAGCTTCTTGAGCTTCCTGCCAGTGCCGAAAACCTCGTCCTCCATCACCTCGATGGCGGCCACCTTCTGCTCCACCATCTCCGACAGTGTTTGTCCCTCCACCTTTGGCATGGTGCGCACACCCAGCGGAAACTCCCCGCCCTTGTAGGTCTCAAAGATCTGGATTAGCTTGCGCAGGCCCTTGCGGCGCTTGCTGTTGAATTCGTTGGTGCGCAGCAGTGTCTGCAGCTCGTCCAGGACACAATCGGCGTTGAGCGGCAGCTCGGGCATGTGAACATCAACGTCCCCTGCACGGGGATCCAGGGATGTGGGGCGCGGCGGCTCCTCCTCGGCATTGCCCTCGTCGTCCTCCTCGTCAAAGCCCGAGTCCAGTTTCTCAATATCATCGATGGAGGCGGTGGGGAAGCCCATCAGCTTCCAGGCATTGTACTTTTCGCTGTACTCGCGTCCCAAGTCGCTCTGGTAGAGCAGGTGATAGAGCACCCTAGTGCGACACTGGGCCACCAGCTTGGCATCGCGCTGCGTGGCCAGGTAGGTGACGAACGGGCGCAAGAACAGATTCACCTGGGCGGCGCTAATCTCGCCATCGGCCGCCTTGGCCAGCTCCTCGAAGAAGACGTCCAAGTAGTGCATAGTCATGCCGCGACTCTTGGGCTGCTCCGACAGCACGGACAGCTGCATGCTCTTGTTGAAGGCGGCGATCAGGTCCGGCGACCACTTGCTCTGCTTGAGCAAACGCAGGACATAGCGCACCATGCGGCGAGTGAGCATCAGGAACTTGTCCATGCGCCACTGGTCGATGCCGAAGAACTCCTGGCACATGGTGCGCATGAACGCACTAAAGTAGGCCAGACTGCAGGCCGTGTTCCCACCGAAGCTGTCCACCATCTGGGCCAGCTGCTCGGCCAGCTCCTCCTGCACCAACGGCTTGTCCGACATCCACATGTTGTAGTACAGCCCCTTCCAGATGCGCATGAAGTCCTCCTCGGTGAAGGGGAAGGAGCTGCTGGCCCGCAGCTTGAACCACTTGCGCAGCTTGCGGATCTGGCGATTCCGCTGGGCCACATCGTTGCCAGCGAGGGCACGCACGATTTTCACCTCCTGGGCGACCACCAGCTCCTCCTTGGACACCTTCGGCTGGGTCGCCTCCTCCTCCTCGATAGCCACCGCCTCCGCGCAGCGCTTGGTTGGCTTCTTGCGCGTCACCATGCTCCGGCTAATTCAACTTTTATTTGCGAAAAATAAGTGAGCTGTGTATATTGAATATGCGGCCTGCACGTGTTGCCACTAGAGCTGGAACAAAAATCAACGTTTATCGATGCTATCGATGTTGCCAGAGATTTGACAGCGTTTTCCCAGCCGGCATCGACTATTTTCGAGTTTTAATAAAAAAATTTATTAAATAATTCAGGCTATTAAGAGTTTTGTGCGACCTTTATTTTGAATTTTTATAATATTTTAAATAAGTTTTAGCAATTTAAATTCGTTTTTTATTAAAATAATTATAATCACCATGGAAAGATTTAATTTTGCGGCTTACCAACACTGTCTAGGGAACGTCGCTTGGCAACACTCTTCCCCAGCTGATAATTCGGTCTGCTTTTTATAAATTTTTGCTATTTAGTAAAAAACAAAAGAAATTATGCCTGTGGTAAATGTGACGGCTGCCGAGGAGTACCAGAAGTACATAAATGGCGACAAGACGACCGTGGCGCTCTTCGCCGCCGACTGGGCGGAGCAGTGTGGTCAGGTGAAGGACGCGCTGGAAGAACTGTCCAAGATTACTGGCGAGAAACTGCAGTTCATCAGCCTAAACGCCGAACAATTTCCAGAGATTTCCATGAAGCACCAGGTTAGTCCGTAGTTTTTGGATAAAGAGAGACACTAACTAGATTTGTGGACCGCAACCAGATCGAAGCCGTGCCCACAGTGATCTTCTTTGCCAAAGGCTCCGCTGTGGACCGCGTCGACGGAGTGGATGTTGCCGCAATCAGCAGCAAGACCAAGAAGTTGGCCGAAAGCGCCAGCAGTGCGGCGGCGACGGGACAAACGTTGGAGGACCGCCTGAAGGCCCTCATCAACAAGGCTCCACTAATGATCTTTATGAAGGGCGACCGGGATGGCCCACGTTGCGGATTCTCCAAGCAACTCATCGCCATTGTCAACGACACAAAGTAAAATGTTCGCTTGGCCATTATTTTCACCTTTTTAACCACAAACTGTGTTCTTCAACAGCTTGCCGTACGAAACGTTTGACATCCTGGGCGATGAGGAAGTGCGCCAGGGCCTGAAGACCTTCTCCGACTGGCCCACCTATCCGCAGGTGTATGTTAAGGGCGAACTGATCGGCGGACTCGACATCATCAAGGAACTGCTGGCCAACAAAGAGCTGGAGGCCACACTCAAGGGTTAATTCCATCGGACTGCGACCTATCCATCAGGCACCCCAAACCATGAACAAACTTTTGCTAAGCCCTTGGGCTTTTGTATAGTTTAATAAAGGATTTTTGCTAACATCGAATCGGTTTTCATTTAGAGGATGTGGGTATCGCATTGTTTTGGCTAAAAACTTTTGAAATAGTTAAAGATTTCATTTTATTCTTTCTTAGAGTGCGAATTTCATATTTTTATGAAATAAAATGCTTGTAAAATTCAATTCAATATTTTTATAATATTTAATTTAATTTTTAATTTAATTTTAATTTAATTTAATAGCTAAAAGTCAATAGCGGTTAAATCAGTACTGGCTTCTCTAGTATTTTGCAACACTAAACATTTTATACGAACAGCTGTCTGGCATCGGCTTGCAAATTATTTTCGCAACTTTATTATTATTTTTAAAAATACACATACACCAGATTTAAATCAGTATTCTTAAATGGCTGAGGGTAATACAGCTGGCGGCGAGGATCAGAAACTGTCGGACATTTTTTTAAGTGGCTGGAACATCTTTGACGAGCTAGAAGTTACCGACCTGCCTTTTAATGGCAGCGAATTTCAGGTGAGACATTAAGCATCCAAATGAAATACTTTTTTAAAGCTTATACCACCATATCTAGAACAAAGTCAAGACAGCAATGGGTCTCTTCGAGCAGGCCACCGTCATTGTGAACCAGGTGAGCATGTTCAGTGCCAACGAGATGATCGACGAAGTGTCCACGGAATCTCTGCCCTTCATGCTGCTCCCGTACTTTCTGGGCAAGCTGACCACTAAGATCAACAGCCCCAATAGCATACAGTCCCTGGAGCTGGGTGAGATCTACTTCAAGGACCATCTGCAGCGCTGCCAGGAGTACGAGCTCTGTGCGGCACCCAAAACACAGGTGGCAACTCAAGATAACCAGTCTGGAAAGAGTGAGCAGCGGGAGCTCATGGAGGCAGCCTACAATAGAAACGACAAAATTGCCCAGTATCGCAGGATGAAGGAAATTGACGAGTATATGGCCAAGATGCGGGATGCAGTCAAGAACAAATCGGCTGAGGATGAGGACAGACGCACGTTCTTCCTCAAGTATTTGGACAAGAGCATCATAGACTCCAAGCAGGAATTGGAATCGCTGGGCGTGATGAAGCAGCTGGCCCAGATGCGTCTGGCTCGATTGGCTGGCGGCGAAGCCGACAACGATGTGGACTCCTTCCGTCCATCAAATCAGCATCAGCAGCCCTCTGCATCTTCCACATCCCGTGGTCATGGTCACAGTCATGGACCCGGACATCATCACCCCCATCATCATCAGCAGGCCGCCAAGCCGAAGCCCCTGCAGCCCTTCATCATCACTCGCAACGCCACCCAGAAGGCGGTCTTCGGTTTGGGCTACCCCAGTTTGCCCATCATGACGGTGGATGAGTTCTACCAGCAGCGCGTCGACGAGGGCATATTTCCCGACGAGGAGAAGGTGGCCAAGATGAATCAGGCACAGGCCATCGCCGCCGCCCGCGATCCCAACGAGCAGGAGGACGAGGAGAAGGCCGCCGAGGAACTGCAGGCGGAGGAGGACGACCCGGAGTATCTGGACCGCATGAGGCGCATGGACGAGTACAAGGACGTGGTGCGTCGCGGGGACGGAAACCGTCATAACCGTAGCTAAGGAACTCACTTAAAAATTATATACTTTTCTAAAAACTAATAAAATGGATAATCTATTAGCCAGTTTATTAAAATAAAGTAGTACTTTATTTATTCCTAAAACTTAAGGCTTACAAGAAATGAGTAAAAAGTATGTATTAATTTAAGGAAAGTCGAGAGCCACTTTAGCCTTTAGTTTTAAAAAGCCTTTCAATTTGTTTCAACCATCATTACTTTAAATTGCAAGGAAATTTTCACAATTAACTTTTGTAACATTCTTAAAATCAAAATTTTATGAAGTATCAGAGTTACTTTTATTTGTATAAATATTAATTAACAGTGATTTCTATTATCACCGGTAACATCGCTTTGTACAAAATTTAACAAAACTTTGTGTTTGCCTTTTAATTCAAACAAAATAAAATTTCTCATTTGAAAAATCCCCTAGACTGGCCCCACCATTTCAGTGCTGAAAAGCGTTGAGCAGCAATCGTGCGTTTCGCAACACTGATATTCACATTCCAATTCCACCACCAGCAACAACAAAAGATCCAACCCGAGGGCACACATAAATTGTTAAAAAAAACGTTCCACAAAAGGAAATATTCGCAGATAAAACTAAGAAATCAACGCAAATCACAGTAAAGTATCGAAAGTGCACTTATTGCCTGCTGTTGGCGAGTTTTTAAAGTCGTTTGCACGTATTCCGCAGCAACTTGTCAGCAGGATGTCCGTGAGAGATTTCATCAAGGGCCTGCCCATCCACGATTCAACCAATTTCACCCACTTGAGCAACGAACACGGGATTCGGACTTCGCAGAAGAGGGCTTCTGTTTACCTGCCCACCGAGGACGAGCATTCCGAGCAGCTGATCGTGATGGACAAGCGCTGCGTCCTGCTGCGCTACCTCACCCAGCAGTGGGACAAGAAGACGCTCCAGCGGAAGCGGGAGCACGGCAACGAGTCCGGAACTGGCAACGGCAACAGCTCCACGCCCAACGGCAATGGCTCCAGCAGCAAAAAGCGCCCCCGACTGGACCCCAACGAGCTGAACTGAGCGGCAGGACCAACCAGGACCAGTCTCCAGCCGCACGAAGGACATCCCATACAGAACACGCGCCCCAGAGCTTCGCCAGCACGAGCCACCCTTCATTCATAAACACATTTAATTTACAATACACAAAGTACAAAGGAGTTGCAGTCAAACTTCCAATACTTGAAGTCGCATAGAGAATTCGCTTTCAATATTTTGTTCACCTTTGTTTATAGAGTTAAAAACGACCTTTTCATGTAATTCGTTACCAGGTTAATATTTTTTTCAACAAAAGAAACTTCTTGTCTTTGTTATGGCCATAACTAAAGAGTACTTTGTGCTTACCTAGAAAAATAAACTTCTAGATCTGTTCTTGTAACTTTAAATGTAGCCAAATTACCATTAACTTGATATTACATTTAACGAATATACTTCTGAATTTACATGTAAACAACTGTTTATCTTATTCAGATAGTTGTGAGCTATATATCAAGAATATATACTCATGAATTCAAGATAGTAGAATATTATTTCAGTTGAAAAAATATTCTGACTTTGACTAAAGGAAGTTCGACTGAGTCCTGGTACAAAACACATATTATATCACATACTCTGAGCTCCAATAGATTTACTTTTAAAGACAAAGATTGCATGTGATTTTACTACTGTACTCTTAGATTAGTGGTGTCCTAGGTCCTTGGGATCCGGCTTGCCGTACTGCTTCTCCCACCAGACGACATACTCCTTCTTGCGCTGCTCCCGCTTGGCGAAGTACTCGGGGTACTGGGCCTTCTCCAGGGGATGCCAGTAGTCCAGCAACCAGTCTGGCGGGATCACCTCTCGTTCGAAGGCGCAGCCACCGGCACTGTTGGCAACTAAAAGGATAAGACATTAGCCAAGCCGATATATGACCGAAAGCCATTTGCTTACAGTTCCGGGGCTGGAAATGCTTCGTCTCAAAGAGCTCCTTCTGTCCAGCGGCCAGGAGGCGGATGCCCTCGCCCATATCCTTGCGCCTGTTCTCGTCGAAGCGGGCACGCATCTGCACGGCGCGGTATCGGTAGTCGTGGCTGGCGGGGATTAAACCAAACAAGATGCACTTGCTCATTATATAATCTTCGGGTCTTGTTCGACAGCTGCACTCACCGTCGGTCATACCAGGCCTCCAGGTTGCGCAGCGCCTTCTTGTACAGGCTGCACACCTGGCGCTTGTGCGAGACAATTGCCAAGGGGACTGTGGCCATCGTTTGCGCCTTAATTCGTTAAATTCTATTAAATTGCTTTTGCAGCCTCGGCAGCAACAACAGCTGTGGAAGGTTTAGTGTTCTTAAGCGCGCTGATTGGACAAAAGTGCTGGAAAGCGACAAAATATTTTTGAAATGCGGCAACTCTGGCGCCAATTAATTGAGTTTTCAAAAAATATTTAAATTTGTAAGACTAAAGCTAAACACATGCTTATCAAGCTAAATTTATCAGCATAGAGCTTATTCACAAAATAAAACATTAATAATAAATTAAACATGTTCTTTCCTGGTTTTCATTAATTAACATAAGCTAAGTTTTAAAAAAAAGAATTGTAGCCTAACTGATAAAGCAGTCCTTAAAATGGTATCCCCTTATGAATTGACTTCAAAATAAATCCAATTAAACAAAGAAATCATCTTAATTAAATGCATCTATCGAAATGCTTTAATAAATTATAATGTTTAACAAATATGCTTAAAGTAGTAATATAAAATATTGTTAGTCCTCTAGCTGCATAACATTCATTATGCATTGAACAATATGCTCTGGTATATTCAGCGGTGTTTCGCACAATTCACCCGTCTTTTTGTCTAGCATGTAGATTTCGTTGAGCACTCGGTCCTCGTGCTCTGGATCCAAGGATGAGACGAGGGCTAGGGATCCCTCAGCCAGTTCGGCGAGGATTTGTTCGATATCCGGCTCGGCAGTGGGGGGCGGAATGGGGTCATCCGGTGTTATGACTTCATCTTCATGGTTCTGCTCTTCCCCAATGAAGTTGATTAAATATGTTTCCGACTGTCGATTTGGCGCCACAGTGGCTGATTCGGCGTCGCTCACATAACTTAGGGTACCGTCATCCATATTGATGATGGTCTTATCACGGGGCTTGCTTATATCTACTTCATATTCCATTGGATCATCCATCAGAAGTCCATTTAGCTCGGCCTGCAGTTCTCCTCCGGAAGGTACATTATTTCCAGTTTGTTCGGTTTTGATTGCTTTCTCCTGCTTAATGGGCGCCAGATCCGCCTGATCCGCTGCTGCTGCTGAAACTGGAACTTTGGGTGGCCGTCGTCTAGCCTTGGGCTTTCGCTTGGCGGGAGCACTTCCGTCGTTCTCGTCCGTTTCCAATTCCTTGCGTCTTTTGGCCCAGGCCTGCTTGCCGAGCTTCTTATTTGTCACATGCTCGTTTTCGTAGACTACATCACCATCGTTCAGTGTACGAGATGCCTTGCTTTGCTGCTGCAATTGTGACCGCTAAAAAGAAACGAATTTCCAATAAAATAAAATACCATTAGCAAAGGAATGCTTTTTAACCAACCTTTTTAGGATTCCCCGGCATTGCGCGCGAAATTTCCCTCCACTGGCGATCATTCTCCTCCCGCTCGCGATCCTCCTCCGCCAGCTGGTCCTTGAGCTCCTGTATGTTGAAGGCCTTGGGATAGAGCAGCGCCTTGTTGATCAGCTGCCCATTGGTGCGTTCCTCCTTTTTGTACTTGAGCTTCAGATCCCGACGCGAACGCGTGGGAAACATTTGGCACATCAGCGAGAAGTCCGTACCGATTATCTGTAGGCTGCGATAGAAGCGCACTGTCTCATCGGAGGTCCAATAAGGCGTTCGCTTGTGCCGTTTATAGAATCCATTGTCACCTGATAAGCGGGCAACAAGATATCAATAACAAAAACCATTTTATATTATACAAAATTGATACCCACCGGTAGTCTCGTCCATTAGAATAAGAGATGAGTTGGCCAGCACTTTGCGGGCCTCAACCTCGGCCGTGGTCTCAATCTCCAGGGTCTTCTCATCAATAATCATCTCGCCATTGGCATCGAGCTTTAGCTGAGGCACCAGCATGGCGGATGCGCCTTCTCCCTTGGCTTCCAGCAGCTGATCCGACGAGGGCTTGGCATCTTCGCCATTGGACTCATCCTTGATGGTCGTCACCGACTGCTTGGGCACCATGGGATTGTTCTCGGGATTATAGTAGATCATGTCCATCATCTTGAACGTGGACTTGTCGGGCACACCCTTGTTGAAGCGCGTCTCGAAGTCGCGCCGGGCATTCAACCGCTGTCCCCCTTGGTTTTGGGACTTATCATCCTTGCGCTGCTTGCCGCCACCTTCGGAATAGGTGGAACAGGTGGACTCGGTGCGAATGCGTCCCATGCCCGGGCTCATGACGGGCGGGAGGTATTTGTAGGGCGATTGAGCCATGGGCGAGGCCACCTGTTGCTGCTGCGGTGTGCCCGTGGAGGAGCCACTGAGGTAACGCTCCCGCCGCGTGGGCGTGGCCGGCGATTGGTAGTCGCCCTCGTAGTCACCGGCCATCGGAGAGCCGACGAAACTGTTGCGCCTCTGGCCAAAAACCGGAGTGGGTCGGACGCGCTGGCGGGCCTGTGCCTTGCTGGGCGACATGGGAAAGCCACTGGTGGTCTTCTGCAAGTCCATCTGGATGACGTTGTCCTCCAGGTCCGAGTGGAAGACCTCCTCCAGTTGGCCAGCCGAACTGGCGGGCATTTTGAAGGCGATTGCATCAGCTTCGAGTTCGTTTTCCGCAGGGGTCGTTGCAGCGGGCGGGGACTCAGCCACTTCCACTCCCCTCGCCGCCTCCTCCTCCTCCTCCGGCTCCTTCTTCGGCGCGGACTGCTCCTCCTTGCGCGGCTTGCGCTTGATGAGCGACAGGTTGGCCGGAGCCTTGATGCGCTGGCGCCGCATGGACATCCTGCCTGGATTCTGTTATGGTTCTTCCAGGCTCAAAGGCGATTTCACACATCAAATTGAATCGAAAATCTACGCAACAAAAACAATGCGGTGCAACCACGAGTTTCTCAAATGAAGTGTTGGCTAACGTCAAACAGCAAGGACAGTGGTCTGAGCACTAGCAAAGTGGACTGATAAGAGATAATCTTGAATAACTAAGATAAACAATTCCGAAATATCAGTAAACATCAACCTGTATAAATGCTCCATTTTTATAAGAAAAACAAACAGATTTTTTTTTCATTGCTAATAAATTTGTTTAATCTTATATTTCCAGTAACTTTCTTATTACTTTATTTGTTTTAATTATTATTAAATATCTTAAATTTTCCATTCTAGCGCCTTAATTAAACAAATAAGTTAGAAATTCTTTAAAAATTTCTTCCAACAAAAAACCCTTGCAAACTTGGTAGAAATATATTTGGAAAGATTTATAAATTGAATTATAAGCTGTCAGCACCAAAATTATATATTTGTATCTTGTTGGTATGGTTTTTAATTTTTTTTTTTTTAATGTGATCTCTGATCCACTGATCGCAGCTGTCAACTCTCAGCAGGCTCTTTAAAGTTGTCCAACACTGTGCCTGTAACGACACAACAGCAACAATAACAACAACAACAAGAACAACAACAGCGTGACAACCAGAGCGCGCAGCAATAACATACATAGCAGCAGACAAATTGCAAGTTGCACGTTTTTTCCCATCGGTCAAACATGATAAGCCCGGCCAGAACATAATCCAGCTCTCGTGCAGTAAGGCTTCCGTCAAACCGATAGATTGTGTCCTGGCCACAAGTACTAAATTCCCCCAGTTTCGAGGCGACAAATGTGCCAATAAGTAGTAATAGCGTAGGAGCGCCATTAACTAAGTCGCCGCACTTTGAGTGGGCTGTTATGCAAGCGGGCGGCCGACAGCCAAATTGAATTAGCCGGCATGCTGCTCAATCGATTCGTGCTGGCCATCAAGAACCAGTCCCGCGAGACACTGCGCGCCTGGAGCTACCAATGCGAGTCGATCTTCGCCCAGCGTTCGCGCCGCATTCAGCAGCTCCTGTGCTTCTACCAGTCGGTCTATGGAACCCAGGGATTGAAACAGCTCTGGCGCGCCTACTACCGCCGGGAGCTGCAGCCCCCGCTCCGCGGAATGGTGATGAGTGCGGTGGGTCTGGTGGGGCTTAACATCAAGCTGCTGGGCAGCGATGGCTTCGACTGGAACAAGGAGCGACTGGCCCTCTCCAACTTTGACCTGTGCCGGCGGGACATCGAGTTCATCAACACCCTGCCCAACAATCAGCTCTGCGAGCGCTGCCAGTCCAAGAAGATGAAGTACTGCTACTGTCAGCTGGGCAACCAGCGCTGCAGGAAGGGCCAAAGCAAGCCATCGACCAGCAAGGAGGCGGAGTCGGAGTCGGATGCGGAGTCCACCATTGCCAACTGCCAGCGACCGCTGGATCTGGACGTGGGCAAAGCCCCCGCCGGAAGCGTTCGCATTCAGGCCCAGGACGAGCACAAATGGGAGCCGTACTTCAGCAAGAACGAGTTCAGCATCTGGCGGCGCGAGGAACGCTCCTCCTTGTACTCATACAAGGTGATTAGGCTGCTCCTTATAATTCCATAGTTATTATTAAATCCCTGCTTTCCATGCCAGGTTTATGCCCGTTTCGATGACATCACAGCGGACGATTTCCTTCACGTTCAAACCGATCTGGACTACCGCCGGAAGTGGGACGACACGGCCCTGAGACTGGAGCTCATCAGCGAGGATCCCGTGCCGGGCAGCAACTCGCATCTAATATACTGGGAGATGCAGTGGCCGCGTCTGTTCGCCAATCGCGACTACGTCTACTGCCGTCGCTACATCAAGGATGACAACAAGAAGCTGATCTTCATCTGCAACCGCGGGGCCAAGCACAACACCTATCCGGCGCTGTCGGGAAAAGTGCGCGTCACCGACTACTGGAGCCTGATGGTCATCAAACCCTTTCGCGGCTTCCACGAGCCTGGGCTGCACTTTGTGCTCACGTACTATGATGATCCGGGCATACCCATACCTCAGAATATCAAGTCTTGGGTGACGCAGAAGCAGATGCCCGAGTTCCTCACAAAGATGTACGTGGCCACCAAGAACTATGCCTGTTCGCGGGCCATCAAGATGAAGGACATGTTCCACGGATTCGCGTTAATCAACGATGAGTACACGGCCAACGAGCAGCGCGGCACTTGGCTGGGAAGTTTAAGCAGGCGCAAGGCGAACAGTAAACCCGGTGCAGAGCGCTAAGTCTCCAACTTTAATATCCTTCGTCCCTACCGCTCACATCAAACCAACCTGCCCTGGAGAGCCACAAATCATACCACTCACATGACCAGCTTCACCTTCCACTCAACCCTTCTTTTAACTTTGAAATCAATTCAGGCAAGATATATCGAAACCACAGAACACCAGAGAAAGTGTGCAATAGCTTTTCTGCTCTTTAAATGTGTGCCACATTGATGGGAAACTTTACATATAAATATATATCTACTTTAGCTATATAGCTAAACCGAAATATTTTAAGTTTAGAAGTTGTTTAAAACGCAAATAGAAATTACTGAAATTACTTGTACAATAAAAGAAATGCAAACAGACAACCAGAGGAAGCATTAAGAAGGCTATAATGCAATGTCTTGCCTAAGAATTGAAATTTTCCGTCGATCTTTTCCAGTCTTGCATAACATTATCTTTACCGGATGGAGGAGCTTGCTTATATGTTTTTTTCAAAACAAATTAATAGGTTATTTGTTGTCCATTGCTTGTGCTTATCAAATCATGCTGGTCCGCCCTTATCTTTTATTACTATTCAAATTCCTCACCTTAGCTTGTTGTTATTCTTATCTTGGTCTGTTTTCATATCTGCATACTTGTAGATTAAAGGGACATTTTTAAACTAATTTAGGGGATTGAAGAAATCAGAGATGTAAAAGTAATTATTTTTGTTCATTTTAATAATTTGTTATTCGAATAGAGGCATCTGTGTAAAAGCATTAAGATAATCGAATTTATTCTATAAGTTTTAACATAATTTAAAAGTAAGCTATCCAGTTAGAAAATGCACATACATACACATACAAATATTCGACTTTTAAGGCTGATTGATAACGAAACGAATACAGTTAGGGCTAATACAAGAAGTGAGATTGCAAAGTAGTGAGGGAGAACTATATCGTTACACTTGGCAGCAGCGTATCACAGCTCTGTGCGGTCCGCTGAGTTTGGCGGGTTGTTCATATAGGCGATGAAGTCCTTGCTGGTCCGTCCGCCGTTGTAGTCCTGCTTGGTTTTGAGGTAGGAGAAGTACAGAATGGTGGGATAACCGCGGACATTGTACTTGGCGCAGAGCGCGGCAAGCTTTGTACAGTCGATGGCGACAAATGCAACACGAGGATCATCCTGCAGAGCCGTGGCAGCCGCTGTGAACTCCGGTTTGGTGTGCTTGCAGTGTCCACACCCTTAAAGAAAAATTCATTTCAGTAGAGCTTCGATATGTAAGCTAAAATTAAACTTACAGGGAGCATAGAACATGACCAGTGCGTGTTTCTTTCGCTTCAGCGTCGAGCTGAAGGTGTCATCATCTAGAAAGAGCACCTCCTTGCTGTCCTCCTCCTCCTCCCAGCTCTTCTCCGGCGGTGGTGGTGGCGGCGGCTCTTTGGGATCCCGCATAAACTCGACAATTTTTGAAGCCTCGCGCACATTGACTTCAAACTTGAAGACGCCGTTCGAGAAGAATTTCACCGTTGGATAGCCCTTGACTTTGTATTTCTCGGCAATTGACGGCTCCTTAGTGGCATCCAGAGCGGCCAAAAGGCCGGGAATCTTTTTCTGCTTCATTTCCAGGGCGGCCTTCTCATACTCGGGCTTCATGCGCTTACAGTGCCCGCACCAGGGGGCATAGAACATGACCAGAGCGGCCTTCTCGTCCTTCAGCGCTGGCTCAAAGCCCTGCGTGGTTAGGTGGACAATCTCTGAGTTGGTGTCTGCCGACCATTCGGGCTCCTTGGGCTTCGGCGTGGGCTTAGCATTTGGGTTGAGCATGAAGGATACCAGGGCGTCCTTATTGTTCTCTCCCTCGTAGGTGAAGCGCAGCTTTCCATTTTCGAAGTAGATCATAGTGGGGAAGCCTGTTGACAAGTTTGGATAAAAATGAATCTAAGAAATATTTGACTTTTGGCTCACCAGTTATGTTGAACATTTTGCGTATGGGAGCGTTCTCCTGCCGCTCCACATTCATTGCCGCCAGCAGATAGCCACCCTTGGCCTTCAGCTCCGTGGCCGCCTTGCCGTAGTCAGGCTTCATTTTCTTGCAGAATCCACACCATGGGACATGGAACATGACCAGCATGGGCCGGATGTCCTTGCGCAGGTGCTTCGTAAACGTAGCGGCATCGCTGAAGTGTAGGACATCCTCGCCGGCGGGATCCTCCTCCCAGGGCAGATCGCCGGAAGGATCACGCATAAAAGTGACCATGGAACCGACACTCAGCTGCCGGTCGTAGTCCTTGTGGAAGTCGCCATCCTTGTAGTGCTTGATGGCGTAGGGTTCCGGTGAGACCTTCAGCTTCTTGCACAGCTTTTTGCGATCCTGCTGGCCGCAATCCAGGAGCAGCATCGTCCCGGTTCCCCGTATCGCTTCCGCCGCCTCCCGGAACACCTTCAACTCGGCGGCGGCGGCCTTGGCACTGGCCACATACAGCGTCAGGACATTGTTCTTAGTGCGCATCAGCTTCTTGAAGTCCTTGTACTCCGCGATGTCATCCTGCACCGCCGAAGTTTTCGTTTTAGCGGCAACAAGTGCCAGCAGCAGAAGGAAAACAAACTGACCCGTGAACCACATCGGGCCTGTCAAACTTTGCACTTAATGGTAATGGAAAGGTTTGTCCGAAGTTATATTTTCTCGTGTGTACTAAATAATTGCATGTTTAATACAGATTTAAAGCGGCATTTTAGTTTCACACCAAAAACCGCAGGTAGAAGACGTGGACTTGCCGAAAAAACTTATCGATAGCTGGCTTGGCAGGCATGGTACTAAGAACGAACTTCAAAGTGCCGGCTATAGGAGAAGCACCTGTTCCATCGCTAGTTAGTGATGACATTTAACAGGCTTAGCTTAAAATAGCAAAAAATACATTATGTCACGTTATCGCCGGAATAAGTTATGGCAATAAGAGATATAAGTATAACTGAAGCTATAAATCATACAAATTAATAGATAAACAATTGAAGCATTTTTATTTTCAATAAAACCTCTAAAAAAATTTTTTTGAACAGAGATTTATTATCTGAGCCAAAACACACTAACTATACATGGTTAGTGCAAAACATTACCATAAAGTTCCAACAAAAATATATTTAAAACGATTAAAATTTGAAAAGCTTGTGTAATAATAGAAAATAATTAATGGGCTTAATTTAAATGTCTGCTTTATTAATTATATATTAATATTTATATCTGCCAGCACTGACCCGTTTGCGACTATCGATAGGTCGATCGTCAGCGCTTGTACGTGGCAGGCGACAACCCTAGGCCAGCGCTGACACATTAACCAGGGAAAGAAGAAGAGCCGCCGAGGCAGCAGCAAAAGAGTTTTTTTGGTCTCGCCGCAATTGAATTAGTGTTTACGCAGACAGCAGCAGTTTGCCCAAACCGTGAAAGATGCCTCTCAAACTGGACATCAAGCGTCGCCTGACGTCGCGCTCGGATCGGGTCAAGTGCGTGGATCTCCATCCGGCGGAGCCGTGGATGTTGTGCGCCCTGTACAATGGCCACGTACACATCATGAACTACGAGAATCAGCAGATGGTGAAGGACTTTGAGGTCTGCGATGTCCCAGTGCGCTCCGCCCGCTTCGTGGCGCGCAAGAACTGGATCCTCACCGGCTCGGATGACATGCAGATCCGGGTGTTCAATTACAACACGCTGGAGAAGGTACACTCGTACGAGGCGCACTCGGACTACCTGCGCTGCATCGCCGTGCATCCCACACAGCCGCTGGTCCTGACCAGCAGTGGTGAGTAATCTCCGGGAGGATCTCTGCCCCTCATTTCGTCACCCAATCCGTGTGTGTTTACCTCACACATCCGCTGGGAAGTATGCTTTGGTTTTGTGTCTCACTCCTGCCACCCATTTTCCCTACAGACGACATGCTCATCAAGCTCTGGAACTGGGAGAAGTTGTGGGCCTGCCAGCGCGTCTTCGAGGGCCACACCCACTACGTCATGCAGATCGTGTTCAACCCGAAGGACAACAACACCTTTGCCTCCGCCTCGCTGGATCGCACGGTGAAGGTGTGGCAGCTGGGCTCAAACTTTGCCAACTTTACGCTGGAGGGGCACGAGAAGGGCGTCAACTGTGTGGACTACTACCATGGAGGCGATAAACCCTATCTGATTTCCGGTGCCGATGATCGCCTGGTCAAGATCTGGGACTACCAGAACAAGACCTGCGTCCAGACCTTGGAGGGACACGCCCAGAACATCTCGGCTGTCTGCTTCCACCCGGAACTGCCCATCGTGTTGACTGGCTCCGAGGATGGCACCGTGCGCATCTGGCACTCGGGCACTTATCGCCTGGAGACCTGCCTCAACTACGGATTCGAGCGGGTCTGGACCATTTCCAGCATGCGGGGCACCAACAACGTGGCCCTGGGCTACGACGAGGGTTCCATCATCATCAAGGTTGGACGCGAGGAGCCAGCAATGTCCATGGACGTGGTGGGAGGCAAGATTGTTTGGGCTAAGCACTCGGAAATGCAGCAGGTTAGTAAGATAGAGATAAATTTTCTTTAGTCTATTGTTTATCGAACCCAATTTATTCGTTCTGCAGGTCAACCTCAAGACCATTGCCGATGGCACAGAGATCAAGGACGGCGAACGCCTGCCAGTGGCGGTTAAGGATATGGGCGCCTGTGAGATCTACCCGCAGACCATTGCCCACAATCCCAACGGTCGATTCGTCGTCGTTTGCGGCGATGGCGAGTACATTATCTACACATCGATGGCACTGAGAAACAAGGCCTTCGGCTCCGCCCAGGAGTTTGTGTGGGCGCTGGAGAGCAACGAGTATGCTATCCGCGAGAACAACGGCACCGTCCGCCTGTTCCGCAACTTCAAGGAGCGCAAGAGCTTCACGCCCGAGTACGGGGCGGAGAGCATCTACGGCGGCTACTATTTCGGCGTGAAGACCTCCTCCGGATTGGCCTTCTACGACTGGGAGACACTGCAGCTAGTGCGGCGCATAGAAGTGCAGCCCAAGAACGTTTTCTGGAACGAGAGCGGCAGCCTGGTCTGCCTGGCCACAGATGACTCCTACTTCGTTTTGGGAGTGGACACAGCCCAGGTTGCCAATGCTGTGGAATCTAAGGAGGGCCTGGAAGATGACGGCGTGGAGAGTGCCTTCAATGTGTTGGGTGAGTTAAATACAAATGCAGAGGTAAACATAAATGCAGATATCACACATAAAATGGAGCAAATTAGTTATCTAAGATCTTATCTTGAAAACATGTCTGATGAAATGGTTTGTCTTGAATTCATTTCAATTTTCTTTAGTTAAAAAATCTGTTTTTTTTATCGATTTCCATTATTTATGATATTGACATTATTTTTGTACAAATATTTGGGGGAGTGGAAATTTATTGTTCTCTATTTCATCATACAAACAATATATTTCTGATAAACATTTTCTTACGTTAATGCTTCTGTTTAAACTTTTCTTGAAGTCAGCTGACTTGTAAGCATTATCAATAACATATTTTGTACTCTTTTTAATTGCAGGCGAGGTGGCTGAATCCGTGAAGACGGGCCTGTGGGTGGGCGACTGCTTCATTTACACCAACTCGGTGAACCGCATCAACTACTATGTGGGCGGCGAGATCGTGACAGTGTCCCACTTGGATCGCACAATGTATTTGCTGGGCTATGTGCCCAAGGACAATCGCCTGTACCTGGGCGACAAGGAGCTGAACGTGATAAGCTTCTGCATGCATTTGTCCGTGCTGGAGTACCAGACGGCGGTGATGCGACGAGACTTTGAGCGCGCGGACATTGTGCTGCCCACCATTCCCAAGGAGCACCGCACTCGCGTAGCCCACTTCCTGGAGAAACAGGGCTTCAAGTCGCAGGCCCTGCAAGTATCCACCGATGCCGACCACAAGTTCGATTTGGCCCTGCAAATCGGGGAGTTGGACATTGCTCTTACTTTGGCCCGCGAGTCGGAGAACTCCCAGAAATGGTCCCAACTGGCGGATGTGGCGGCGCGCAAAAACAACATGGCCCTGGTCAAGGAGTGCATGCAGAAGGCGAACGACTTCAGTGGTCTCCTGCTGCTCTCAACCGCTTCCGGCGATGCTCAGATGCTCGAAGAGGTGGGCAGCTCCGGCACCGCCCAGGGGCGCCACAACATTGCCTTCCTGGCAGCCTTCCTGCGGTCGGACGTGAACCGCTGCCTGGAGATTCTCATCGAGACGAACCGCCTGCCGGAGGCAGCGTTCTTCGCCCGCACCTACCTGCCCAGCCAGATGTCGAGAGTGGTGGAGCTGTGGCGCGAGGAGCTGGGCAAGGTGAACGAGAAGGCGGGCCAGTCGCTGGCCGATCCGGCTCAGTACACAAATCTCTTCCCGGGTCTGGGCGACGCGCTGCGCGTGGAGCAACATCTGCAGGAGGAGCGGGCACGCAAAGCACCGGCGCGTCTGGCCGGGCAACTGCCCCTGAACAGCGAGCGTAATCCCCTCCAGGAACTTCAGGCCGCCGAGCAGGGCGGCGCCGGCCAACAGCTGGAGGAGAAGGCGAAGCCGACTTTTGTTCCCGCACAAGCTGCTGCTGCCGCCTTCAGCAGCCAGGTGGTCGAGCCTTCTTCTGCCGCGGATGACGACGACGACCTGGACCTGGAGATCGATGGCATCACGCTGGATGACAATATCGATACGACAGATGTGAACCTGGATGATGACTTTTTGAGCGACGATTAGGGCGGGACGAGATCGCAGCCAGATCTAGAATACCATTTAAAACCTAAAACCATCGTTTACTGCTACGGGAGTCCCACATTTCGAGCATTTCGAGCCACAGAATTCCGCGCATACATTCACATTTGATTTGATTGAATGTTGTTTAAATATATATCTATTAATATTATGTACAACAGTAAAGGAGCAAAAAATGCAATAAATACTTATACAAAAAATTCAAATTAAGCGGGCCTTTGTTTTGCCCCCACAAGGAAATCGATAACGTGGGTATCGATTAAATGTTACGCCCACACTTCAAGAAATTCAAAATAAAAAAGACGACCCGTTATTTGATGTTATATATTTTTATATTTTGCTTTACAAGTAGAATGTAATAACTTTTAATGCGAAAAATAGTCTTTTAAATTTTGTTATTCCGCTATAATAGAGCAATAAACTTACAAGTTGAAATGTTAAAAAAAAAAACCCAGTAGGCTTATTAAAATAAATAGCTCAACTATATATATTGAAATTACTTGTATTTATAAAAATAGTGAAAAAGCAATTTACTTATTTTGATTTTAATATATATTTTTTAAACAAATTAAAAAAAAAATAAATTCCAAACAAAAATTTGGAAAGTGTTTAAAAAATTTCCAATTTGAAAACCCCCTTTTTTGGATAGGATGAGTAATGGTAAGTAATTTTGGTGTAAATAAAATTACAATGTAATCATCAAGTTATAAAAATTAAATATATGGCAGTAGGGTAAATCCCGTTCTTTGGTGTAAGAATAAAATATATTATTATAAATCATGGTATTATAATAATTTGTAATATATTTTCATTGGTTCTTGTACACTACACTACACAGTTATCAAAATTTCAATATTTCAAAGTCCCGTTTTTGGGGGTGAGAATAACAGCAATTGAGTAGGCAACCTGTCAAAAGTCCGGCAACCACGTTCATCAGTATACATACATACAATTCGTGTGTGCGTCTGGATTTTGCTGTATTTTTTATTTAAGAATGAATTATTAACTAACCATTAATAAATTATTATTAAATAAAAAACAGTTAAAAACCGCGAATCAAGCGTGAGTGTTGTCCTGAAGTCCGGAGCGGCGGGAGTTGTCCACTTTTGTCCGGAGCCCGCTGCTCGTTGGATTTGTATCGATTTTTCGGCCACATATTAACACCAAGAACCCAATCCCAAACCCAAACAGATACACACCGAGTCCTTTCTTCCGTATAAAACCGTAGGCAACAGGAACACCATGGACCAGGAGAACTTCCACGGGCACAACCTGCCGCAGCAGCTGCAGAACCTGCACATCCAACAGCAGCAGGCGCCCCAGCAGCAGTCACTTCAGAATCCCGTCCAGACCGGATTTGCTCCGCGGCGACAGTACGAGAATCTGGGTGGCAACGGCCTGGGCAATGGCAATCCCGGTGCCGGCAGTCCCGTCAAGGGTGCTCCGCTGGGGCAGCGCCCGGTGAAGATCAAGAAGGAGAAGGTGCCGCAGCAGCCGTCTCAGCCATGTCAGCTGCAACTGTCGGAGCTGGGAGATGCCGCAGGAATGGGAGTTCCATTGGGTGGACTCATGCCCAGTGACGAGGCCCTCAAGTTCGTCTCCGAGACGGATGCCAATGGGCTGGCCATGAAGACGCCCGTCAGCATTCTGCAAGAGCTGCTCAGCAGGCGGGGCATTACGCCCGGCTACGAGCTCGTCCAGATCGAGGGCGCCATTCACGAGCCGACCTTCCGGTTTCGTGTGTCCTTCAAGGACAAGGACACACCCTTCACGGCCATGGGTGCGGGACGCTCGAAGAAGGAGGCCAAGCATGCGGCGGCCCGTGCGCTCATCGACAAGCTGATCGGCGCCCAGCTGCCGGAATCGCCCAGCAGCTCCGCCGGTCCGTCGGTGAGTGGGCTCACGGTCGCCGGAAGTGGTGGAGACGGCAATGCCAATGCCACCGGCGGAGGAGAGTGAGTTGCCTGCTGCTGAGAATCCTGCTGGGAGTTATACCCCATCTAATCCTTGTAATCTCTTACAGCGCCGGCGACAAGATCGTGGGCAATCCCATTGGCTGGCTGCAGGAGCTGTGCATGCAACGGCGTTGGCCACCACCATCGTACGAAACGGAAACAGAAGTGGGTCTGCCCCACGAGCGGCTCTTCACGATCGCCTGCTCGATCCTCAACTACCGCGAGATGGGCAAGGGCAAGAGCAAGAAGATTGCCAAGCGCCTGGCCGCCCACCGCATGTGGATGCGGCTGCAGGAGACGCCCATCGATTCGGCCAAGATCAGCGACAGCATCTGCGGCGAGTTGGAGGGCGAAGTGAGTACCACCATCCAAGACACGAGCAGCACATTTAGCGATCGATATGTGCGCATCGCTGAAGATTTTCAGTTGCTTGAGATTTAACCCGGGAAGCCAAGTGCCCCACTCTTTTCAATCCCGCTATATATGTGCATGCCTTTCATGACAGACTTATTCAATTTAATTGGTTGCGGACTGTCTTAGTTTGTATATTTCTGTAGAAAATCTTTCTTATTATTGTGTTTTTATGACCCTTCTTTTTACAAACCTGACATATTTTTTATAAGAATGCAAATTAAATATATGATCTATTAAACCTAGTAGTTTCTCACATGTATAATGTGCCTTAATTGCTTTTAAACACCACTCTAAAATCTTAAATACTAACCCAAATTTTACGTTTACCAAGTATGACTTCTAAACTAATAAATACGAATTTGTAACAATTAAATGTGAGAATTAACCGATTTTTGGATTGGTGTTTCACCATAATTAAGCCTAAGCCGCCATCGTACAAAGTTAAATTAGTTCGAATTTTAGCTATTATTATTAGCAATCTGAAATCAATTATAGAAATGTTGCCAAAAGTTGTAAACCTGGTTTTATTCGTTGATTTATATTTATTGTGGTATATATTGGTTGCCTTCTTTCGATTCTTTCTTATTTATTTGACAACAGAACAAGTACTTAGAACTTCAAGCTCGACCTTTGCACCCATCCCACATCCAAGTGATATGTTTCAACTCACCATTTGCGTGGGTGATTTCGATTGTGTGCATCATAATAAATCGGAGAAAAAGAAACCAACCACTTTGCGCTCTTATTTACAGCCCCGCAGTAGCGAAAATTATTATGGTGAATTGAAAGATATCTCTGTGCCGACACTCACCACGCAGCACAGTAACAAAGTATCCCAGTTCCATAAGACCCTCAAAAATGCGACGGGCAAAAAACTGCTCAAGTTACAGGTAATTTCACTGTCACAGAATCACACACACAATTTGCAAATAAAACGAAATCCTGAGTAAATTATTTGCGAATAAAAAGAAAAATTCAAGATTTAATCAACTTTAAACTGTCGAAACTCCAATCAGCTTTTTAAATTAAAGTTCATTTTTAACAAATCATAATCTGCTTTTCACTAAATTCTGATTTGCTTTCCTTATAATAAGCTTTAAATATATTGCATTAAAGCATTAATATTAATTAAGTTTATTTGCCTTTAAATCTTTAAGGCTAGGAAATGGTACACCGTTTAGATTTTGAAGCTATTATTCTTTAAATTATAAAATCAAAATTATTTTACAGACTACTAAAATTTAGTTTATATTTTTGTCAGATTTTTAAAAATGTACCTATTATTTTTGTCAAATTTTTCAACTCTTTTCTTATAACTTACCTTAGTCTCCTGTACTTTTTTTAAATAATTATATTGCGTTTTCTCGGTGGTTAATATTGCTTTTTTTATCCTACAAACCCAAGCTTACACTTTGAGTATAGATTTAATTTAATTTTTTTTGACCTAATACTTCAAATTTCGTTTATGTCTTAAAATTCAGAAGCTTGGCTTCTTATTTATTAGAGCTAATGCATTTGTGCATACTTGTATATAGGAAACCTTACTCTCTGTGAGACCTATTTAATTGCACATTTATTTTGAGACTCCTCTAATATGGTAACCTATGTTTCGCTTCCAGAAGACTTGCCTAAAGAGCACCAAAATCGACTACATCAAGCTGCTGGGCGAGATCGCGACCGAGAACCAGTTCGAGGTGACCTACGTGGACATCGAGGAGAAGACCTTCACTGGCCAGTTCCAGTGTTTGGTTCAGCTCTCCACGCTGCCCGTGGGCGTTTGCCATGGAAGCGGTCCGACGGCCGCCGATGCCCAGCGGCATGCCGCCCAGAACGCTCTCGAGTATTTGAAGATCATGACCAAGAAATAGGAGGGGCAGCCAACTGTATAGCAAAATCTGAACGCACACCACGACCACGAGGATATGGCGCTACCAATTACGGATTCAAGAGTTATCCTAACCAAATAGTTCCCTTCCTACCGGGAGTGTCCAAGCGCCATTTGTGGCTCAGAGCAATGGCGATATAATTTATATTTGTTTCTTTCACGATTCCTTTGATTAGGCAGTTGACTTTTCTTTACTATATATGTAAATGTTCATATATGTACACTTAACAACGTATGTACACTTGCATATACAGACAAGTGTGTAATCTATATTGGAATCTTATTGTCGCTTTGAAATTGTTTATAACTTTAGCAAATCGAAAGCCACATCAAAGCCCAATAAATCTAATAACACTAGCTAACTAGGCCTAAGATAGATCGCGTGGTTTGCTCTTCGGAGGTGATAAGGCTTATGAATATATTCGGTATTTCGGTAATCGCAACTTTAAATGACTTTATACTTGGGAGGTTATCACTGGTTTTTTACTTCTAGTGCTGGAAAACATTAGTACAATACTTTCTACAATACTTTTTTTTTTAATTTTTAATAAAAAAAAAAAGCAGATAGTAGCTCTCTTATTGAAATATGATTGTTCCTGTTCCGGATTTTTATTGTAGTACTGCTGTAAACAAGAGATACAAAATAAAATCTAATTTTGTGGTCATAAAATTCCCTTAATAATCTTACCAAAATACTAACAAAATTGGAAATATAAATTAATGACAGTTACATGCCAGAACTTTATTTTAATTAGTAAATTAGTGCTTAAGCTAGTTGTATTCTACGTTCTTATAAAGGATGGCATCTATTTCTTCTTCCGGTCCTGCGTGCACTTGGGACAGAACCACTTGCCCTTCGGCTTTGTGGTGAGGCCAACGCAGGCGAAGTGGAACCACTCGATGGGACACTGAATAGGGGTGGAGAATCCTTAAGAACTGACCACTCAATGAGTGAAAAGCGGATACTCACGTCGGGATTGTCGCAGCCAATCATCTCGCCATAGGACACCTGGTGGCACAAACAATACGTTGGCTCGTTGGGGTCGACGGGCATGTCCATGACGTCGCTGGGATGCGTGGCGGCCGTGTGGCACGATTCCTTTTCGGAGTCATCCACTTCGACGGTTTTCTGAGTGGAGAATTAACAGAATCATAAGTAATGGCTTTCCAGATGGTAGTCTCTTGCAGATACATAAGTTAAAATGCAAACGACAATCTGAAGACAATGGAGAATGCAGGATATCTACGGGGAGTAAGCTACAAAATAGGAACTAATTCTTCTACATCGGGCCAACCAAAACTGGGAAAACGGGTAAACAAACTAGAGTACTAACAATGTATATGAGAATGTGGATGGTTTACCTTTTGTGCGCCCCCCTTGCGAGTTTCTTTTTCTTGATTTACCTTGGACTTTTTCTTTTTGGTACCTTGCCCGGCATTGCTGCTCGAATTGAGGCTGGAATTGGCGTTGGTCTGGTTGCTGCCACGCCCAGTGTCCTCGTCCGAGGAGGCGGACTTCTTTTTCTTGCCCGTCGCCTTGCTGTCCTTGGTCTTTTTGCGACCCTCTGCAGGAAGGAGTCAAAGTAGAAGCTTAGCTTATGGAAAGTGGGACACCAAAGTTCACTCTTACTCTTGGCCACCACTTCCTCGGATTTGGCACGCGTGGAGGAAGCCTTCTCCTGGATCTCGCCTTCAAAACGGGCCAGGTCGTTGTCCAGGCGTCGGATCTGCTTGTCCACCAGCTCGTATGTCTGGATGGCCAGCTGCACCTTGTCGTCGCTGTACTCCTTGGCCTTTCCGAACAGCGCCTTGATGTCCTCCTGGCGCTCCTTGCGCTCCTCGTCGCTCATGGCCCCGTTCTCGCCCAGCTTTCGCATGAAATCCTTGGCATGGCTGTCGATGCTCTTCATTGCGGTTTGGGCGCGATCGTCCAGTTTCCGCATCAGCTTAAAGTTTCGCTCCAGCTCGGTGGGCAAACTCTCCAGGCCTGTTTGGAAATGGCAGATATTGGATATTGAGGTTTCCCGCCTGTTTTCAGATGTAACTATGTACCCACCATCCAGATAGTTCTCCAAATATATAGCGGATGACATTTTATAACCAAAATGTAGTTATTAACAAGCTATTTAGGCTGTATAAGAAGACAACAGCGTATATTTACTATTTAGCAACTGTTGGTGCGTGGGCTGGTTTGTTATCGATAACACACTAACTATCGATAATATAACAGTGGTTGGCAGCAGCATATATTTTGGTAATTTAGGGAACAATAGTGACGATTGAGCAACAGCTGATTGCTTATTATCGACAACTTTGCAGAGCCTGGCAACTCTACTTATATAAATCGCAATTTATTTGTTTTGATTTTATTTACTAGATTGAAACAAAGTTGTTAAGAATGAGTGCCAGTTCTGGGGGATCCTGGATAAATGCCATCTACGATGAAGTGGCCCTCGAAGGCTTGGAAGGGGTGACACTGCCCTGTAAGAGATTACCTTTCTAAAAGCACAAGAAATCAAGTAAATCCCAATGCCATTTTCAGATCTGTGGGACTTGCTGGCCAGGCGCCTCGAGTTTGCACCTTCTCCGCTGCCCGATAGGATTCGGGAGCAGGCGTGGACCCTGCTGCTCCGAACACCGCTCCACAAGATCGAGTTCTTTGAGCTGCCGGCAGAGCGTCCTCTGATGCCCTTCTACGATCGCCTCAACGACATGGACGAGCAACTGGGCATGCCCGTGGTGCCGGAGCAGTGCCCTTATATGTTGTACCCACCCGCCTACGTGCAAGAGGACGGCGTCATGGGTAACTGCAGTGACTTCAAGACCCGCAAACCCATCCCGGCCAGCGATCTGCAGGCTCTGAATGCCGCCCAAGCCACCGATCAGTGGGCTGGCCGGCTCGTCGTGGTGGCCTCGCAGGAACTGCGGGAAACGGCGCTGACCCCCAATAACCTCATGCTGCCCCAGCGCCTGCCGCTGCCCAACTACATCTTCCTGGAGGCCATCGGACGGATGCGCTACAGCGGCCACACCACCGGAGGCCCTTGGTCGCTGATCAACTACAGCAAGGACACTGGAATCCTCTTCTATATCAAGTGAGTTGCAGTCCTTTTGTTATAAGTTATTAAGAACTAAAATAAATTAACTTAAAGTTGTCGTAAAGGTATGTTTTGCAGCACCATACACTACATATTTTGACCGCAGCTGCATGTCTTTAAGTTTTATAGATTTTAATTCAATCAAGTCATTTTTTCCAGAAACAAACTGCTAAACTTGCAGTTGATCACTGCCCAGAACTATAACGAAATCAACAAGGGTCGCTTCTTGGTTTCTTCGCTGCTGATGCTGCCGCGCTTTCACCGGATCTACAAAAACCACTCGCAGCAGAACCTCGAGAAGCTGTACCTGGGTATAATGCGGACCAGCAGTCGCCAAGTGCCCGTCACCGAATTGACCGAGCTGCTCGGACGACCGACCCATTTCAAGCCGAAGAAGCTGCTGGTCACCCACGCCTTTCGCAAGTTCTTCGAGACCAAGCAAGTGGAGAAGGCCGTCAACGTGCTGACCAAGTCGGGGAAGCAGTCCAAGTCAACCACACGCAAGGTGACCGTAATACAGCTGCGCAATCCCAATATGCAGCTGGAAGACCTGTACAAGAGCGAGGAAAGTGAGGAGAATCCGGTGTCCGAGTTCCTGGATGTGGGACACTGCTACCTGGACATGCCTCCCGAGGAGGAGGTGCTCCGCGCTGTGGCCAGGTTTGGCAAACGTGGCCTAAACAGCACCGAATTGTCCCATTACACGGGGATCAATGCAAACTCAATGCGCCACTTTGTCAAGCGGATGAATAAAAATGGCCAGGTCAAGGAGTACTCGGAGCAGGTGGGCAAGAGCCGCCAGTTCCGCTTGGTGGCCGTCGAGCACTTAGAGGACCTTGCTAAGGACGATGTAATCAAGAAGAAGGAGAAGGAAATCAAGTGCGCCGATGAGCCGGTAAGTGATGGTCTTTGAATAATAGCGCACTCTAATACATGTTATTTCCTTTCCAGAATTTTACCGAAAGCAATGAAATCACGCTCAAGGACATGCCCGAAATCGTGATGAATGCCCGACCCATAGCGTTTAAGCTAAAGAAGACCAGGACGACTAACCAGACGCAGCGCCAACTTGGCCGCCAGAGATTTATTACACGCCAAATTGATGAGCACTGCCTGGTGGCCCTGCATCGGTTGCAAAAGAACCTCCAGGCAGAGGAGCGCCAGGCTGGCTTCAAGGACAGCCTGTGCCGTCGCTCGTTGCTGCGCCTGCTGCGTCCCTTGGTGGAGGATCATGTCATCAACGTCTTCGAGATCACCCTTCACTACCAGCAGCGAGTTCGCGTCTACCGCTTCGCCACGCACCCGAAGATTGGACTTGATCACGTGGTGATGAAACGCGAAATCCTCAAGCTCAAGAGCAACTTCCATTTGCTCACCGAGGAGCGCATGAAGCGACCGTCGCAGCTGCATCCCCGGGAACGCAAGGAGGTGCTGGCACGTCGTAAACTGGTGGCAGAGCGTCCAGCAGTGGTGTGCAAGACGCAGGCGCCCAAGCTGCTGCTGGCCAGGACTCTGCACGAGTTCTTGTACTATCTGTACCATCAGCTGTCGTTGGATCAAAAGCCCATTCCCATGACCGTCGAACTGGTGCAGCAGTGGCAGAAATCAGAGCCAGCGTTGCAGCCACGTCAGTTCCTAGAAGAGTGGCAGGCGGAGGAGGATTCCGTGCAGCCCTATACCGAAGACATCAGCTGGCGCACCTTTATCCCACCGTTGCCACGGTACGAGGACAAACCATCCGGCTGGCTGTACTTCATGGACGCCATGGATCGAATGCCGCTGTCCCTCTTCCTGCGCATCTGCCGCATTGAGCGCGAGGCCAGCGACGAGTTGCGTCTCCAGCTGCAGCATCCCATCCGGCAGCACTACCTGCTGTCGCAGCTCAAGTTGGACACCATTGTGCCGCGCCTCAAGTTGCAGCAACTGTACGTGGGCACTCTGCGGCTACTGAACAACATGGGTCTGATTCAGGTAATCCACTTAAGCGCTTAATCGATTTAAAGCTACAATGCAAAAACTCTAAACTCTGTTTTAGGTGAGCGAGCAAAAGCTGGGTCGCGACTCGCTGCATCGCTGGGTGTTCCTCAATCAGCGCACCCGCCTGCTGGACACCACATCCAGCACCGAGCACAACTACATGCAGGTCAGCGCCGATCGCTCGTACACACAGCTCAACTTCGAGTTCTTCAACGCCGAGCAAGTGGGCAACTACTGGGCCAAGCTGCAGCACATCTGCATCTACACAAAGCTCGGCTACCGCAAGACCTTGAGCTCGCAGAAGAAGCTACCGGCGCGCCTGAAGGTCCTCGTATTCCAGCCCACCGTTGAGTTTGACCAGGCCGTTGAGCTGGACAATGGTTCGGTTCCGGGTGATCACCTGGGCGCCGCTGGCTTGAGCTCGCACTTGTTTGCCCATCAGTTTCGTCACTGGTCGTGGGTGCAGCGTCAGAATGGCGGCAAATCGGCTGCAGCGAGGGAGCGGGCAAAGAAACCAGTCCGGAAACGGGCCACCATTATGCGTCTGAAGATTGGTCCCCGGCTGGCGGTACGCAAAACTCGCGATCTGCCTGCCACTAAGACAACAAAAAACAAGACGACAGGTCCGCGCGACGACATCGACCGGGATGCGTTGCGAAACATGCGGACACTACGTGTTAAATGGGCGCCGGAGGAGGATCGCCTGCTCAAGATGGGTCGGGCTGTCTACATGTTCATAGACGCACCCACCATGACCCTCACCTTGTGTGACTTGGCCTTGGTCTGCCGGGATTTAATACGCCGCTGGTTGGGCATCTGCAACAAGACCACCCAGGCATGTGTGCGTCGCGTGCAGTTCCTGGTGAAGATGAGGCGCGACATTCCGGACGTGCCCGGCTGGATCTATGCCATGCAGACGCAGCCGCAGTTCACCAAGGTCTACAACGATCGATTCCTGAGTCAGCTGAAGCGGGACTATCCCAACAAGACCGACTTCCAAGGGGCGCTGATGGTTCATTTTGCACTCATGATGGCCAAGTTGCAGCGGATGGTCGCCAAGTCGGTGAGTTGCAACCACAAAATCGTAATGATTATAATTATTTATAAGAAAAATTGCAAAAACAAATTGTATTTATATTTGTAATTGTAATAACTCTTATGTACGATCTCTGGTTACAACCATATCATCATCTTAAACCCCTTCCAGCAAGGATCTGTCACCCGGCAGTTCCTACTGCCCGACTCCTTGGATGCCTTTGGCAACCAACTGCGCGAGTGTCGGTCGGCGCACGAGGAGCAGCAGTTGCTCTTCCAGGATCCCGCTACGGAAACGGATCTCCAGGTGGCCGTGGCGCACGGAGTGCTGCACAGCAATATATGCTGTGCCAAGGACAAGACCTTGCTGAATCTGCAGACCTTCGAGATCTACAAACACTTCTCCGAGGAGGTACTCAACTCAGCCTTCAACAAGGCACGGGCGGATTCGCTGCTGGTGGCGGTGAAGCGACGCAATATCCAGTCGGCGGCTAGCCGCCAAATCTCTGGACCTGGTCACCTACTCAGCTCCAAGTACAAGTACCGGCTGACCTACACCAAGCTGACGCACTTCGTCTACGATGGCTACTTCGCCTTGGACAAGAAGTTGCGGGATGAGCAGGAATTGCAGCTGGCCTCGCCGCACTTTGCCCAACTGCTGGTGATGAGCGAGTGGCTGTCGGAGAACAGGCTGCGCCTATCGCTACAGCTGCCGGCGAACATCCTGACCGTGGACACGTCCACCATGGGTCGCCAGAGTGGCTCTGCCTCGGACCGCATTCTGGATCACTACAGCTGCATGTTTGACAACGCTCCGCACACCGAGTACTCGAAGAGGCTGGAGGGCGAGAGCAGTGGCCGCCAGTCGTCGCGGGTTCGCTTCCATCCCGCCAATCTGAGCTTCCGCCTGCCGGCCAGTGCGTACAATCAGCTCTCCAAGCTGCCGCTGCGGGCCATGCACTTCTTCTGCGCCTTGGACGCTTTGGGTGAGGCCATCACTGTGAGTCAGGCGCGTTTGGAGCAGGGCGATTGCCCCTTTGCCAACTGCATCATGCGCAGCGGCAACTATCTGAACGCCGTGGAGCGGATAGCGCACGAACAGAGGCCCATCCTGCGGCAACTGGTGGCCGATGCCCTGCCCTCGTCGCAGCAGTTCCAACTGGACACCCACCCGGCGGGCAGCCCGCTCACTGTGAACATCTCGAATCTGCTGGCATTCGCCCAGCAACTGGAGGCTTACTGGCGGCGACAACAGCAGCCCATGGAGCTGAAGGACTTGGGCAAGCAGCTGGCCGAGAAAACCCTGCACAAGCTCACCGACTGGCGCTCCATTTGCGCCGAGTTGCTTGACGATGAGCCACATTCCTGGGAAGCGGATCGCGTCCAGGAATACGAGCCGGCATTGAATAAGGAAGAGCGAGCCCGGGCGCAAGATGTTTTCGTGGTTCACTTGCCCACCATAAGCATGAAGATCGTAGAACAACCAGAGGGCAAACAGGCCATTGACAACATGCGCTCCTTTGTGCTGGACAAGGTGCTCAAGTATGTGCTCACAACTATCTCCCCTGGCTTTCAGTTTTCAATAATAAGTATATTGCTTTCAGGGCGGCCTACTGGAAGTATACCGAAAACACCTTTGACACCCTTCGACCCGTCCTCCATGAAAGAGGATTCGATGCTCGTGCCATTCGCCACATGGAGGACATACTCAAGCATATTGAACAGCAACCACTTGGTGCTAAAGGATTGGAGTTGCGCAGGATCTTTCCACTGGGCGACTTCCTGTTGGAAACGCTGCACCTTCTCGCCGACCATGATCTCATCAAGCGAGTGGGCATAGTTGGTCACATGTACGTCCACAAAAACCACATACGCAACTGGGTGGTGCACACCTTTCACATCAAGCGCTTGGAGCGGGAGAAAGTGCAGCCCCAGGTGGCGGCGGCACCGGGAACACTGTTAGCCGTCGTTGGTCACAAGCGCAGACTGGAGGCTACGGAAACGTCCAGTTCGATACCGGAGAAGAAGATCAAACTTATGGAGCAGCAGAGCACAGGAAGTGACAGCGATGAGGCGGGAGGATCTGCTGCCAAGCGTCCAAAAAGGGTAAAGCGCAAGGATACGTCCACTGGAGTGGCTAATTCTGCGATCGAGGCCTCCCGGGATGCGATTGCCATGAGGCCACAGCCGTGGATACGGGTGAATGCTTCCCTTAACCGCCGCGTCCTCGATCGCTGGCTGGGAGCCATCCTCAGTGAGAGCATCTCCCGCGTCGGCTGCACTGTGCACAGCTTGTTTTTGAGGTTTTCGCACTTGGTGCCGGTGGATATTATGTTCCTGTTGGAACTCCTGCACGATCTGGGTTGTGTACAGCTCGTGGAGATGCGGCCGCTCAAGGTGCATGTGGAATCGCTGCTGGAGGACGATGACGCGGATGGCGAAGAGCAGCCAGTCACCGAGCTCTACGATCCGATGCAGACCTACGTTCAAGTGCATGGGTGCGCCGTCGGCAGGCTCACCAACTTTATTGGCCTCAAAAAATATAACACCGAATTTATTTAGGGTTTGTTTTAAAATTCCTCCTGAGCTAATGACTATGAACTCCAATTAATTTATAAAAGAGAAAACAAATGATGACTAGTTTTGTAAGCCTATGTTTGTGTTATGCACAATTTTTCTAAAAAAAAAAGAAGATTAAAAACCTCCTGTTAAATATTCACAAGTGTCATTAGTTAATATTGGGGAAACAATTTAAGTTTTGTTTATAATTATGACATTAATCAAAGAAAAGTTACACTTTTATCGAACATTACTCATAAATATTCTGGATCTTTCAAATGTGAATTAGTCAATAAGATGCTAAAAAGAGGCAAATGCATAGCAAGTACTTCTGGTAAATCTTATTTTGATATCCAATTATTGATATTATCATTTTTGATCCAAAATGATTTGCAAAATCACCATGTGCATTCTTCTTTTTTTTAATTAATTCCACTTTATAAGAAAACAAGAACACGCGATAGGTTTTTTTTTTGATCACCGCGAATTCGCATTCGTGGCTTTTTGTTTAATTTTCAATTCACTTGTGGTTCCTTAAATCCTGGATTAACTTTAGCACATCACTACCGTCGAGGAGGAGATGGTTGGTTGGTTGGGTTTACCGGTGTTTACCGCTTGCCTCCGACGCGGGGAGCAGCCTTCTGCGTGACCTTGGCGGCCTTGGCCTTGGGCGCCGACTTCTTGGCGGGAGCGGGGGCGGCAGCCTTCTTGGCGGCCTTGACGGCACGCTTCTGCTCCTTGGCCACCTTGATGGCCTGGTCGCGCTGCGCCTTGCGCACCTCCGGCTTCATGTTGCGCTTGGCCATGATCTCGGCCAGCGAGGCACCGACGATGGCGCGCTGGAACTTCTGGGTGCGGCGGGTGCGCTTCTTGGAGGCCTCCTCCTCGATTCCCTTGCGGTGCTTGCGGCGGTACAGCACGGTCCACGTAACCTTGCGGGGATTGCGCTTCATCAGGTAGGAGCGCTCGCACTTCTTGTCCAGGAAGGTGAAGGACTGGAAGGACGCAAGCGTTTATTAGTCACTGGACTCGATGGAGTTTTCACGGAGTTCTTACCTTGCCATCGACCTTAACCATGGTCTTGCCATGGCCGGGGTAGATTTTGTACCCGCTGAATGCACACAAGCCAATTCTGTAAATGAAAACACACTCATTAGCGGGGGCACTCTATACTATTGCCAAAGTAGGCTTGGCCTATGCCAAATAACACAATTAACCGTGTATTTGCACAATTTTCGATAACATACTTCATCTTGCTGGCGTAGAAACACGAAAAGAAAAGAAAACGGAAGTGGAAACGAAAAGCAGAGCCAAATTAGAGTGGCTGCCGCGTGCGCAGATAAGGGGCTAAAAAATACCTCCACGTGCCGACACCGTGCTGTTAAGAGCGTGCTGTTAGGCGCACACAATTTGAAAATTTAATTGTGTTAAATTTCCAAAGCAGAGAAAAATTTTCCAAAGATTAACAATTAACAAGCCATTATTCGAAATAAAGTTCTTTTATTTGAGAGATTTTGTTAGACCCAATTCAATCAATTGACCCAATCATTTAAATGTGTTTCATTTGTATTCGAAACGGAGTCTTTTATTTGTGCGGTTTATATGAATGTTAGCCATCCTGAACCTGCTGCTCCAACTCGAAATTCTCCTCATCCGCATAGTTGGTTTGCGGCTCTCCTACGCGCAAAAGTTTTCCAACAAGTGGATACTTCTCCTTGTACTGCTGATCCCACTCCCTCAAAGTGTTCATTTGGCTGATCGAAAGGTCGCTCAAGTCATCGAATTCTTCGCTATCATTCAACTCCACCGAGAAATGTATCAAGTTCCGTGAAATATCCCGTCCGGCGTAGGTTGGATAAACGCCACCTCGTCCGTAATAGTGCTTGGATCGCGAAACGTCGTAGACATTGAAGTTAATGGCCACCAGGATGCGACCGTCCTCCCGGTTACCGTCGTACTCGCGAAGTTCAGGGATCGTAAAGTCCTTCCGTAGAGGTGGAAGCTTATCGTTTCCCACATCGATTGGACCTGCTTCCCTTGGATTCTCATAGCGATGAGCTTGATGACGTCGCCTTGTAAGTCTCACAATCTTGTAGAACACGATGGTGGAAATAATCACGAGTGTCACGTTAATGGGCATCTGCTTAATGCTGCTGAAGAAGCTGGAATACCAGGCTAAGCTCTTATCCATAACCCTGGAACTGCTGGCCATCCTGAAGCTCTGAAATCAAGAGTCTAGATAAATTTAAATTTTTGTTTTGTTTTTTTTTTTTAAAAGACTTCCTGAGTATACCCACTAATTTTCCAGGTACTGATATTATTTGTTTAATGTCATGTTAACAGCCTACTTTTCCTACTTAAAACTGACAGTTTGGAATTTTAATATATGAGATGTTTATAGCCCATTTCTAACTAGACGAAAAACAATTTTTTTTCCTGATTAGAAATTATATGTTTTTTTTAATTATCTGTTAGATAAGCGATTTTTCTTGAGCCCAAACTTGGTTCACATTGCTTTTATTAAGATGCATAAACAGGTTACACAATACTCTATAAAAATGTTAAGATACAATTGGTACTATAGAATTCCTTCCTTATTGCACCGCCATCGGTCCATCCCTCTCGAAAACAGTGCGTTCCGTGACGAAAACCCGCTTGGATCGCTTGTTGGTGACGCTTTCGATGGCCTCGTTGAAATCCAACAGAGCCCGGCTGAATTCAGTGTCGTTCTCTATCATCCTGAGGAACATGGTGGCGTCATCCTCCACTTTGGGCTCCTGCTCCTTCTTGGCCTGAATTTTTTTCTTTTTGGCGTCTATTTTCTCCTTGGACTTGCGTTCCTCCTCCAGATGAAGTGAGGTCAAGCGCTTCTTCAGCTTAATCTCCTCCTCACGAGCCTCCAAAAGTTTGCAGCGCGATATCTCGCGCTCAAACATCTGTACTTGGAAAAATGAAATAAAAATTTGGTTTTTATGCATAATGTTTAAAAACAAGAAACATATTTTTTTTAAAGAATTTTTCTTTATCTTGCGTAGAAACGGACAAACGTACAAACGAACGGACAGACGGACATGGTTGAATCGAGTTTCCCTCCCAAGAGTATATATATATTTCTTAGAACCAAAAATATCTACTTCACTACGTTGCATTTTTACGACTGAAATTATAACACTCTCTGCAGATGTAAAAAAAAGAACGATTTCTGGAAAGGATTACTAGAACTTACCGCCATCATGAGGGACTTCTCCTTGACCGTGGCACTTCGCATGCCCTCCTCCAAGCGGAGCATGGCACAGTCGCCGTTGGCCAGACTCACGGTGAGAATGGATCCGTCGGGCTTGAACACCAAATGGGTGATGGCGTGCTTGTACTTGATGGTCATGATTGGCTCCGAGTGGGACATGAGCAGGTCCCAGAACTCCAGGTTGCCCTGGACATCGCCGGTGCAGAAGAGCGAGCAGCGTCCAGTGCTCCAGGCTCCGCTGATCAGCTGGTGCTTGCGGCGGATGTAGAACGTGCTGGGGCAGTTCTTCACCTCCTCCGACCAGATGCGCACCCGCCAGTCCCCGATCAGGATGAAGTTCTTCACGAAGAAGGGATTGCGCATCACGACGCGAATGGGGCCGGCCAATAGTTGGTAGCAGCCGACGAGGGTCTCCGACGGAGTGGTTCCCTTGCGGTTGCCCACGAACACGTAGCCCATGTCCGTGCCAGCGATGAAGCGCACCGGGATGGTGTACTCGAACTCCAGGACAGTGACGCCATGTGCGTCCTGTCGGTTTTGCTCCTGCCCGGGATACGGTTCGGCCAGCACCTCGTACACCGGCATTAGCAGATCCCGGGTGTCCCAGTACTTGATCGAGCCATCCAGCGAGCCGGAATAGAACTCCGTGTTCAGCTTCGAGTGCACCCAGCAGAGGGCCGACGTCTCCTCGCGATGACTAGCCTCCAGGGGGCACATCGCCTTGGCGCCACCCATGCTTTCCGTGTGCCAAAAGCACACCTGACCCTCCTGCAGTCCACCCACCATGTAGTTCTCATCCCGAATGCACACCTTGGCGATCCGGAGCACGCTTTTCGTATCGAAATGGGCCACCGGACGAATGGCGTCGTCGAAGTCCCAAATGTAGATCGCATTGGCATTGTTGTTGCCAAAGTCCGGCAAAATATTCAGCGGCTTTGAGTAATCCGGAGACAGGCTCTTCGCGTTGCAGTACGTCAGGAGAAACTGATTGGGATCGTTGTTCAGCCATTCACACATCTTGAGAGTGCGGCCGGGAATCCAGAGGTCGTGGAAAATGTGAATGCCCCTGGCCGCAATATTCATGCTAATGCCACTACCCAGATCCGCGGGCAGATCCTCAAAGAAGTCCTCGTAGATGTTGACAGCATTGTTGGCCGAACTGATGTCCATCACGCTGTGCATCAGTTCGCTTACCTCGATGCCCCAGGAGTCATCGCGTTCAACCTTCTTGCGGTAGCGCATGGTGGACTCCTCGTCGGCCACATTCACCTCCTTGACATTCCAGCCGCCCTCGAAGTGATTGATCCCGTGCGAATCCAGGGTCACGTTGTGGGTCAAAGCCGAGGAGACGGCGTACTGCTCGCTCAGCTGCGTCTTCTCGTTGATCGGATTGCGCAGAATGTACTTGAGGCGCAGCCGTCCACTGGACTGCACACTCAGGATCATCTCGTTGTGGTCGGAGAAGAGGCACTGCCTCCCAAAGCGGCGACGCTCCCGCGACAGGATGAACTGGTTGCCCATAGAGCCCATCGCGATATGTGGTTTGGATTACTTTACCTATTTACTTGGTTTCGAGATCTTAGAAAAAATATACACAGTTTCCTTGTGTAAAAAATATCTACATATACATTTGCCACAAATTTTCCCGAAAGAATCTGTTTTCCTTTTGTTAAACAAATTTATGAAATTACCACAAACAGAATGAAGGAATATACTGATAGCTTTGACTTGTTTGGCTCGGAGTACTTTCTTTGTAAAAAGTAAAATAGTAAATAACGATAAATAAATATTTGTATTCAAACTTAATTTAAACTTTGAAAAAAGGGGTTTTGTATGTACAAAAAACTTTACCAAAAATTACAAATGTATCAAACTTCAAGTTTAAATTACAACTTAACAGTTTGACAACAGTTTCCGGTTTGAAGTTTTCCAGCACTACTGCCTAAGGGTGACCATTTGTTGTACTGGTGCAACGCGCTAGTGCCTATGGCGCGAGATGTAACAGGTAGTCAAAAACGGTCACACTTAACAAAATAGAACGCGGAAAACATTCAACATTTTTTGAAAGCGTAGCGTCAATTAACCAATTTAATAGTGCGCAAATAAGAAACAAAGCATTTTTGCGTTGGCATTGAGTTTCCAAAAGTGATTTGGATCAATTTGCAATATGGTGGGTGTCCGAAAAGACCAGAACTTTAGGTATTAGCCCATGTTTGCGGTGTGTTTTGATAGACATATCTTTTGTTTCAGAGATGGACCTGCAACAGTTCCTTTCCTTGGAGCGCCAGCAATTGGAAAAGGAGCGCCAGCGCCTGGCCAACCAAAATCCTTGCCCCGCCGCCCTGCTAATGAATTCCACTGACCCCAAAGTGCAATGTCGCAGGGCCAAGGAGTTTAAGGAGTCCACGGAGGCCAATGAACCTGCCACCGAGGCGTCTTCCTTGGCAACCGGCGGCCAAAACGAAGAACTTCACCTGGAATTGCACCTGGATGGGGTGGATGGGGGGGAACTGCCCGAGAAGGAGGCGGTGGAGGAGGTGCTGCACCCCAGTCCCTCGAAATCGACCAAGGAATTCGCGAATCAGCGCCAGCTGCTCGTCGGCAGCGCTCGTCAGTACAAGTCGCCGGATGCGTCGATGCGGCGCAATTTGGAGAACGAGCGACCGCTCAGCGAGAACCGCTTCCCAATCCGTCGGTCGGTGAGTACACTGAAAAGAGAATAGTGAAATAAACTTATTAAATATCAATTCGATGATACAAAAGTGTAATGTACATATGTACCTTAACTGTTCAAGTTGCATATGTTCAAAATAATAAATCGCTTTATTGGAATGAAGTAGTTTGATATTCACTAATCTAATATCAAAACTAAGTATTCATCCTGAAAAATAAGAAAAAGTTCGTTTGAAAGCAGTGGTACTTGAACCTATATGTTGTATTTTGCTAAACCAACTATATAAGTACATTTATTCACAAAAACAGTTGATAAGACAATTAAGCTAATGATTTTCTGTTGCTATTGATTACCAGTAAAGGATGCTCTATTATGGCCTAGCTATAAAGCCATCTTTTGGGAAATGTTATAGATTTAACCTAGGTTTAAAAAATTTTTTTCTGTGCCCATCTAGTGATCCGCTTTGAAGCTCTAGAATGTGCGTTGCGCTTCACTGGCGCCTCTAACCGCATCGCATTGCCAATTTGTCAAGCGGCTGGCCATAAATGTGCGAAATTTGTTTCTCTACGCCTCGTTGAGCTAATCATGTATTTTCGAGCACTTCCCAAACTATTTTCAAATCTTCATATCAGTGGCACATAAGATTTCAAAGTGTTCTCATTCTTAATTCTAACTAGCTGTGTGCAATTCAGTGAGTCAAACCTTATCTAGATTTTAAAGCCCTGGTACCGGTTTAAACCATGATATAGGTTTTCATTTATTTTTATTAGGTTTTAAGAATAGCTTTTGACAAGTTCCATATGGCTTTCCTTTTTTATGTTACACCCTTCCCTGTGTTTATTTCTACTTCCAGTTCCAAATAAGAAGCTTCGAGGTAAAACTCGAGCTCGACAAATTAAACTAATTAAAAATCTATTTTTAGATCTAGTGTCAACTAATTTTTTATATGGCCATTTTAGTAGATAACTTATATTGTCATCTTCCGACTAATTCGATTATTAAACTTGAAATCATAGAACTAAGCTTATCAGAGTTGTAGTTGTTATTGCATTTACTTTTACTGCAGCTGCATTTGCAATTAGAGAACTTTAAGTTGCTTAAGGCGCATAATAAATAGATGTCCGGGCTTTCCCGTTTTCACTTTTCAATTTGCATTATTTAAGTGCTGTGAGTTCTCGCAGGGCTAGTCAATAATTGCTTGTCCATAGTTCACCCTACCGTTTAGATAGCATAGCCTATCAGTTTGCTCCCTCAGCCAAATTAGTTGGGCATTTTAATTATTCACATTATTTCTTTTTACTATTCCGTGTTTTGTTGCGTTTTGAGTGTGGCCTCGTTTCCTTCCGCTATCAATGTTGCATGGCTGTAGGTTTTTGCTACTGTAGTAAGTCCATTCCGTGCTCCAGTTACCAACCATTTCGACTCTGCTCTGTGAACGAACCATAGCCATAGCCATAGCCATTCGCCTAATGAATTTGCTGGCACCGCTCTCAGTTGTAATTCGAAGCTCGTTTGTTGCGTTTGCTATTGTTGGCTGACCTGAACTTGAAATTACTTAGCACACTACTCACTCGGTTCTCTATATACCCACCGAATTTACCCACACGAGGTGAGCGGAATGTGCGGGTGTGCCGCTGATTGCCGGCAAATCAAAAACCCAACGAACGGAACACAATCAAATGGGCAGTCTAATTGACTTGATTTTGGCAAAAGCCGGCAAGCGCCAACAAGTAAACCCAAAAGTCCAAATGACGTAAACCAAATATTGAACGAATTCTAAAAATACACAAAACTGACATGGTTCAGTTAACCCTAAGGAAGTTTAAATTTAATTGTCAATCAATCAATTGTCTAACTATAATTCACCAACGAATTATTCGGCTTTAATTTTCAGTAACATTTACTATAATAAAGCCAAAGTTTAAAAGAATTAAACAGATTAACAAATTTCTCTCCTAATTTTCATTTCTAAAATCCAAAATAAAATGTATTTTCTCTATTTTCCCTTTCCAACGTTCATTGGTGTGAAAGTGAACATTCTACATGTGTTGGTCACGCCCACCTGTCAACTCCGCCCTGCGATGAATTTCATAAATTGCTAATGATAATGGATACAACTATTGCTTCCTTCCTTTCCTGTAAATTTAAAAACAGGTCAATCAAACAAACACAATTCATTTCTTTCCACTTAACTGAAACTCCAAGCTGAAGTACAAATATTATATTATACCTATTGTATATGCATGCATATTGTATATTGCATGCATTTTCGCGTATATACATTTATACATAGATAACTTTTTGCTAATAAAATTGAGGCAAACACGGAAACTCGAACAACATTAGAATTTTACTGTTTTGTAAACGAAAGTTATGACCTGGACAAGGTTGTGAGCAGACAAGTCGTAATTAAACTGCTTGTTGAGGATGGTCGAACTAATCGTTATCCTTTCTTCAGTCGTTATGACGTTGCTTGGGGTAAATTGAGGTCATTTGACTGTCAAAGTATTCAAAATACCTTTAATAATACCGCTTTAGATTCATTGAACTGCCCTTGAACTTACAACGATGCGTGGCGACAACAAAGGCATCCATTCCCGTTCAGCTTTCACGCGCATTTTCATCAGTTTTCGCACTTTTCGTACACAAACAAGCTGGCACTTAGTTAACCCAATTTCCAGGCGACACGCAACAAAATGCGATGAATGGGCGTAGTAAACAGAGTCGTTCAAATTGACGAAATACAGTGGGCTACTTAAAGATAATATTAATATTAATATAAGAAATTAAAACATATATAATTTGATAAGTTCAAGATCTAGAAAAGTATCAAATAAATAAATTGGGTTTCTTCAAGACCTAAAATGTTTCTTCATTTCGGATTGCAACCCACTGTTGTCTAGGCTCTGGAATTTGGTTAATGGCATAAGGAAAAAACTGAACCCGGACTTGCCTCCTTTTCCCCCAACTAAGATGAACTGCGTGACCCTTAATTCAGGTCCCTCCTTGCCAACACTTAGTCAACTGATTTGCAGTCTTTATTTTGATATTTTCCTTGACCTGAATTGCTGGAAAGCTATTGCCTTTTTAGCTTTCATAGTAGGACTGAACAATTAACAATCGCCAGCTTAAATTGGTCTTAATTATGCAAAGCAGAAGCAGTTACTCTGGTATCCTCGGTCTATTCAGGCACTCACCTCAAATGATGAAAACGTTAAAACGTACTTTAATTAAGGCGCACATCATCAGGGCTAATAGCGAGCGAAGCGTAATGCATGCAGCTAATAAATTGAAGTGCAGCTTTCCCTTCGACTGGCGGAGGAACAGCTCTAGGCTGAAACAGCTGGGTCTTGTTGATAAACTGGCGTGGAAAGGCGTCGCAGCCGAGTGCTAAAGGCACCTTTAGTCGTTTTACGAAGCGTCTCGTCCTTTATGTTATTATTTTTGTTACCCTTCACGGCAATGAGTATATACAGCTGAAGGATGAGGATAAAGAAACACAATCAATAACAACAAGATTGGCTTAGAACTTGTAAAATAATTGTTCAGATTAAACCTGCCATTTAGATATAATGTGTTTAACATATTCCTGCAAAATAGTAATAAATAAAAAAGGGAAATCATTTATTAAATGATCTTAAAAAAAAAATCGTAGCAATTAAACCATGAACAATTTTAAAAATATAGCCACTTATTCATGTGGAATTTAATTTATTTATTTTTATATATCAAGCTTAAGCTTGAAATTTTATTATTTAAAAATGCAAATGATCGAGATTATTTTAAGCTCTTTAGTATTCGAGTAACTAGGTATCAGCATAGTCAACAACTTGTCTACAACTTGTAGTTTGGATTATATATAATTTTGTTGATGCCATCGTTGCACGCGATTTGCGATGTCGACGGCATAAAAATTATGTGCAAAAATGGCAGTAGGCATTGTGGAGTGTTCGCTGGAGCAGCTCCTGCTGAAGTGCTAGTGCTGGTGCTGGTGCTGGTGCTGCTGACCCCAAAAAGCAGGCGGAGAACGGAGCCAGAACAAATTGTGGCCCTAGCCACATATAAAAATGTATACAAGCTTCTTGCTGGTGGTTAGTGTCGCCGAACGAAACACACAACGCGAATTAGAAAAAAGGAAAGGAAAAGAAAAGAAAGCGCCTCGATAAGGAATCTATGAAAATATATACACATACCCCCCAATGAACCACTCACCACTCACCAATCACATTTCTTTTCTCTCTCGCACGCAGGATGATATGGAGCAATGGGTTACGGACACATTTTATTCGTACTTTCCCGGCTTTAACAATGAAAATCAGAAGCGGCAGAATTATTTGCGTGAGCGACAGCGCGAGAACCAGCAGAACTTTCTCAAGCACCAGGTGAGCGTTTCAATATTACCATGCGAAAATATTTTGATTATGTGCCAACATTCGTAATGCCAAGCAGTGTTAGATTTATGAACTTATAATAATAAATGTTTTTATTTTGTTTCCCTACCCTGCAGATGCTTCATCCGCCGGTCACCAAGCATTCGCGACCGGGACAAGTGAGGAAGACATCCCAACCAGGTGCGGTTCCGGCACAAAACCGCTCCAGCCAATCCAGCACAAGCACCTCCAATCACAGCACAACGGATAAGACTGACTTAGAGTTAATTGTAAATAGTAATCCCAACTATGTGCCGCCCAAAATTCGGCCCGGAACGACACGTCAAAAGCTCCTCCACGATCTGGGACATGTGGAGCTGTCGAACATTGTGACTGGGGATGGCATCATGGAGCGGAATCTGCGGAGTGCCGAGCTGGAAACGGCTCGCAAAAAGGATTACCAGCGGGATTTAATGCAGCAAATTGATGAGAAGCGTCGGTCCATAGAGTTGCTAAGGGAAAAGGAGCGTCGCCAGGAGGCAGCTTTGACCAGGTAATCCATTGGATGAATACATGCCTTTCACTATATAAATAACAATTTGATATTTGCCAACAGACGGCTTGAGGCACAATTAAAGACAATACAGTTGGAGGAGCAGTTGGAAAAGGAGCGCCTACGAGCTGAAAGGGTAAGAATTAATGGCAATACTTATTGGATAATATTGCTGATTTTATTTGAAGTCATTTTGATGATTCTTTTTGAAAAAAACAACAAAAACTTAGAATATCAAATAAGATATTTGAACAAAGAAATCTACGAAAATTGTTAGGTAACCCAAATGTAGGTTTGAAGTGGCTATAAAACCTACTTTTAGCTTACTTTATTAAATTATTCAATCGGAAAAATATTAATTTAAGCTTTGATTTCTTAGAAATTTTAAGATTTTTGAAAACTAAAATATTTATTTTTAAAGCCATAATAACTGGTTTTGTAGACTTTCTATCACTCTACTCAACCACACAATTTATTTATAAACAAGAGGGTAAAAGAACCTTGACTTTATTTATATAACGAGATTGTAATTCCAATAAGATTGTAATACCGAATATTCGATTAGACGTAATTGCCCATTGATTGGTATTACCATTAGATTCACAATCTTTGGCCCCAAAATAAATGGCTGGACATAGAAAATGAAGTGTAATTGATAGGATTATTAGGACCTACAATCTAATGATAGTTAATTGCTATCGCGCATAGGTTAAGTAATTGAATTAACGTAAACCTTTGCTAACTTTTGTTCACTGTGCTGACAGGCTCGCATCGACTCGGAACAGAACCGCTTGATGCGTGAACAGTTGTTGGCCAAGCTGGAACAGGATGCCCAGTTGCTGCACGCCAAGGGGACCAACAATCTAGCCGAAACGCCCAGGACAACGCGCACCAAAGGCAAGAGCAACAACGCCAGCAATATCAGCACAGAAGGCAACGCCAACAGGGTGTACAAATACTTCAGTAACTCGGCGCATCACGAGTACAGACGTGGTCAGCCTCTGCCGCCGGCCGTTGAGCTGGACTTTGAGGTGCCCCAAATGGCCAAGATCGAACGCGAGTGCTTCCACCTGTGCGACAAGATTTGTCCGCTGTGCGATGAGCCGCTCAAGAGCTACGAGAGTTGCTGTCTGCGTTGCCAGCGGAAATTGGCTTTAAAAATGAAACAAAAGGAGCCCAATAGGAATGGAGAAACTGGAGAGAAACCAAGCGATGACTCAGAGGAGGGCAAGGACGAGGAGGAGCAAGAGGAGCGGGAGGATGATCAACGGGACGAGTCCAGCCACAACTGCCAGAGCAGCTACGCCCTGGTGTGCCACAAATGCGAGCGCCTGTACGCCATGTGCAGCCAGTGCCTGGCCAAGAGCGACGTGTGCCGGGCATGCCAGCGGGAGCGGAATGTCTGCATGAACTGTCGCCGCAATTTGTGCTCCTTTTGCCTGGAGGAGGTGGCCTGCGGCAGGGACACGGAACGCACGCATGTCAATGACACGGAAACCAACAGGGAACCGCCCTTAAACAATTCCTTTCAAGTTCTCGAACTAAACTATGCTGTGTCGCCGGCAAAGGATGCAAAGGCCAGCAATGTAGCCGATGTATCGCCACCTTACTCCGTCAACATAGCGCGTAATTCGGTGTTCCATGCCGACTACAAGGCCACGCCTGTAAAGCCTTCCATCCTGGAGCAGCTGCCGACAACCTCGGGCAGTGCCAACACCAGTTTCGATCTGGACAGCGCCGACGAGCAGGCTGTGGAGCGGATGCGACGCCAAACGGATCAGCGGCTGTCGCGCTACCTCAAGAACTACGGCGATCTGGCCACCAAGCAGCACCAGAAATTGCAGCAGACGGAGTTGCAGCGCAGCAAGAGCGAGTCGCGCAATCGAGGCACTCAGACGACACCGCAATCGCTGGCTAGACGGGATGTGGTTCTCAGGGAGGCGGCTGGCCACAATCTATCGATGCCGCTGCTGCGCGAGATGCCCAAAATGACGCGACAGGAGACTGGAGCAGCCCTGGCTGAAAACGGACAGCGAAAGATGGACAACCTTAAAAAGCGTTGGGAGGTAGGTTCAAATATTTAAAAAAAAAGTTTCATAAATCTTTAAATATTCTATTTTACAGGTTCCCGCCGTGCAAAAGTTCACCGTTTCAACAACATCGCCTAAAATCCTTACCCAAGTGGGTGCCATAAGAAAACAGCTTCAGGCAGCGCGATTCTTTGATGATGTAGTTGATCCGGAAGATTACTGAGGGCAAGTCAACCATTCGTTTGTTTTTGAAAGCAAAATGATTGTGTTGACACCCCCCCTTTTTATCCGAGCAAAACGAATTTAATTCTGTTTGAAGTCTTCACATTTTAAAACATTTGCCATTATTATTTCACTTTAACTTCATTTTGTAAACAACTCATGTAGTTATAGCTTTATAGTAAGCTGATTCCAAGTGCTTCGGCTGTTTCACTCAGCAACTTTAATACGTAAGCCATAAAGTTTGTTAACGTTTATTGTTCTTTTTTTTTACGGAAATTTATTAACTACGAATGTGTTAATTAAAAGGATACAATTAAAGACAAACTTACCTAAACTTTCCAAAGTGTCTTTCCAAATTAAGCAGAATAAATTTAAACTATTTGTACTTCTCAATTATTTATAAAATCTGCTAAGATTTCAACTTTGTTTGCTAACCTCTAATGCTTTTTAATGTCTTATATATCACCCCAGATAAGCCAAAAAAGTCAAACAACTCAAGTATTATGGTTTAACATAAATATTTTTTTATTTTCTTTAGTTTTGCTGTTGTTCCATGTGAGTCAGTGGCATCAATTGATCAGTTTACCACCGCAGGGGCTGCTGGGCGTAGACGGGGGCGTACTGCGAGTAGGCACCGGCGGATCCGTAGCTGGGGGCTGGAGCGCTGCATGGCACTGGGGCCAGGTTGGGCTGGCAGCTGAACAGGTAGTTCTTGGGGCAGGGCGGGGCCGGGATCGAGGACGGGGCGTAGGACGGAGCGGCAGGAGCGGCGGCATAGGATGGAGCAGCTGGAGCGGCATAGGACTGAGCGGGAGCTGCGGCCGGAGCGCTGTAGCCACCTCCGTAGGATGAGCCTATCATCTGGTCCTCCTTATCGGCAGCAACGAAAGCGGCCAGCAGGCAGATGGTGGAGATGATAGCGATGCACTTCATGTTGGTTGATTGGTGATTTGTAGACTGGTTGGTAGCAGACTGCGATGCTTCTGCCTTCGCCACTTGGGCTTTATATACTCTGGGCTGTGCTACCAAAACTGCTGAATCGAGCACTGACCAACAACTATTCTGTTTTAAACAGCAAAAATAAATGTGTGGGCTACCTTTTAATATCAGCAAAGCGATTTAAAATCTTTTTGATGTGTTCACATTTTAATTCATTTTTTTTCTCGTACTTTTCTTTGTAAAATATTCATGTAGTTATAGCTTTGTAGTAAGTCGGTTTTAGCTGTTTCTATTTATTATTTATTTATTTAGCAGCTTTAATACCTTCAATTTATTTTTGTTTTACGAGAGGCTTTAGGGACTATAAATTGATACGGGATTAGGCATTAAGACAAACTGATCTAAACGATCTGGAATATCATTATATTTTGATAAAATATAGAAAAAAATTGGAACGACATTGATTTGGTTGTATGAATTAAATCTGTTTTCATATAGATTCTTAAGTAGATTGTATCGGTCTTTAAAAAAATTTGAAGCTTGCAACTTATTTTATATAATTCTTGAACAATATTTTAGGTACAAAATATAGCTTTGAAATCTGAGTCTTAAGCCAAATTAAGACAATAATTGAATTTGAAAGCTTTTCAATGACTAAACTAAAATATTTTACTATAATACAAAATTTATTTTCATTGTAAAGCTTGTAATACAGTGCTCCCTCGAAACAGTAAACTTAAAAAAACCAAGGGGTGTTCAATGTGTCAGGTATGCGACATAAAACAATTGGTTATGCAATTCATTATTCAGGCAATGTTCTCAAACGATAAGATGGGTAAACGGGTAGCTCATATCGAGTGAAAATTAAATTGTTTTTATCACCCATTTATAACTGCACATTAAAATTCCTGTTAAAAAAAGGAAGTATTAACTCATAATAATAAACAAAATGAATTTAAGATTTCGTATTCAATAATAAAATATTTAAATTAATGGGTCCTATTTGTTATTTTATATTTACATTTATTTTGTTTTAAGCTTAAACGATTATTTATTATAAATTTTATAATAACTTTTTAAACTTTTGACTCTTCAGAGTTTACAAAGTACAACCGTTTTTTCACCCTAAGAATCGTTCACGAGTGACCATGTAAATATACATATATTCCCAGATTTCCCCAAAAAATTGAAAGAAGTCAAGTGTTATGCTTTAACATAAATGTATATTTTTTTTGTATTTTTTTTTTTTTAGCAATTGTCAATGTTCCACGGTTGTCAGGGGCATCTACTGATTACCACTGGAGGGGGGCCTGGGCGTAGACCGGGGCGTACTGCGAGTAGGCACCGGCGGATCCGTAGCTGGGAGCTGGAGCGCTGCATGGCACTGGGGCCAGGTTGGGCTGGCAGCTGAACAGGTAGTTCTTGGGGCAGGGAGGGGCCGGGATCGAGGCCGGAGCGTAGGACGGAGCAGCTGGAGCGGCGGCGTAGGCCTGAGGAGCTGGAGCGGCATAGGACTGAGGAGCTGGAGCGGCATAGGACGGGGCGGGGGCAGCGGCCGGCTTGCCATAGCCGCCTCCGTAGGATGAGCCCACCATCTTGTCCTCCTTGTCGGCGGAAACGAAAGCAGCCAGCAGGCAGACGGTGGAAATGATGGCGATGCACTTCATGTTGATGGGCTGGGGATTTCTTAGACTGGTTGGTAGCAGACTGCGATGCTTCTGCCATCACCACTTGGCCTTTATATACTCGGAGCTCGGTGCAACCAAAACTGCAGAGGTAAGCACTGACCAAGTTTTCATTTTGCCCAACGACCCCTCGAAGCAATCGTGTGTGGGTTTATTTCTGCATGGCCAACAGAAAGCGAAAAGAACAAACATTTCCTCTACTTTTTTAGGCCACTGAACTTGTCGAGTTAACAAATTGTCGTATGCCAAATTCATAAATTATGGTAATAACGGAACCAAACTATGACGGAAATGTTAAAAGAACAAAAAAAAGAAAGAACATAAAAAATTGCTAGTGTTTTAAATAAGTATTAGCATGATTTCATAAACTAAAAAAAAATTAAAAGTTTCTTAACATACCCATGGAAAACTAGTCCATAGTTGAGAAGTAAAAGAAAGTACTCAACAGACTGTTTTTAAGTATTTGTATATTGTACGATTTTTTTTACAAAAATATTGGTTAATATAGGTGCTATGTAGTGTCTTTGCTGCTGACATTCAAAAACTATATAAGATACAAAAATATTTAAAAAAGTGTAAGTGTATATCTAAGAGCAAAATCGATTTTAAAAAAATTTCATACTGGCCCTTTCAGTTATGTTAATTAATCAACTTTTGTTTTCCACAGGAAATGTTTAACTTTTCTCAGAAAATTGTATTCGCGTGCCCCAATATGCATTGGATAGCACAAAACCTTCGTTTACATGCATAGCAAAAATCGATTTCAGTCAACATTTTTTACAAGTTCTTAAAATGGGTTTATTGGGTGAGCTAAGTTTGCATTACCAAACTTTAATTTTTTAAAATATAAATACAATTTTGGTGGGTTAAGCTTTAATCCAATTCTTATCTAAAATGTTGAGAAAAAAAGTTTTTTGACAATTTATAGTTTAATAGGATTGTGTTTTTTTCTATTTTTTATTTGTACATATATATATTTTTGGACCAATACAATATACCCGTTGTTCCATTATAAACAAGCTATTATAAAATAGGCAATCTAGCAGCTGGGAAATGAATTTGCTATCATTTATTTAAAAAACCGATCGAAATTAGAACTGTAATATAGAAAGCCAAAGAAGTTGAGTTTAAGTTAAGATTGTTAAAATGAATTTCGCTTCGCAATTATGGCAGAGAATGTGGCATCATCAGTTAAAAAACCGGGGCTTACATGTTCCACCAGTCGAAAAAAGCAGATTGAATGACGGATTAAAAGAAAAACTTGATCAATCAGAAGAACTTATAAAACGGGCGATGACTCTGTATAAACCCAATGAGTTGATGCTGTGTTTTAATGGTGGTAAGGATTGCACAGTGTTGCTAGATATTTTAGCCAAAATTAAGCCTCCATCGATGCCATTGCGAGCGGTTTACGTTAAAACCGCGGATCCATTCGAGGAGTTGGATAATTTTGTCGATAGCTGTGCACAGCGTTACGGATTGCAGTTGCGACGACATGAGGGAGAACTGAAACTGGCCTTCGAGCAGTTGTTGGCCGAAGATACTCAGTTAAAGGCCATGTTCCTCGGCTGTCGGCGCAGCGATCCCGGTGGCTCAAAGCTTTCCGAGATGATGCCCAGCGATAACGGCTGGCCGGCGATGATGCGGATTTTCCCGCTACTCGAGTGGAGCTACCACGACATCTGGTGCTATCTGCGGACCAATGATCTGCCCTACTGCTGTCTCTATGATCAGGGCTACACATCGCTGGGGGATCGCAGTTCAACACGCCTGAATCCCAGTCTGCTGGTCTACGACGAGAAGCTGGGCAAGATGACCTACAGGGCGGCCTACGAGTTGAAGGACACCCGCCTGGAGCGGGCCAACAGGGATGAGCACGGCCAGGTGACCCTGGTGACCGAGTCCAAGCAGTAATCATTAGCCCCAGTTCAGGTCAAGCTCAAAGTTTTTCTTGTTCTGCTCTTGACTTGTTCGTTTCTTTTTGTTTTTGTTTTGCCCAACACAATGTTAGCCAAAGTGGAGCAGCAAGTGTCAGCTAACTGGGCCGACAATTCTGTTCAAGACCCCAATTCAGTTGCCACATTTCACTTATCAGACAATTTCAAATACTTTAACAACCCGGCCTAGCCCCTTATAAAAGTTTGACTTGTGTGTATAAGAGAAGAAATGGTGAAAGTTGCAGAAAAGAGGTGATTTTGGTGAAAGCTAAGACTAAAGCTCAGGAACTATGTTTAAATGCTAAATGAAATGTTAATAGAAAAATTAATTATACACATATTTTATTTTAAAACCAAGTAAATTATTATAAATTTTGTTAAATTTGAATAATTTTATTTTTGATACATTTTATTTATAAATTATTTATGTTAAAAGTTTGGCAATATTTATAACGAATAATAAATAGTCGAAAGTAGGCTGTTATTTTAGATAAATAAATCAATTCAAATGTTTAATTTAAATTCTTATCGTATTATTAACCATTACCAGAAATGATTAGGTTTTGTAACACTATTTTTTGTGGTTATTGAAGCCCCTTGATAAAGTAAACCAAGTTATCCGGCGACTGTGTTTTACTTGGTGATGCTGATGCAGTAGTGCTGGTTGGTTCTTCTCCCACAAGGAGCAGACGATGATTGTTATTTCGGCATCCCTGCTTCCTTGGCACCTTACCCTCTTTTACAATTTCATTACTACTAGGAGACTCTTGCGATCTTTGTGCCTGTGGCGTGTATTCCAAGAGGTCCCGATAAACTTTCCACAGACTTTGATCCTCAGAGCGGTCCAGCCAGTTGAGTAGATCTTGGATGGTCTTATCATGGCGATGGGCCACCTTTGCATCGAAGGGCGGATGTTTTCGAGTGGCAAACTGTGCCCGATAGCCCGTTTTGTTGGCTTTCGGTGTAAGACTCACACGAAACCATTGCTGATCCTTCGGATCCTCGCCAATCAGGGTGTACTCAAACTCTGGAGCAGCCGAGGATGTGTCCGTTTTCAATACCAGGTTATCAGAGGCAGTCACTGAACTTATATTGACCTCCGGTGGTGGTCCATCTCTAATAAGTGATACAATTTATATATTTTATATATTTCAATTAGTGAAATATTCAAATAATTACCCCAACTGAGAGTATCTGACCAACTCTGTAGGTAGAGTTAATCCACCGCAGGCCATCATACAAAAGATTATTATTCCCATATACGGTTTGTTCCACATTTCGCCCATTTTTGCTGAGTGCGAAGAAGTTTTCAACTTCAGTGGGTTTTATAGTGCACCCATAGTTTTTGCATTTGCTTTGTCACTTTTCCCGGTTGCTCTGGCTTCGTGTTCGGCGTAGAAAACGTCATGTAAATGTAGCTTAAATGATTTCGATTTGACAAACGGAACTTCTCAGATAGCTAATGCTCGCGATATACTGTCACGTATCTGGCTTGAGTTACAGCTTTTCAAGAGGCTTACAGTCAGTAAACCAAATTCCCATATTCTATTTCTTTTCGTTTTCAAGATTTAAATAAAAGTTAGTTTTTAGTAATTTAGAAACACATTTTAATTTACAAATATACCTTTAATCCATTTTATATTTATATCGATTTTCTGACTATAAAATTCATCCCAATAAATGTAATATTTTTAAAGCTTAAAACCTTTTTATAAACTATTTGTTTTGTTATATTTTAATTTGTTAAGTAAATACTTAATAGGATTAATAAATTTTGAAAATTTATGCATATTAATTCATAGTCGAAGAAGCTTTGGTTACTCTGTCTTTAATATTAATTAATAAACGAAATGACTTTCCGTTTTAGTTTGTGCCTAATATAAGTATTTGCATTTTGAATTTGTTTTGGGAAATTCCACTTGGCCCAGACACTTCCGGTGCTCTCTTTCCGTTTCCGCTTCGCTCTCGCAATAGCTGTGGCGGCATTGCCAACACAGAGGAATGTTATTATCAGTGAAATTTGCGACCTTTCCAATGTGGGTAAACTCTGAAGGATGTTAATCAACAAGGCTACTTTCACTTTAACATGTGTGTGCCGCCCAGCCACCCACCACGCCCCCCTCATGCGGTGAGCGTGCGCCGGAGAGGCAACTTTCTCTCGCTTTGTCTCTCTTTATCTCTCTCTCTCGTTCAACAGCAGCTGAGACTGCACAGCTGTTTGGCATTTTGCGCGCGCACTTTCCTAAAACAAAACGAAACGCATATCACACATACGCGCCGTGGTACGGCGAGGGCAACTCTCGCTGGGTTCGACAGGACTCGGAACCGTTTCGCACACTCAGTAGACAATCTTTCCCCATTTCGTTAACACACTCACAGCACCTTCAAGCGTTCCAATAATATACAGAAGAATTTCCCCCAAAGCAACAAACAGCAACAGTAGCTAAATTAAATATCTAAAGATAAAACGAATAGATATCTGTAAATACATATATCATTCCCGAAACCAACAAATAAACGCCATTTTAAAGAGCTTGAATAGAAATACGTGTGTTGTTCGCCGACTAATATAAATCTGTTAAACATATATAATCAAACCACATTTAATAAAATTGAATGTCAACGTGCGTGTCCAGTGCAAAAAGCTAAATCCCCCGACTTGTTGTTGTGGCTGTCCTCGCCTGTAACTTTAAACGAAAGTATGTAAAAAAATGTATCTCTTATCAGGCTGTTTCGTTTATGCGTGCCACTTTAATGGCAAACAGCCAGCAATGGCCTGATAAAACAGTGCCAACTCGCTTGCCTTTAACCATTTTATCCATTTTACTTTCTGTATCCTGTTTTATTTGAGCTATTCCCTGAACAAGTTTGCCATTTATCAGTTAAGAAACGTAGGCTATGGGTTGTAGTATATGTGCAGAGTAATTGCTGAGCTCGGTGTCTGATAACAATCAGTTATTCCCATTGAAAGCCAATCGTTATTATAATTGATGGGTTGCGAACATCAACTGATGTCAGTGAGGGAAAATTGTGAAAATTGACAAGACCTTGAATTGTCTAAATGGTGGTAGCAATTTCTATTTGTTCTAGATATTTATTTTTTATTTTAGTTACACAAAATAAAGTGTTTGGTAATTTTATTTGTTTGGCTTTAGTTGGTGTTGGTATAAATATTTCTATTCCCTTGAACTTTCCACAGTCTTTAGAAGTCGTTCTCTAGTTTAAGCCCAAAGTTTAAACAATTTCTATGAAGTTTCTACATCGTTCAGCATTATCTATTATTTTTAATTTAATTAAATGTCTTTGGCTCATGTTCGTTGGTTGGTTTGTTCGTTGCCTGCGTGTTCAAGTGGCGTGTAAAGTAATTTACCAAACCACAAACTTTTCGTGGCCGCTTAATTTTTAGCGCAAAACAAATAAGCAATCGCCAAAGGCAGAAAGCAGAAACGAAAAACTGCGGACCGAAAGTCCTTCAGAATGAGCTGAGCGGAGTAGAGTTTCAGTCAGGTTAGTTAAGCGAAAGAAAAAGTTTCAGCGTGCCCATTACTTTCACTTTTTCAGCTTTTTCCGTGTTCGCCACTGCAATATTTCAGCCGTTGTCTAAGCCAACTTGGGGCTTCACCTTAGGTGTGTCTGCAGCATATACCCATATATATATATATATATTTATATATATATATATATATATGTTTATGTATATGTGCTGGTTCAAATGGTAGTGCGCGCACTCGTCCTTCTATAATTTTGTCGTTAGATTTTACTCTTCAAGCGTTTTATGAACCTTGTATTTGAATTACAAATAAAAAGGGAAACCTTCATAGCTTTAAACCCTATTTCCAGTTATATTAAATGATGTTCCTTGGCGAACGATAACAAAAATGAATTGTTTATTTAGTTTTCAATTTTAACTTCAGTTAGATATTATTGACATTCGAATAGGACATTTATAGAAAAAAGAAATGTTATAAATTTAGTGATAAATAAGGTTTTAGGTAGCTTTTTCTGTTTTATAAAAAATCAAAAATTTTGGTTATTTCCTAAAATTTTTCATTTTTGTGTGTTGCCTTGGTTGTATAGTTTACTTCAACTCTACAAGATTCTGTTAAAACTTTAAACATAAATTTTTGATATATTAAATTATAAAATATAATATTGGTTAAAAGATATATAAATGGTGCTATATTTATTTTATGAAACACAAGTACGTTGATATTGGGTAAAATATATCAAATCGAATACTTTTTTTTATTACTTTCTTCTACAGTTTTTCTGGCGGCCATTTTGCGAGTGTGGGTGGTAGCGCAAAGGTTGCTTTTTGGGAGGTGAGCTGTGGCAACAATAAAAAAGTCGACCCACTCCGTTTGGAGTCGTAAATTGTTGATGTTGTTGTTGCCATTATGTTGGTAGTTTCTGCAGTCGGTTACTGTTGTTCCTTTGGTTGTCCATGCACCCTGACTTGTAATGAATATAAAACTGCCTTTTAACTGCCTTGGCAGAAATCCTTCTACTCAGTTGCCTGTCAGCTTTTTTATGCATGTACAAGAGTATTGTGAATTCCTTATCCTGAATTGTTTTACGACCTCTCAACCTAGAGGCTTTAACCCAAGCGAATAGTCATTCTGCAACGAGAAACTTGTTGAGGCAGAAAAAAAACAAAGATTTTGGCACGCTATAAACTAGTGTATAATTTTTGGAAATCTGTTTTTCTTTCTCTGCTTTGAATAGAAAAGATTTCGACATTTCACTTTTGCCATTTTTTGCTCCAATTCCTGTTTGGCAAGTCGCGTCGTTTTCTTTCGCCAAAGCAACCAGTGTTTTGTGTGAGATAAGCAGCTTGACCGTGGGCACTGTGAGTTGGGTGAGGAGTGTGGGTGGGGAGAATGGGCGGAAGCTGGATGAGCAGGACTTCCATGGCTACCCATCCAAGGCCCAAGGACAGGCGAAAGCCAAAGCCATGGATATCCAGGCGACGGCACGTACGGCTGCAAAGCGTGCACAGCGAGATGATAATTTCACTGAATACCCAAGTCAGCCTCGAATTTATTCCATGGAACACCCAGTACGTGGAGATGGAGAAGGAGAAGGGGGTTGGGGACTAAGGGAGTGCTAAGTGTTGAGCTGATATGCAATGCAGCTATGTGTACTGCAATGGCCAAAACCAAACCCCATTCTGTTTAGGTATATCGATAGATATGCTGATGAGAGGAAAGCCATTTAAGGGAATTCAAGGAGGGACGCACAAAATCATTTTGTAAGCAATGCAAAAATTTAATAATAAAAATTATCATACGACTATATGTTTAAACAACCAAAAAGAAAAGTATAATTTTAGAGCTTCTAGCTTTTAGTAAATGAGTAAATCATTTATATTTTTTCAATGACAAGAGATAAGCTCATATTTATCAAGACCGCCTTTGATGGTCACCCCCAATTCCATCCGTCATTTGGGCTACATTATAGACCCATTGACAGACACTAAGCTGAAAGCAGCAAATTAGTCAACTTGATGGGCCGTATTTCTTATGTAGATATATTCCTTGCTGTATGCCAAACAAGACAATAACTTCTGGCTTTAATGAGAGTGGCCAATGCCAAAGCCAAAGGCCAACGTGAATTTGTTTCAAAGTCGTTTGGTGGGCGTGTGAGTGGCGCAAGGATGTGGCTAAGAACTGTCCACATATGGTTGGTTGTGTGTGCGTCTTTTTGGCCAGGCCAACGCCTGAAAGTCTCGGCGTGAAGTGAAATCTTTTAAAAAGCCTTGAAGTTGTCCGCTGCCAAGTTTTCGACAAACCAGCTCAGAAAGTTCAAGTTAAGTGCAGCGAGTAATAGCAACAGCATACCAGCAGCAGCAGCAGCAGCTCAAAAACATGGCCAAAGACGACAACGACTTTGGAGCCATACTCCCAAACTGTTGTTGTTATAAACAAGCCAGAAACTGCCCAAGTTGGCAACTCTCCGGACGCTCAATGCGCGCGCATAATTTGAATCCGGAGAGCCAAGTAGTTAGATGTCCAGAGAGACGAGAGAGTTTTCTTCCCACAGGACCCGAGGACGCAGCTGCTTGGCGTTTGGTGGCCACCCATGTCCTTTAGTATACAAAACGGCAGCGAGCGAAGCGTTAGCCACACGGCTAAAATATTGAAATTCCAACAAGCGGTGCCAGCAGCAGCAACAATATCAGCGCCAAAAGTTCGCGACAAATGAAGTGAAAAGTGAAAGTTGCAAACTTGTGCAAAATTATTTCCCAGTTCTTGTCCAGGTGGGCCTGTCGTTTCACGGGCGCACGTGGCGTATGTGCGATATTTCCCAATGAGATTGAATTAAACGCGTTTCAGCCCGAAGCACTCCCTAGAGCATCCTCAACCCTGGTCATAACAAGCGTTTTATGCCTCGCCTTACTGTTGCAAAGCTTTAAAAACGGGTGCGTGTTTAAGTTTACTGCTCGAAAAACAAGGAATTTCAGGTCCAAGAATAGTATAGCTTAAACTTTGCTGAAAAATTTAGTTTTAACCGAAAATCTATTTCACTTTCTTGCTTAAAGCATTAATTGCCTTTAGGTAACTGTAAAAATCTTTTGCGCATTTTGTTTTCCATACATAAATATAATAACGTGGAGGGAAATTAATTAAATGTTAACTCAAAGCGCAATTCAATGTTTGGATAGGAAACAATTGTAGCAACATTTTATTGCTAAGAATTTCTTTTTAAAAAGTTTAGCTACAAAGCTTATATACTTGTGTAATTTTGGAGGAAGATGCTGGAAGACTAAAATGGAAAAAATGTAACACCTTAAATAAACTAATTCTGATTAATTTAGTCATTTTTATTCGCAAGCTCGATAGGTGATTTAATTTATAACTATATTAGTTGGTTTTTGGTTACCTTTATCAGATAGATAATTCCAATGAACATATAAATAAGTTTTTCAGGAAAAATCAAAATTATTTATTATTATTTTGATCACTTCTTTTAACTAATATTATTCGTTATTTGAAAATTTTATTATTTCTTTCCAAATTATCTAGATAATAAACAATGGCAATGAACATATTGACCGCGCCGAAATTGAGCTAAATTGTGTGTCCAAAGAAGGAGCTTTGCTTCTGCTAACCATAGTCAATGGGTTTCTTCTTGTTGTTTTTTGCTCAACGAGCAATCATTGTATTTATTTCAGTTTGAGTTGGTGCTTCCGTTTTATGTTTATTAACCTCTTGGATTTTGGCCTGCAAATGTGTGATCAACTAACTTTAACTGAAGTTCTTCTTTGGTTTTTCATATATTTTATGGAAATTGCTACAGGCAAAGTTTGGCAGCCATGAAAACCCCTGACTTTGATAACAAACTGCGCGTATAAACTGCAAAGGGAAATGAGCACACAAGGAAAGGCCATTGTGAAACTGTGAAAGTGTAATCAAATAAATTCTATCGCTGGATAATCCGAATAGAAGAATAAAGGTCAGCCGTAGAAGATGTGCATAAAAACCTGCGACGACATCAAATTCGGTGACAATAGCGACGGAGGCCATGAAGGTGGAAAGAATAACGTCATCCGCATATCCAATTCGGGCTACGAGCACTTTCAACTTCATCTGCAGCTGCAGGCTAAGCTAAACAAACAAAAGCATAAAGGCTACAAATTGCCCAACTTTAAGATTCTTATGTGCTGTTGCTACTTCATTATCATTGTCTTGATGATATGAAAACGACAAGCAAAAACTACCAAACCTATGAAACTACAAATTCAACCAAAAATACTTCAATTATATAGATAAATGCAAACATACTGAAACCGCAAAACGTACCAGAAATTAAAGTTCAACCAAAACTCATAAACAAGGTAAAAATTGATTGTTGCCTACTTTCGGGTGGGGCTAGTTCTTAATAGTTTGAATAAAATAAATAAATATTTAATTTTGAATGTATATCATTTTTTTTATATTTTTTTTATTCATTTACAAACGTATTTTTTTAGATACAAACATTTCGTACTCCTAGTTAAATATCCTGTCAGTTTAAGTTGAATTAAATTATAGGCATTTAAAAAAATAAAAATGGTTGTATATCAAATTTTATTATTATTACTTTTTCCATTTTAATTTATTATTTATTTGTATTTACTTTGTGTGGCACAATGGTGTCTAGTGAGGCATGAGTATTGTTTAAGAACACTTGTTATTAGTTTGAAACTATGTAGAATCTTTTGCTTAAATGATTAACTTATATTGATTTTTTAGATCTCATTTAGTATCAATAAGCTTTCATTTATAAGCCGCATGTATCCATCCCAGTAAGCAAGGTCATCTAAAAATAGTTACGGGTCATAAACTGGTCGACTAGTATGTTTGGTCTTTAATGACCATCTTTTCCACTTATCGAATTATATCAATTGGTGTTTTATGGCTCTTTTTGGTTTATTGAAATTAGCGCTAAATTGATTTATACCACAATATGTTACTGCCGTCAATACAGGAATTACGCATACGTTTTGCTTTTTGTTCGTGCCCAGGCTTTGTTTGTTTGGCTTGTCCCCGCTGATTACTCATACGACGCGTGGCACATTTCATGAAAATTGATTTTACACTGCGACAAAGCACACACATTTCCGCCCTGCGTGTGTGAGTTTGAGTATGTGGTGTTTGTTTTTGTGTTTATTCTGATTTTCAATTCACATTGCTGACCTACATTTTCACTTTGCGTGGGTGAGGCCCTGGCTTTTTTATTGTTTTTGGGCCACAGGTTTCTGGAAAAAATAGAGAATTACTGCCAGTGGCCATAATTTATTCGTTTATGGCCAAGAAATTAATTAATCCAGAAGCCAAAAATTTGTAAATATTTCCAATGAATAATTTAAGGCGTTCTTAAAGTTTGACGAGAGTCTAAACGGTTTGCAAATAATTCATCACGTTTGGCCTTGCAGAAAATGTAGTTTGAAAGTTTGGCAGATCAAATATTTCACAATATACACATGGGAAAATCTTGAAATAAACTAAAAAAAAATACTGCCATCATAAAATATAAAACTAATCTTACCAAAGAAATTGGAACACTGTTTGTCGTTGTAGTAAACTTGCATTAAAAGAAATTTACTATTGCTATTTTAGATAAAGGAATTGGAAACAAGAAAAACAAAGATAAGTTTTGCCATTTATACAAGATCCAATTTAATATAAGCTAATATATTCGTACACTTTAAAGTGTTATTCTACCTTAAATTATTTTCTTTCATTTTTGTACTTTTGTCTGTTCGCAAGCAAAATATTTACAGCAGGACCACCTCGTAAAAGGGAGGCATTCGTTATTTTGCTGATATTGTCAGCATTGAATTTATTTTTATATTATCGGATTTTATGGCAACCGTAAACTGCAGTTTGTTTGTTTCCTTTGGCTTAAAATTTTACGCGAGTGTTAAATTCTCGTAGGAACATGCTTAATCCTTGTTTTTTCTTTTATATGTTAATGTCGCTACCCATGTGTCTTGAGCGAAATGTATTCTAAATTTGTCGAATATTCCTGAAACGTGCATTAAATGCCAAAGAATACGCTTTCAGCACCGTATTTGGCTAGATTTTGGCACAGCTGCTCCCACAAAAGGGACAAACAAGAATATAAGTATTAATAAAATGGGCTGACCCTTTTGTGACTATAATACCACAGACCCCATTAACACACAAAATAATATTTGCGAATAACATGTAGGGAAATTGTTTTTCTTTCGGTTAGATCTCAACATGTCTCACATTAAGGACCTTTCCATAACTACAAAACTTAATTTGATTTATTTTACTTGCTCTAAATCTAAGCTGAATTTATGTTTGAATTTTATATATTTTGTTAAGTTACTTCTTAAATTTGCTTTGCTTAATTTGCTTATTTATTTTTGTTTGTTTAACTCTTTTTACAGTGCCTTACTTGGTGGGTATATTGATTAGGTAAACGAAAATCCACCTAAAACAGCTTTTATTCTTCTGATAGATATCATAGCTTTTGTATTCCAGACCTAGATATATTTTTCATACATCAAACATTTTTCCACAAAATCCTCAGACTGACACACGTATGAACCGAAATACTTTTTTTGTTGTTTGCATGCGTAGCTAAACCCTTTATTATCCTTTATGTGTTGTTATACCAATTCTGTGAAAATGTTGTTGTAGCTTGTGTCTAGGTCTAGCCATTGTGCAATCAAATTGTTCAGTGGGCGTTGCTTTTGGGTTAGCGTCGCTTACGCATGCATTTACAACAAATTATATGCGGAGAATTGTTATTAATGCTTTTGGCAAGGTCACGGACTGACTTTTCGGGAAATTAGATAAAGGGTTTTGCGTGTGCTGGGCGTGTATGTGACTAAAATGTTAACGGGATTGCTTTAACACCCAAATCTAATATATATTTTTCTTTTTCTACTTTCAGTTCTCTTTCAATTGGTGTCTATATAATATTAACCATCTGTTATTTACATGCGTGTGTTACTACAAATCAAATGAATTAAATATATATGTATAGTTTAATAAAAAGTTAAATATTTTCAAATCTAGCTTAAAGAGAGAATATAAGCTGAAGTTTTTGTGTCTGTGCAAAGTGAAATTGTTTATCCATAATCATTGAAACGTATATGTTTAACTGCAAAGCATTCAATAATTCAAATAACCTATAGCAGCTATAATAATCACCATTATCGGGCTATGAAGTCAACGAATGGATCCAGCAAGTGGCATAATTTATGAAAACAATACAAACGTGAAGTGAGTACAACTGTTTTGCTTAACTATTTTTATTAAACTTACTTATATTTCCAATGTTTTGGATGGATTTTGTAACAGTGATTTGCAATGAGAATTTCAAAGAGAATTCCCCTCAAAATAAAGTATTTTTTGTTTCCACAAAGAAATTAAGTATACTAAATCAATGTAGATATACTAAAAACATACGAGTTTATGTTACTTGCTTATCTGAACTCGTTGAAACGCTCATTGCTAAATATTTAATTGAATAAAATTTAGATTCAAACCCCTTTAGAAAATATATAAAATGTATCTAGCTTCATACGTATGCTCCATTGAACCCCTAGAAAATATATCAAAATTAGTTAATTCCCTTAGGCAAATAGTAGCCGGCAAGTTGTCGAAATTCACCGAAGTAAAATTTAACCACTTTGTTTAACAACTAGTCGTATGCGTAATGTGGACTTGAATCATCACGGTTAGACTGAAACTGTTTAACAAACAACAATATTAAATGGCAAAGCAAATTTGTGGAATTTGTTGACAGACATGCGAGAATGTTTCAAATTGAGAATCAGGACGAGGGACCCATTTCTGTGATTGTGTGTGCCTTTTGGCTGTTTGTCTTTTTCAGCTTGCCCACTGTCAATAGCAAATGCAATTTTAAACAGGTCCTGGTAATTGTTTTATGGCACTCGAAGGACTCACAAACAAATCAAACTGGCAGACAAAACAGCTCCGACTTCACTCGTAAGATTTATGTGAATGCCACTTTCAGCAGAGCAGGCATTATAAAGTCGTAAAGAAAGACGCTCACTTGGCAATTTGGTTTATCAAAAACCCAATAAATAATAAGCCAAAGAGCTCGGTGCTCGGTACATGAAAAGTAGATCAAGATTATGGGAGAAAAAAACTTTGTTTTTGTTTTACATGTCGGGAAACTGAACGGGAAACACATAGGTATACATGTGTGCGCTTGTCTCCAGGACATGTTGACACATTTTATGGCTTATTGGCTGGCAACATGAAAAATTCATCTAATTGGCAAAGTCTGCATGTTTGATTTCAGTAATGGAGGCCTGTCAATTGGGGACACAGATGGTATTGGCAGTCGGGGTAACAGCCTGTGATTAGAATACCTCGGATTCCATTGATTTTCCCCACAATTTTAAACGACTCAACGTTATTCGGCGAGGTCAAGAGGTCAAGTTGTCAGTGAAATATCCAACTCAATGGCATTTACACACAATTCCGTCTGAGAGTAACAAGGTCGAGGTCTGCACAATTCAGAATACTCACCAAACTTGACGGACGGATACCGAGTTTGCCTTTGTCAGAACAGTGCGTTAATTAAGTAATTTGCCAGGTCACGCTCACCTGTCCTTAGCAGAATAGAACACACCTTTAATGACCGCCCAGGCTGGACAAAAATCGATTTGCGTTCTCTTTTCCCATTCGTTGTAAAAGTAAACGTGGTCTGCCCTTAAAATCGATGGAATTTTGGGCGCGTAATCATTTAACAAATGCTGTTATAGCAAATGCTTGTGGGTACTTAAATTTGGGCTATTGGTTGCCCCAATGATTTTAATTTTTTTACAATAAAGCGTTGCATAAGAGATCCGCGATTTTCCCTAGGGTGAAAGTTTATTTTTGTAATCAGAAAAATGCCTATGCAGAGTTCTTATAAAATTAAATTCAATACAATTTTATTAAAATATTGTGAAATACGCCTTTTATTAATAACAAAAAGGAATTAAAAAATTTTGTAGAAATTTTCAAAGACGCTAACAAGTTGTTTGGGTAACTAACATCGTTTTATATATTTTTGAAGTTTTAATGAACCATTTAGTATGTATATGTACTCCCGGTTATGGTCTCTTGCTTTTTATGCAGGGCAAACTACGCTGGCTGGTTAGCTTCGCCAAAAACAATTTGCAAGACCAATTTATTTGCATTGGAAATTCGAAATTTGAATGAATAACAAATTGTAGGAAACGTTAGCTGATGAGCTTAAAGGTAAAGAACAAAGACCCTCTTTTGGTTTCGGCTCATTGCATTCAGTTGGGGCTGGCTCCCAGGACATCTGGTCCCAGGACACACCTTCAGACCGTGTCAGCAGAGTGCATAGTTAAATACCTTTGCGTTCCGTTCTTTTCCGCTTTCACTTTTCACCCTGCAAATGGCACATTCCGCATTTTCCATGACACATTTTCTTCTCCTCCAAATTCAACCCTTTTATTGCATTCTTCTTGCAATTTCTACCTTACCCAAAATGTTTTGCTTTAATTAAAATTGGCTTATGAGCGTGAGAAGGTGACTTGCGGTTGATTTTGGGTTTTTGGATTTTCGGGTTTATTTCGAAGGGAATTCTCAGACGTTTCTTGCACATAAATCACACGCCACAAGCACACAACTCGCACTGCGAGGACATCGAAAACGCTTACATAATTTGTTAGGCGCGTCCAAGTCGCAGCCACTAAAAGCAATTTGCTGTTTAAGTAAATACGAAATCGTATTTCATGCCATGGCCCGACAGCCGAAAGACATATGCAAATCATTTCTGTAGTCCCTACTTAGGGAAGTTTGGCTGTACGTATTCATGTATGCACTTAGTTGAAAATTGTGTCGGTTAGTCTAAGTTGGGGAACATAATTTATATGCCATACGTTTTTTTTTGGTGTTTACTAGCTTGTAAGTCCTTAATAAAATTATTTGTTATTGTAGCAGTTAATATAGAGTATATATATATTTATTTGTTGTAGCTTTTATGTTATTAGCTATTATAGTCAAAATTTAAAACCCTGTACTTTTCGTTTAATTTTTAACTTCTGGGAAAACTTTAGAAACGCTTTATTTTAATCCATTGCATTTTCCATTGTTTTTAATATTATGATTTTAAAATGATTTAAATATTAATAATTAGAAGTATATATAAATGTTATTATTATTAAATTTATGTCTACTATTTCATTATATTAAGCATTCTAGCTTTGGGTTTTAACCGTTTTAATCGAAAAAAGCACAATATATCTGTCTTTTATAGTTAGTAACTTCTAATAAAAAACTTTTATACTTCATTTCCTGTTTTATAAATATTTAAATAAAAATTATTTATTTACCCATGTAGTAAAAGTCACTTGTCTCTCCCCTTGAATTTTATAGCCTAACTTTTGACGCCCTGCTGGTTAGAAAGTTTCCCTTTTTTATTTAATTTTTAATGAACTGTACTGGAACGTCTCTTACGATTAAAAATACTTTCGTTTTGAACTGGTTGTTTTGTTGGCGTTGCCAAACTCGCTGCCCAAGGCCGGAAACGGAAGTGTGCACATTGAGGAATGGCCCAAGACGGCGAAGACGCCAAGATCTTGAATGCGGTGAATGGGCCAAAGTAAGTAGTTGGCCTAGGGAATGTTGCCAAACGGGAGAGGCCACTTAAATACCTGCAAAAGTTTTTCGCGCTTCCGCCGGAAATTGCCGAGGGCGGAGATGGCAAGCGAAAAGAGAGAGTTTTTCAGTTGAGGGTGGGACTGGGAGTGGTAGTGGGAGTGGCAGAGAAAGTGTGTGTTCCATATCAAATGTTCTTCAAATGTACAGCCGAGACAGCCAGGAAATGCTAAAGGAAATTCGTTTTCTTTTGAGAAGAGATGGCTGGCAAAAACAAGACAAGTAAGTACAGTGGAAAGGCCTTTCTGTGCCTGCGCTTGCTGCAAATATTGCACAAGTGTTAGCCACTCGTCTAGTTGCACACAAACAGTAAGCAAAACAGCAGCAACAGCAGCAACATCAGCAGTGGAGCGCAGCTCAGCGGGTAAAAAACAAAAGCAAAGCCAAAAGCAAGCTCGTTAAAATTACAAATAGAAGGCAAGTGGCAGAAAAGTGCGCTCAAGGACGCGTTGGCGTCTCGTGTTCCGTCCGTTTGTCCGTCGGTGTGCCACCCACCGCTGCACCACCCACCTCTTTTCTAATCTTCACATGTGTGGCATTGTGTGGCAGTCATGCGAAGCGTTCAGGCAAGACGAGGCTGCATTTGAACTTACTCGTATCATGCCATCAGAAGCTTGCGCCTCAATTACGAAATGTTATGTTCCCCGACTGGAGTCCTGCCCCGGTTCCTGGTCCCCGCCCCCTCCGAATCCTAATACCCTTAAGAGGAGGAGGGGGCGTGTTCACCCTTGCATTAGGCAGAGCACAAAGTTTTTGTTTGGGTAACTACCTTTATGCCCTCCCTTGCTTGAACTGTTGCATTTCTGGTTTGGTTTGTTGATATGGTTTCTGGTTGGCATTTGAAGGTCACTTCCCCCCACTGACAGGACCTCATGGGGTGTTCCTCCGGCCAGAATAATTTGGAAAGTCAAGGAGTCAGTTTTTAAATACCTCCAAGCCATGTCCGAACCACGCAAGAGCCAAAGCGAAGGCAAATGTAAATTCAAGATATGGCAAAAACTTGTGAGTTCATTGCAAATTCAAAAAATGAAATGCAGGTACTTTCCTTCATACCGATATATTTCACGAAATTTTTGCAGTTGGCATAAATTTGAATTGCATTTTAAAATATTTTCTTTGAGACCTTTTAAGAAAATATTAAAAGTTTATATTAAATCGATTAGCTGACCATAAACTGAAGTAAAAACAACAATTTTCACCATTTTCGATTTCAAATTTGTATTCCTTTTATAAAGCTAAGGAAAATATGCCAAGCAACTTATTTCAAGACCTATGGAACTTTATTCCGGACCTAAAATAGCTTAGTTGAAATAAACTTTTTGATTGGTTTCAAAGTATAAAAAAACTTCAGATTAAGTACGTTTTTAATACCGAATCGATTTGATTGTTCATTTTAATTACCAATTACTTTCAAAAACCTTTCAGTTTCTGTTCGTTGTAGCAATTTCTGCAAATTGTAGCAAACTTTTGCATTACTTCAGCACAAATTTTGTTGGCAACTCGCTCAATTAGGCAGCAAATTAACTGCAGCCAGACCACAATTCCATCGCCCATCGATCCAATCGGATCCAAGTCGTGGCTGGCCATGGCGGAGTTAAACCCCCATCCGACGTGCAGTCGCCTGCGATTTATGTCGACAAATTATGCACATTTATTTCAGCATAAAAGCGAATGGCAACGAATGGCAACGAGTTATGCAGCCAAAGCCGGACGGATTCACAGGATGAGACCGAAACGGAGCCAGAAACAGGAACCGAGTGCAACGAGGCCAACGGGCACATAATGCCATAAACTTATAATGCGTGTCAGGAAGCGTGTCAGCAAGTGCGAAATGGTGCCGAATCTGCGGCGAATGCCGTAAATGGTTGCGCCTCATTAGGCACTCCATGCATCTTTGTTGGCCTGCCCCATAGCCACACTCATCCGGATTTATGTGCATTGCATTTTTATTCAAATTTAATTGATATTTGCTTATGGCCATAATAACAATGTTGACGTTAATTTAATGTCGTCGCGTATACGCAACTACTCATCATAGGAGAATTTATGAAGCTTGCCATTGGCAGTGCTGAAATGACTCGAGTGGCGTCAATCGTGCTGGTCCAGTAACCATTAAGACTATAAAGTTTTACTAATTTTACTACATAAAAGAAAGAGAGAGACAGTTACTGCAATGCCAAAAGAACATTTGAATTCAAATGCTTTTTTAATGAGAAAATCGAATATTTTCATTATCCTGCTCAAGCAGTTAAAGTGTACTTTAAATCATTCCCAAATTAATACGATTTTAAATTAATTCTAAAACTAAAAACAAAACTAATTCTCGGTAAAAAAGGGGTACAAGATCCGTAACAATATTTCTAATAAAAACTAAACAAAATAAACTAACTAAACTACTTAAAAAAAGTTTTAAACACTCTGTTAATGGTAGATAAGATATGAACAGAAGTTTTACTTTATAAATTAACTAATGTCGCTCACTCCAAGAAGAGTTTGAAATATGCAAATAATTTAATTTGCATACTTAGGCAGCTCCTAAACGATTGACGTTTCGTGTAACATGTCTGTTTGGTTAATGAAGTTGTAAACAAAGAAAATATTTGAGAAAATCTCTCCTGTATTTTTATCATTATAATATGCTCTAATATAATGATAACTCTGGCTCTGGGGCGCCTCTCGAATGACATAATCGACGCTGCAGTTTCCGCACTCCGGACATAATGGGTCCGGAACGTGAAAGCTGGAGGTGGATGGTGGATTGCCAGATGGCTGGATGGGTGGATGTAGACCAGGACAAGGATGTATTGCTGCTGCTGACAGGCTGCTTCCTGTTATGACGATACGACACACAAGTTCCAGCTGATGACTGGTGAGAGCTGCCAGTTTCCTCCATTATAAAACACAGAATGTTATGTGCTGCCTTCCTCTGCGCTGCCTGCATGTGTAAAAGTTCCTAATTAGGCGCAGTTGGGTGTGGGAGCGGCACAAATGAAACAAAGTAAAACAAAATTAAAGCTGCAAAGTTTTGCCATGTTGCTAATTGCATTTGGAGTTGCTGCAGATGATAATGCTAATTATAATGATTAGGCTGACGTTGATAAGCTTTTAGTTGGTGTTCCTCATATTGAAAGTTTTGGCAAACTTATTGTTCTTATTTATTGCCAAAAAGTTGCCATGGCTAACGAAATAAACTTTGGAAGTTACATAAATAAAAAGTTAAGTCGATTCGCATTATGGATTTATATTGGTAGTTTCTTTCAATTTCTTAGTCAATAATTTATAATAAAATTTTTAAAGTTACATAAACATATAGACTATGCATTAGTGAATTAATCAGAGGGTATATATTGATTTCAAAGTGAGCAAAAAGAACCACCCGTGTTGAAAATAAAGAATTATATTTATATGTTTAAAATTGAATCAAAAGTTTACCATTTTTGTTTTAACCAATGAATACAAGGATACAATATTGACCAACAGCTTACATATGCACAAAGCAACCATTAAAACGGTAACCAGCAAAAAGACCCATCCGTAAAGTTTTCATAAATAAAAATAAAGAATTAGGTTTATATGTTGAAAACTTAAACAACATTTTACCATTTTATTTTAACCAATGAATACAATGACATTATATTGACCACCACTTTACATATGCACAACGCACCAATGTGATTAAAAATTAAAATTCATTCATACTGTGTTCTGCATGAAAACGCATTTTAAATGGATCAATGCGAGTTTAATTGAATTGCAGTAAAATGTTAAAAGTTGGAAACATGAATAATTTTGTTTTACATGTAAACAAGCTTTTTATAATTGAGTGTTATAATTATGAATCATTGAGTGGAATTACGTGGTCATTTGGCAATTACACAAGATGCTCATTAGTCCGATATCCGTCCGTTACCAAACAGGAAGAAGTGGAAGACCCATTTCTTGCACTTGGGTGCCCAATTTGAATTATTGCTGCACTAAAATTTACTGAAATAGGCAATTCCCAGGCCCACGCAAAATCCAAATGTAAAATTCTGGCAATGAAAATTTTACGGTTCGCTGAATCGAATGATGCTGCAGCTAAACTGCATAAATTGAAGCATTTTTGCGGAGCGCACCTTTTCATCACGTCTCATTAATTTTCACTGGCATTCCAAGTGCCTTTTTTCCTGTGCCGTGTGGGGGCCGCGTGGGCGTGGCACCGTGTGTGGGCGGTCGCTTATAAATTATTGTATGTTTACTTTACACTCAAGCGCATGCGATACGTGAAATGTGCAGTAAGGGCCACGCACCGATTTTCGAGCAACTTTTGCTCTGGCTTATGCAAATAAAAGTGCATAAAGATGCAGATGACTGGAAGCTGCACACATACACATCTGGAAGTCTGCATATTTTATGCGCTGCAGTTGTTTTGGGCAACGGGCAAAAAGTAATCTTTGCGTGCTTGAGAAGGCAACTTCTTGACGCGGCACTGTGGGCAATAACTTAAACTAAAAGGGTTAAAAATGTAATAAAAACATATAGAAGAAATTAAAAATAAATTGTTTTACAAAAAAAAGGTATCAAATTATGAATTACCTTCGTATAACTAAATCAAAAGTATTGGAGAATCTTAAATTTATTTTAAGTTATACCAACGATATATTTGTGGTTATTTTAAGCCCGAAAATTGTCAAATTTTTATATTTTGTTATTCAAAATATGAATTATTAGATTTCACATTGTGACACATATAAGTAAACAAACAATTTTGTTTTCTTTATGACACAGCAAAGTTAGGCGATGAATAATCAATATTTATAATAGCTACACAGGCAATGCAGCTTAAGACATAAACTATATTCTGAACAAGTTTATGTTTTTAATTTAATGTTTCCAACTGCAATTGCATTAATTGGTCCTTGTTGACCATTGTCGTAAGCATCTGCAAAGTATTTCCATCTTCAAGTTACTGGGCTCATGCCTCACAGCCGACGAGGCTGGACCAATGCCTAAGCACAATATTATTATTATTACTTTCTGCCTGTCGAATTTTAAGCAAAAAAGTTTATCCTTCGAATGGACGAAGAGCTTGTCCATGCAGTTGCTTAAACTTGGCCCCCAAATGGAAAAGAACGAAAGGAGGACCCCATTTACTCGAATGGCAGAGGAAAGTAAAGAGCTGCAGGCGGGTGAAAGGCGAGGATCGAGAACTCAACAGCCAGGCACTTGAAAAGTTGCCCTCGTGCCTTCTATCTCTGTCTCATCTTTGGGGCGCCACAGGTAGAGGAGAGCACAGCATTCACATAGATACAGAGATACAAATGTGTATGCGAAAATATATAAAAAAAACTGCACTATATAGAGCTGCCGCTGTGCGCTGTTTGCTGAACTCAACTTGCAACTTTGTTGCCCTGGCATTTCGTACTTTTTGCTATTTTTATACCCGCTACTTGAACGGGGCAAGGGTATGTTGGGTATATAAAAGCGAGAATAAAGTATATTCGATTCTACATCTCTGGTCTGATGATTATTAAGGAATATTTCATTTAGAAAAACGAATGGCCAAGCCAACGCTTCTATTGGACACATACAAATTGAGCATAAATTAAATATTTTTATATATTTATTATGTACCCACAGTATTTTCCCCTGAGCTAGACATTTAGTATAATTTCTCAGTTTGAAAGAGCTTTTTAATTAAAATATTATCCATACCGCAATTCAATTAGTTTTATTAATGAATAACATTTTCATATTTAAGAAATAAAGTACCGAGTATTTAATAGTCGCGTGCAATATTATTTATGTTCACATTTTTTTATACATATTTTCATTTCGCCGAGTTTTTTGTCGAATTTGTTGCTGCTGGTGCCTCTGTTGCAGTTGGATTTTTCAGTATTTTGTCGTAGTTGCTTCATGCCCCGATGCATTCGAACACTTGCGATGTCGCCTGGCCTGCATCTGGATCCAAAAATAAAATGCAATAGCTGACATCCAGCATGGCAGGGAATCCGAGGGGGCTAAACGGACTTTTGGCTCTACATCTGCTTAATTTCTTTGAAAACTTGCAGAATGTTTTGATACTTTCAACTAGTTAAAACAATTCGTGGTTTAATTTGGAGAGAAATAACTTATGTGAACCGCAAAATGTTATTTGTTAAGGGGTATACCTCAGGCGAAACTTTCAAAGAACTCTCGCAGCCGCATTTGCCAAAATGCCAAAGAAGCGTTTAATGTAGCGAACAAATTACAAAATGCAATCCTGCCAAAAGGAGATTCTGGTGGGAGACTAAGACAAAGGACACATGCACACATGCGGCTGACAATAATGTTGACGACGTTTTCTGCTGTTGCACACAACAATGCTGGAGCAGCCAGTAAACTGGAACGACAATCGCCAACGGCCCCAAAAACACACACATGGCTGCATACCCGCCTTCAGCGTTTTCCACCAACAAACCAGTTAGGAGGAGCATTGAGCAACACCTACCACAAAAGGACTGCCTCAAACAACAAAAATTAAAAAAAGAAAATGTTGGGAGAGACAGGACAAAAAGAAAAACCGGACGTGCCACGGTCACCATTTGTTGCGGCATTTTGACAATTTTGCCATTTAATGTGGCGCAAGTAGTAGCACGTGGGTATGTGGATGTGTATGTGGATGCCAGGAAGATCCATGTCTCGCGCTTGTGGTGACTGTGGCTGTGGCAGACGAGGCGTATGCTTAATATACAGCCGTATGACACAATGAGAAATGATCTGTTTGTACTAAGGACCCAGAAGAAATAGTAGGAGCTTCAAGTAATGTCTTTCTACTTATTCAAGTTAATTAAAAACATGGTATAATTGAGCTTTATTTATTTCTGGCCCTTTTATATTAAATTTAAGACCACATCAATTAGTAGGAAATGTAGAAAAAAGTATTAGCCTATTTAGAAAACTAATTTTATGTTTAAATAACCATTTCTAAATAAACATTATTTTAAGTTTAAATAACCTATTATAAATAAACACTATTCATAAAAAACGGCTTAACCATTAAGCCTTCAAAAACAAGCTTTTTGGATATTTCAATCAATTATGCGAACAATTCCTTTCTGAAATAGAAAGAACACACCGACGTACAATCGTAAAATCTGCTAATCTCGACAAATTCTCGACTCAGCACAGGGAACTTATTTTCACTTTGGTAGATTCCCTTTTTGCATTTTCTATTGCCCACCCAACTCGCTCGACTTAAGTGCATTCTGTGTTGTACTGAGCACTAAGCCGCTGGCAACAAAACAAATTGTACTTACTTACCCAGTTGTTTGCTGACCCCCAAGCCGTGCACCCACAAATGGCCCAGATTGCGTATACGCAACGTTGCACATTTCGGTGTGGTGCCAAGACCGAATCTAAGGATGTCTTCGATGCCTGCCATCGACTGGCAAAACATACAAAACTTCATTGATTTGTTGCTAATAGTTGATCTTGTTCACCATTCTTATTCTATTCCATTTGTACGATTTCTTTTGCGGATGGGGATTTGATTTGATTTTCCAAGTACACACTCGCACAGAGTTACGGGCACACAAAAGCCACTCTTCTGCGGATTGGAAGAGGAAAATGTATTTGCGGTTTCCAAATTGTAAGGGAAGCACAATTTGGCTGTTGCCGATGTTTATGCCACTGCTGTTCGCTTATTTATCCAGTGAGCTTAGCTGTTGTCGGGGTTTTGTGTGTGTGTGTTTGTGCGTGTAAGTGTATTTTGATTTAATTTGGAATGCGCTACTCAAAATGCATTTCCTTTTGGCATGCAATTTGCCAAATGTCAAATGGGTTTGGGCCAATCTGAGCTGCCAACACAATGGCCATGGCTGACATTTGACAGAGGTTTCCGAATTCTGTTTCTGCCATGTCCAAAAGCATACATTTTCCCACTGGCCGTGTGTGTGGATATGATGTTAATTTGCTGTTGACATTTATGCGTTGAGACCCCTTAAAGCTGGCGAGTTCAGCTCTGATTGATGGGACTGGGACTTCACGTCTTCTCATTATCATTTGCAAAAACCAGTCCTGTCCCGGGGGCAAAAAGTCAAAAGTCAAGCTCCCTTTTGTCGCCCACTGACGTTTAACCAGTAGTCGGACAACTGTTCCAATGGAAGCCAAATGGACAGATGCACATGCATAGATAAGCCCGCATTTCGGCAGCGGAGGCGAGTGTTTAATGTGAGATAATCGGATTTTATTTGATGGCATTGCCATTAGTAAAAGGGGGATTAGTTTTCAAATTAGCTGTGAGGGATGTGATAATCCAATTTTATTTAGAAAAACTATAGGTTTTTCGCATAAAATAGAAGCATTTTTCAAACCAGAGTTTCACATTTTATTTTTATATTTGTTATATATTGAAAAAATTAAGTTTTTAGATATGTATTAGAGTGATAACTAGCAGTTTTAAAATTTTATCCATGGATTCAAAATTTCCAGGAAATTCTACTACACCAGTCAGTTATTTCCATCACTACCAAAGGAAGAACACGATGTGCGAGAATCTACATAGGCAGACGGAAAGGTGCATCACATTGCCAACGCACCACAGTGCGTATGCGTAATATGTGTGCGACTGCCAAAGAAGAACCCTTTTGCCATCCTCTTGCCTGTCGTTTGTGTAATTGGGCGTGTAATTGTGTTTGCCTTTTCACATTCAGCCAGCTCAGGCCCGAAAAGGTCACTTTTGATGTGTGTGTCCTGTGGCGATGGAGATGGCAATGGAGATGGCAATGGCGATATGCTGCACTGCATGAGCAGACCGGGGTTCACCCAATTAAAATGTCACTCAAAACTTTGGCCCCCAAATGTTGCAAAAACTGTTAATTGAGTTTGGGCCGCCGACGCGAAATGAATTATGAGCAACTTATAATGAAGACGGCTCAACTTGAGCGCAGCTCGAAGTTTGACAACTCGACAATGTGCCAAAGTCCATAATGACTGGCTGTGTGTCCTTGGCGCGTTCAAGGCCGCCACTTTGGCGCAGCCATTTCAGTTTAAGTGATTGACTTGGCCCAGCACGGCCCTTATTTATTTTTGAGTGTGTCTGGCTCTGGGCCCCCAGCTACACAGCTACACAGCTACACAGCTTGGCCAGATGTCGAGGCTCGATAAGCTCCATCGTGGGCCGCCACACACCTGTCAGGACATGTCAGGATATGCTGCATGCGTGACAGTTCAAGGCGCGGCTTAGGGCGCAATATTGGGTCCTCTCATCGAATATTCATGGCGGGCCCTTTTTTTTAATGGATGAAAAACAGTTTAATTCCCATAAGTTATTTACTTGCACGTTAAAGCACCTCCACCAATTTTCCTCAACATGGATTTATTTTTAAATTGATAATTTCATGGAAATCCAATAAAACGATAAAGGAATTTATTTTAATTGATTTATGATGATGTTTTTATGTCACTTATCTTTTTTATAAAGCGAAGCGATACTTTTTCATTTAGCAAGCAAACAAACTTATAAGTTTCTGAAACTTGAAATGCCTGAAATTATGCAGCTACGACATAAACAAAGTTTGTGTGACTCCCAAAGAATTTTGCGTTCGTTGACTCATTAAGGGTGCTTTAATGAACGTGCAAACACTTGAAAGTTGCCGCTCAAAGTTGTCAGTACGGTATACAAAAAAATATATAAACACTTCTTATCGACGGCTGCAAATTTAGAAACAACAAACATGAGCGTGTCATTAACATTATGACATTTGGGCATAAATAAATTCCGCAAGATGGCTAAAATCGGAGGTATTAAAAAACGTTATCTATAATGTCAAATGCTTGGAAACTGAGATGAATGTCGAATTAGTTGTATTTAAATGATTCATGTTATTGGACTCACGCTTTTGAGGGGTGCCATAAATTTATGATCAACAATCGAAGGATAGTGGTGGAAAGAATAATATAAGTCTTTTATCAAGACATGAAGAAATAAAGTAAATAATAAAAACAGGAAGTAAATATCAACTTATATCATTCGTAAATATTTTAGATTTATTAAAAGAATTAAGATATTAGTTATGTTCAACACTTTCATATTGATAACTTGAAACTTGTCGGTGTTTTTACCTCTGCTATTTCACAATGGTCTTGAACTTTGCGACCCATTATTAAGATATCATCGAGATTGCCTATTGCCATCTCTAATTTGATAATGGCGTCTTCGCATTCGCCTCACATGGCTGCCATGTCAACTCAATATGGGTCTCAACTGCGATATGGGTTCTGAAAAAAAAAGCCACAAATAAAAACAAAACCGGCCTGATAACCAAGTTGGCTGGCAGGTATCCCAATCAGCTGTGGTTTAGTCATAGCCGAAACTTTGCCGTGTTCACGTACTAAATATTCGCAGCGCGTTTCTCGTTCCTCGATTGTCGCAAAAACCAGACCCAATATAATCATAAATACTAAATGCCAAAAAAGGGGCAAGTGAAGTGTCCGCAAAATGTTTAGCTATTTGCCGGTAGTGTGGCTTCTTTGGACTCTTACGACGGTGCCAGTGCACCGGGTGATGGGTCAGATAATACCGCTGCCCACTTTTTGCGAGGGTCATAGCCCGGAGTGCACTTGTGCCGCAGAGGCGAATGTGGTGCGTTTCCATTGCCCCGATGAGTATGCCATGCTGCTGGAGGTCGGCGAACCGGGGGCATCGCTATACATGAGCTACTACGCCTCAGGCGAGTTGCAATGGCTGCCGCGTTTCAATATCAGTGAGGTTGTTAAAATCGAGTTCGATGCCTATAGCTTCTGGCCGGAGGCGTTCCTGGCCGATCTGTTTAAAACACTGGGAGTGAAGAATGTTACATCAGTGATATTTAGAGATCGCACAGCAGAGACTGTGGTCACGCGAGATGTCCTCAATTCAAGCGATGGTTATCAGGAGTCATCTGTGGCCGGAAATATAACCAGCTGGCATTTTGGAGCCGTTCCTGGCCTGAAAAAGTTTAAATTCTACAGCGCTGTGGAGGAAATACAGGAGTCCATTTTCCACGAATTCGATAGTCTCAAGGAACTGCGGCTCAATGTGGCAGTGAAACAGCTGCCGGGCAATCTACTGTCCACGGTCAAGGGAACTTTGGAAGCCTTGACCATCGAAAGTCCCGCCATGATCGCTTTCAAAGACCCGCTGCTTCGAGAACTGCAGCAGTTGCGGAACCTGAGTATTTTACTAATTCATCCACAACGTGGACGGGACCAACTGCAGCCGCATTTCTTTGGATCCATGAAGAACCTGGTGGAGGTGCGTTTGACCCAGGCCACAGGTCGTGTGAACCGGAAAATGTTTAAGGGCACCGAGCAGTTGCAGCTCATCAAGATGAATGGCAACGACGATCTGACGGAGCTGCCCGGTGAAATATTCCTGGATCAGGTCAATTTAGTCACCCTGGATCTATCCTGCAATGCGATCAACAAACTGCACAGTGACGTCTTCAAAGGCCTGCGCAATCTAACCCATCTGGATCTAACCAAAAATAGACTGACTGACTTATCAAGGTGGGTGAACGGTGAAGGGGGGGTTCCGATGTTGTTTTCGATACTTGTTGGCACTGATTAAAAGATGGCCCACCCAGCGATAGGGCCTGCTGTCTGGAGAACTCCAGCCAGAATTAATTAATCGATTTCCATTGGACTGAGTCTTCTTGGCCTTATCGCTGCCGCCTTTTTTATTTATCAACTCCGGCAAAAGCAACAGTTCAAATACCATTATGTCTCTCACCTGACAGCCAAGTGGGGTTATCGTGGCGCTATCACTCTCAGATATTAATTGCAGCACTATTATTGTTAGCATTCGGGCACCAAAAAGTATGCCAAACATTATTAATTGCTTGATCATTATCTCACACGGTGATTGTGATTATTTGTATAATCAAATCAAATTAGCATGGAGTGGATGTACTTCAGCCACGGTACCAAAATTAATTAATACATTAATGACATTTAGGAATCCCTTTCTGAAATAAATATTTCATATCTTCATATTTGTTAAAGCTGTATAAATATATATATATATATTATATAAATATATATATTTTTACTGTCTTTGTCTACAGATTGTAACTATAAATAAAAATCCCAAAAACTTATTATTGATTTAAAAACAAATAACTTGTATTAAAAACGTTTAAAATTTCACGAAATTTATTTTTTACAAAAGGTTTATTTTTAAAGGGCTTAGGAAAATATTGATATTATTTACATTCCTGTCATTTATTCTCGTTGCTCTGGTAGTTCAGTTTCTAAATTATCAGCATATAAACAATTTTTGGACAGCTTATTTAATTCACAACTTTTTTGCATTTCTTTCAGTTTTATATAACTTATACCATATATATTAGGATAGAGATATTATACATATAAGCTTTAAATGTTGTATAATTATCAGTATATTTATACATTTTGTATATATGTAGTTTAAAATTGTCTTCCTTAAGTTTGTTTTGAATATAACATTTGTATCGTAATAAGAAAAACTGTGAGATCAATTGAGTTTTGTTTAGCAATGAGAACCATACTTTCTGAGAAACTCCTCCCAGTAGCCCCTGTAAACATACAGCATTAGAGATTTAGTTTAGATGTGATAGTTCCCGATGGCCCCACTGTACAAGCCACTCTAATCCTTCTGAGATCTCCTCCCTCCTGCAGCACCATTTTCGCGCCACTGACATCGCTGACCGTGCTGCGTCTGAACAAGAACTCCCTGACCGCCATGTCGCCCAGTGTGTTCCGCGAGGTGGTCAGTCTGAACTACATCGAGATGGTGAACACGCAGTTCTACGGGGCCACACTGCTGATGGGCTACGAGGCGGTGGTGTGCACCAATGAGGAGACCTGCCAGTACAAGTCGGCGGATTGGCAGTGCGATCCTCGTTGCATTTGCTGGGTGCAGCAGCATATACGAGACCTGATTGTGGACTGTCGTGGCTCGAATTTGGGGCAACTGCCGGATTTGCCGCACACCACACTGGTGAGCACGGTGCTCAAGGTGGGAAACAATAGCCTCACGCGACTGCCCACCATCGACGAGCATCGTGGTTATGCCAATGTGAGTCGTCTCTTCCTGGCGGACAATAATCTCACCAGTTTGGGATCTGGTGACCAGTTGCCGGCCAATTTGACCCACCTGGATGTACGCAGCAATCAGATACAGTCGATCAGCGAGGAGTTCTTGGAGTTCATGCAGCTGGCGAACAACACCATGACGCTTTCGTTGTCGGGCAATCCCATATCCTGCGACTGTGCCGCACTGCCACTCCTCTTTTTCGTGCGCACAAACCCGCAGAGAGTGCAGGACATAGGGAGTGTGATGTGTGCCAGGCAGAAGAAGGCCCTGCAGCAGATGGAGGCCTTCGAGCTGTGCCCCTCGTATGTCCTGCTCATCAGCTGCGTGGTTGGTGGCCTCGTGATCGTTGGCTGCCTGATCACCGTCTTCTACCTGATGTTCCGGCAGGAGCTGAAGATCTGGCTGTACAACAACAACCTCTGCCTGTGGTGGGTGTCCGAGGAGGAGCTGGACAAGGACAAGACCTACGACGCCTTCATCTCGTACTCGCACAAGGACGAGGAGTTGATCGGCAAGCTGCTGCCCAAGCTGGAGAGCGGTCCGCATCCGTTCCGGATATGTCTGCACGATCGCGACTGGCTGGTGGGCGATTGCATTCCCGAGCAGATTGTGCGCACCGTCGACGACTCGAAACGGGTGATCATTGTGCTGTCGCAGCACTTCATCGACTCGGTGTGGGCACGCATGGAGTTCCGGATCGCCTACCAGGCCACTTTGCAGGACAGGCGCAAGAGGATCATCATCATTCTGTACCGCGAACTGGAGCACATGAACGGCATCGATAGCGAATTGCGGGCATACCTCAAGCTAAACACCTACCTCAAGTGGGGCGATCCGCTCTTCTGGAGCAAATTGTGCTACGCCATGCCACACAATCGAAGGGTTCTGAAGGGCCAAAAGAAGCATGCTGGTCCCCTCATCTAAGTTTAAAACTCTAGGTTACCGCAAATATACTCAATCGCATACAATTCTCCTGAAAAGGTCTTAAAAAGCTTGGAAGTTAAAGGAGTTAATCAAAAACTTTACTAAGAGTTCAATAAATATTTTTTTAAAAAAAATATAAAGTATTTATACAGAGATAAGCTTCATGATATTTACAACAATCATAGTTAAGTTTTAACATAAAAGTATAATAATAAACTAAGCCTAAATTTAAGTTTAAATTCGGACGCTTTGAGCTTTTATTTCGAATTATTGTGTGATGTTATTTTCAGAAAATAATTGTACAAGTAATATTTACAACAAAAACAATTAATTTATTAATGAAAGAAAATAAATATTAAGCTTAATGACAACAGTGTTTAATATCATTAACTAATCCATTTGCCAAATTAAGTTTTAAATGCAATGTGTTGCATATGCGTATCGTTTATTTATGTTGTTTTTTTGACCGAATTCAATTCAAAACTTTTATTTAATTAGCTATTAATTGTTAAGGTAATTAACACTGACGTTAGCATCAATATTTGCAACACTATATCGAAGATAAAAGCACATATTTGCCTCAAGCGCATTAATTACCTTAATTGAATTGATAGCAACTGATTAATGCAGCCTCGAATGGCTTTTTAGTTCAATATAGTATATTCAATTAAATTTTTGAGCTATGGTATGGATAAAATATTAATGATGGGTATGAACATAATAAATCAGATTAAGTTATATTAAATTATATACAAGTTACAGTTTCCTGAGTTATCAACAAACAATTTATAAGATTACAAAAAGAAATGTGAATGAAAGCGAAATTAATCACTTTTAAAAAGGCTTTTCATTCCGTTTAAATTTTTAATTTACCAAAGGGACTTACGAAGTGGACATTGTTTGGGCCCAGGCCCAAATATCCCAGCTGGCTTAGGCTTTTGACGAGATGGTTCTAGGGTGTCCTGCTGCCTTTTGTTTCCCTCAATGTATTGTGCCTGGATTGTGTCATTTTTCGCATGAGTTTTTAATTAAATTTAAACTTCAAAACATTCTTGATTATTTTCTGATGCTTGGCTGGGCGGAGTGAAATTCCATTTAGAATACAAATATTTTTAAACAGAGGAAGAGGATGTGTGCATGATTAAAAATTAATTGCTACTGTTTTGCATGACTACAAATTAATTTTGCCAACGCTGGAAGCTGTTATTCCGCATTAATGTGGGAAAATTCATTGGGCAAACATCACCACATAATAAGTATGAGGGAAATGAAGGTCAAAATATTTGCAATTTAAATGGATAAAGCTTGCCGTTCAATAAACTAGCTTAAATATTTATTCAGTCACATGCTTTAACCAGCCCACATAGTCCGCTGCAAACTCTAATTATCCACTTCAGTAATTGCGCTGGCCTTCATTGTTCAGCTGAGTCGGGGTATCCATCTAGGCCCAAGTGGCGGACCAAGCCAATTTTCAGCCAGAAATAAGTGAAAATATATGTAATAATAAAAAAGGGGCAGAGAAAAGCATTTGGCCAAGTTGAGCTCTTTTCGCTGTCAGCCCTTTCTTTTTGCGCCACACGATTGCGTGGCCTTTGTCCACCCACCACCGCCCCCCACTATCAAACACAAAAAATAAACCCCAAAGTGGGTGGTGGGTTAGTTTGGCCTGGGGTCTTCTGCCGAGCGTCTTTGAAGATTCATTGCCTGCCCGCTGGCCAACACTTTGTGGGCGAACCGCCTAAAAGTGTAAGGGTCAAAGGGCGAAGGGCGAAGAGGCAGAAGGAAGGTCAGTTAAGTCGCTAAACGAAAAATAACTCAACCAAATGTTTGCACATACATTTTTTATTTGTAAACTTTGGTTTGGAAAACTATTAAACCTTCACAAAAATAGAAAGCAAGTATGAAGACAACTTACACGCAAACCCATTGAAACTAAATTGTTAATATAAAACGTAATTGATTATAAATAAAGAATAAATTAAACAATCAATCAGTCAAAACCCTTTTGATTACAGTTTTCTTAAGCAACATGTTTCTAAACTTTGGAAGAAATTTAAGAAAATTTTTTAACGATTATCTAATTTTAACATATTAAAATAATAATAAACAAAAATGTTATCACAAAGTTCACAAGAACAATATTCAACAACAGGTTTAACAAACACTAAATTTATCGAAACCTAATACTATTCAATAACTGGGAGCCTGTAAAAGATACTTTTTTGCAGCCAACTGAATAGTAGAAATTCAATCTTTTAGCCATTTTACAATGTAATTCGTTTTGTGTGCGGCATCCAGTTCGATTGCAATTGTAACAATTTTCCGGCACCACACTTCCAACCAGTGTTGAATTCTATTTCGCTTTGCCTTGGTACCCTTTTAAATGAAAGTTTGTAAGTAATGACATTTGATTGCTGCCCCAACACTTTGCAGCTGCCATCGAATAATCATCTGGGCTCATTTTTCATAAACTTATAGTCAGAGCTGAAGTCCGAGTGCGCCGGTTTGGGTAGTGTGAGTAGTTATCACAAGCATCTGTTTGTCACTGCTTTTCATTTATCATAACTTTTGCGAAAGGGAAGTAAGTATAATAAAAACCGGCTTGTAGTGGCTGAAAGTTACCGATGCTGCCCGTTCCGAGGACTTTCAGCTACGTGACCCAAGGACCAATAGTTTACCCACTTCCCTCAGCCGAAATTCAAACGAAGATTCCCTGGCGTTGAACTACTTAGTAGCCATAAAGTAAGGATGTGTGGCTCACAAGGGGTTAAGATCTCTCTCTGTGTGTGTGTGTGTGTCTTTGTGTTAACGGGTGTGGATGCCATCAATGGATTTTTGGCCTGGCGCCACCAGCAATTCAAATCGAAAGCGGATGCAGAATGCAGAATGCAAAATTGTTGCTGGCTCTGAGTCAGCTTTCGGTGGCTCCATTGTCGATGTCTCCAGCCATTTGAGCACACAAATCATTCCAAGTGCATACTGCATATACATTTTGCATAGTGTTTGCTGATACTTGCCCGTATTCATGCACACAATATATGGGTTTTATTACATTGGCTTTTATTGCTTTTCATTGCCGCCTCTTTCAGCCACTTTTAATACACATCATAAAACTTAAACTATATAGCTTTTCAGTGATTAAATTAAAGCAACTAATAAATCATAATGTTTATTGCTAGTTTGTGCAATCAAGTTTTAACTTTAAAACTATGTCATTACCAAATTTGATCGATTCAATACAAAAGCATTTTTAAATTCGGTTTTTTGGTAAGCCTGTACCATTTTTTGTACTTGCTCTTCTTTGATTATTTTGCTATTAAATTTTTTTCCTTTTTCTCGAATTGAACTCTTTGTCTGCTAATATAATTACGGTCTGCAATCAATCGTGAGAGTATATAAACTCAAAGCAGCATTTCCTGGCTTTTATAATAAAACTGAAAAAAAAAAAATGTTTTATGGGCTTATTAACTGAAAATGAGCTTTAAAGTGTGTGTGCCTTGGTGTATTATACATTTCAATCCCTGGCATTTTTTTGATGAGCGAACGCTTTTGTGCACTTTTTTAAATTCCGTAAACTTGGGGAAACTTTGGGCACTTTCAGCTGTGGTGTGTGGCAACAACCTCGCTGCGGTTGTGTCCTGCAATTAGTAGAAGTTTTATTGCATACTTCCGTGCCATGTGGCCGGGCAGAAAATGCATTTCGATGTCCGACACAAAGAGGTCATTAACAAGTGATGAGGTGGTCGGGGTGCGGTTTCCTTTTCTTCGGTTTTCTCTGTCCATTTATTGGGCGGAAATCACACATTTTGCCATGGAATATAGATTGGCCTGCAATACAAGTGGTATATATATATATATAAGTATATTAAGATTGCATATTCTTTTATAAAAATCCAATTTATCTGCACTTAAATAAATTATGATTATTGAATTGTCAATCTAATTTTAAAGCTATTCAGTTTAAAAGGAGCGACACATGTGTAATTGGGCGTATACGTAATATTTCGCTAAATATAGTTGAATGGTGCTTTAATCTACTCTAAATACAAGTACGTTCTAAAGTTTTCTAATTTCATTCAATTGAATAGTCCTTTATGGTTTGTTTTTAAGTTGATTAAGTGTTTCAATGCCCCTTTGTTTGCTGTCCTCGTGGCAGACTTGGTATTGGAATTTTTCCTCATTGCCTGGCAACCGGGCAACACTTATCTTTGATTGCGTGCAATTTACGCTGGGCCAATTGTTCATATTTATGGTTTCGGGCTTCGATGGCTTAGTTCGTTTCTGACCTTCCCCAGTGGTTGTGGGATTTGGTTTGCCAGAGGCGCGCGGTTGATAAATGACCGCTTCGAATGGGGGGGAGCCAGTGAAAAACTACAGTAGGCTGTAAATCATGATTGCAGCCAACTGCTGATGCCTGCACTTCCACATCTTCCTCGTCATGCCGTGCATGGGTGTCAGATGGCATAAATCCGCACATTTTTCTGCGCTCGAAATGGGCCGCTAAACCGTTGGCTCCACTGCTCCACAGTGGCCGAAAATCAATCGCGCTCGGCATTAATCAAAAACCCATTTATCAGCTAGGGACCAGGCCTTTCTCGTGGAAGTTTATTAGCTGGCCCCGCTGGGGTGATTAGTTGAACGTTAACCCCGGCTCAGTTCAGTTCCGTATACGTGAGCTCCGACTAAAAAATAAATCACACAAAAAAATTGCAGGCGAATGCCGAGTGAGAGTGCAAATTGCAATGAATATTTCACGCGAAAAGGGACTCGATGGGGATAAATTTCGCTGGCTTGTTGGACGAATTGGCGGCCCGGCCCAAAGTCATTAATAACGCTCAGCAGGTGACAACTGCCGGCTGCACTATCGTCATATCCATTAGTGTTCCACTTTGTCCAACTCAAGTGAAGAAGGTGCCACACAAATGCTATCAGCTATAAGCTTTCCCACCCACAACCAATTGATGTTCGGAACACAAAGGCAATTCGAACATAATTAAAGGTCTAACCACCACATATTTCTCATAAATAATAATAACGCCCGGCATGTGGGGAAGCCTCGAAGAAATGACAAAGTTAGGAGCTGCCAGCGAGCTGCTCCAGCCAGAAATCAAAGCCAGTAGTGGGTCAAGTGGATCAGTAGCTACTTGTGCATCGTCCTCGAGTGCAAATTGGATTACCCGTCAAACTCAAACCCAAACGGCAAAAGAGGGACAAGAGCCAATGCCTGACAGGATGCTAAAGCTCAGTGCGCGGGCTCTTTTGGTATGTTGGCTTAGATCTGTCACGAAAATACACAAATTCCCCTCAAGTGTGCACTTCGTACTGTGTGTGACTTTATCAAAAACTTTATTCTAATAAGCACTTATACAGAGAGCTATTAAAAGTGTGCCAAAAACATGATTGGATATTGTGATTAGCAATAGAGGGCATACACAGAGCGCTCTGAATAAATCTATTGTATGCACATATATTTAGAAATTGAATTGAGGAATTGTTTCTTTTTCCGGCCAAATTCTTTTGAACGGTACAATAAGGGCTTTCTGACACCAAGCCCACTGCGATGAAATGGAAACAATTTACATTTGCAATATGATTAAAAAGTTTAATGAACATCAATGTAGAAAGAAAGGTGGATGTAGATATTTCTTTGGACTATTTGGACTATTTGCTTACGCTAAACGAAAATAGGAAAACGAGCAGCCATGAGACGGACGAACCTTGCTCCTGGCAGTGTGTGTCGACTAGTCGGCGTGGAGATGCTGCTGGCGCTTGGCGCGTCCCCGTCCGAGCTTTTTGGACCTCAGCTTGGCCATGTGGGACATGACCAAGTAGCTGCCCGGCAGGATCAGCAGCAGGAGGTATAGTTTCAGGAATAGAACCATGTCGAAGGTGATGTTCCAGGGATTTGGCATTTCCACGGTAAACCGTTTCGTCTCATCGATGTAGGGAATATTGCGTAGTACGATGATGCCCTCGCACAGGATGCCCATGGGATAGAGCGGTATCCAGATGGTGTACCTCAGCCAAGTGAGCAGGCCCACCTCGCGGCCAAGCAGTTGGGCCAAGTAGAAGGGATATCTGGTGGGGTGAAGTTCATAGCTAGATTAGATATTCGTTATTTTACCCTTTGATAAAGAGACTTACCTAACCAATTCGACCATTGACCAAATTATGAACACGTAGAACACCACGGGCTTTGTGTGCATCCGTGGCTCCATGTCGATCATTAGGAACAGGATGAAGTTGCGTCCGGACACCTGGAAGAAGGGCACCATTGCACTGCCCTTGGTGTAGCCGAAGATGGGGTGCATCACCTCCAGATATTGCAGCAGTTGGATGAACTTGAAGGCGTTGCCCACGTTGGCGTAGGTCCTGCCAATGCTATCGGCTCCATCGCGGTAGTATAGCACACCCACAACGACCATCATATACAGGTAGCCCACGAACATGGCCAGGTTGTAGAAGATCATGTACACCTTCTTGGTTTTCTCTGCAAGGGAGGTTTGGGGTTATAGCAATTCAATAAATAAGTTCAAATGAATAAACTACATAAAAGGTTGGAAACCATGAAAAGTGTGGCACAACTGTAAGAAACCATATATTTACTGCTTAAAGGGGATATATGTAACAGTTAAACTCTAAAAAATCAATTAGGAAATTCATAAATTATTAATTCCCTCTAAAAATATACTATGTGGTTTTAAAAGAAGTTGTGCCTTTAAAATTTGTTCAGGAAAAGCCTCTGAAAGGGGTTTCCCATCAACAAAAAATCAAAAGAAATAAGAACCTATACAACTGCTTTGAACTGATTAACTATAAAACTCCATTAGGAAAATCATCTCTTTTAAACATTATTAAGACTCTTTAAAAACGTATGATGTGGTGTGAAAATAGTTCTTCCAAGTTGTTGAGGAAAAGCCTTCTGAATAAGGTTTTCTACTTAAAAAGGTTTCCAAATCAACAAAAAATCTATTTACTATGGCAAACTGAAAAAAACTCTTTTAAACCCATGTTTTGAATGGAGATATAGGGAGTACCAACCCTTGATGTAGCCCAGCTCGCGCTTTTGGAGCTCGGCGTACTCCTTCTCGTAGTCCTGGCGCACGTCGCGGGGCTTCTCCTCCAGCTCGGCGTCGTCCTCGGTGCGCCAGCGGTCGAAGTCGACCTTCAGCCAGTGGGGCTTCTGCGGAGTGGCCACCAGGCGGGGCCACCACTCCGGCTCCAGTTTGCGGATCTGCAGCTCGATCTTGTTGTCGCTGACCACAAAGGTGGCTGTTTCATCGTTGATGAGGGCATAGAAGTGTAGCTCGAACTTGTAGGCATTAACTCCACGAGCGCCATGACCATTGGCACTGAAATTCACGGAAACCGGCGAAAAGTCCGCAATAGCGCCCTGGGAAAATTTTCGTTTGCCATTATTGATTTTTCACAGGGGTACTTGGACCCATTGCAAATTCATTCCTAACTTACCTTGGCATCCTTGAGGTCGACTTTGAGCAGTAGTGTTTGTTTGGTCTGCGACCAGTAGACCAGTGGGCTGAGGTTTGCCATTTGACTCTATTAAATAAATATAAACATCTCTCCCTTAAAATAAATACCCGACCTTTGATTTGCCGCCGTTTTGCAGCACTGTCAGTGTGACCGTGGCGCGGCCATTCAAAATACCACAAGTCTGTATACTTCACATACCGAAAAGACAAATTAGCCATCGGGTGGGAAACTTGGCTGGAAATGGATTAGAACTTTGCTTCAGTCTATAATTTGTTAGGTTTAAATTTTAGTCGTTATTTTTCAACGACTTTCCAAGCACATTGCTAGTTTTCTAATATTTTGAAACAATTATAAATATTTAAGTTATTTTATTATTACACACACTTTTAGGAATTCTTAAAGTTTAAATTCAAGAAAATTAATACAAAATAGTTTTATATAATCTTTGTAGTGCTAAGAATCATTTATCTTAAAACTGAAAGGTAATTAAACGTTCTTACTTTAACAAGCTCATTTGGGTTTTGTTTGAGACTGATTTTTTAAGCTACAAGCTACTACACATTTAAAAATATTTAATTAAATTTAAAATATGTATATTCCGAAGTCCATATATTTTAATCATAGTTTTCATAAAATACAACAAATTTCCATAAAAATGTATGGTTACATTTGATAAGCTTTTTGTGGGCTATTCTTCCTTGCTGCGCGTTTTGGGTCATTTTGATTTATGGGCCTCCACCGCAAAAGTCGGAAGTTGTCAGACAACAGGGCGAAAACAAAGCAAAATAAACGAAAAACCCTCGGCACAGTCGAGGACCTCGGGTGTGTGTTCTTGTGGGCTTGTTTTGGGGGCACTGGGTATATCCCTGTTGTATGGCCAGACATGGCAGCGCTGCTGTTGTCCTTTCGACTTCCTTCCTTTTTGGTGGGGGTGCCGTTGCTAAAACAAGAGGCGACAACTTGTCAGGCTTGTTTTGCCGTCGGATTTTGTATTTACGAACAATAAACCCACTGGAACTGGAGCAACAACAATGGAGCATACGTGAGCTAGGGCTTTGGGAATCACAATTGCTAATCCCAATAAGTATTTTCTCTGTGTCTCTTTCTCAGCCATCACCAGCATTATTCCATATCATTTTGCACACAGGCAAAAGGCACAAGAATCGGGCGGTGCAAAATGCTGCGCTTTCTCAAGAATCGTTAGACCCGGCATCTGCCCAGGCACCATTATCGAACCGCCCATCTATCTATATGTATATGCTTAGCTGTATCTGTGTATCTGTATCTGTATCTTCGTGTCAAGGTAAGTCTAGTTTTAAGATCCTTTACAACTTTTGGTATCAAAACATCGTTAGTATTGCAAAGTTCTCAGGCACCTCGAAAAACTTATTTAATTCATTATCCACCAATTTTATTGATTTACCTGTAAGAGGCCCTGTTGCATTATTAAGAATGCAATTTTGTGGCCAGCGAAAACGAACAACGACCCTTCTTTATGGCACTGACCCGAAAATCTCCCACATGCTGTTTAATTATGCAATGCGCGTATGATGGGAAGGTCAAACTCCCTGATAAACAGATGTTTCACTTGGCCAGTCCATCGTGGCGTATACGTACTGGCTCTTAAGTGTGTGCCTAATGACCGTTAATGACATCGCTATATGCTTACCCAAATGACATATAGCACTTGTATGTAACGCCCAAATATATCATGATAAATAGGAATGCGGCTGCTGACATTTCTCCTCTCCCCGTCACCCTTTCTCCTTTTGTCTGTTGTCCATTGGCGCCCAAACAAAACGCAGCAAATGGTTAAGGTCAAGTTGGGCGTATGAGTAGTGAGTGGGTGGGTGGGTGAGCGAACGGGAGCCGAAGGACGTCAGGTTATGACTGAGTGCTTGTGGCTGCCAACGGAGTCGGGGTCTATTGAACGCGGCATGCGTGTTCGTATATGTTCGAATTAGGGATTCGACAAGGAGACAAGTCATAAATGAAGGCAACCACATATACACTGCAAGCGCCGTTGGAATTGAAAGTTTATTGGTTTTTTAAGGCACCGATCATGAAATTTTTATTCTGAAATATATAATTTTCTTAAAAATATTCGAAAATTAAGCTTAATAATTGTTTTATAAGTTTTAATCTAAAGATTATGCCTGCACTTATTTCTTTGGCTTAACTTTATGCATTGAAAATGTTTAATTTATCGATAAAAAGGACTTTTAGTTAAACATTTAATTTAGTGATATTCTAAAAGACATTTTCATAGCCTACTTATGCGGACCACAAAATTTAAAAATGATTTCGTGAAATTTTTTTCTACATGCCAACAAGTTTAGCCAGATCCTGGGTAATCTGATTTTTGGGAATCTTTCGTTTTATCGGCTGCTCGGTGATGAGAACTTCGGTGGTGGCCAAAAGCGAGGCAATTCCGGCGGCATCGGTTATGGCAGATTGCATCACACTTGTGGGATCTACGATTCCGCGTGCCATCAGATCTCCAAACTCACCGGCGGCGGCATCGTATCCAAAGTTGCCATTACCAGCTAACACTCGACGAAGTACCTCGTCGGGATCCACTCCAGCATTTCGGGCAATTGTGTAGCAGGGCAGACGTAGTGCGTCTTTCACAATTTCCCTGCCCACTTGGTGCTCCATGACCCTAGCAGGAGGTAACTTATCCAAAGCAGGAATACACCGTAAAAAGGCTGTGCCACCTCCGGGAACAACACCATCGCTGATGGCCACTTTCACGGCATGCAGGGCATCGTTGAAGCGATCCTTTCGCTCACTGATTTCCAGTTCACTAGTGCCGCCCACATAGATGGTGGCCAGGTGGCCCTGCATCCTGCCCAGCCTTGTTTTTAACCGATCCAGATCCTCATCGGTGACAGCCTCATCGATCAGCTCACGAATATGCTGAATGCGTCTCTCAACCTGCTCCTCGTTGACCTTGATGGGTTGCAGCAGGTGCGTTTCCTTGGCGTCCACTACCGCTGTTACCACCTCGCCAAGATCGCCCTCAGAGAGCTCCGCCAGCCAGGTGGCATCCTCCAGCAGATGGGCACCCATGGCTAGAGCTAGATCCTGCATTTCCTGCCGCTGCTCCTCGCCAAATTTTGGAGCCTTGACGGCACACACCTGCACTCGACCTTGCAGATGATTTAGCACCAGAATCTTTACCAGATCACTGGAAAAATCCTGGGCTATGATCAGAAGAGGTTGTTCCCTCACTTTGGCCATTTGCAAGGCGGGAAGGATCTGTTCAACTTGTTCAATTTTGGCCAAAGTGAGCAGCAGCAAGCAGTTGCCTAGCTCCAGAGTTTTGCCTTCACTTTTCGAGGCAAAAAAGGGCGAACAGTAGCCCGAGGGCAGGGTAATGCCCTCTTGGATTTTAACCTCATCGATGGGGCCTTGGGATTCCTTCAGCAAGATGACGCCACTTTCGCCCAGTTCCAGGATAGTGTCGCTAATAAGCTCTGCCAGTCGTTCGTCTCCACTAAGGGCAACCTTGGCCACGTCCTCCACCTGACCAATGGTGTCCACCGACACGGACATTTCACCCAAAGCTTCGCACACCGCTTGCGATCCCTCGAGAATCCCCTCACGCAGTAGTTGAACATTAATCTCTGCCTGTCGGAGCACATGCATCCCCTGGCAGGCTATTCCACGGGCCAAGATCGTAGCCGTGGTGGTGCCATCGCCCACACTGTTATTCGTATTATTGGTGGCCTCGCGCAGCAGCCGAACGCCCATATCCAGGCGTCGATCCTTCAGCTGCACATTGTGGGCCACCGTAATGCCGTCCTTGGTGATCCGTGGAGATATTAGCAGCTGCTCGATCAACACGTTTCTGCCCTTGGGGCCCAGAGTAGCCGCCACCGCGTTGGCCAGGATGTTCACGCCCTGCAGCAGCAGGCTGCGCGCCTCTACCCCAAAGCGAACGTCCTTGGCAAAGGACCGCACGCTGGAGCCACCGCTCCGGCCCAATCTACTCAGCATTTTGATCGTGATCCTTGGTCGTTAATTTTGCGGCTTTTATTTCCTAATTTTTAAATGCTTCTATATAATTTAGTACCCTTTGTTCGTTAAGCAATTTTTGTTCTGTCAATTTTTTTTAGGCTTTTCCAATATATAAAGTATGGCAGTGATTGATTTTAGTTCAAAATCTTAAATTAGTCGATAAGCGGTCTTGAAACTAATAAACTTTTATAAAAGCATCCAATGCCAAAATATAAAAATATTATTTAAATAAAAACTTGAAGAGTATTGAACAGTTGCGCGTGTGTCAGTGACATTTTATTATGTTCCAACTTGTTTTCCGTTTCGTCATTTTATTTTAACAACAAATATTACATTTGCGCCATGTTTCCTGCTTGTTTTTCGGCTTTCGTTTATTAAATGTGGCGTGCACGTGTTGATAAACTAACACACACTCATACACAGTCGACGGCACTCACACAGACATGACAGTCGCCACACGCACACAGGCGCACACCGTCGTCACACACAGACACACGTTTCGAGCAGACAATGTGATTCCGCCATTAATATTAACGTTAAAGGAGCAACAACGACAACAACAAAACGCTCATCAAACATGCGGCGTTTAGTAAGCAAACACACACACTTACATAAACAACAAATGGCTGCATGAGTGTGTGTGTGAGAGTGAGTATGAGAGTGAGCGAGAGAGCTGTCGGCCATTTCCTTTCGTCTTTCGCCTCTTTCCGGTGCGTTGAAAGTTTCCCTTTTCGTTTTTCGTTCGCTGCTTGTTTTTCTTTTTTTTTCTTTTTCTGGTGTCTTTCAGTTGGCGTCGAGCATTTCCTTAAGGCAAACGCGGCTTTGATTTGCCCTCCGCGTTTTCCTTTTTTTCGCTACTCGGAAATTCGGAAATATTTCGAAAATATCTGTTTGACTCTGTGAGAAGTGCTGTGATCATGGCTTTGGTGGCCCACCGAATGATGTTGCCTTCGCGGCATCGAAAAAGCACCACCCAGCAGGTGGCCCGCAATAAGGTGGGCGTTCTGCTTGTTCCCAGTGTGGCGGACTATTACGCTGGCGAGATGCCACCGCCCCCGGGTGCAGCCACGCCCACTCCGGTCGGATCGCAAATGCATCTGCCTCAAGATGTGACGGAAACAGTCGCCGATGGCAACAATGGAAAAGTGAGTGCAACAAGTCGGTGCAACGGCCACGGATTCACTTGGCTTTGCATGCGAAAGCGAAAAAAATGCGAATAGAATTTCCTTTGGGGATTTCCCCCAAAAAGCAGCTTCGATTTCTCGCTTTTCCTTTTCCCTCCATTTTTGTTTTTCGCCTGTTTTATTTTTCTTTGGCTGGCGCCAACTTTATGTCCCTCAATACTCACAGTTTTGTTGTTCTTGGTCATGGTCGGATTAAAAGACCTCTGTTAGTCCATCACGTCGTATATGTGGACGTCAAGGATTGAGGAATATTAAAGTGTATGCTAACCGGAAATGTTTAGGCTACAAAGTGGAAACCTAAGCTGTTTGTAATATATTTTTTAGTCTTTATAATCTATCGTTTTTTTTAAAACAACAACAGATTCCTATGTAGTTTTGTTTAAAACAGATAAAAACATAAATTTAAACATCTATTATATTACTCACTTTGCTTAAAATTGTTTGAAAAGCTCAAATTTGATTTAATTGAATGTTTCCAACAAATGATTAATCTATCTATTTATATCTCAGTAAAACAATTGAAACAAATTGTTTGTGATTGGATTTTCGGTATTTCATTATAAGTGCCAGGGTGCGTGTTTGTCACGCCTCTTTAAGTGACCGATGGCCACAAATGGAATTCTTAATCCCTACCGGCATGGCCGATGACCATAATTGAATAGGTGGTGGTCTGTGTTTTGCCTTTGTTTTGGTTCTCGGACGCAATGGCACTGGCACCTTTCATTATTCTGCAGTTACGATGCGTGACGAACTTGTCGCCGGCCATCAGTAAGCAGAAGCCCATAATTAATTCAACGCAATGAATGTGGGGGTGGCGGGACTGACACCGGTTACACTAATCAATAAGTTCCGTTCTAATGCACGGCCTTGACATGGTATAAATAGACAAAAACCAACATAATTTAGCAAAGTTCGTTTGCATTTTTGCCTGTTGAGGAAATTAGGGGGTACAACAATTGGTAAACATTTTTTTTTTTTATTCTAAATCCTAATTGCAGTTTTTCGGATTCAATGCTTTTTTTTTGTTAAGCGCTAAATTCAGGATTTGGAAAGGTTTTTTCGATTATTAAACAATTAGTTTAAAAAAATTAAGTAAAGTGTTCCAGTCTTAAAATTTGTATTTCCTAATAGGTTAAAAAAGACCAACTTACCAGTCGTTGGAATTTTATTTTGTTTTTTGTAAAACAAATTTCCAGAACCTAGCCCAACAGCTAAAATCAAACAGGAAACTCACCACAAAAAGGACAACAACCAAGAAAAGCTTTTCCTGTTAGCTTTTAAAGCCTTGAACAGCAACCTAGGTCAACAGCTTTCTGTAAGCCTTCATTTTCCGACACTTACAAACTTGGAGCTACGTTTCCATGGCTTCCACCCCAATAATTCAACCTTAAGATTTCCGAAGCTCTACTTAGCTATGCATTACAAAATGGCTTGCAGTACTGGCCAACTTGTTGATGCGTTCAAAAACTCTCCACTTGTTTATGCTTAAGGCGGTTTGCCTTTTGCACTGCACTGAATTCAAAAATTCTTTGATTTTGTTTAACAATCATACGATTTGTTGAGTCTTTTTCTCAGATCCCACTTAACCAAGCTGCTGTCCATTTAAGTAAGGATCTCGATCTATTTATATATCAAGAAGTGAACTAGTAAAAGTCAAATGCCATCACAAAACTATTTGAGACTAAGCACACTTTGATAAATTTATCACAAATAAATGGCATAATACATTTAATTGTTGAAGGGCAAGTATTCTAATCATTTCTGACTTATCCGAGTTTTTCTTGAGAATGTATTCAATTTATTCGAGAGATGATGTGGCTGCCTACGAGGAAGTGGATGATAGTCAGCTGGGTCCGTCTGCCAAAATAACACCCGAGCAAAGAGCTGAAAGCGAGTTGCAATCTATCATCTTTTTGGCCCAGCAGGAGCACGAGGCCCAGACCCTTCAACAAGTAATAACCGCGATCAAGCTACGCAAGAAAGAGGAGTTGGCTAATCCATTACCCAGAAGTTTTGTCCGAAACAGAAATGTGTTTGATGAGGAGGTCAGAGTTCTGCTGGACCAAATCGGTTCAAAGGAGGAGAATAGCGATGAAGATGACGAGGAATCTATTCAATAAAGTGTCTTAAAGGCTTAAACGTTTATAAAGCTGTGTTTGATATTAGGGAATTTCTTATGGTACTTATAGAATTTAATTAAATCAATTTTTATTTCGAAAACCCTATTTTGATCACACTTAAGGTCAATTCATAGTCCAACGAGAACATGATGATTTTTTATCTACTTGTTTATGCAAGAGAATTAGGCTTTGAGGTAATGTGTTTACATATAATTATCTCAACGCAATTTACGCTTTTCAATCAAAATTTAATCTTGATATAGATAGGATTTCATAAAAACAATGACCAAAACATGAGATTATGTCTGCCCAAACCCTGATGTTTCATTCAAAAACACCTTAAAGCTTACACGGATTTATGTATGAACGATGTGGGTGGTGTAAATAATAAACCCACTGGTGGCAATTACGATGATGATGATAAGGCGAAATGGGCAAGGTCTCGTGTGCATCTTGTAAGCCGCATGGCCAATTGTCATAATTTATGCAACAAGGAGCCGAAAAAGCAAGCAGTCAACGTTTTGTCCCCCACTGAAACTTTAATTAAGTTGAACTTATCTATGCCTTACACATGAGACTTGAGCGTCTCCTCTCTTTCGCACGGCTCTCGCCATCTCGCTCATCTCACGCGTTATCCAAAAAAGGGCTCTCAAATATGCAAATGAATGTGGCACTGGCACGTCAAATGTGGCTTTACACCCCCACACTGGCCCACACAAATACTGTGGCACCTTGGGGAACATGCATTTCGGTCATGTTTACAATGTCAGCTAGGATAACACACTGCGGATTGCATTCGGGTGTGTAAATGTGCGCTAAAGAGCTTTTACACTGTGCAAAAGCAAAGTACATTTTTATTTTTCAAATAATATAATTGAGTTAAGAACTTCCATGTATAGCTGTAATTTGTTTATATTTCCCTTGATTTTAAAAATAGCAAATGTAAAAACCACAGAAAAGCATATTTTATTTTATGTTTTGAGCAGGAACTTTATAAAAAAAGTTTTTTTTAATATTCTAGAAAAGCCTATTTAATGTTTCGGCTTCTAACAATAAAACATACAAGCGAAGCTTGGGAAATTGGTTATATGCTTTTAAAACTCTAAGTTAAAATGGAGAAGTAAAGAAGAAATATTGTTTTTTAATTGTGTACACATAAACTATTTAAAATACAACTATACAAAAAATTGTAGGCCTTTTTAAATGCTATAAGCTAAAATCTTTGTTTTAAATTATTTTTTTTTTAATATTTAAAAAAAGTATCCGCTATTTATTTAAGTTTTTTCCAAGAAGCATGCATCTCAAAAAAATTTTGATAAAGAAATTTGTATGAGCTGAAATCTAAACTACCGATCATATTTAGTGTTATGATTTTTTTCTGAGTGCCTAAGCAATGTCAGCGAATTAGGCCAAAAAAGAAGGGTCGCTGAGAGAGCGCTGGCAGCCATCAGCTGTTTGCAACGCCCACGCACAGCTGAGCGGTACAGCGGGAGAGCGAGCTTTTTGGCCAGAGCGCAGCGCTCAGTTGGGAGCAGGATGTCGTCCTTTCGGCTGGCAGGATTTGGGTACTCGGTACTCGTGGCTCTTGGCTTTTGGCTCTCGGATTTCGGTGCTCGGCCCTCGGCTCCGCATCCCTACCTGGCCAACGAGCTTCGTCCTGGCTTTTGTTTACATGCCTTCAGCCGCTCCTGGATTTCCTTTTCCTGCTGAACTGCAGGACGAGCGAGCGACCCACTTCGGGCGGCGGCCAACGCTTTCAATTTCGTTCAACCTGAATTCTGAGTGCCGAGTTCTGAGTTCTGAATTCTGAGTCCTGTGAACCAGTGAGTCCTGGAAACGAGTCCGATTCGCAAAACGAGCCGTCGGCTGCGGCGCTCGCTTTCAATTTCGCCTCGTTATTCGTTGGTGGCCGTTGGGCGGCCTCAGTCGTCTTTTTGTTGTGCCCGTTCGCGCGTGTCCTGCTGACTGCTCTCCGTCGTCCTCGCCGCACGCCGCTCGACAGCTAAACAGCCCATGCCCAAGCCCAAGCCCAAGCCCAGCGCACACTAGAGCAGAGCTCGGGAGCTGCAGTTCGCCACGCGTCCGCGCCTATAAAATATGAATTTCTACCATTTTTCTACTCGTCGGCAGCACTAAAAAAAAAAAGAAAACGGAAAACCGAAAAAAAACGCGATACGCAAAAAACGTAGGACTAACGCCCACGCGAGATGTTTGTGTGCAAAGAATGCGGTTAATAATTGATTCGATTGCCATTCCCAACTGGCTGCGACGAAGGGAGTTTCGTGCTGAATAAATAATGCAAAAATTGCAGTGCAAATGTAATATGGAATTACAATCACAGCCGTATCAAGGTGACCACAACAATCCGATCGGCAGTCCTGTAATTGTCACTCCGACGTCGCTGGGCTCCGTTGCCGTTGTTCTGGTTCGCATTGTCCACCAGTCGTGTCCTGCAGGTAAGGAAATCAGGAGCTGCGAGTCCGGTTCCACCAAGCACAGCGGCGTCGCCTGAGTGACAACTGCAAATATGCAAAAATAACGCAAAACTAACAACACTCAATATCGGAATCAATCAATAATAAAGAAAGGGAAGCGACTGAAAGCAGAACCTTTTAAATTCCACCGTCAATTACTTTGATTGGCATGTGTGCATTGTAAAGCAAAATACAAGGGCCGACAAATTGAATATTAAAATGAGTAATATAAATAAATATGGTGACCCACTTATAAAAGAAATTCAATTAAAAACGAAATTGAATGTCAAATAATTAATTAAAATAATTATTCTTTATGAAGCAAACAACTACATAATATAGATTATATGCAAAAAACAAATGATTAAATAAAAGCAATAAAATGATTAAAAATTTAATATTTAACAACAACATAAACCATTATAAAAATAAATCAATTATTATTTTAGGCCACAGCCAACGTTTTTTTGTAGCTGATATTCAATTGATTTAAATAATTATACAATTTGTATATTGCAAATAATTTACATAAAATATAAAAAAATCTGAATGAATTTTTTTTCAAACTTAAAGAGTACAGTGTCTTAAAAATTAAATATATCAAACTGAACTACTTTTTACCAATTTACCTGTAAAAAGATGTAATACTTTGAAAATAAATAAATACATACGTAAATACATAAAAAAAACATTTAAAGTAACCAAATTATTTTCTTTTGGAAATCTGTAACATTTATAAAATGTCTAGTATAACATTAAACAAAATCACAATAACTAAGAAATACATTTTCCGTAGATAAGAACAGTTGAATAATAAATCCAACTGGCAAACCAACGACAACCATGACCAATCTGCGAATGCCAATCTGAAAAGGCCCTTATATAATCACAATAATTCATAATGCATAAATAATGATAAATTGAATTACGGACAAGTAATAATAAAAGGAAACCTGAGCTCTGCGAAAAGAAGTCAGGCAAACAAACGAGCGAGAAAAGAGAGGAATGTCCATGTGTGTATACAGCTGCTAACAATAAGTAACCAACCAAACACAATCCAGCGGGGCAGCATGAAAAATGATAATGACAGCCGCCGCAAACCAAACGTGAAAAGTGATTATATGTATATATATGTTCTGACATATCAGCATAAGCAGCCCATAATCGTCGTTTGATTCATTGAAGCAATCGAGCGGCTTATCGATGCTGACGTATTAATTGAAGTTGCCTTTTGATAGTCGTGTCAAAGTCCTAATGCCGATAAATTACACATCCTTCAGAACTTGCCGCTGCTGTTCACCTGTAATGTACTGCTAATTTGTTGCCACAGGAGCGTTACTCATTTCCGAGCAATTACATTAGGGCCGCAATCGTTTTAATTAGGCCAGGCACATGGCCACTCTCGCACATGCAGACAGTGGGCCACGAAAGTATCTCGCCTCTCGCATCTTGAAAAATATGGAAAAATATGCAAAAATGCAAATGAAAAGTTTTCCCTGCGAAAGTTTCCCTTACTCGCTTTTGGCATTGGCGTCGTCATCGTCGTCGTCGTTGTCTGCCAGTCGAGACAACTTTGTTCAGGTGTTGTTGGTTGTTGGTTGTTTGCGGCACACGTTTTTCGTGTTTTCTCACTACAGTGTTGAGGGTTGCTCCGGGCGGACCCACCTTTGACCTTTCGTAGTTTGTTTTTGGCAAGCAACGCAGCCATAAAGGATATGATATAATTTTCAAAATATATCACATTATATTAAGACATTTACGTGCATTCAAATTTGTAGAATATGCCATCAAAAAGTTATGGCCCAAAGATAAGGTACAATGTACACACCTATATCTTTTCGGCTTTTTAAATCTGTTTGTGATCTAAATAACCTAAAATTTAACTGCAGTTGGTATCTAGTTATATTTGCTCATCCGTCAATACAATTTACTTAAATCTTACTTTTAATATTGACATTAACATGTTCAGTTTATATTTAAATAAGGACAAACGATATGTATAATTTAAATTTTTAAATTATTTAACCTTTTTGTTAGAAGGGAAATATTTTTTGGTTACTTCTTAAAATGATTCTATTTAAAATATGTGGTGCTCTAAGCTTGTTCAGCAATTCAATACTTTTCATGCTTCAATTCTTAATCAAGCCTTTTACATTTAATTAAAATACATATTCCTTAGTTTATTATTATTTTCAAGAAAACTATACATAACTCAATCTAAAAATTTACATTGTGGTATTCAAAGCCATAAAAATGTTGACAATTTATTTTTAAAAGCAATATAATCTAGTTTGCTTTGCTGACCTCGTGGTTTGATAATTTAAAGGTGCCCAAATGACTCCTGCACCATATTTCATGTTTCAAATTCGTTTTTATTTAGTCCTCGAGCCAAGGACCTTCCTTACTCTTCCAGTTGACCTTCAGGGAGCGTTTGCCCCGCTTTCGCCCACACTTTAGCCCGGTGGTTACCTATCGTGCCTGGCAACAATTTTTCACAATTCACTTTTAGCTTAGTTTAGCCAAGGAAGCGAAAGTAGTGCAAAGTGGCCAACCAGCAAACGCATACGAATTAAATTATTGCAAAAACCCGGCCCAAATGGGTGGTAGGTTGGTTGGAGCTCAAAACTGTTTACCACTCAGCGCTCGCACAGGCTGCCATCGGCGAACGTGGCCATAATTCAAACGACGCGCAAACTACTTAATGTTATTAGATATGTCTTCTTGGGCCGTCGGCCTACCGCCTTCCGTCCCTGCCGCCGTTAGCCACGCCCCCATCCAGTGCAGCTTTGGGGGGGTGGGGGAAAACTTTTGCACGGATTTTCCATCAGTGTCGTATGTTTGTGTCGGCCAAGTTTATGCTGATGTTGTTGATAACAGCTGCCGCTCCTGTGGTCGGTCGCCTTTCGGCCTCTTTTTTCTTTTTTTAATTTTTTGTGTCCTCAACTTTCCGTCGTTGACATTTCGTTTTCAGCATTTTTCATGTGAGCGAGTATGTGCGTATTTCACTTCTATTTTTTTATTTTTTTACCCAAGCCATAGCCAAAGCCATTCCTGGCTCGCCTAGCTGCAGGTGCTGCATTTAAAATGAAATATGGCAGTCTTTTTTGCGGTTGAGATAAATGCGGCTCAGTTTGTTTGCTCCAGCGTTTCTGCTGGCTAACTTATTAGATTTGTTACCCTGTCGCATTTCGTTCTGTGCAAGTGGTTCTACTACTCTCGTTTACTTTCTGTTTTTCTGACACTTGACGTTTGTTTTTGTGGACTTACAACCAGGCTGTCTGGAGTTTATATATAGTACTTCGGCGAGACGAATGTTTTTGGCTCGCTGAATAGCGAAAAACATTTCTAATTTAAAATAACAGAGAAAAAGAGTTTATCATAAAAGTAAAAGTGTGTAGAAAAACTACCTACGCAAAAACAAAGGAGTTTTAATTTAAAGGCTAAATTATATTTTCAGGTAAAACATGATAACGTACATTAAATTCTTGAAATATTTAGTTTAAACAAAAACTCTGAAGTTTTAATCAAGCTTAAATAAGACTTTATCTTTATTGATCTGTTATCATCCGTAAATGTTTATTAAATGAACTGTGTCAATAGTATTTAATATATATTTATATTATTTATTTGTTACTCGCCTTCTTTTAAAAATCAATGAGTTTGAAGTTTTAAGCCTTTGACTTATAGGCTATGAGCAATACTTGTTTTTAAATAAATTTGTTGATAAAAAAGTTTTCTGAAAATGAACGGCCAACTTCTCCAGTGAGGCTCATTAGTTTGTTCTCATTTGCATTGCAACAAATATCTCCGCCAGGTTTTTGAGTTGTCCTTGGCGCCCGGTTCTCAAGATTTCAATTAGCTGAAGCAGCCAATCAGGCAATGTGCGCCACTTAAAAGTTTTAGCCAACTTTTGGAGGGTCAGTGGAGTGCCTTTACAAATCTACCAATGGATGGGGGTATCTCAGTGCCAGTGGGGAATCATGAACCGTAACGCAGTTCCAGACAACTTGGCAGCGGAATGCAATTTCTGTTACTCGTGGATTTCCACACGAGGCGTGAATAAATCGAGCGAATTTTCCTCCGCACCATCTGATGCAGTGAAAAATATACGTACTCAGTATTTGTCAGTTTCTGTTGAGATTTTAAGTCCGGAAGATTAAAGGGAGAGCCCTAACAAAAAAGATTATTTGTATTTGGCAAATTTACGCTTATTGACGGGGGGTAAGGACGAAAAGGAGCCAGCAGCTTTTGGCCCGGTTTACGGTTCTTTATGGCCTCAGCTTGTGTGGCGATAGGCCTGTCATTTATTAACTCGAATTTGCATTTAAGCTGTTGGGCTGGAAGAGAGGCTGGCAAGGCGGCGGCCTAAGAAAACATTAGCTACGACAACAAGTTAAGGACAGTATGCAGGCCGATCTTAAAGATATTTGAGGACACACAAATTTATCAAGATCTAGGGTAAATTCTGGCTAACCCTTAACTCAGTGAGTAGCTAATTTGGAGCAGGCAGAACTGTTTTGAAGAACCCCCTAAATTATGGGGGCCCCTCAGATTTGCCAGCCTGCTACGCCAGCACACTTTTCCATTTGCTTTAACTTTTAAGTGTTGCTTTGTTTTCCATGGCAGTCCCCTCCCCTCCCCTCCCCGCCTTAGCCACCATTTTTGAGCCAGTTTTTCTGGGCCGTAAGCTGTAGCCTACTTGTAAGGACCTCAGACTCAGACTTGCTCGACGAGCTGTTGACATTGTGTGCGGTTATTGCTGTTGTTGTTGTGTTGCTGTGTTGTGTTGCTGTGTTTTGTTGTGTTTTGTTGTGCGCCAGGAAGCAAACACTCTACGCCTACTTAGGCAGCTTTTTCGTCCTTTTCGCCTTTCTGTTGCTTTGTTTTTCGATTCTGGTGGCTGCTGCAGTTACTCGGGCCTCCAGCTCGAGTGGCTGTCCTCGAAAAATGCCTGCCAGGGTCATTTGTTCATTTGCATTTGCATTTGCATTCGCTAGACTTGCATCTTTTATGCATTTAGCATTCCTAGTTCTCTCTTTGTCCCCGCCATCTAAATTCCGCTTTAAAATAATTAAAAAAATTGTGACGCAAATGCAAATGTAAATGTAAATGCAAATGAAAGAGGCACCATCACTACTGCCACTACTGGGCTTTTCAAACGAATTGGCATGTGTCGTGGCAAAAGTCTAAAACTAATTGGGTTATGTTCTCCCCAGACGCTCGTTGTCAGCCGAGCTCAGTACGGCTTAGCTCATTCTCATTCTCGTCCTCATCTGAGTGCTGCCCGTTGTCCTAAAACAATTGCCCATGACGTTGATGCCTCTTAAACTGCTCTTCATTTGCAGCACCACCATCACACACACACACACACACTCAACAGTGCTATCCAAAGTGGCAACACGGGCTGGGATACAAATCTAAACCCTAACAGTGGCATTCAGCTGTTTATGTGCCCTTGTATCTGCAATCTGCAAGACTCACACACACTGATTTCGCGTTCGTGCTCTGGATACCTGTGTTCATTGCTCAGTGTTCAGTGTGGCTTGCATAATTTAGCTAGCGGTTAGGCCAAATTTCTTGTTGCCAATATTGTTTTGTGGTCAGCAATGGATACTGCAATCTGACAGTTGAATGCAACCTGTTTTGAGTGTTTGTTAATGCGGTTTGCCGGATTTCTATTAGGCAATGTAGACTTTAATCCATGTTAAAACAACAATTGAATTTATCAACCCAAAAGAGAACAGATTAAATTACAGATTTAAATTCATTTAGTGTTTTTGGATTTCTTCAATGCAATGAAAACTTTAATCCCATAAAGAAAAACTATACAATTTATTAAAAACAAGTATTTACTGGCTGAAAGTTTTTTCTTGGGCAGACTTTAGAATAGAAATAGAAAACTCTAATCAAATATTTAATAAATTCTTTTTAAGCCATAAGAAATTAATTCTTTTAGCACCTACTTACGGAAATAACAAGTGTTTTTAAAGCGCTTTTAAAAGTGTATAGCAAATTCGGTGGCGACCCCAAAATTAAGTATAATTTTATCAAAATATTTCCTTTCAAACGTATATATTTGTCATTGCCGCTAAAAATCTATCAATGGAAAGTCTTAGTTCTGCGGTTTTTGCCATTCCAAACCAGTGGTTAGCCATCCGTTTGATCAGACCGTTTTTGCCTGAAAGGCGCGATGTCAACAATGTGTTATGTGCATGTTACATTTTCCATTTTCCATTTCCATTTGCAGCTAGCAGTTGCATTTGCATTTGCATAACGCGCTGCTCTTCCGATTTCCACCTGGCTGACTGGTCTGTCACAGCGACCTGTCATTGTCATTGCCACCAGGACACATGAACACGGAGTAGATAACGATGACAATGACGGGTCCTGGTTGTTGCCATTCGATGTATTTGCACAGCCGTATTTGTATATCACAGAAGTGACTCTCTCTATCCATACACTTTCGCCCACAAACTCACACCCACAAACACACACACCTCAATAAACAACGGCAATAATGGGCTGTTATCATTGAGGCGGGGCCTTTGTTTTGTGATTTGATTGTGTGAACAGGGCACAAGTCAGAAAAGTAACCGCCCCCTGTGGTGCGTTGAATCAACAAGTCCCTAACTTTTACCGCCCCCCATTTCGCTTATTATTTAATGGAACGAGGTGAACCGATGAAAATCAATCATTCGCCAAGTGTGTCAATATGTCAGGCACTTTGTGCTGACCCAACCATTGTTTTTTGCTGATTTTAATATAAGTTTGTATATTATATATATATATATATATATATATATATATATATATATTCCTTATCCTCTGCTCTCATTTAGCCTTCGGGTCAGGTTGTCTAAACAAAACTAACCTCATTTTGTTGGCCCTTTTTGTTTGCTGTATTTGCTGTTTTTGCTGTTTTTTTTCTCGGACGGCGACGGCAAAACGCCTCCTCCAAACAAACTGACCCCAATACAGGGAAAACAATAAATTGCGAAATTGTTGAGAATGCAAAGATGCAAAAATAAATTTCAGAGACTTCGACACCCGCACACAAAGGGGTCAGCTGAGTAATGCGGCGAGTGCATAAGAGATGGCTGGAGCGAAATAACAAAATGCCAGTGAAAGTTTCAAGTGTGGGCGGTCCGCTTAGTGGCAAACTTCTTCGGCTATGAGTTCCACTAGTAGAAGTGTAGAACCTGAACAGGCCAGCCGTAATATTTTATGGGCTTCGAGGACGAGCAGCACAGCTAGTAAATAAAAAGTTGCCATTATAATTTTCAACCACCAGGGGGACAGCTGAAAGCGGAAAAGCGCAAGATAAATAATCTCCGCGAGGCAAAAAAGGAAGTGGCATTCGCTTAGTCAGAAGTCAACTGCAACTGTATTATAGCAGGATCTGTTACTTCAAGCTTTCCACAATGAAAAATTGACTTGAAATACTAAGAAAATTGTTATAATAGACAAACTTACTGAGACAGCGAACATCAGAATTTAACAGGAGGATCTATGGGTTGGATATTGACAAGGTTATAAAAAACAAATTATGTCAAATTAAAACATTTTTATATGTCTTGATTTTTTGCAATAGCCAAGCCTGAAATTTTTGTTGTTGTTTGGCAACGTCTTAAACATTTTAAAAACAAATTTTCTGATTAGGAAATAATAATAATGGTGTCTAAAACATTGGGAACTTTAAAGGTCAACCTTAAAAACAAATTAACTAAGGACTTGGGAAGTGAAACTTTTGATCACAAAGTTCTAAGTTTCTACAATTAAATTTAGAAAAACTAAAACTATGTCTTCAAAGCTTAAAAGCTGTATGCAGGCGTTTAAGTACTCACGCTGTTGCATAGGAGCGTCAAATGGGTTTCCACTCGTCCGCCGCTGAAATCCCCTGGCATGCGAATGCAGTCATTAAGCGGCACCATAAAAAGCAATAAACACAACGGGCTTCACTTGCAGTTTATGTCATTTGCAGGAGGCTCCATGTGCGCTTTAAGCGGACCGAATGTTCACGGCCTGGGCGTTCTTTTTTTCCAGCCATTTCCGGAGGCCAGGGTAATGGCCAATGGCTACCAGGCCAACTCCAGCTCAAAACCACTCGGCCACTTTATTGAAGTTTTTCCTAGCCATTGCATTTTCCCTTTTTTTTACCTCTTTTAGTAATTTACGGAGCAGAGAGGTGGAAATGGGCAGTCCTGTTGCAACGGCTTGGGTACTTTGTCTTAATCTGGGGCTCATGCTACGCAACATTGCGTTCGTCCGGCTTTTATGGCTTCTATTAAGCGGAAATTATGCCGTATGGTCAAATTACGTATACGCCAGGTTAGCTGCAACAACTAGAGCGTAGCTCATAAGAGCTGGGGCTCTGCTGCAGAAATGGCAACAAAATTTTAAAAGTCATTTTAATAATTTTTAATAAACGTACAAAATTAAATAGCACATAATAAGATATAATTAAATAAACAAATTCATAAACAAATGTAGACCTTTTGTAAAATAACCCAACCGTAAGAACTAAAATATATACTTATATAATTAAATAAATAAAATCATAAATGAATTAGTTATTTTGAAATATACTCCAAAACTGGAATTGTAGGCTTTCTTATGTCTTTATATTTATTTATATATTTAAAAAATTAAATCAAAAACTAATTAGTGTCTTTATATACATATTATTCATACCGTAAGAACTGAAATCGGTCAGAATATAAAAAATTAGATAAATTCAAATAAATTCCTTTAAAATTCTATTGTGAATCCTTATCTCTCCTTCAACCATTGAGCAGTTCAAGTTCAGCCATCGTTATAAACTGACAAGCGACCCATTGCGAATGTCAGAGAACTCCCGGAACTTTCTCTGACATGCAGTTCGCCAATGAGTTTTCAGACATTTTGGGCAAGTGTCTGATGCCAAGGCGGCGACCCCTGCACGTCAGTCAGTGAGTCAAGCACACGAGCCTGGTGTCAGTTAGTTCGCCTAACACTTTAATTAAAAATCCGAACAAAAGGAACAAAATCTAAAGTTATGAATGCTCAACTAAATGTGTCGAGGAAGCGGAACTAGACAGCCTGCTAAGTAGAGGAAAGAGAAAAATGTTGACTATGGCTCCTTATTAGACCAAACCCGAATCGAAATCGCAAGGAGAATGGGAAAATATTTGCACTTGCCCTACTTATATAAGAATTGAAGTAAAGGCTTCTTGCCAAATTTAGGTGATAGAAAAAGGGATAAAGGCAAATAGAGCTTTAGTTGGAGCAGAGACGAAGGATAGGCTATAAAACATAAAAGTTTTCCGCGAGCAGTGAACGCGGAAAAACACTATGCACTATATTGAAATTGAAATCGACAAAAGAATGCCGAACGAAAATAAACGTTTATTGACACTTGCTCTTGCGATAATCAATAATATTACCGGTTCTAGCTGGTGTATGCCTTCTGCCTCCGGAAAACTATTCGATTCCATTTCGGTATCTGCCTCAATGTGTTCGTGTCTAATCAAGAAGTCCACATTTGCAGAAAATTATTTTATTGACAAATTTGCATGGCAATGGCCTCGAAATTGAACAAACTTCCGCTTTATTAAACCACTCAAATAAGGAATATGTTTGCGTATGCGTAGAAAGCGTCAAGTGTGTTATGAAATGATTCTATAGCCCAACACTAGATGTCAACTTTTATCGGTGAAAGAAAATCAGAATGAATAGAAAAGCAATTTGCATTCATTAGAGAAGACTTAGGGCAGCCTTTAAAATAAATATTTTCTAAGCACTAAATGCAAACAGTTTAAAACGTTTTCTGTGTTTTCATAGAGCCTCATGAATGGATGGCTGCACCACAAATATTTGCCTTCAACAAGGCCGCATGCGCTTCGAGTACGTTTAATTAGCAATAAAATCAGTAATTATCCTGCACAAACACGGTAGCAGTGACCAAAAATAAACCGAGTGGGGGCGTGGCAAAGCGTCCATAAAACGCGAAACAAACCAAACCCGTTGGCCATGCCACAAAAAACAGCTTAAAATAAATTTAAATTTTAATTTCAATCTCGATCCCACTCGCTCGACATCACCACACACAAAAGCCAACTGTTTCGGCGGCGGTGAAAGTCTGTTACCCTTCTTCTTTTTTTGGGGTGGAAGCATCCCTAGATGCCAATCCCTGCACATCCTTGCCACTGCTGCGTAGACAACTTCCAGTGGCGCAGCTGCCATTTGCTGTCTCTGTGTGCAAGTGAGTTCGGTCTGATGGAAGCCATTGGCAGGTCCCTTGGCTTCCTGGCGGCCTGCGTGAGTAAAGTGTATCTGTGGGATATGTGCAGGTTGCACATCACAGTACAATGCATGTATATCCATAAAAAAATATGCATTTTTATAAAAGTTACCTAAGCTTTACACTTCCAAGTCCATAACTTTTATTACTAAAGTCCTATTTTTTAACTCCCTTTCTTGAATTTGGTATCATTTAAATTTTAAACTTTTTGGAATTTCCTTTTTTCCAAACCTTTTTAAAGGTAATTCGTCTTATATCTTAACTGGAATAAAGATATCTTACTTTTACTAAATTAAGCATTAACTTTACGATTCCTTTTGAATATAAAAATCAGCTTTTTAAAACTCCACGGTTTACCCTACCGAAATAATGCGACGGGGGATTTTTCGAGAGGCTTTTATATATGCATGCAGGATGAATAAATAAAGCGAACAGCGCCGTTTCGGTTCGTTCTACCTTTTACCTTTTGGCTGCTGGTGCTGCCACCCCCTTCGTGTTATGACGTATACGCCGCGTTGTCTGACACTGAACGGCAGCCTTTTGATGCAATGTCTCCTGTGGGCAGTCGGGCCGCACGATTTGCGTAACCGAGCACATGTTGAGTCATCCACTGGGTCTACTATGCCTGTATAATATATATAAGCGATTTTGTGGGCGCGCTTGCCGCAAAACAATTGCGGGCCTTTAAGCATAATGGGCATTCGGTTGAATGCCATTAGATTGTAATTAAAGAACCTGCCTTGCTGCTCTTGATATCCTACTCTACGATATGAAATTATTATTATTTTGCAATCATATTGATTTTCATTGTGGCTTTTCTCACCTACCTGCGATGCGGCGTTAATTGCTGCCATCTAAATTCATATTTCCTGGCCCACAACATTGTGGCTCAGTTTGCTGGCAACATCTACATACACAATAGGCGTGTGTTGGCCGTTTTGCTTACAAATGGTCAATATGTAAATAGGCTAGCAATTAAAATGCTGGCAGGGTAAATTTTGTTAATTAGCAAAGAAATAATATCTAATTGGCTTTGGGTTTTACAGGCTTAAATTCTTTTTATATTACTGAAAGCAATTTAAAATTTTTTTTCTAGTAAAAGCCTTTAATTTTAAAACTTTTTTTTTTGATTTTATAAAATTAAAACAGGTAGTAAATTATTCCTTCTTAAATATTTAAACTAATATGCAAAGGCTTCCTTTGTCTTATTTTTAACAAAATTAAGTTAAGCTTATGTTTTAGAGTTGGCATACTATTTTATTAGCATGAGCTTTAAAATCAGTTGTAATATTACAATTTAAACAAACTCGTTTCCTATCTAGTGTCCTATTTGTTTCAAACCGTAAAATCTCGCGGCTTGGCATTTTGTTTGTGCCAAAAATAAAATAAAATGCAGAGCCAAGCAACACGTCAGCGTCAGCACATTTGGGCCAACTTTCAACTACACTGGAAATTGAGTCGCAATATTTTGGCTTTTGTTTTTGTCGCACTAGCATGTACCTGGTAGCAGGCATTGCTGGCCCCTATAATCCCTATATTTTTTTGCTCGCTCTTTTAGCTGCTATTTTACTTTTTGGGGCGTTGCCGTGGCTGAGTTTTAATTAGCCCTGAGTGCGTGCTTGGCTGAGCCAAAAGCAGTACAAATTGTTATATAAACACATACACATCCCAACAAAGTGTTTTCGAGAGCCTAAAAAAATTGTCGCCACCAAATGAAGTTGGCCAACACGAAAACTACGCAGGTCACGAGCAAAATAGTTGCCCAAGGTGCTGTTTGGTAAAAGCCAGCTATTGAAGAGTCTTGAAATGGCAGCGGAAATGAAATTAAGGAAAAGTGGAGAACTTTCTCAAAGGGACGTGCTTGCAGACCTGAAAACGTACTTTTTTTTTTGGCCCCACAGTTCTTTTGCCATGGCAAATGTTAAGGTTATATGTTCTTAAAAAAAAATAATAGCGAAATGCGGGCGGTGGCCTGCCCTTCCTATTTTGCATTTTTGTGTTTGTTTCCCCTTTATTTTTTAATTTGCATGTTTACGCCAAAATGGCATGCAGACGTTAAAATACATAAAATATGAGAGAAGGAAATTCCCGTAATTTTTATTTGCCTGAAAACATTTAAGGTGGCATTCATTTAATGGCATTGGGAAACTGAGGATGCATTTAATCTTTTGCAAATGACTGAAGGAATGCGAAATATTTAAATTTCATATATTTCTATATAATATTCTTTACAAGTTGTAACAGGCGTTTTGGGTGCATAGTAAAACTAATTTTGGCCCAACTTCCATGGCACGAAAATGTTAATGGAAATGGAAAAGATATAATAAAACTTAAAGGGGGGGCAAAAATACTGCAACATTTCTCTTGATAAAACAAAGTTTTCGGTGATGGTTTTCACAGCATTTAATTTATCTAAAATTGTATCTTCAAGCTTTGGAAATATTTTGTTAATATTTCTAAAGCCCTGGAATACTTTTATTATACTAAAATTATTTCTCACAATTTAAGAATAGAAAGAGAGCCAGTGAGAACTTTGCAATGCTGATGTTGATACCCATTTTCATTTAAGCACTTTATTAACATTTCCCTTCTGTCTCCATCTTTATACACACTAATTTACTTTTCAGCGCTGCTTAAAAAATAAATTGTAATATTTGTGTATATTTAATATGGATTAGTCTTAAGTCCGGTTATGCATAATATGTTATTCACATGTTCCTTGCAGTAAATCCGTCTCTAAACCTAAGTTAAGATAATGTTGTGCAATGAGCCAGTAGCAGCGAGTTCAAAATGGTATCTCGACCAGAGAAAAAAAGAGGGGAAATGTAGCATAGTGAAAATGATTAGCTGATTTATTCTATGGGCGTATGTTTGCAACAGATGCGCATGTTAAAATAAAACAGAAAATAACGAAAGAAGCTCAGAGAGTATTTTACCAAAAATAGTTCACTTCCAAGGTCAAGAACAAACAAAACGAGCAGCTGCAGGAATTCATCAAAAGATCCAAAAAAAAAGAAATCATATGAAATATATATATATATGTGTGAGTTTACAATTTAGATGCTTTTTGATACCCCAAATGGACATTAGCTAGGCAAAAGGCAAATTATGCATTGAAAATTTTATAGGCAACAACGCAGCTAAGCTTTGGCAAAACGTACCCAGAAACAAAAAAACCAAAAATTAAACACTTCGTTTATATTGTCATAATCCCACAAGGAAATCAAGCACAGCTCCAACTAAAAACATGTCGATGGATACACACAGACAATACGCCCAATTGTATGCAATTTGATTGTGCAGATAGAATATTTTTTAAATGTTTATAAGCAGAGATTGAAATATTTGTAAAACATATTTTAATAGACACCGAAAACCAAAGGACAACAAATTTTTTGAAACATATTTTTTGATATACAAACCAAGAGAAGAGACGGAAAGTTGAACACTGCGAATATGCACAAAACATATATCTTTCGGATAACCCTAGCCTAAGTTAAAGTTGTAACATTTTCTCGTTTCGAAGTTGACAAGTTTACTTTCGATGGTTTCACAACAATTCATTTTGAGCCATTTTTGTACGCCATTCGGTTGAAGCTTAAGCAAGTAATCCAAAGTACAATCATTTATGTCAAACAGGACACCACAACACACCAGATATTTGGGGGCAACATAATTCTGATGAGATAGAATAACACAAGGGGATACGGATACGGTTAAAGAGTCGTTTCTACAGGGACATAAAACGAAAAACGAAATACTTTTTGCTAACAATTTTTTTAAAATTCGTTTTACACACGCTTTATATAGGTAGTGGATTTCAGGATAGGCAGCTAGAGAGAAACTATTATTAATTTGAACAGAAAGGAATACAAGAGTACAATTGACAGCTGGTGTTATTATAGTTATTATATAATTTATTTAAAGTAAACTTGAGCTTAGGTCTGTCGGTAAAACAACTGCAAAACCGAATGTAATCCTAGGACCTCGCCCCTGTTCTTAGTTTGTAATTAGAGGTAAAGCTCCCCGAAACCCGTTCCCCTTTCCCCCCACCCTAAAAAACCAAGATGTATGCAGCTGCTGGTGGCGCCTCGCTGGCCTCTCGCCAGGCACGGCAACGCCAGCGCCAGCAGAAGAAGACCCAACAGCTCCAGGCGAAACTACATCCACCGAAGGCGGCCGGAGCCGCCGGACTCGCATCCGGCGATCATGCCGCTGAGGGCGCTTCCACGCCCACTCGCAGCCAGTCGCGCCAGTTCCATCAGCTGCCCACCAGCTATTTGCGGGCACCCACGCCACATGGTCGCAAACTGAGCGCCACCTATACGACGCAATCGAAGCTCCTACTGCCAATCGATGAGGGTGACACCCAATCGGTGTTGCAGCTGCGCATGCATCATGGCCACGCCCACGCCCATGCACACGCCCACGCCCACGCCCATTCGCACTCCCACGGCCCCGCCCACGCGCCTGCGCTGAGTATCCATCACGGCCAGACGCCCTACCAACAGTTCGCCTCCTCCCACGGACGCGTCTCACCGAAACTGGTGCATCGGCACTCCGGCAGCAGCAGCAGCACCGCCGGATTCCATCCGGTCATCTCGGCCGGACAGCTGCACAAATCCGCCACGGCCACCCTGCCGCTCGTCTCCCACATGGCCATGGATGCCATGGAGGCCATGGAACTGGTGGAGTCGCCATCGGTTGTGGCCGGCGTTAAAACGACAGTGACCTCGTTGGAGGCACCCACGCCCACGTCTCCGCCGCTGGCCAGCACTTCCGCTGCCGCTGCCGCCGCCCTGGAGGCAGAGTTAGCTGGAGGTGGAGTCGGTGCTGGTGCCATGTTTGTGCCCCACCATGATGCCATCATTGTAACGCCGGCCACGCCCATGGCCTCGCCGGGCCACGTGGTGAAGCTGCGACGCCCCGGCCCGGAGGAGCTGCTGGAGTCCTCGGCCGAGCGGCAACCGTTGACCGCTGGAGAGGCTTTGGATGATGAGGATGAGCCCATGCATCCGCCGGCACCGGGTCAGCTGGAGCGCAAGTGCAGCGTCTACAGGATGCGCCGGAGCGACGCCTTCGAGCAGGACATCGGAACAGGTGGTAGTGGTGGCATCAAGCGGCAGCTGCGGGAGCTGCAGTTCAGCGCCGGAGTCCAAACCACACAGTACGAACCGCTGCTCGCCGACGAACCGCAGCTGATCTTCAAGGGATTGGGGGTCAATGGGCGCAAGATGCAGATATGCGCCTACTGCGAGGAGGGCATCTGCGTGTGTGAGCACCTCGAGGTAATGGTAATTCCGGGTCGATCCTGGCCTGCCCTCATCCAGATCCTGATCCCAATAACTAACTGTATTCCCAACAACGATAATTTGCTTGCTTATGTGTCTTGTGCATGCCCAATAATCCTATTATGCGTGTATGAATGTTATGAGTGGAGTGTTTGCTAGAGTGTCGCCTAAAAAATATGGTAAATGGTTTTTTTAATCAGCATAATTTGTTAACAGGAACAACCAACTCATTTTTGTCATCTTAGCAATATCGCCTTTATATTAGTAATTAGTAATATGTGCATAATACCTTGGGTAATGCAAACAAAGGTTTAAGTATAACGTGTTTTTCACAGATATTTATAAAAATAGTACTTAAATTGTTGATTCTAAAAATTATTTGAATTATTTGCTAATTTGAAAGACCCATTTTTGGTAAAGTGCCAAATGACTTTAGCACTGTGTTAGTTTTGTTTATATATAAAAGAGTTATTGGGACAGGTTCTAATTGCCAATATGTTAATGAGGTTTTGACAACTGAATTTTTCAAAATTAAGATTATATATTGCTGCCATTAAGACCAAGCTTTTAATTAAGAGCACTGAGAATACTCCGTCAGGATGGCTGGCTTATGTGTCGTATGGGTAATATTTTAAAACAAAAAATTTATGAATTTAAAGTCTTTTCTGCGAAAAATTATGTAAAGTTCCGCAGTTGAACTATGAGAGATTTCTGTGGTCCTTCAATTGAATTTCCAATGAAGTTATGATACAGAGAATGTTTCCTTTGTCGTACAATACAAATTTCAAATATTCTATCGCTTCTATTCAAGTAGCTTTGACAACCGGCCACCCCCCGCACTGTTATTCGTATGGCATCTCTAATAAGGACAAGTAGCTTTTGGCAGGAGTCAACAAGCTCGATATGTCCGTGCAGCTTTCCTCTCGACTAGCCCCATTTTGAGGCGATGCCATAACGGCGGCATCGACAAGAAAAATGCCAAATGCAGGAGAGAATAGCAGCGAACAGCGACTGCAAGTGCATGCATAACAACAATCCGAGAATCGGAAGCGCATAATGTGCCTTTGTATCGGCCCGATAATGCGCTGCCCGAAAAAGCTTGGCAGGCTCAAACACAAACCCAAACTCAAGCCCAAGCCCAAGACCGCCTCCAACTCCTCTGCCAGTTTTTTTTTTTCTCCAGCCAGGTCACCTCCCTCAACTGGCGCCGTTTGCCAAATGTTGTGTAAAAGGCTAATGGCAACACTGAATGTGTGCCATAAAAGTGCATAAAAGGTGGCGGGTGGCGGGCGCTACACTTAAAGTTTGCCTCCTTAAAGTTGCCACCGAGTTGCACTTGGTTTTTGAGCTCACGACTCACTTAACGTGCTCCGGATGAGAGGCGGTAAATTAAAAAACTTAGCACTGCGCTATTATTTGACTTGCATAAGCAGCGAATCAACCATGTATATGTATGCCTTTATGCGGGATAAAGCACAAAACTTGCACAAATTAAACCAAACGTGCGCACAAAAGAAAATCTCTGTAAGGCCGGACTGAAGGCGGAAACGCCTGGCCAAGAGGAAAACGAAGTCCACACAAAACCATTTCAGCAAAACAAATAAATCTTTCTAAGTCGACAAAATTATTCTCATTAGCAGATGAGAAACTGCCGACACACGTTTTTAACTGTATTGAATACAAGTGGATCAAGGTGATGAGAAACTGCAGATACACATACTAAATAGTATTTCATACAAGTCAATATTGAAGTACACAATTTCAGAATTACAAATTAATGATGTTTTTCGATATCTTAGTATACTTTATTACAACAATTACTCTTTTAAGAAACATAGAGTTCGGAAAACACATTTAACACTATCAGTATTTATTATTCGGAAATTCTTCAGGATTCTGCAATTTAAATTTTTATAATATACTGTAAAAAGAGTGGGTTCTAAAATATATACAGATGATGTTTTATTTAAAAACAGTTTATCACATATCTTTTACTTGCACAAAAATGGAATTTTAAGGCACTTTTAAACTTATAAGAAATATTCCAAAGTACAATAAGTTTAAACTTTATGAGCACGATAATATGATCGTACCGCTGAGGATTTGAGGCAATCTCATATCCACAAAAGCTCTCGGTACCCCGTGTTCTCGACAAGAACTGGGTGTAAAAAATTAAAGGGCCAAAGAGAAAGTATAAAAACGAAGAAAGTAAACAGCAAAAGCGACTGGCGGCGGCTGATATTTATTATATTCCCTGGAACCCACGCCAGCGTCATTTCTAGTCTCCTTCGGTGCCACTCGAATCGCTAAGAGAGACATGGAATGGACTTTAATGTGTATATGTATGCGTTTCCCCGTATATGTATGTGTATGCAGTCCCGAGCGCCTCGTGCACAAAAACAACAGCTAGTAAATTAGCTGGAAAATAGAGGAAAAAAAGTATGCGGCAAAATGGCGGACGACGCCAGAAATGCGAAAAAATATCATCATCACCATTTGTCCCCACCGCCCACGCCGCCCCTCGCCCCTCCCCTTTTCTCCCACACTCCCCTTAAAAACCGTGAAATGAAAATGGGTGAAAGACTTGTAATAAAGGTGGAAATAAACGTACTACAATCGCAGCGGTTTGTCCGGCGAAGGAAAGGGGGTTTTCTAGAATTTATGAATAAACAAAATGGCGACATTGAGATAAATAACTGCATTAGCATTAATTGCCCATGTTTGTGTGGGATCTTTGCAGGGAATTTAGAACAGATTTAGCGGCAGTACCTTGTAATTTAGGTGCATAGATGGGGATTACAACTTAACATGGGTTTCGGTATTTTAAAATTTACATGCAGCTTTAATTTTCATTAAAAGATTTTTAATAGTTATTTTAGGAAGATAATTTTAAGAGTTTTTAACAGATAAACTTTGTTGAATTTTTAAATGTTAAGCATCAAACATTAAATTGCCATAAACATTTTTTGCTTGGTTTCATGGCTTAACAACATAATTGCTATTGCAATTTAGTTTTCCCAATTATCTAGCTAAGGCAACGTTGATATTAATTGAAAACCCAAGTCAAGGCCACAGCTACTAGACTAAATGCATAAAAGCTTGTTGATCCAATCAAGGATTCGAGGCCGTTCGATTGGTTGATTTGATGATTCAAATCGCTTACGCCCAAATGAACAAGATGCCTTGATATAAAGCCGCTGCTTCGTCGTCTATCGTACTCGTAATTTAATTTCCAATTACACGAGATGTAGGGCCACAAAAAAAGTGCGACGCTGGCGATTGTGGCTGCCTCAGAATGCAGCCTCGATAATTACTCAAACTGTCGCCCAGATCCGGCGCCAGCTTCCTTCGCCCGGAGCAGAGACATCCTACTGGCCCAATTTTCCCAATTCTCGGCGGTTGCTGGTAATTGTTTGTCAGGCACGTCGGTCTGGGCCTGTTCTCGTAATTGTAACTGACATATTGCCAGTGCACAGCCCGACTCAGCACTCTCCACTCGCCACCCTTTATTCTGGCTTTCCCAAAAGCCATCTCGCAAATAAAGTGGTAATCATCCTTGTGCACAACGAAAAAAACCAATCCGACCAAAAACCAACGACAGTTTCTTGTTTATTGCATACTTTGCGGCGGCTTCATTGAATTATTGTTGCATAATTCATTCACCCAAACTCACACACACACACACACACACGGAGTGAAAGAAAAAGAGAAAGTAAGACAGACAAAGAGAAATTCTTCTCGTTTATTACAAAGCCGCATTTAAATTAATTTTCGATTTTGGCTCGATGCTTTTTTCTCTGTTTGCTCATCCCCATGCAGCCAACATTTATCTTCGAATTTTGGCCAGCGTTGTGCTCTTGTTGATTGTTGCCGCTGCCATCGACAATAAAAATCATTTAAAAAGACACAAATTACTCTTACAGCTTCAACGGCAGTCCCAAAAGGGCGATTACTAGCGAAATTGGAAAACGGGATTTATGCAGAAGGGAATTTCGTGGTACATACGTCGATTTGCATTCGTTTAGCCATAACACTGAGTCGTAAATTGAGCAATATTTACAAATACCTTTGAGTAAATAATTTGGTATTATTGAATGCGCGTTTTTGTCAACTATGTTTTTCTATGATTAGAAATTTGTACGGCTTTAAAATTATTTATAAAGGTGGCTAAAAGTTAAGCAATAAAAAATATGTACGTTTTCTATTTAAAAGTCTTCCAGACTAAAATTATTGCATACCTTATAGTGATTTCTGCAGACTCACTCTTAATGCATATTTTTTGTAGATGATAGACGGTTAAAAATATAATTTCTACAGGTGTTTCCATTAAAACTTTATGCGACAATTCAATTTAACTCTTAAATGGCCAGATAAAACTCGTACATCGTGATGTTTTCAAATATTGACAAATTGTAGTAAAAAGTTGTTTATTCACTAGAAAATTCCACACCAATTTCGTGTCGTTTAACACTGCATAAAAAACAGTTTAAAAAATGCTTTCTACTTTTATTTATTTCCGTGCCTTATATGGCCATTCAATTTCACTATAAAATGGCAAGATTTTAAATATTATTCAATAGTAATAAACAGTTTATTTTCCACTAAAAAATTCGACACAAATTACGTGTCGTTTAAGCCTGCCCCCGAATCGAAACATCTCAATAACTTATGCTCAATTAACGTTGGTTAGCGGTTGGACAGGGTATATTTACCAGCCAATGTCGAGCAAATAGACAACAGCAAACAGCAAACAGAAACAGAAACAGCAGGCACGCAGACACACACTCGACCGCCTCGATGGCTGTCAACAATCAAATAACATGACTCTCAACGAGGACAGTTGCCATTTCTCACGGTATGTGGCATATGCAAATTCCTCGTTGAGGGGCGCCTCGTTCGCCTTTAATTACCAACAGACAAGTCGCCCGTCGAGAGTCCCACTGCCACTGCCACTGGCACATCAGGTGAACAAGTCAGCGGGCGTTGTGCCAAAAATTCACCCGACAGAGGGTTTCGCCATTCACATTAATTAACCTGAGATGTATGCACTCAGCAATGCCACCTGAGCAACAGTCGATTTGGGGCTATGTGGTTGGTTGGCTACTTAGTTGCGGTTTTCTGGGCTACTTTCGTGCCTCCTGCTTCCCATCATATTGATTTAGCAGTGCCCCTAGCTGCATTTTCACTGGCATCGAAATGTGAAAGTTGAATTTCCATAAGCTCAAACATTACTAACACTGGATAAAAAGGTTAAGGGTAAACTGTCGTGGCATTTCGTAAATCAGATGATTTAAGCTACGAAAATATGGTTTCACTTATATTTGTATTTATGAAGGGGAGAAAACAGTCTTATCGAAAACAACAATTAAATAATACAAAATAAACATAACGAAAACTAAAAAGGGTTGAGATTTTCAAAAGCCTTACTTGTATAATAATTCTGCAATTTCATTTTTATGAAATTCTATTGACGAAGGCAGGAAACAAAGTTATTTAATTATTGTAAATTATATAATACTAAATAAACCTAATAAAAAATTAAAAAAAAATGATAGATTTTTAAAGGTTTAAAGGTTTTACTTCTAGAACAGTTCGGATTTTAATTTTTTTCATAATTTACAAGAGATGGCAAGTTAAGTTATTACAGCCATTAATAAGAAAATGTCTCAAAGCTGTAAATCCTCTGCCTTCACCGAGTTATTGATGGCATTTTATAATTGAAAGAGTTAAGTTAAACTATAATCGACCATCTGTCAATGCAGTGCTGATGAAATTGAAGTGCCCTTGGCAAAAATCGTTGGAATATCCACTTAACTTTATCCGCAGAGCTGTATAAATTTCGGTGTAATGCACTCGACACAATTGGCCATAAAATGCATGGTACCCGACAGACAATTTCTCACAAAAGAATAGGGCAATTCAGTGTTAATGAAATTTACAGCAAAGAGTCATATATTATTTCCACTCTTCCGAAACCCATTGTCCCCCATCTTTGCCCCTTTATCCTAGCTATACCATATATGTATCTCTTTGGCAAAATCATGGCGCACAAATTAATTTTCATAGTATACTTTTGATGCGCTTATGTTGTCAGCATGACATTGTTGCTGCCGCTGTTGGCGACTAGATGCCAAATAGCAACATGTGTAGCATCTCACACTCACACACACACACACACAAAGCACACATACATTCCGCGTCTGTGTTTAATTGCGAAAATGTAGCAATCTTTTAGGCGTTGCAACCAGTCAGTCGGAGTCAGCCATCCAGCTTTTGTTATGTCAGCTGCGCCTGTGTCGTGTTTTTCTCTATTAACGACCACGAGGTCTGTGTATTGTATGGATATAGATCCACAGTGTGGGCCATACTTATAGTTTTCAATTTAAAACTGGAAAAACCCCACATATATGGAAGCGTTTAAGATATTATAATTATAATTTTGTCACATCTTAATAAATGATTTTAAAAACGGAAGTCGGTTCTTTGTCAAATAGGATAAATTTAACAAATTGATTGTTTGGGGTAAAAAACAAAAAGAGTTATATATATTTTAATTAAAGATAATCACTCTGAAAATTTCACAGAAGAAATGATTTCTGTTACAGTCTGAGAACAGCAATTTACGTATATTGTATTTTTTTTACTGAAATAATTTTCAGCTTATATATGTGCAGCACAAGCATTAGGATCTTAAAAGAAGATTTCTCGCCATTTATTGTTGCTATAATTTTGAACACAACTGTATGAAGGACAGTGTATATGTGCTGCGTCGTCTAAAAGCGTGTGTGGCTTTTTCATGAATCTGTATTTCATTAAAATTTCATCTGCATCGTTCAACGAGTGACTTTTTCCGCTTTGCGCTGTTGAATTATTGAAATTTTCGGTTCGCAGTTGCCAGTTTTGCTTAGGTCGCCGTTCCACTTGCCCAACAAAGGCATCCTGCTGCGGATTTGCATATGAATTCCACCAGCTGCAGCTCTGGGCTGCCGTAACTTTGCCACGGCCTTCCTTTCTTGTGCTCGAGTTCGTGCTTCCATCTCAACGCAGCCATTTGAATTATGGCATTGCAGGGCAGCAACATGGCTTATATGCCATAAATATTTCCTATGTTTGCATTACTCACCAGATTTTTGCAAGTGATTTGCAACGGCCTGGAAACTTTGCACTCGACATGTCTTAACTTTGCAGTCAGGAGGGCAAAGGATTTGAAATTGATTCAAGTCGAAGATGTGCCAAGAGTGCACAAGAGTGCGTTCAAGTGGAGCTATCTTCATAAATGAATAATTTGGTTTATTGACATGGTCTTCATTGTTTGCAAGCCCTTTCCCAGAACTCTCGTTTATATTCATGGACTTAAATCAACTACTTGATAAAACGACTTCAAACAAACGACTTTAACAAATGAAATTAATAAAATGATGAAAAATAACACTCCATATTAATAATTTAAAGCAAAAGTAAATATAATTCATAACACCATACAATATTTCAACTGTCGGCCATTGATTTAAAGCTCTACAAATGTACACATAGTGCCGAACCAAAAAGCTTAAACCAACTCACTGAATAACCCATAATTGAAATCAAGCATTATTTATCCATTCAACAGCAAATTTTAAATGGAGCCGCAGCAAAGAACACAAAAAAAACTCCCATGTGCAATATATAAATTGAATAAAACAAACGAAAGCCATGAATTGGAAAACTGCAACAAATGTGATATGAACCACTAATAAAATATAAATAAAGACACTTTTAGTAGGCAACCAAATCAACGTTAATTAAGCCTCGGAATATGGCAGCAGCGGACGATAACGAGAAATCAAAAAATAAGAGCATATATTGTGTGGGCTTGACTTTTGTATAGCTAGCGATAACGACATTTAGTGCTACTACAACCGAACATAACAAGAAAGCTTTAAATATTTTTTCTACTTACTAAAACTTAAATTAACTGCACCAAATGTGATCGAACCAAAATAATATATTGATATTGAACAACCAATAAGAGTTACTTCAACAATAAAATTCGACAACGACATTGCCTTCTCTCATTGTAGCCTAAACGAAATTAACTCAAAAACTCAATTTCGTTGCCACTAACGTTAATTACTAGCCTAAGCGGAATAAAACAAAAAAAAAAACGAAATAATAATATAACTTATAACTAATAACTAAACTCAAAGACTTTTGTACGTGCAACCGAAAATTGATAAATCTAGGAAATGCATAGACTAAGGCGAACAATCACTTACCTTAACGACGCAGTGCGCCTACGTTAACGCTGCGCTAACGGCAACGGTCAATTTATAGATATTAATAAATGTTTATAGCTTTCAATGCCAAAATCCAAACGAAAATGAAATCGCCTACGAATACAATGCTGCGTGACGTGAACGCTACGTAGCAGAAGGCCAGGCGTTGCGTTACGTTACGCTCCGCTACGTAACGATATAAATCCATAGCAGAGCCCGCATCCGATTCCCGATCACCGCGCCACACGTTTATGAGCCAGGACTCGCAGGAACGCCGCTGGACTAGCAGTCGCCGGCGCAGCCAGAAGCATCACCGCTGGAAACCGGAGCCTCAGCCACAACCACACCAACAACAACAGCAACAACAGCTACAGCAACAACAACAACAACGACTTAACGGAGCTAGAAAAGCAGCCGACCACTGGCGATCAACGCAGCCCATCCTCAGCCCGCCACTCAGCTGCGCCAGCCACTCAAGGCTGACGCAGTTTTCCAACCAAAGCCACAGCTACAGAAACCCCAACAACAACCACCACAAGAACTACAGCACCACACATAGAAATCTGTTGAGAAACCAACAAAAAAAAAAAAAAAAAAGAAACAATCAAATTATTACTCTTTGCTTCTATTTCTATACTCCTCCTCTTTGTGCCTATCAGTACGTTCTCGTAGTTGTTGAGAAAGTTGAGAAAGTAACCGGACTGAACGCACGCCTTTTGGATGCTGCCCTCACGATTCACGTAACGCCCAGACGTGACATTTAGTTTGGACGACGTTATTAAGCTCCTAAACGTAACCTGTGTCATCCCATTGATTTCGAACTGTGAACGCAACCACTGCACCACTGACGTGACGCATACGCACCGTTGACAGACAAGCAAAGAACAAACAAAAAAAAACAGAAAAAAAAACAAAAGAACTTTAACCGTTAACAAAAAGAAAAAAAAAACAACACCAAGATGCAGGCCGCATTGATGCTAAGATCGAAATCTCGGGTGGCGAGAAGAAGAAAGCTACGAAAATTAGGTGGAAGACTTGAGTTGCCTAGTAATGTAGCAACTAAAGAAATAGCTCCATTTCCTCGTTATCCACCTGAGTCATGGGTAATAATATAAAATACCAAACAAAATACCTAAATTTAAACCACATTCTATGAATCTCTCTGTCAGTCTTCTTCTGAAGCGAAGAACCCCTACAAAAACCAAAAAAAAAGAAAGCAATTCAGTAAAGCAAAAGTATAATCTCTGACCCCCTAAGTACCCAAACTAAAATCAAAGAGCGCAAGTTTCTAAAAAGTCGTCAAATGAAAATCATCAGCTTAAATGAAATTCTTATTTCCAGCCCCAATCCAACCCGAATACCCACCCCAATACTACCCCGCTATCTGACTATCTTTCCGATCTGTACTTCTCTCTACCCATCTATCTATCTCTCTATCTGTTAACCCTTTTCTATTCGAGCCTCCCTAGTTTCGAGCCCAAGACACAAACTCTTTTTTGATTTTAAAAACGCCCCAGAGTTGACTTCCATCAGAGCATAAGTTTTTCCTTATGTAGTGTGGCAACTCTATGCTAGGTTAACTTAATAGAATTTAACTTTTTCTCAATCTCTTCTTTACTTGATCTTGCAGTTCTTTTAGCGTGTGCCCAACTATCCCCGATTCTAGAACGTAGAGCCGCTTTGGAACGAATCTTAAATAAACTGTTAACTCAGTAGACTTTTTATAATATGCGATATATCCATAGATACTATATATTTCAAGTCTAAGAGCTCTGCCAGCCAACAACTAAATGCGCTGTACAACTAGCTTAACCACCTTTATTCAATTCTCAGCAAACTATTAGTGCTTTTGCTCAACTCTCTACCTCTACCTCTACCTCTCTCTATCTCTCTCTATAGCTATCTAACTATCTCTCTCTGTCTAGATCTCTGCCTAACCTTCTGTCTCTATCCCACTAAGTGTAACTTTCTATAAGCGCTCTAACCAATAACTAACTGTCTGTCACCCAGTCCCACACTTAGCTTCAACTGTAGTTGAAACATTGCACAGACCCCACCTCCAAAATAAACCCCCCACCAAAAAGAGACCCTACCCTACTTATCACGAGCCCACTTTCGCCTACTTTGCACTTGCTTAAACTATATGTAAAGTATAAATAAAAACCAGTATAATCAAAGACGTGTGTAGTTCTTCACCCACAATACCACTACCAAATCAGACATAACTAGTGCGCTCCTCCCACCAACACACGCTGCACCCTGTTAAACTAGTCGAGTAGTACTCAACAGTATCCAAAGCAAGTGCTTCTAACTATTCTCCACTAAACCTAACTCAGATAAACTAAAACCCAAAACGAGCTATGAAATATCAAATACAAATTACCTACATAACAAATATAAAGCACATCAACTGATATATGATTTAAACGACACGTTTATAGTTTTGTAGCAACAAGTACTCAGATTATGCTTTAGTTTCTAAGGCGTTGTTCCATGGATCTCTTGTTTTCTCGAAGTTCCACGGATCAACCGGATTTTACATACTTTATTTGGCTAAACACGCACTAAAACAACACAATATTTTTCAACTATCCTTTCTTTCACTCGCTGTCATTCTTGTCGAAACTACTATATTCTTTCAACCTGTAATTTTCGCCTACCGATAATGCATACGTTTCACGCAACACATCCACGAATTATGTGTCTTATGTCTTACATTTTTGATTTTCAACGTTCGCCAATGTCGATGTAATCCGTTAACGAACCGATATCGTTCACCAATTGCGTAACTAGAAAAACACATACGTGACCACGCCAGTGGCGCCGCCCGAGCCGCCTCCGCCACCGCCGGAAGTAAGTTGCAAAGCATCCATTAAAAAAAAACCAAAAAAAACACACATTTACATACCAGAAAATATGGAAACAAACCCTTTTTTTCCGTTCTATCGTTCGTTCATCACGTGCAAGTGTCTCACGTGTTTCTTTGTATATGTGTAACGTAATGATCACCTGCGTGATTGCCTCCATACAATTGCGCTGTGCCGCTTACGTTGCCGTCTTGCAGTTGGTTGTAATTTGAAAGTACAATGAAAATGCTTGTAAATAATTCACTTGCTTTGCATTTGATCTCTATTCTTTTCCGACAAACCTAATCCTCTATCTGTCTGCTTCCTTTTCTTTATGTATGCAAACTGTTTTATATTTTTTATTTGAAACTGAAACTTTTCTTCTTAAGTTCATTAGTTTTCGTACGCCCAGTACGCATTTGCACATGAAATATTAAAAATATTTTTCTTGGTCTGCATTGGTGTGTGTTTGAGCATTATGCCGAAGCCAATAAAATATTTTAAATATTTTATTAACTGCAAAGCGGGGCTAGCGAATGAAAAGGTTCCTACCAAAAGAATTGCATTGAATATTTACAAGCATTTTCATTGCTTTGATTTGAACGACCCCTCCATGCCGTTTTGTGTAAGGAGCCAGCGACTGTACTGCAAAAACTGCCAGCTTAACTTGAGCAAACGTGTGAACCCAGTGCCCATCCACATCAAATATACATGCCTAGGCAGAGAATGAGTTTCCACAAAATGAAATAAGTTAAGCTTTAATTTCATAAATTGAAGGCCTCTCGTTGGGCGCCATAAAAGAGTAATTTAAGGCCCCATGTTGGGCGTCACATTTGAGTCCACCAAATCGTAAATTAACGCAACTACTGCCTCTTGTAAATTTAGAGCGGTTTAATTAACATACCATCGGCCAGTGATTAGCATAAATCAGTGGCGAAACTCAACAAGTTTGCCATTTGGCAGTTTAGCTTAATTAACATAGAAAATACATTTTGTGCTCTCTCCTTCTCTCCTATATCAATTAGCAATTAGTTTCACCGAATTTCAGTTGGTCATTTCTCGTTTTGTTGGCTTTAATTTTTCATTTGTAGTCATCAAAAAACAAAAAAAAACAACAGACATATGAAACAATCAAACGATAAATAAAAAGAAAGTATGCAACATTAACTAACAACCAAACAGCAACCACAAAAGAAAAACAAAACAATCAAACGCCAAACAAACACTCAAGCAAAATGCATTAATATAAAATAAACAATATGGTATCAAGTTTTCCCAAAAGATTCTGTAAAGCTTACTTGCCTCTCATTCCCGTTTTCGATCTAGGAGCTCAACTTGATTCAATTGCGAAATTTGTTCCACAAAGTCAAACCAATCAAGAAGTCAACAAAAAACGCTTGGCAACAAAAAAAAACAAAGAATAAAAATGAAAAAAATCAAATTGAATGTTTTACAAAAACGGCAAATGAAAGTGAAAAAATTTTCCCTTTGACAATGCCGACCGATTCGCGTCGAGTCGGCTGCCAAAGCGAATCTTTTGCCTTAAATTGAAATGCACATTTTAATTTCGGCCCGAAACCATTTTTTTGTGGAACATTCACATGTTGAAGCAAGCGCTAAAAACAAAAACAACCAGAGAATACAAAACAAAGGCAGCAAAAAAAAAAAGAGAAAATACAGAAACGTGTACACAGCAGAAATTTTGGCTGTGAGTTTAAAGGCTTTTTGGGTGGATAAATGTTGTTCCTTAGATTTGGGTTCTGTAAGTCATAATGCAAATACATTTCCAGCGGTCTGGGTAAGTCAGAGTTGGCGTGTTTTCTATAACAAATACAATTTATAAATACAATGTAAGGAAATGTTTTTCGTAGTTTAGAAAGCCTTTGAATTTAGCAATGCCGGCCAAAAACCCAACCAAAATAAAATTTGAATACCGAACCCCACTTAGCAAAGCCAATTGAGCGCATTTCATCATACCTTGCATAAGAAAGAGAATATATTTATTTTTTTGATAAAAACAATACATTTATCCTTGTTATTTTGCCATTGAAATCTAAAAAATTTGGCATGTATACTCCATGCATACTTTTGGGGCAGACTTGGGCTTCAAATAATGATAAAGGTCCTTAAAAGTATGCAACACAGCCAAAACCGAAATTGATAGTTTAACATTAAAATCATTTGTTTTAATTTTTTTCGTTTGGTTTTTTATTATCAATGTTGACACATGTGGCACTGTTCTGGGAATATTTCCGCTACGAGCTTCAATCGTTGCTTTTAATATTTATTTAAGCTTGAAATTAAGCCTTTCATTTTCACATACACACGAGACAAGATTTCTATGGTTTCCTTTCTACTTTCTCTCCTACTTTCTCTTACTCAATGCGAAGCACGCACTAAACCTCCAAAATGACCACACGAAACACACCCACACACACACTCGTACTCCTGTTGAACACTTTTTCTATTCATTTCTTTCAATCGCAGGTACGCGACATTTAATTACACCTATTTCACCCTCAAAAAGAAATCAACCCAAAAGTATGCAACGCTTGCTAAAATGAAAATCAATGAAAAATTCAGATCGACAATTAGGTACAGTCTAAATTTAAGGACTCAAGTTATTGTGATTGTGATCCATGCAAATTTACCGATTCTATTCCTATATTGGTGTCTAAAATTGTAATCATAATGCTCTCTCTCTCTCTCTCTCTGTCTCTCATTATAAATAATATATATATTTATATATATATATATATCTCTTTGTGCTGTGGCCCGTGCTATGTGTGACTAAAAAACTTAGTAGCGTGCTAGGTTTAGTAGCTTAAATCCATATAAATATCTTTATCTATGTAAATGTGTGAGTGTGTGTGCGCGTGCAATTGTGTGTATGTGCGCCAAATTGAACTCTAGCATATTGGGACGTAAAAACAGCCGGAATTTGAACAACAAACAAAACTGTCGTATAATTTTCAACATTTTTTTCCTCGCATGTTTGCATTACCTTGCTCGTCATTTTTTATTATCTTTCCTGCTCTTTTCTATCTCTCTCACTCTCTATAAATATATATATATATATATATACCTCTGTATCTGAACTTTCCGTTTATAGTATAAAATATGGAATGCAAAAAAATGTTCTTCCGCTGCGTGCATTTTAAGTGTCTTGTCGGTCTCGCTCTAATTTCGTTCTTGCCAACTCTTTCTCGCTCTCTTTAATTAATTTATCTTTCAGTCTGTGCGTTTATCGCATGCGCTTAATTACGGACAAGAAAATACATTTGATGTTACGTTATTTACTTTCCATTGTTTAATTTAATGTTTTACATTTGGGTCCGGGAGCGATTGCATGACATTTTTTTAACAATATTGCAGTGTCGAAGGGCAGGGTATCAATTTACTTACTTTCTGTAAAATAACAACCCACCACCCATAAAATTGCTTCGTGTATCCAACAAGCTAATCGCTAACTAACCGTAAGCTAAAGCACAAGAGTGAGTTCATCAAAAGTATCTTTGAACTAAGCACTGCTAAAATGCCTTATCGACTAATCTTCACAATGCCTTAATATACTAATACTTACATATTTTCTAAATGTTTTTAATGGCTTGTGGTTTTGGCAAAGTTTCTTGGAGCGAATTTAGGGGCAAATAAATTAAAATAATTTGATTTTCCGTCTTTTAAAAAAGCTGTACTTTCAAAAATGTAACCCCTAATTTGAAAGTTCGTATATCGGATTAATTAAATAATTAATATTTTACTGGTCCAATAAAAAGGTTTCTTTTTTTAAGACAAATAATTTGTTGTTAAATTGAAAAATAAATACAAATTTTCAAGGTGTTAAAATGAAAAAATATTTTTTTAGCGCATTTTGAATATATGGGGTTACATTTTATGTTAAAGACACTAAACTTCTTACAATTTTAAATGTAATTTTGAATAAGAAAAAGCTTAACATTTGCCAAACGAGTTAGACACCCACTTAAGTCAGGTTTTCTTTCCCAATCCTATTATAATTACTCAAAGAAGATCTACAAACCAGGCTCGAAGTGTATGTATCGTCAAGCTCAAAGTCTTCCATCCCTGAAAACCCATTCGTATAATTTTCCCAAAATCTTTTCGATGTGATTCTTCTCGCTCGCAACCTGTATACGTTCGTGTGGTAAGCTTAGCTAAGTGAAAAAACAAAAAAAAAAAAACAAAGAAAATAAAGGTCGCAGTAAGTAATCAATGGTAATACGACGAGGACTTAATCAATTTTCGGTGGCTAATGAAAGGCCTTGAAATGCCAGCCGAGAATAGCACAATTTGTGGTCAGCACTCGTGTGTGCACTTGAAAGGCTCGACTTAAACTTGGCTTCTTCTGTCAACTTGACTTACTGCCGTTTGTGGCCAAAAAGTTTCGGCTGCCACTGCCATAGACTATTTCCCCTATGTCAGTATGCTGGCCAAGAACAACAACAGTCGACAGTCGAAGGAAGGAAGGAAGGGACGTAAGAGCTCCGGAAGGGCGAAACTTTGCAGTGCAATGAAATGCAATCGAACGGAACCGAAAACCAGCGACATGCATTTTCCGTTCGTACGTCCTTTGTCCTTCGTCCCGCTCCATTGTTTTCCGCTACGAGAGCTTTTCGAGTGTCGTAGAGTGGCACAGCACTTTCAGCATTTTATTGCGAACAAATTATGTAGCATATTTTTCAGCGCGCTTTCTCCGCACTTTTCTAGATATTCGGGGGTTGATTTATAGTGTCGTCGCCAAATGTGAAATTGAGCGCAGAACGGAGACCTGATCGATGGTTTTCGCTATTTCTTTGGAATCTTTTTTCTTCATTTTTTGTAGTTTAAGCCAGCGACATGCGTTCAATTAACCCGGGTCTCTGGCAGACCGTTTGACATTTTCATTAGGCAAACAAAAGCAAAAGAAACTCGGCTGCGACGTTTACATTTCATGGCCGGATATCCGGCTGCAAAAAGAAAAAGCGAAAGAAATGTCTGCTTCCGTTTGAAGTCCGCAAAACTGGTATTCGCACACACACACACACACACACACACGCAGTTCACATTTAGCCGCAAAACGACTTTAATTTGCGGTGCCACTGGCGCTGGGTGAATTCCCTAGTACCCACCCTTCGTTTCCTTTGGCCAAGTCGCCATTGGATGGTCCGATTTCATTACACAATCTGCGCTTAAATGCTAACTTTTTCGGTTCCCCGGGTTCCGTTTGGGGCAACTTCGCCACTTTCCTTTGTGGCTTTGCCTTTAAATTGTTTTGTTGGCCAGTCGGGCAAATCTCTCCGGTTGGTTTTCTTGGTCCTTGAATGGGGATTTTCGCTCAACGTTGGTGCCTGTGAGCCCAGTCCCATGTGTTGCATGTGCTCCTATCGATTTGTGCGTCTTACGCGAATTGAATTTAAAATGAAATCAATTTTTATTAAAATGGGGATAAAACGTCTGGGACAAATAGAAGGACCAACACACATTTTAAAGTGCAACGAGTACTTGGTTAGATTAGAAAATGCATTTTAAGCATAATAATGGAATATAGAGGTATTCTGAACTGCATTTTAACATTATTTAAGTTGAGTGAGTGTGCTACAGAAATCTCTAGGGTTTGAATACTTATTATAAAGTTTTGTAAGAGTATGCAACAATATTTTTAAAATCAAAGGGTGCAATAGATTTATTTCAAAATTTTTGAAGTGCATACTTTTAGACACCTTTTAAAATGATTTAAAAACTCTGGTGATTTTTGCAGGTGTCAAAGTTTTCATACTAATTGATAGCTTTAATACTTTAAATACTTTAAATTATATTCCACCGGTTATCTGACCCTTGCTGGGTTATCACACTGCGGTCTCTTTGAAGTGTCCAAAGTGGAAAAGGACCCTGGGCATTATTTGGCCAAATGAACTGTTTCGAGCCGAGGCTTAATGCTGATTTGTGTACCAAGAGCGTACTGTTCCACATTCGCCCCGTGGCCCTGGCCATGTGCCAGTTTTCGGGGGGTGGGGGGTGAGAGCTCAACCGATTCGCCGCATAGGCCGTGGAGCAGCAGCAGCACCTTGAGCTGTAGGACATCGGCCGGAAACAAAGAAACATCTGGCTGAAGTGTGGCGAGAAGGGCAGCTTTGGCCTTTCAGTGTCGCTTAGTGAAATTGCCTGTAATGTCTCTGTGCCCCTGTCCCTGATGTCTCGCTGGCTGCTGCTGCATTGTCTAACCACAGCATAGCATTAGCCTCAGTATCTGCCACTGCCACCACCACTGCCACTGCCACTACCTCGTTCTTTACGACTTGGTCGTGTGTCAGCTTCAGCTGCGGCTGCTCCTGCATTTTTCATTAGCCTGCGCACTTTTTTTTCTTTCGGCCACGTTCCTTTGCTCTTGGCCCACCTGTCCGAGCATCCGTTCCTTGCGTTCTTCACCCCTCAACTGCCCCTTTGCGCTCATGCTGCAAGTGCATTTTGCACTTGATTCTGCGCCACTCGGCTCAAGTCGGTTGCTTTCTCCAGCAGCTGCATAATAAAATTGTACACGGGCCAAATCGCTGGGGCTGTCGGCAACTGCCTCCTTGGCTATATATGCTGGGATGTGACTATACGAGCGCTGTCACAGATTTGTTTTCAATTGTTCAAAGACTGAGATGTGGGTGTTAACAGATAATCTGGAATTTTAAATAAGAATAGCCAGCAAAAGAGGAGCATTGTATACTAGATAAGCAATGTGTTTAAGCTGTTGGGACGATTTGTATTTAGATTCAACACATTCAAGGATTTAAACAGGAGCAATTAAAGAAGTTGGATTACGTACCCTCTGCAAGAGAATAAATAAAACCATAACAAGACGTCAAAAACCGAGCAAACAAGAAAACCATTATCGGTTAAATATGTTTTAATTGATTCAACACATTACCGCCGAATAAAACACAAATTAACAGCCAGCCGCGGGCAGAAAAGCAAACCAAATTCTGCACTTAAACAAACAATCGATGAGCACGAATAAATTGCCGTCATTAATGGCCTACACTTCCTGTTCGCTGAGGGAAAATCGTCGACGAGTACATGTTAATTTTCGACGCCGCCAGCCAATTGCGGCAAAACAATTTATTGTTATACAATGGAAACAAAAATCAATGGCGATAATCACAATGGAAAAACCCCATGTCTCACTAATCTTTATATAAATGTAACCACTCTGCGGATAACGTTGGAGAGACCTTCAGTCAGTAATTGTCATTAATTATAGGGGCATTATTGCGACGCCGACATGTTTAATTAGGGATCTAGTTGTGATGTAGAAAAATGACCAAATAACTATCGAGCTGGAGCATTTCCGTGGAATTCTGAAACAATAAATTGTTCTGTTTTGGATGTTCTTGAAAAAAATATTTAAGGACTTTCCACTGGCTTAAAAAAAAGAGATTTGAAGAAACGATTTGGTTTGTTTTTTAAAAAAAGACAAGACTGATATATTTGCGGAAAAAAACCTCTTTAAGATGGAAAATTCGCGATTCGGAGAAGTCTTTTTCTTCTGACTTCTTGGCGAATTTCGATTTTCCATTAAGCTCCTTACACATAACATAGCCCACTTTCCTTTTATTGGCTTCCGTGTGCGGTGTTCATTAGCGGTTTGTCGCCTCCATAAGCCAGACCCGATTGAAAGCATTTTCGACGCTTTGTTGTAATTTTTACAACATTTCTATTATACGTACCTTTTGTTGTTATTGTTTATCCGCCAGCATTGCGTGAGTTTCGTTACACGTAAAGGTGAAGCTACTTTGAAAACAGGAGCTTGGGGCCCCGTATAAATAGCAAAAATCCATCGAAGGACCAGAGATATCGGCTAACCTCATGATTACAACTTTCCTGTGCGAAATATTGAAAATTGGCTAAAGGTGAAAGTTTAATGAACACATGGCGTGTGCGTATTCGCAGATATATTTTGATCAAATTAAATGGCAAATATTTGCTGAAAATATTCAGTAAGCCACGTGTCCCCATGGGCGAATGCGCAACATGAATAATTCACCGAAATCAAACAAAAGCAAATCAACAAACGAACTCTACTAAATCTATATTCAGCAATTTATGTAAAAAAAACTAAGAAAAATAATTATTTTGTAATATTTTAGTAAAAAAAAGTAAAAATATATGCTTATTGAAATTTTTATGTTATGTCTTGTGTTAAATTTTATAAAATGACAGAAATTAAGATTTAACTTTGAAAACACATACGAAACTTACAATACATTTTTAAAATGATGTCATCCTCTTTTGCTAACTATATAAAAATATATTAAATAATCAGACACATTAAAGCCTATTTTTTTTTAATATATTCGGGTTCTAAAGTTGTAATTTAGAGAAGTACGGTTGCAATAAGATAACTTAAATATTACAAAATACTAACACAATTATAGTTTACTTCAAACCAAAAATAATCTTGGCTCTTAAATTTATAATAATGATAATATTCTCTTATTAATTAATGCTTGCTACTTTTAGAAACATTAAAATCTAAATGTTGAAATTTCTTCGGGCTTAAAAGTTGTAATTTAGAAGCAGTTCGATTTCACTCAGCTGCTAAGGCCCCTTAACTTTCGAGTGGCGAGTTAGTCAAATATTTTGAAAACTTCCCAACGGGGCCACACCTCAGCCAACGGTCCTTTTTCGCCCAAATCCTTCCCGATACCCCCGCACTTCTCGTGCATCGCCTTTGAGTACGTGCGTTGCCTTTTTGACTCTCCATTGGCCTTCGGCGGAGTCTCCGCGTTGTTCGTCAATCAGCGTCGCAAATTTTTGATTACACCTACATTAAGTCAAGGGCAGGACAACAGTTACAGTTCCAGCTACAGCTACAGCTACAGCTACTGCCACTACCACTGCTACAGTTATGTGGAGCAGCCGATCGATACTTTCTCTCCACTTGCCTTTCGCCAGCTTTCTGTTTTTCTGGCGCTCGCTTTGTGTGACTGCGATTTTGCACACGAAAAGCAAACGAAACCTGAAAACGTGGCTCTACATACAAAGTCCATCATGTTCACTTATATACTTACACTATATAGTCACCCATATATATATCTGTTGGGTTTCCTTCCTCAATCGTATATAGGGCAGCCTGTTTTTGTGTCGTTTTATTTGCCTTATTACCGTCACGCAGCATATTTAGTGGCTGGCTTAGTGACATTGTCTTGTTTATAGTCGCGGATGGCTCTGAAGTCGGGGGTCTAGTCGCTCATTAGCCCGTCTACGTGCTTGGTCAGTGCACGTGTATGCAAATGTGGGTGGGCAGGTGCGGATGATGGCATCTATGACTCGGTGTCTTTGCAACTTGAACTGACATTGACATGTCCTTGTTTGATTTGCGACAAGTTTCAGGCAACTTAACGGCCAATAAACTTTCCGGAATATTAAGTATAATTCGCGGGTTGGCAATTGACCAATAAATTTTTTAAAATTTTTAAACAAAGATGAAGTGGCCGAAATAAATACTTTCCAAATGATAAATTGTATCTCAATTTTCTTGATAAACGTGAAGGATCAATACATGTCAAATTCATTTCAAATCAAAGTAAAATTCTATACGTCTATTCTATACGATTTAAAAAAAAAATTTAAAAAGAATTCCATGTATTTTTATGGGAAGTTTTTATGAAAAGTAATTTTTAAATATTTGCCTTTAAAGTCACTATCAATATATTTTGAAAATTTTAAAAATTTTAAGAAAAAATTAAGATAAACTAATTTTTTTCTAATGATTATATATTTTGAAGCCTATGTTTTTACTATGTAGCTACCGATAGGAAATTCCTGGCTTGCAAAATCTTTTTCGGTTGGCAGCAACTGTATTGTTTTATTTGTTTTAAAATAAACAATAGGTTTTTATTATCTCCACAAAGATAAACATTTAAACAGGATTATTTTTTATTAATCTCTTATTTCTGCATGGGCTGCGCTACAGAAATTATTTTGTGAACTTAAGCTGTTTGCAGAGCTGCATTGGGCATGCTGATTGATTGCCCTGAAAAATATGACTTGTGTCTTGAAGTGTCTTCCCCCCTTCTGCCATCTAAGTGTTCTACTCCTTTCAGTGTTCTCGTTTTTCAGTTAATGTTCCATATTTTCCATACCTACGTCTACCTTCCTCTCTATTTAACTATATTCTCCAATTACTTGCTGTTTAACTGTTTTTCGTTTTCATATCCTAACTGTTAACTGTTTTACTCCGATGTGCGTTTATGCCTTGAAATACCCCAAAAAAAACGAAAAAATTCCAACAAAATTGGCTACCAACTATATTTCCCATTGATGTTGTAATTGATGACAAGAAGAAAAACTCTTGGAACCAAATATAAATTCAGTATTCGGTTTGATAACCAAATTTGATTGCTTTTGCATTAGACGTTACTCTTGTGATGAGTTGTATTGTATGCTTTTGAAAAATATTCCTTTATATATATAAATATATTTTAATGATATATGTGTACTCCCCCTTAACCACAAACGAGAGACGATCTCACACAGCCCAAACTAATCACTGAACTGTATATATTTTCTATGCATCTGCCCCACCACCACCGCCAAAACAATAAAATTCCAATCGCCACTGCAACCACTGTGTGTGTTGTTGTCGTCGTCGCTTGGTGTCGATCTCCGTGCTATCGTTGTCACTCGATCACCTGACCTGACCTCTTGACCTCCCGGTCATCTGACCTCCTGGCCGAAAACCCCAAAAGTGCGCCCAAGGACGCGCCGCCTGGTTGGAGCGGGGTCGACGCTGCAGCGTCCAGGATCAGCAGCAGCAGCAGGCCACCTGCCATCGACGCTGGGTGAAGCGCAACCGAGTAAGTGCCACCACGAAGGACCTCCAAACGCCGTGTACATATTACCCATATACTTATATGACTCTACTTGTAACCCCTGACCTTCTAACACTTGCTCTCCTCAATGTCACCTTCCTTTCATGCACCACTTTCTCAATGTTCAGCGCATTCTCTGTTAGGTGAAGCAGGCAGATAATCCCTAATTTTAGTTACCTAAGAAGCTATCATATTCTTATTACTTTGACGGCTTAATGAACTTTGATTTTCATAACAAACCCTTTGTTTAATAACAACATTTTGTTAGGAACCACCACAAAAAAATCCATACCTCCAGGAAGGCCAACTGCAAAAACTCTTTAGAATTTATTAGGCTATTACATTTTTCGACTGTGACAGTACATACAATACATTTGGATTGAAATACAAAAAATACAAATTCTTATAAAGTGTTTAATGAATATATTGATACTAAATGTCATATGTCAAGGTTCTTCAAAAATTAATTCATTTTTAATGTTAAATATTAGTTTTATACTATCACAGATATTAATAATATATTTTTGGTTTAAGAACTAAAAACATTTCTGTTTGCCTTCCTGGAGCTGTGCTGCTATAACGAAATCTTCGTTTAAACCATTTAAAATCGTATATTGATAAAGTCCCTTTCCATTGGCAGATCCAAGACGCCTCTTTGGGCGGCTCGTCGGACGATGAGGACTTCCTGGGCGTTCTACGCGGTCCCAGCACCTTTGCGAATGCCTTCCTCTACGTGGGTCTGGGCACGGTGGCGCTGGGCCTCGTCATCGCATTCGTTGGCACCGGCGAGAAGGGCTTCAAAACCACGGAACTAAGACTTATAGGCCCCTCTCTCATAGGCAATGATACAGTTGATGAAACACTCCACTTTATCATGTACTCATAGTGTAATTCTTTGCAGGATTGGGCCTGATCTGTTGCATTTTACGCATCCTCTTCTGCATCTGTCCATCGCACTGCATCTCATCCAGCAAAAAGACGCGCAAGAAAAACGGCAACAAGATTGATGCGGATCATACAACTTCATTGCTGAGGAACGAGAGCAAAAGAGTTTCGATAGCAAGAGGACCCAGTTTTCAGGTTGTAATATCTCATATTTTGGACTACCAGCAGTTCGATAAACGTGCCTTATTCTATTTTGCAGCCCAAATATCCCATAGCTCACAAGCGCAGCCAGAGCAAAATGCTCAACGAGGGAATGGAGGCACTGCGCCAGATAGCCACCACCTCCTTGTTCATGCAGAACGAGCAGAAGACGGCCATCAATCGCGTGGTGCCGATCATCAACGAGCCGGATAGCGGTGGTAAAATCTTTCTCAAAAAAACCTAAACGTTATTTTTTATGTTAGGAAATTGATATCTTAAAAAATCTAAAATATATAGAAAACAAAAATCTGCATTGAAATAATTTTAAGAATATATGCTTGATTAATTACAGCTTTTCTGATAACATTTTCTTTTCTAAACAGATGCCCCACTGGAAATGAAGAAACTGCAGACGGCTCTGAATGCCTGCGAGATGAGTGACGAGGAGCAGGATCATGATCATGATAAGGATCAGGAGCAGCAGCAGCAGCAGCAACAGAAGCAGATTGCCAAACGTACAACAGCCACAACTGCCGTTACGAGTAGTACCAGCAAAGACCCAACATCAACATCAGCAGCAGGAGCAGGAGCAGGAGCAGCCACATCGAGGATAACGAGAGTTAGCACTTTGAGCACAGTGGACGAGAAGCCGGACAGCAAGTTGGTGCGACAAAGGGTGGCCCTGCAACAGCAGCGTTATCAGGAGCAACAGCAGCATCAGGTGACCAAGTCGCAGTCACTGTCCTCCTCCTCCACCGTGAAGGATTCGCTGGAGGTGGTGGAGGAGACGTCCCTGATAGATGCCAGCGATGAGGCATTGCAACCTGTTGCAGTTGCAGTTGCATCACCAGCAGCAATAGCAGCAACAGCAGGAACAGCAGCACTGCCCAGTAGCTGCAGCACGGGGGCGATACCACGGCTCAATCGGCCGGGCATTTCGACGGGGGCCACGCCCAAGACGACGACCACGACGACAACGCCCACCATAACGGCCCGGCTGCCCACGTCGCAGTCGCATCCGACGAGCTATGACCTGCCACCGGCCCTGCCGCACACCTATTCCGCATCGGCGACGGTCCGCGGACCGCTGGGCATGTCCATGAGCAGCTCCGCCGGCAAAGTGGTGGGCGGAACTGCCTTCACCACCACCAGCACAACGATAAGCCTGCTGCCGCTGCCGGCGCCGCCGGTGGCCACCGCAACAGCAGCAGCCAGCATTCCCGGCCAGGTGCTGGAGTCCAGCGGAGCCACGAGTCTGAGTCTGAGCCTAATGCGACCGGCCACCGCATCCGGTGTGGTTCTGGGCGGATTGACCACTTCATCGTTTACGACCGCTGATCATCTGAAATCACATCCGTCGTCCGCCGGATCGTTAATGGGGCGTGGCAGCAGCCTACAGTCCACAACGGCGGCGGCGACGGCGGCGGCATCATCCTCAACGGCGTCATCGAGCAAATTCGAGCCAGAATTGGTGCTCAGTCCGGCTAAACTTGGCCAGTAGAATTAAATGGGATTTAGTTACGATTTTAGTTAGCCACCAGGTCTATATATGTATGTATGTCTAGGTTCTAGGCGCGAGTATGTATGCAACAAAAGTGAGAGTGTCCGTATGAGTGTTTTAGAACTGTGTGTGCGTGTGTTTGAAAATAAGAACGAGTAGACTTTAGATACCTACATATGTACCCTAAAATCTATCTTTTGAATGTGCCACAAAGAATAGCTGAACCTCCAAGAAAGATCATGTTCTGTAACCATAACCAACAAAACTTTCAATTGGCTTTATAAACCTAAACCAGACTTTCCCTTTTAGAACATGATTCTGTCACTTCTTTTCAACCACAAAACACATTCAGTTTCTAAACTGTCTATTTCCCGAGGCTTACCTTGATTTCTCTGCCCTTCTTTTGGATGTATCATCCACTCTATAGCTCTCTAATGACTCTTTCCCGATCTTTTTAGATCTCTTCCTCAGGCTTCAGGTGGCAAAACAATCGCCCAAGTGCTCAGCAAAAAAAGTTGCCAACCTGCGCTGTTCTAAGCTATCCCAAATAAAAAAAACCAAAAACATAGCCAGGGTATTATAAAGTTTGTATACCAAACATATCGTTAACTAAATAAACAAACCAAACTAACACTATATATAATACGAAGCGAAAAAAAAAGAAGAAACTTGGAATGGAGATGGTCTACGTCCAAATTGACAGGAAACTTAAAAGAAAAGGGCCGAAAATAAACAACTACAAAACCAACTAGATATGTATTGAAAAATTTTAGAGGACCGCTAGACCCAAGCAAAGCTAAATGTGCAAACAATATATGGAATATGTACGGGTGCGTGTTTCTATAAAATCCAATCTAAAAACCCAAAGAGTTCAAAAAGTATTAGGCAATGGTGTTGAAAGAGCTCTACAACGTATACAAAATAGGAATTCTTAGTTCTGCAATAATTTCCATTCTAACAATGCTAAATTTTTAACTATTCAACTGAACTGTTATTTTTGCAAAATGTTCATGTCACTTTTTCGAAGCTTTTGCTAATTTCAAAATAAAATAGGTAATGGCTTGCTCTTTCAACTGGTATATCCGCCAGATAAGTGGGCCGAATGAAAAATAAAAACAAATGTAAACCGAATCCAATAGAATTGAATGTGGCCGTTAAATTAAAAACAAAATAAAGCGCAAATAATTAAATGTAACATCCCTGAAACAAAATGTGTAAGATGCATGTACAGCAAACAAAGCAGCAGCAAGACATAGAAAATTATAAACAAACATTATGAATTAGTATGTATGTATACTATATGTGCAGAAATTAAAATGAATTATAAAAGAACAAATTGTGTGAATTTATTAGGTGGGATCAGAATAGGTTAAAAAAATTTATTAATTTATTTATTTATGGTAAATAAATATCTCAATAAGTCAATTATCAAATAATCAAGATGAATTTTTGTGAATCGCACCAATTTAAAAAAAAAAGTCAACATATTAATTTACTTACTGAATTGGAGTTATCTAAAAATTTCAGAAATAACGCCTAAATACAGGCCACTCTTTTTGATTTGTGGTTTGAAACTCGACTGAAGTATTCCATTACGTGGTATGTAGATATGACGCAATTTTTACATCTGTTTCATTTTACACACATTTTACGTCTAGTTTTGTAAGCCAACACTAGGTGTCGCACAATATCTCTACAGGTTTGAAATCATTAACAGAGGCTTTCAAAAGTCAACATCTTAACAAATGGTAAATTTTATTCGAAATACAATGATACAGTTTCCGTGCAAAAGATACTTATACTTCTTTTGCTCACTGTATATCCTTACCACTCCCAGCCAAGCTTTAAAATCCCACCCTGCCAAAGTGAAATACTTCCAAAGAATTTGAAAAGATATTTTAGTTTATTTCACTTGTATGGGTTTAAACATGTTTTCCAAAGGGAGTTTTGTGTGTTCGCAATTCTTTTTTTTTATCTAGGTAAATATAAGTACAACGTGAAATATAAATTTGTATGCTAGACTTGATTGGGTGGCCTCGATTAGAGTTAATCTGTTGAAGTGAGCTGCCTTTGCTGAGGTCACTAAGCTGCTGTTAAGCAGAACTTCTCGCATATTTTCCATGGTCAGCGCTTAGAAAAAGATCTACTATAACAATAATATCGTATCAGTTTTCCTTATATGTGTGTGTTCTATGCGTGTATTTGTGTACCCATTACCAAACATTTCATTAGAATTCAATTCGTTTCAATTTAGTTCTCATCTTATCAATTCAGTCATGCCAAGCCAGAGCAGGGCTCTTCTAAAATATCGATCAGCGCTCAGTTCCAAAAATCATCATCTTTTTTTCGTGAATACCTAAAGTTGGGTCTTTGTTTCATTGTTGAGGATCTAAAAGTGCTACAAGGTTATATTTTGTTCAAATTTATGAATACATATTTTAAATACTTGTTTATCTATATTTGCTGCTGTGTGGGCACTACTACTGTTTGACATTGATTTCTAATTGATTAATCGTGCTTGAATTTCTAGGGATTAACATAGACACCAAAAAACATGATTACTTAATTGGTTGGTTTTGTTCGCTTGTTCTCCATTTCATTTTAATAATCGATTAAATTTTTATTGAAATTTGTATTGCCTCACTATATAAGCAGCTGCAATAAAGTATATTGAAGGCCTGTTCGGGCGGCATTCTGGGGGCCCCATTCAGTGCAATCTTTTGTTTGTTCTTTCTTCCTTAAAAATTCCTGATAATGCTTGATTTCCATTACATTCTCGCTTTGTATCCGTGTTATTAGTGGTTGTATTTTAAGCTGCTAAAAGTAAATATTACATTCGACAATGTTTTGCTACTTTTTGTTTGCAATTAATAAAACATTCCTTCAATTTAAAATGTTATTTGCGCATATCTTAAAAAAAAAATTTAAAACTAACCTTCAATTGTTTTTCACAATGTTTTCTGTTATACATTATTATCACACCAATTTATATGCTGGCGGGTTGTTAGTTGTCAAGTATTTGTTATCTTTATCGTGATGCACCTATTTATATAACACAAAGCTGATCTTGTAGAGGACAAAAAAGATTGAGTGCGTGTCAACGCTCACTTTCAACATTTTATCACCCTTGCGCTTCAGCGAAGCCTGTCTACCAACTATGAAATGCAAAGTAACCGCCACTGTGTACTCTTAGTACACATCGCGCATAATATGCCTGGGGCTGGGTTACGCCTCGTTCCTATTTATGTACAAAACACCGATATTCAGATAGCCAGTACCCTCGTTACTTAGCTACTATCACACACACTGACTGAACGTGTTGCTGCCGCATTGTTGCTTTGTCAGAGAGGTTTTACAACTAGTATCATAGCTATTTTGTGAGTATTGCTTCGATTTTATACAGGGTTTTTTTTGGTTACGCTAGACTTTCCTTACAATATTTATTGAATTATCTTCCACCTTGATCTTAAGCCATCTTGGGGGGTGGGGTGAAATAATAATTAGGTTTCCGTTTCTAATCAGAAATAGTTATTGTATTGATTGTGGTTGCAAAGGAAATAAAATAAAAAATCATAAGTTCTTGCTAAATATTTATTTATGTAGTACCCAATTGAAAGTGTATATATTGAAGAATCCTCCGGTGACACCGAAGTCATTCATTACACAAGTTAAAGTTCGGCATGTCTCTAGTTCGAAACTGTTTCATATTTGCTTTCAAATTAAGACTAGAAACTGGATCTTAATGTCTAAACTCTACTTTGAGACTGCACTTCTATATGGCTCGATAAAGTTACTTATTCATATATTTAATATGTGTTTCTAGGTAAAGTTCTGTGATAGGTGGCCGGCACAATTTCATTAGCAGGCATCGAACGAAGCGGACAAACAGACTTGTTTAAATATTTACAATGTTATGTGGACATGCCCGCACTTTGATGTAATCGTTTTGTTTGATCAACTTGGAATTGTTGGGACGGTACAAACAAGTGAAACCAACAAATCCAAGTTAATGGGTTTCCAAAAAAGAACGACAAAATACGAGAGATCGTGTAAAAGTTTGGCATTTTGCCCTAAAAGTTTATGCTATTTTACAAATATACAATATATGCATATGTGGATGTATATCTCTTATGATTTGATTTGACTTGTTGATTGCCTACGAGCTAATAATACCTTAGGTTTGCACTAAGATTTCCATATTGTATGTATGTAAGTATATGTGTATAAGTATAGCTATATATAAGTAATGTATACAATTGTATAATATTGCAATTTCCAAATGTTCAGTTTCATCATGATGTTTTTTGTATGTGTTAGGGATCGGGGTGTTTAAATGGGTCGAAGGTGGTGAACTGGGGGCGCAATGCTGCCACCCATATATAGATTACAATACAAAATTGCTTGTCTTCACTTGGTTAATAATAATATTACAATTTCTGTTGTCATTTCAAGGGCGTTTTTCGTCGTCCACAGCGACGTCTCATTTACAAAGTTGATCCCTATGCTAATACTACTTGCTACAAATATATGTGTAATTATATGTTACGATAGAGATTTTTCTTTTCGTTTTTTGTTAAGGTGTTCGATAAACCAGATTCAATTTCTGCTTGAACTCACAATACATAATTCGTTTAGTTTTAGTGTCTACTGTTACGAAACGCAAAATAAGATATTTTTCTCTTCTCTTCTTGTGTGTGTTTTTTGTGCATCAGCGCCATACGACTTGCATTTAATATAGTTTAAATTATTAAATATTACTCCAAGCTCCTCTAAGCCAAGGTCAAAGGGCAGACAGGAAAATGAATTCTCTTTAAATTGGGAAGAGCCTTCACAGATTAATGACTACATTCTTACAATGGTGCTGCAACCATTTCTCAGCATTGTATACAAATTAAAATATAAATTCATTTGATTTAGTGGCTCGTCGCTCTTAAAGCCTATCCCAAAAAATTGTTCAGATCTTAGACAAAGCCTTGCAACGAATAAATGGTTTTATTCCAATATTGTCTGATTAAATATTATCTTTTCATTATCTTGTACTCGAAAAAATTCTCTTGGATATGACTTTAATCCTGCCATCAATCAAAGTTAGGGGTACTATCTTAAAACTGTTCAAACACAAAATCAATCTCAACTAAATTTCAATTCAATTGAGGAATACGACATTTATAAGGCGATATAAAAGGTAAATAATGCTTGAATTTAACTCTTCATGGAAATTATAACATATCGTATACAAAATGTTTTTTTTTACTGAAAATCACACATTAAAAACAAAGTAAAATATTTTTTCCTTTTTAAAAAATTAAGCGCAAATTACAAAGAGTATAAAATAACATAAATTAAAGGTTCTAGTGTATTAGAGTTTCCTTCTTGAGATTGAGTAACTATGAAAATAAATAAAAATACTTTCGAGTACAAGACAATAAGAAGGCCTTGGATAGGATCATATGAGACAGGCCATTCCTTCTTTTCCCTTGTTTACCCTTTGTTCATTGGCGTCTTTAAAACAGGCCCTTGGCGCCGGCAAACTTACGTCGCCGGAATCACATGAGTCATCATTTGAGCGTATTGTAAATGTTATCCTCGCCGGCCAGCTCCACGGTGGTGATGTGGGCAGCGTGTCGCTCGCCCAGCGGCTCCTCGCCCAGGTACACGGTGTGGTAGCTGATGGCGCTGCTCTTCACCGCCGTCGTCGTCGCTCCATTCACCTCGATGCGGCTGACGGACTGTGGTCCGCCGTTGACCGAATACTTGAGCGAAGCGTAGTCCCCGTCGTCGTCCTGCACATGAGTTAACTGAGTGGTGCCCGAGAAGGTGTCCGCGGTGTGCGATGGACAGATCTCCGCGTATATATTCTCCTTGATGTAATCCACGGCCGGAACTGGCCTGTTGGCTGCCTCCGATCGCAGACAGCCGCCGCCGGCGGATATTACCAGCGAATCGCGCACACTCGAGTACGGGAGATCGTCTTCCACCAGCGAGGCTGGCGAAATGGGCAGGTGATTGAGTCCGCCACCCAAAAGACAAACTCCACCCGCTGCCCTTCTTCCGGTGATGGGCTCCTTGGCCAGCGACTGCTGTTGTGCCTTCAGCAGCATCAGATGACGCTTCTCCTTCTCCGCCTCGTGAAGCTGCAACTTTTGTGGCAACGCAAAAAGGCGCAACTGATGCAAGCTCGACGATGACTTGCTGTACTGCCGCGTCTTCACATGGAACTCATTGTACAGCTTCTCCGTGATGAAGGACTGTGGCGGTGGTGTCTGGTTCTCCACATCCTCCAGCTCGGTACCCGCCTCGCTGATGGCATCCGTGTGATTGTGGCTGGCCAGCAGATCGGGACGCGGCTTGCACTGGCCATTCAGCAGCTCGATGTCCTGCAGGGACATGGACTTCTGCAGCAGCGTGTCCAGCGATTTGGGCTCCATGGTGGTCAGCATTGTGGTCTCGGTGTCGGAGGCTGCTGTGCTGTTCAGCGAGATGCCATCCTGATCCGGCTGCTCGGGATCCGAACCGAAACGCTCCTGCAGAAGCTTTGACATGTCCGTATAGCGCTCCATGCTCATTCGCTTGGCCTGCTCATCGAGATCTAGTTCAGATTGCTGTTTCTCCACCAGTTGCTGATGCTGCTGCTGTTGCTGCTGGTGCTGGTGGTGCTGGTGGTGCTGCTGCTGGGTATGATGTTTGCCGAACCACTTCTTCTTGGTGGACTGGAACACGCTCATGCGTTCGGAGATGCGATTCAGACTGGATTCCGACTGAGCTGCCACAGCAGCCGCCGCCTCTTTGGCCTCCAGATTCTCCAGATCGGATTTGCTGAGGAAGATAATGGAGTCCTCTTTCTCGTGCGCCGCTGCCATGGTGCTCTTCTCACGCCTCAAGATCTTTGGAAAATGCAATGGCTTCAGGATGCGTAGGCCCTCGCGATTCTTGCTTGCCGAACGTTCCGATCGCTGAATCAACTCAATCTCCACCAACTTCAGGAACGGATCGCAGTTGAATTGGCAAAACTTGAGCATATTCTGTACATTCGTGTTGGCCAGCATCCGCTGCTCGGAATCAAAGCCCAGATAACTCTTTACCAGCTGCATGTCTCGACTGGGATAGAACTTCCTTAGCTGCAGCGGCGTCTGGGAGTCCACATCCTCAATGGAACAGCCCACCACCACATCCTCCTTGCTCACCTGACTAATGCACAACTGCTCGGGGATGTCGGGAGCGCCGGGACCCGAAATGTAACGCAGTGTCAGCGGCAACTGCTTGGCCGCCGTTACCAAGGCACCCAAACGATGCACACACTCCGGATTTAGCTTGCGCTGGGCATCGCCCAACTTCTGCAGCAGCTGAGGGATTCCCGGCTCGATCTCGTAGAACTTGCCCTTGGTGGACAGTGGGACGTACATCACCTGCCGGTTCTCGTTCAGCAACTGAGCGTACCGATTCTTCTCCTTCTCGCGTCCCATGTAGCCACTGCCATGAGACTTGGACACATTAATGTTGCCATGCTGCGACATATTGTTCTGGCCCTGCTCCTGTTTCCCATCCTCGAAGACGGCCAGCAGACGGAACACCTGTCCGCCCCTGGCCGTCGTTTTAACATACTGCGGACGACCCTTGATTATGGGCAGGCAGCCCTCGTGCGTGGGACTACTGGCACTGCTGGGCGAGGATTCGGTAAACGCCGGCATGTTGTCCACCGACACGAACTTGTAGACCCGTTCCCGCACCAGCTGTATCAGAGATCCGTACTGCGTGGCCGTGGCCAGACCCTTCTCGCTCAGCAGCGAAAAGTAACCTGCGGTAGAAGACATTGAAACATAAGTTTAAGTAGACGTTAAGAAAACTCTCTTATTAGAGAAAATGCAATTGATCTTGCCTTCTTATTTTTGAAAAGAAAGCAAACTCTTTTTCATTATATTATTAGTACCCTTTTACTAGGGAAAATGCAATCGATCTGTAGTGTTCTTCCTTCTTTTTAAACATAAATTCTTATTTGTTTACTGATAAGAATGATTTTTAGTAAATAGTCATGACTGTAGTTGATGTAAATAAAATTCACATTCAAAAAATCCTTTCTTTCTTCAAGACATAGCAATAAAATTGAAAAATATTTCAAATTTGTTCGATTTTAAAATCTCTTTGAACACGACAGACATTTAGATTTCTGCCACTGAACAAATCTGTTTAACGTCTAAAATCTTAAAACCAATTTTTCGACAGCTGACAGCTTTGCACTGAATTTGCAATCCAAAAATGAGTACAATAAAAATAAAACAAATAACTTGACGTATGGCTGGCAGTATACCATTGGGCTTTATCTTTTCAAATATTGCTTAAAACGGATCATACGAAAAATTTTGGCAAGAATGACATACATTTGACTAAGTGAAACTGCATTTGGCAATATTTAGTCAATCTATAATTTAAATAAAACTAAAAAATTTATTTAAAGTCCATTTAAATGCCCAAATTGTAAAGTATATGTATTAAAGAGTCTATTAATCATTTCACTTAGTTTAATTCGTGGCACTGAGTGAAAAAAAATTAAAAAAAACAACAAAAAAATGTATCGTAAAGATACTAATGCAATCAATGTCGAGAGCAATTGAATCAACACAAGGAAAATCCAATATGGACGTGCAAATTGAATCACTCCAATTTGCCATCCAGTTTTTTGTTCCGGACATTGCAAGCCTAATGAATAAAATGATTATACCCAGCGCCAGTGAGTCTATAAATTGGCAGATTGCATAATATTTGCACACATTGGTTTACATTGCGCCTCGGCAAACGGCTGTGAAAAGTCACATGGCGTAGCGAGTTGAAACAATGGCTGACCGCAGTTCGGGGGATCAGAAAGTGGGTGGTGGTGGTGGTAATGGTGGTGTGCCACCGAAGAAGTTACCACTAGCTGCCTGCCTGACTGACTGGGCCAAAAAAAAAAAAAAAAACAACCGACACTGGAACCCCGAGTGTAGAGCCCATTATTGCATAACGCCTGATGAGCAATAGTTGCGATTACTTTTCATTGTTGAACTGTGACTGTGTCACGCAAATTGCAAAAACAGCGGAGTGCGGGTGTGTGGGGGGGGGAGGTTACAAATATAACATGTGTATGGATGGTGTACTTGGTAACCCTCGCACTGGGAGATCGCAGTTCGCTTGAGTGACTCACTAAGTGAGTTAGTTTGTTACGACTTGACCGTGTAATCAGGCGCAATAAGTATCTAAACGCATTCGTCATGAGAATACTAAACTATGCCTTTAAAGAGCTCCGTCTGGATTATGTAAATGGGGGGGGGGAATGCGACTATAATCTACCGTGTTCGTGCCAAATCAGTCACTGGGTGTTTTTTTAAACCAGTCGGTTATGCCCTTAGCTACTGCCAATAAGCGCATCAATCGGTGGGTCATTGAAGTTAATTTACCATAAGCAACAAATTAACCTCCCCGATGCAAATGACAACTTGTTTGGGGCCGCCCTTGTCAGAGGAAAATTATTCTCTCATCTCAGCTGTGAAAAATGTATCTTAAACTTTTTGAATATAATTACCTACACCTCACAATGAAATGCAGATAATTAAACAGCATTCTTATAAGCTTAAACACAATCAGGTTTCATAATGTTTCCAATTTAACTGATTATTTCAACAACCAATTTTAATAGTTTGACTAGATTGAGTTAATTATTGAAAATCTGACTTTTTGAAATTGTTTATAATTGGTTTGCTTATTGATAATAGTTTTTAATTTAATTATTAGGAGTTTTGGCTTGGATAAAATGTTGCTTATATCTATACAAAATTGTGGTTTTTCTATCAAATTAGTTTTACCAGTTAACTTTTCTAGAGTTTAAAATAAAAAATCAAATATTTTTAATACTTTAAACATAAAATAACTTTAAAACAATGATGTCAAACATTTTGGTATTGCAGCTTAATTAAATCATCAATTCGTAAAACTCACCCGGAAACTCCTGTGGAATGAGCACAGTCTTTTTGCGCTGCGAAGCCTGAGTTTTGGCATTGTGTCCGTGGTAGATGTTGCGCTGTCGCACCAGCCTGTAGAGCAGAAAGAGCTCATCGTGGCCGGGTGGGGTGCCACCATGGCTGCTGTGGCGACTGTTGTTGATTTGGTGTCCAGGACCCGAACCAGAACCAGAACCAGGACCAAAGCCAGTTCCGTTTCCGGTCCCGCTTCCTCCGCTGGACAATGAATGGGTACCGGTGCCGGTGCCGGTGTCAATGTTGCCACCACCACCACCACCAACCGGATTCGCTCCCGTCGAGGAGCTGCTCGAAGCCGCCGTGGAGGAGCCATGCGATGAGCTGGACTGCAGAGTTTCGTTGGAGTTCTTGCCAGCATGCAAGATGCGGACCACACGGGGCAGGGGATTCCGCTCGAGAAACACATCGGCAGGCAGCGCTTCCTGCTGCGACTGAAAGACAATTACAAAGTATTAAAACAATTTTATCGAGTAATTATACTTATTTCGTATTTTAATCCAATTATGTATATATAAATAACCATTACCTTTAATTAAACAGAATATTTTAAATAAATTTAAAGCAATTAAAAAATTAACTGGCACAAGCCTTAAGCTAAATTGTCATGAAATGAATACTCCCAACGTCTTTTGAGGTTTTTTGCCAGCTAATGATTTTTTGCAAGATTACAAAACCAATTGACGTCAGATATTGTACACCAAAACAAATTATTGATTAATTTAAAAATAAACTGTTTTTAAAAAATTTATTCATTAATATTACTTAATATAGAAACGAATAAAAAAAATATAATGAATCAAAAAAATTAAAAGACCTTTATGATCACTAAAATAAATAACAAACCAAACTAAAAATTCAAAAATCCAGAATATAAGTCATTAAATGTGGCCATTATATATATTGTGAAAAAATATATTTAAATCGGGATCTTTGTTGGATTTATAATTTTGTTTTCAGAGTTCTTCAGAGTTATGTTATTAACGTTTATATTATTGGATTTATTGATCTCTCTCTGTATCAAGTCGTATGCCTGTGATGTAAATTTGATTAAATCTTACCTCGCTGCTGCCCTTGGAGGCCTTGCTGTCGCCGGTGGAGTAATCGCCGCTGCCATTGAGTCCGCCACAGAATCCGGAATAGCCGCCGCCACCTGCTCCACCCGCCAATCCTGATCCCGCTCCGCAACCCGCTCCTCCTCCTCCCAATCCGTAGGTGCTGTTGTTGGCGCTGCCGCGCAGGCGTCGCTCCAAGCGCTTGTTCAACTCGATTTCATTGCGGCGGGCCAGACGGGCGTTCTCGAAATCCGCCACCGAGAACATATTGGAGCTGGTGTCGTGGGAGTTGAAGCGACGCAGCTTCGGCTTGCGCGCCCCAGCGGCCAAATGGTGGCCGTGATGGGCGCCAACCGCCGCTCCACCTGCAAAATGAAATTAAGGTAGGAAAAATATACATATGTATAAGAAACGCAACGAGGAGTAGCACATTGTGCATCGGTGAGGTAATCGCATAAATATAAATGCACATGTGAGTGTCTAATTGCCACCCGTTGTCTGCAGTGGGAAAAACCCACACACCGTCGTATCAACTTCCACATCTACAATACAACGAATATAGCAGAGCTATATACCCCAAGCCAATTTCAGTTGGCGTGACGCAACTGAAAGGCAAGTGGTTCAAAACTGTTGCTAAGCGCAGCTAATTTTCAGTCAACGGTCAACGAGACGATGACACACAGTGGGCAAATATCGTCACAAAGCGAAACCGCAAAAATTAACAAGAATTTTCGCAATAGAAAGGAAAGAATTGTCGAAAGATCTTGGGCTGAATTTTAAGTGGGAAAATCGAACTTTTATCGCTCAAGTCGGACATTTTTAGACTAAAATAAATTAAAACTACTGAATACCTGGCATCTGCACACAGCATTCTCTCTCTCTCTCGACTTTGTAATACAAAGTTTCAAGGCTACCGAATCAAAAATATCTGAATAAATTAAAACTTGCAGTTTCGCAGATCACACAAAAGTTGCTTTTGAATTATTGACTATTTTACTCTTAATTACTACATTGTCAGTTTTTTAATGTAATAGTTTAAATTTAAAGACTACTGAATTGACAGTTTATTTACCATTGTAGTTTAACTTTGAATACAGCTAAAGTTGCTATATTTGATCTCGATTCTATAATTCAAAGTATATATTTGCACTCCATAACAACGTCTACGCAAACAAATTTCCCACTAACAAGACTTTATTTGCACTTCAAATATATTTACTATCAGCTAATTGATACTCAATCTTTGCTTTCGACGTACTCTTATGGTTCATTAAAACTAACTACACAGCTCGTTTGGTTTATGCCAAGTTTGACAATTAAAAAAATCTCCAAGTGACAACTAAATAATCTTAACATTTTTTTTATTTCAACATGGTATAATGTTTCGTTATCGAAATCAAGACGGGTCAACGTTCTATTGTGAGCTATTATCAAATAAATTTCATTATCGATCAATACACGTCATCCCGAACTTCCGGTTTTTTGATTATTTTTTGAATGCGCATTTGTAAAGAATTTTTTTTTGCGTTAATATTTTTGATTGCGCAGCAACAGATTTATTTTTGTTTCATGCGGTGCACTGAATTTAATATTAAGGAAGAACCCTCGAAACATTGAGGTCTATGACTTGAACATTTTAAGGTCAAATGTTATTGAAGGCGCAACAGATCCGATCGGATCGGATATCGAGGTATTAATAAAAGAAGTCAACAACTGGAAGCGATTAACGGGGAATAGCTAGGCAGACAACACAAAAAGATAACACCCCCATGGGCAAACATCATATATTATTTTCGTTATCGGACCGACATCCACAAAAAACCAATTGTCTGTCGCCTCAACAATGCGCATGAAATCACTTAGCCTTTTTATTTCTGTTAGTTTTGATAGGATAGAGTGAGTGTGTGTGTGTGTGTGTGTGTGTGTGTGTGTGAGTGAACTTCAAGCGGTGCAATTAAAAAGAGATATCGCGATTTTTGATTGCTCATTGTTCGATTGGGGCCCATGGTGCGATTTGGATCCGCTGCTACCGCTGATTGGTGGTCGGCGGCGCATTACTCACTTTAATTGCGCACATTTGGCTTAATTTTTCGCCCCACACACAATACACATTTAATAAATGCAGGCGAGGGCAAAATCACTAAAACGTTTTGTGAAATTGTGCTTATCTTTTGCGAAATATCAATTGCAGAGTTTGCGAGTGAGCGAGAGAGAGTGAGTGAGTGAAAGAGAGGGAGGAAGGGAGAGGAGGCAGTGTGTAATCGTCACGTTTCGTGTGAAATTACGCGAAGCGACGCGCGCGCCTTGGCAAAAAAAAATTCACCATAAAGACGACACCGACCCACCAGCTAGCTTAAAAAAGAAAAAAGCTTTCTTCTGGTTTCGAGGCTTAAAATACCCTTTCAGGGCAAAATCCATTGTGCGGGTCTTGAATTCCCAGGAAGTATAACTGCAAAGTTTTTTATGAAACATAGGTATACAAAATAATGTATGTATCTTTCTATCTCAGATCGTACTGCTATAATTGTCCAATGTGTATAAAATATTCAAAACCAACACAATTTAAGGTAAAAAAAAATACTTATTTGTATTCAATTAACAGCAATTAGCAAGATTTTGTTTTATTCAAAACTGTGTGTAACTAGTTCTTTTAAAAAATTTGTATCATCCGCTACTTTTAAGTTCATTTATGGTAAATAAAAACAACAAAAAACCTGAACCATTTATGGTTCATATAAATACAGTCCTCTCCAATTTATAGTGTTCTTTTTAAATTTATACCCATTAGATTTATCTTTTAAACTCTTATTGCTCAGAGTATTGATTTTTCTTTCAACCAAACTAGCTGGCCATAAAAATAGCACATGTTTCGGTTTTCACTTTCAAACGTTTTGCTTGATTTCGATTTGCACCAAAATAAATATTTATACTTTTTGGATTCGCTTTTCCTAAAGCTGAGTACAGACAAGCTTCAATAAGTCGAACCAAAACCAAAATTTTACTTTTATATTAACCTTTAAATTGGTGTGTTTATTAAAATTATATTTCAGTTTTTTTTAATTAGAATTCCGAGTGTAGATGCAAAACTTGGCTCATTTATTACTCGTCATTAAAATCTATGACAGGTAAGCTTGTACGTTATACGAGGTAGGAGTATACGGTCTTTACTCGGCATAAAAAATGTAATTACTGTTCTACTTGACTTTGTACTCAAATGTGTGTGGGTGCTATAATGGCTTAATCTTAAGCGGGATTATAGCCTTTTTATAAATATCTATGTATATATTTGCAGCTGCAATCTGTTGGTCTAAATTACTTTAATTAATTACGCAAATGCTAAATACTTTAATTCAATTTACTTTTGCAAGAACATTTAAGAGACGGTCTACATTGATGTTCTAAATTACCATACCCCTTATAGGAAGGGCATAAAAAAAACTAAGGCGACGTCATTTGAGCAAACAAAAAAAACCTCAGCGCACTCTTCTCTCCTCTCCCGCTTGCTTGGAGCGCGTGCCTTGTCTCCCTCGACCACTACCTCTCTCTCTCGCTGCCCCCGCCGAGCTTACCGTTACATGCAGCTGCAGTTGCGACGCTGTTGCTGGGCGCGCCTGCTGCTGCTGCAGTTCCGTTGCCGCCCACTGTGCCTGCGCCTGCTCCTGCTCCTCCCACTGTTAAGCCAGGATTTGTTGTTGCCGATGCCACCGCCGTCGTTGATGATGCAGTGTTGGGTGTTGTTGCTGTTGTGGCTGCTACTGCTGCTGCGGCCGCCATGTGCGGACTACTCTTCACCAGCCAATTGGCCAGGTGCCTCTGCCGCTCGAGCTCGATATTGCTGCGCTGCATTCCGGACAGCTTGAAGGTCTCGTTCATAATCGCAATCAATCAAACCGACGAAAAAAAAAATGCGCCACTGCAACGGGCGACGCGTCGCCGCCGTCGAATATTCCCACTGTGATGCGTCTCGTGTCGCGGCGTCGATTTTCAGCGGCCAAATGAGCGGACTTTTCCAACTGTTGGTCGTCGTCGATCGTTGCTGCTGTAACGAGAGAGCCAGAACGAGAGAGAGAGAAAGAGAGCGTGAGAGAGAGCGGCGAAGAGAGCGCGCACAGTGGGCAGCGTGTTTACATAAGTGAGCGCGCGGCAGCGGAAAGAAATTCGCACAGTGGCCCCAATTGGACAGCTGGACGCTCTCACAATTATCGGCTACTCTATGAATAATATTTAACAAGCTGCTCGGTTTTATGTGTTTATCCCATACCTACTTATTTATTGATTTTCATTTGATTAGCTCTGTCAGAATTCTACTATATAACCTCTGTGCTATCTAGATATGAATCAGTTGAAATTGTATGTTTGGGTCGAATATAATCAAAAGACAGTTAACCGCTATGTTTAATCGTTATCATCATTAAACATTAAAGCATCGAATTTAACATATGTATGTGTACGCATAATAATTTGACAGATTGCTCCGGACCATGTTGATTCATGTGTTTAGTCTTAAGAATTAGCTTTAACGTATTCATCAGAAAAAAAATTCGAATGTTTAAATACTTAACGAATTGTTTCAACAAAATCTTTTGAACATCTTTGAATTTCTAGATTTGAATTGTGTAATACAAAAGTAAGCTAGAAGCTTTATTAATTTTTAATGTTCCAAACAAGAATATGTACCTAAATTTTATAATTCCATTAAATTGAATCGGAATGAACTGGAAACAGAATCGTAAAATATGTAATTTTAATGATCGGCAGATGCTGATAAGCAATACCTTAATATTTAGCTTGGCAACTAAACATAAAAGTTTTGTTACTGTAAACAATTTTTAAAATGGAACACCTTATTGAAATTGTAATAAGGGGTAGGTGACATAGATTTCGCTTGCTATGAGTTTTCAACAAGATTTTAAAGGCAGCATTTATTTTCCACTGTTATGTTTTTGCTTTTATCTTTTGAGCTAATGATCAATGCATGATCCGACTGTGCAAACTTTTTTTTATCGAGTTCGTGTACCCCTGCTCCAGAGAGTCACAACAACAATTGTGAAATGTGTAAAAAGATGTTAAGCTTTACAAAAAAAATCTCAATCGCAATTGAGAGTTGAGGGCTACTGAGTGTGTTTGTGTGAGATGGTTGTGCGTGTGTTGCGCATAAATTAAAATTGCGATGACGATGACGATGTTATCAGAAAAGTCAGCTGGCTCTCTCTCTCTCGCTCTCTCGCCCGTTCGTTGGCTTGTTCAATGTCGCCGCACCTTTTCAGTTCTCGCTCAACTACAGCCCACCACCCACCACCCATTGCCCCACCCACTCCGCTCGCGAAAGCGTAGAAAGCAGAGCCAGTTCGTCTGGCACTGGCAGCAAAAACAACAAGCGCGCGTCATCTTCAAACGTTATGCGACAAGAAAAACGTAATCGGTGCGATTGTTAGAAGAGTGAGCGAGATAGCTATGGGAAGGCAGAGACAGCTATTAAGAGGGGGGTGGCCGTATTTCACTATCATCGACGGCCACACATACATAGTTCCCCTTGTAGCCAAAAAAGTGAGTAAATAAACTTAACACCGTAGTCCATTGTAATTTTACGTGGATAAATAATATTTTGTTTGTGAGCAAAAAAAAACTTAGCAAACAATATTTTCAAAGTTTGAATATAACCAGACAGCAAATCTTTAATATCACTAAATGTCACTAAATACATAAAAATTCCACTATAGAAAGAGACTTTCCCCCGATCGATATTGATTCCCCCATCTTCCAAAGTTCCCCCAACAATCTCCGCCACTGTTTGCGCACACATAGTACTCATTGTTCAGCACGTTTTCGGTTTGTATTTTGCTTTTATTTGCCGTTTTTGTTTTCTTTTTTTTTGCCTGGCTCTTTTTATGTGCTTTCCCAGGAAAGAGTATCATAACTTTGTCATAATGTTGGCAAACCATCCGAGCGGCGGAGGCAAATGCCAGAAGGCAGCAAGCCAAAAACCTAAAAAAAAGTGTTGCAAAAGTTTGGGCATGTGTTTCTACATACACACAAAAAAGCAGTACAATAAGTAACCACATCAAAAGTATGTGTATCATGTTCTTTCAATATATCTACATATAAGAAAATAATTTTTTAAAACGCCAGCTTACCACTTAGTTTTAGCTTTTTGGCATGCATTTAATGTTTTAAATTAGAAAATTGCAACATAAACAATTAATCTTTAATAAAAACTAGTGCCTAAAATTGACATATGTTTTAGAACTTTAAGTTCTTTTATGATCTTTATATCGTAATATATTTTTTTTCCGTGTACATAAACATATATATATATATGTATTTAAGCTTGTATTTTGATCAGCATGACGGGGCATAACAAACGATCTACATACAATGTATGATTTTTGGGGGTTGCTATGCCAAGCTTTTCTATTGAAACTATCAAAATTAAGTTGAACGATCTGCAGAATTCTGTACATATGTTAACACATTTGTATGTACAAATGTATGTGTATGTGCATATGTGCCGAATAGAAGTACTTATAGTCGGAAGCAGATGTGCATATGATATAAATTAAAATGTGTGTGGACTCTTTTGTATCCGGGGTGTATAAAACGTTTTTCCCCCTTTTAAGCTCTTACGTTTTTAAAAACTTGGGAGAATGTTCAAAGCACCAGCTGCGAACTCCTGTTAGTGATTTATATTATTTATTATATGTTCCGAATGGATTATTTTAGCTAATAGAGTATTCAGACATCGACTCTTGAAGCGAGTTCGATTTCCAAATCGGTAATAACTGCATGCACATTATACTTTAGAATTAACCTTGAATGCATCTTATCGGCAAACGCAAATAAATTAATAATTGCCGCGTAAATGCTTTTATATAAGGAAATGTGGTAATGCACATATACATACATCAAATTCTAAACAACGCAGTAACACCCAAAACCAAATTTAGTTGACTTTTTCAAGTATTTTTCTTAAATAGTTAGTATTGTTTCTGATTGGAAGCAATTACCTTAACTTTTTTATCAATGAATCTTAAAAGATAGAAATCAGAAAATATGAAGGGTAAAATAATTGTTAAACAAATAAAATAGTGAAATCAAAGTTGGGTGCACCAAACTGTAAAGGTGTTAATTTCTTAAATAAAAAATAAATAACTTAAATATAGATATGCCAATAAATGGTGTACATGAATGTCTTAAGTTTTGCCTGAAAATAAATCTGAACTTTAAAGCTGAGTCAGTCTTTATCTAATCTATCTAACGATAAGTGATGTTTTTTTCGAAAAAGAGCATTAAAGCTGCGGTCTTTTTGTGTGCGTTGATTTTAAGCTTGTTCTGGTCGTCGGCGTTCGTTGCCTTTTGTCAACTGGTTTGGGGGTTCAACTAATAAAAAATAATCGTAGGCAATACGCGTCGTCCTAGCCGACGCCTCAGGTGTTTCCCCATGGGGTGAGGCGGTCGTCGTAGTGCCCACTGTCTATCTCGTTTTTGTATAATTCATTTCTATGCGTAGCTGTCGGCCTGTCAGCTGTCGCCGCTCTTTTGATGAATCACAGGCCTGCCCAACAGCGGACGACCCAGCTAAAAATACACGCAAACTGAAAATGCAAAATTCATGGCCGTTCTCTGCTCCATCGCATGGAATGCGGCGAAGGCGCTCCTCGTTGATAGCAAATGAGCAATCGCCGGTTAGTTGGGTTCGGTTGGCCGTAGTCTGTCCATTGGAGGCGGTGAAGCGGCGAGCCCAAAAGGCCGCCCCTGTTACGCAAATATTGAGAATTCGTTGCCGGGTAACGTGCCACCAGCGGTTCCACCTTTTCATCTATTTTATCATAGACAGGCAGCAACACCTTGGGACAGTCGGCTCAAAAGCTCAGGCTAACATGGGTCAAGAGCTTGGGTTAACGTGGGTCAACTAAATTTGCTTTAAGCTCTTAAAGATGCAGAGGCTTCAAAATCGAAACAGTCTTAAAAACGAACTTAACATGGTTCTTTGGATTTGTTCCTCACAATTTAAAAAAATTAAAAACAAAGCAGTAAAATCAACTCTGAATTGAGATATTTGATCACCCTAACAGGTGAAAATAAATTATAGTACCTGGATATTAGTGAATTAAAGTGGTTTTATCTGTAAAGATAAGATGGCTGAGGTTGTTAAATTTATCTAAAACGAAAACTCTGTCTTATTAGATGACCATTAGAACCATTTTAGCCAAAGCATGTCACAGCATTGGAAACTGTTATGGCCGTAAGCCGGCGTCCTTAAGACGTGGCTTAAATGGACTTACTGTCTGTAGTTTGTCGACCGTCAGTCTTGGCAGCAGCCGCAGTAACGAAGGTAAATTCGGAGGCGGGATTTCAACTGACCACCTGACCACCACACCCGATGCCCAATCCCCGATGTTGCCGCACTCATGTGCAACTAATCGACGTGTGCTGGTTTATTGGTTTCAGCTTTGGGTCTCTGGTGCGGTGGCAATTACGCCGCTTCTGCATTTCGAATTCAGCATTTCGCATTTCGCATTTTGCATTTCGCATTTAGCATTTTGCATTCGATGATGTGGTCAGGGCACAGCGAGGGGCTTTCAAAGTACATGGCCTAGCTTATGGCTACTATAGCTTTGCGGTTTCCCCAATGCCGTTAGCCAAGGAAGCGGGGAATTCTGGGGCGGCACAGGCACAGCATGTGGTCACCCGCTGGACTGGCACGAGAATACACAATGTGCTCTTTACTTTGCATGTTTATAGTGTATGTACCTACTAAACGACGAACAATTATTTATCAAACAAGTGGCAAAGAGAATGACGATGAGCGAGCACCAGTGGCGGCGGGGATGTGAAAAGGGGGGCAGGGCAACTGGAACTGCAACTGAATTGATTATGATGTTGGGCTGGGCACGTTGGAGATGACGATTTCGTTTATTCTGACCATAATAATGATTGCAAATGAGAACGGGACTGGTTGAGAGGAAGTGCAGGAATGAAATGCAATTTGCAAAATGTGTCTCAAAGAGGAACTTAAGAAGCGGCAATGGCAAATAAGAGGAAAGCCAGTGTTATTTAAGACCATTAAAAGAATATTGGCGGAACCCATAGCGCATAAATAAACTTGTCGCATTTGCAGTTTCAAACCATAATATTTCGGAATAATTTATTGTGGCAAATGTAATTTCACAAATAACAAAATAATACAAATGTTTTTAAGACAATACATTATTTGCTTTCAAAAAATAAAATTTATTCTATTGTCGGAATTAGTTGCTTTCAACTTAAAAAAAGGTATTTTATAGTCGACATACTCTATTTTTGTTGTCCCGCTTCTTTAGTTTGTTTTATTCATTAGGTAGAAGAAGAGAATGAGGCGAGGGTAAGCTCGTTTATGAACAAAGGAAAGTAATGCATTGCAAATTAAATATATAATTTATATTTTCATATCTTTAAGTTTAAACATCGTTGCGTAGTTTTATCCGGGTGGCACAAAACGATATTATTTATTTATAGACATAAATAGATATGCAGAATCTACATGAATATTCCATGTACTTGCAGCATATAATATAAATCATATATAAACACAACTATTTCATTATTTAAATTGAAGAACAATATTAAAGGCAAACCAATATAAAAAATAGGGATTTTAGTCATAGGAAAAGTTATATGCTGAGTTATCTTAACTCCGGTGTCTGAAGACAAAAGTTTAAAAGAAAAGATAGAGCAGCTTAAATAATGCGCAAATTTACAGCTTGGCTGAGCAGCTGACTGCCTCTTGCTACTAAAACAGTGGAAACTCTTAGCAGTTACTATTTTCATTTCGTTTTACTTATTACTCCCCGTCAGTCTTTTGTATTTTTGGAGTTTTATGTTAATGCCTTATAGCCCTGGCCACGCCTCGCTTAAAGTTAAAGTTCGTTACGGGGGTAAAGCCCCCGAACTTTTATGCGTCTGCGGTGGGGCGGGGTAAGACGGGGGCGTACCTGAAAAAGGGGGTGGGTGGATATGGGGCGGGGCGCCACATCAGCAGCTGCTGCCTTTGGCCCACAAGCTAACTGTGCTAACTGTTCGCTGATATCTAGCACTGCGATTTATTAACAGTTAGCCAAAAGGCTCTGTACCTACCGACTGTGCTACAATAATTGTAGTTCTTCTTCTCAGCTGGCACATTATGGCTTTTATTCTTGTTGTTGCTTTGGTTGTTGTTGTTGCATTTGGGAGCAAGCCCAAAATTTATTGCCTGCAGCCACATGATGAATGATTCTGATAATAATATTTTGTTATTGCTTTTTTGCCTTGGGCTAAGAGTTTTTTTTGCTTTTAACCCCCCGTTTTTTTTTTTTTTTGCTGTTGCAGCAACTTTTAGCTGCGTTTTGTTGCCAAAAATTGAAGTCATCATGGAGCCATGGTGGCCAAAAAGACCTTGCCACAAAAAGCAGTTGGCTTTGGGGCCCTTACGGAGTGGCTGGGGCGGTACTCGGCGGAACTTGCCCCCTGCTGTTGCGGCGGCCGCTAAAATAAAACATTCGGCCAACTGACGAAAACATAAACCAAAAGTAATAAACTAAAGGTTGTCATAAGAAAACTTAGACGGCGAATGGTCTTAAAGGAAAGCTCATTTGTCTTGAAGAAGTTTTTTCTGCTCTGGCAGCGCCAGTTCCCATGTACATAGTTGTTCCAGAACTTAATACACCGAAGCCAAAAAGGCAACCATAATATACAATTTAAACTTGATTTTAAAGCACAATTTTCGATTAAAAAAAAATCATAATTAAATGCTTAGCTTTACTTTTTATAATCTATTTAGTTTTTTAAATTGCTCATACCATATTTAATAAATTTTATATAATATAGATATTTAAAAAAAAAATGTATTTTCAAAACTTAACAATAACATCTTAAATTACGAAAAAAACTTAACTTTCCTACGACCTTGCCAAAACATTTTATACAATGATATTCGCAGAATCTGAAGAGCCATTTGTGCATGGGAAATGAAGACCATTGTGGTGTTGGTCGGAAAACTAATCCCAAAAGAGGAAGGGAGTATGATAGTAGACAAAAGACAGCATCAATGTCGACACGTTAAAGCTTCGCTCAGAGCAAGTGAGTGAATTTTTTGACAAATTTATGATGATGGAATTTTAAGTGATTTTTAACGAGTGTTTGCAGACACGGGGTAAGGGCAGCAAATATGCTACTGCATAGCAGTTTCATCAACAGCTGTAATACTTGTAGCGACTGTAACCAACTTAAATTCATTACATTCAAATCAAAAATAACCAAACACCCAAAAACGCATTTTAAACTTTCCAACGCGTTTTGTCTTTTAAACGGGAAACAATTTAATGGCCGGAAAATGATCGGAAAATGTTAATCAATTTCGTTTCGAAAAACCGAATTTCTCCTTCTTGGCTGCCACTCCCATTTGGTTTCCAATGCAGGCGTCCACTTGATGCGTAAATTGATGATGCCAGGCACCTGTGCATTCGACTGTAAAATTTATTGATTGCACAAATGGGCCGAAAACCAACGCCAATGAAGTAAATATTGATATAGACATCGGTATCGAGGCCAGTTGCCATTTTGTATTCCGATCGTATAACACCATAGATTCTATTATGAATTTTGGCGTAAGGGTTAATTTAATACTGCCCTGCTTGGTTTTCAATATTTTAAGACTTAATTTTACTATAAGAATGTGAAATCGGGCGTTAAACGTTTTCTTTTGAAAACTGGTTCACCATTGGTATACAGTTCGATTTTCAGCTCAGAACCCTATTATTACACATTTATAATTGCAACTTGTGAATATTCACACCTATATTTAACTATACTATAATAATATCCCTAACGGACCACAATGGTAGAAACCGCAGGATTTTTGCTTGGGTTTCCCTTAGCTCGTCTGTTGTGTGGGTTCCTTGGTGGCGTATTCGTGCGTGTGATTGACATGCATTCTCGTTGAATTATTAATTATGTAATGCGAAACCAATCGACTGCAATTTGCATATGAAATGAGCCTCACACGCTCACAAAGACTAATTAAGGCCTGGCGCTGTGGTTCAGTTCAGCAGAGCTGTAGTTTGCTACTGGTCCTATCATATATGTATATATATATATATATATTTATATATATATACGGAGGCATGAATGAAAATTGCACAAATTTGCATAATATATACACCTCGATATTTAAAATGCAACGCAACAATCTTTTTAGTTTGTTGCCAAGTACACGTCGGCTAATAGAAGTCCGAGTCTTTTCCCTGGCCCCATTAGCATGGATGGGTATGGGCTGTGTTAATTGCACTTGGACAAATTGGTCACTTTGGGAAATTGGCATATGAAAATGAGAAAATTAGATTGTTTTCCTTGCCAGAACAATATTAGGTCGTGGACATCAAGCAGCTCAGCACGCATATTGAATCTAAAGGCTATTGATTTGTCATTTGCAGTGAATTGAAACTTATAAACTGACAATGAAATTATATGGCAGTTAAGTAAGTTATAAAGTACATAATGAAGAGCACACAAACTTAATTTTCTGGCCCCACAAAGCAAATAAAATAAACCTAATTTAAAACTGCAAGCAATTTATTTTAAAAAAAATTTATAATTCATGGAGGTGAATTGAACTTGATTTGTTAGGTTGATTCCTAAAGTGTTATGTGACCATTTTTTTGGGTTTACAACTAACAAAATTGGTTTGACAAAAATGTTTTTGGTTAGTTAAAGAAAGTTACGTCTTTCTGTTGTGTCATGCAAAAAACTTGCACCCTTTTTCGATTGAGAGCCCTGAGCCAGGAATCCTCAAAGCCGGCTGAAACCCATCACCCACACGCACTCCGCCAGGAACCATGGAAACGCGAGCTGGGATAAGGGGACAAAGGAAAAATAAAGATTGAAGCCTGGCAAATGTTTACATAATATGGACCACAGCACCATCCGCAGACGAGTCGAGGAGACTCTCCAGATCCCAGACGGTAGGTGTGATGTTTGAACTACACTCGACTGGGCCGGGCGCCTGCGTTGCCTTGTTCGTCTGTACTTTCCTTTATTTTACTCCACTCCACTGCGCTGCGCTTTGCTCCTCTGTTTTACGGCCACTGTTTTTGCTTCGGCTGGCTGCCGGGCAAAGGCAAATCCTGCCCATCTCCATCTGCATCCTTGGGCCCTGGTTCTTCCAGCTGCAGCTCGGTATCGCTGGTGTTATTAACACTTCTGTTGACATCCTTGGAGTCGCGTTTTGCGTCCTGAACACGGTGAAATATGAAAAGGTGTACTCGAGATGAGACCATCTAGTTATGCACTATTTCTGGTCCTCAAAAAACATTGGAGCTGTACTGGGAAGAACTACATATTTCGGTGATTTTAATTCCATTTAAGTTTTAGTTCTAAACACTGTTTTATGAGGTTCATGGGTCAAATCACTTGCGCTAGTTAACGCAAAAATAAACACAAAATTGTAACATTAATAAAGGATTTTCGAATCACTCTAGAACAAACAGATTAACAATTTTTCTCTACTTTAATCATTATAAGTTCAGTTGTTTTTTTTTAGCTCAGATAACTTAATGTAGATTTTCCCATTTTTATCTCATTATTTTACAATATCATATAAAAAGTTGTGTACAACGTTTAGTTTCTGATTTGACACTGGGTAACATAGTCGTCGATAAAATGGGGTTTCGCTTTCTTTTTCCCCTCTTGTCATTTCTTTCATTTTTACTCTTTTTATGTACTTAGCCGCCTTCTCAACTCAATCTTTCCATACGTGAAACATTTTCATTTTACTTTTGTGTGCATGTATGAAATCTTTTTTTTTTTTTTTTTTTGCATTTCTGAAAGCGACTCAAAGACCCAAAAACAACGTCGAAAAAAAAAAACACATGAAAAAAATAATTCATGTGTATATGAATACGTATTGTTGACATATTGAGAGATTGCGGCAATTTAGAGCAGACGACACCATTTAAAAAGCCATTAGGGTTCGCTCCGTCAGCTCATAATTACAAGCACAATGGAATCCCCCATTAGTAGTTGGTTCGTAGCCAGCCAGTTATCCAGTGGCCAAGTCAAGCGTCTTCCGAATGTCTTTCCACAAGCTTAGCCTCCTCGTTTTCGGTTTACTGGCAAACTGCTTTTTGTGTGCCCATGTGGTGCACGTGGATCGGTTCGTCTTCACTGTCGATGTTCAGGACCTGTTTGTGTCACAAAGTGCCTTTCTCGAGCAGGAGTACAATCGCAGTTATTTCTCGGGTCACATAATGATCAATCGGCCGATCAATGAGCTAACACTTCTTTCGTCAATGGACATTTTGCGCCCGCCGCGTCCGGAAATGCGCCTATATAACGTTAAGCTAAACTTCTGTTCGATTTTTAATAATGGCTACAAGAATAAGTTCATCAAAATGATGTACAATAATTATGCAGATTTTCTCAATACTAAACCAAAGTGTCCACTAAAGGCGGTGAGTTTTGAAAATAAAATAAATAACTTAAATTTGAGCATACGTATAGTATACTTAACGATAAGTAGAATTTAAAAAATATACTGTTATCATATTTTTAGAAACATTTTAAAATTCTTTTTTCTATTTTTTCTAGAATTATAACTACACCCTGACTAGGGCCTATATCGACGAGGCTTTGCTACCAGATCTCCTTCCAGAGTGCACTTATCGCATGAAAATGGCGTTTCAGCACAAATCAAAGCTACTGGCTCATATGCAAGTTGATGGAAGATTGCTTGTGAAACATTTTAGACCATAATAATATCCTAATAATTATGTTCTTAAATAAAATAAGAAGCTTTTGAATTTATTTATAGAAAAGTTTGTCTAGCAACTTTTAAAAAATAATTTCTGGTTAGATAATTTTAAATATTTAATAATTTGAGGAATATTTAAATATTTGATATAATAAAATCAAGGACTTTACTTGTGGCCAATCATTACCTGCGAGGATTGATTTTTTTCGCATGAACAATTACCATAATGTAACTCAATTCGTACACCAGTAATAACTAGTTAAATACAAAATTGTCTAGCTTATTTTATCGTAATTACAATAATATCAACCAGAACCAAATTAAATAAATACGAAAATAGATTGAAACTCGGCACAAAAAACTGTAGACTTTTTTGCTAAAAATCAAGCAGCATTATAGTATAAACATTGGCCATGAAAACGTCGTATTTGTTGTGTGGACTATATGTCCTAATAAACTTCGCCAATAGTGATAAACGCAACTTTCGAATCTACTTTGATGAGTTTGCGATAAAGTATAAGGTGACAGACATTTTCGAAAAGGTGGATTGTCATTTGGTCCAATTGAATAATCGAAGCTACGTCAACGGCGAGATGATTTTAAAAAGAAGTGTTGGAGATTTGAATGTTCGTACCATCATGGATTTTTGGAAACCAAACACTCAAATAAAAACGAAGTTATATGATGTTCGTTTAGATGGTTGTAACTTACTAAGAAGTCTTCACAAAAATAAACTTTTTAACCTCTATGTGAAGAGCTTTAAAAAGCATTCTAATGTAATTTTGCTGTGTCCATTTAAGGCGGTAGGTAAAATTAAAATAAAACTGAATCATTGTTAAGAAATTTTTTTCGTTTAGAACTATAGTTACAAAATGGTGGATTGGTTTTTGGATGAGAAGGATCTGCCCCCGTATGTCCCTCTTGGTAAATTCCGTACAATCACCGAATATTCTACACAACAGCGATTGGCAATACGTATTGTAGTACACGGTGAAGTTTTGGAAAAACTGTAAACTGCAACATAAAAATCATAAAAACAATGTGGGGGAAAAAAATTGAAAAAAAAATAAATTATAAAGATAGTTTATATACCTTTGTATATTTAACAATAAATAATAATACATATACATACATAAAACATCTAATGGTAAACTACTTAGTATATCAAAATTACTAGTAAAATTACGTATACGAAATGTATTCCTTTTTGAAAGCTGAAAAATCATGTTTGTAAATTTTTCTTAAGGTTTCCATAAAAGTGAAGTATGCCACGTATGCTGATTGTATTGATTTCTTGAATATAATATAATATTTTTTTTCCAACCCATACCATTATAATAAGTTAATACACACAAAATCATTCCTATCGGAATTAATCTAGCCAAACTCAACTCATTATTTTTGGTAGTTTTTTTTTTTCAACGATACCAATTTGTTGAAATTATTATATAATTATATTATCAAACAACGAGTTCTTAATTGGCCGGATGTAGCATGAGCATAGTCCATGATCGTTATATCAGCACTACTAATCGTAATCGGCTGACATTAAAATGAAAGCGTTGGCCTCGAATACTTTAATCTGGACACTTTGGATTACCGTCCACGCTTGCGTAAATTGTGAGGAGCGTAATTTTCGCATAAGGATGGATGAGTTTTCAGTAAAATATAGGTTACGCGATCTGATCGATTATATCGATTTTCGAATCGTTAATATTAACAATCGAACCTACGTTGACGGTGGGATGACTTTAAAGTCTGATGTGGAGGAATTATTAATGCACACAAGTATGGATTACTGGCAGGCCTCAAATAAAAAGAAAATGAAGTTGTACGATGGTCGATTAGATGCATGTCTTTTTCTGAGAACTTCTCACCGTTTTGGATTGTTTCAAATTTACGTAAAAAGCTTTAAAAAACACACGAATGCCAATCTTGTATGTCCCTTAAAATCGGTAAGCAAAAAACAATTAATTTCGACATAACAAGGCCAATAATTAACAATTTTTCACAGAATTACAACTATACGTTGACAAAGTGGCATATGGATGAGAATGATCTACCTCCGTTTGTTCCATTTGGTAAATTTCGGACTGTTACTGAATATTTTACACAAGACCGGATGGTATTGCGAATTATCACTCAAGGAAAAGTAGTTGCCAATAAGTATAACTAGATCCATACCTATTTTTAAAATTTAAAATGTGTAATAGTTTATATATGTCTTTTATTCTTTATGAATTTGTATAGCTTTCGAAAAATTAAAAAATATATTTAACCTTGTGTAAATCCAAATGAACATGAGTCACTTTAAGGCTATAATTATTACTCCTAAAACAAAAATATAGTTTATTTTTTTAGTTTCTTATCAATTAGTAATTTACTACAATCTTTTGTTTTTACTGGCAAGAAAGCAATTATTAACTATTATATTAGTAGTGTATCGCAAATTGAAAATCATATTTAACTAGAAAATAATTAGGCTCTATACCGTAACAACTTTGACATCCAGTCAACCAAATTAACATTAAATAGAACTGTAGCATTGCAATATTAGCGTTTAACATGAGAACTTGGTTTTGGATCCGTTTGTTAATTATTTTCAAATGCGTTAGCACAGCGCAGCGAAACTTTCGAATATTCTACGACGACATAAGCGTTAGGATTTACGACACGGACATAATCGAAAAGTTTGATTGCCAGGTTTCTCAAATTAACAATCGGAGCTATGCCGATTGCCAAATGAGGCTAAGACGTAGCATTGTCAAGTTGAATGTTCGCACCGCCTTGGATTTTTGGAAGTCAAATGGTCAAGCAATGAAGCTGTACGATGCTCGAATGGATGCCTGCCTTTTCATGGGTAGTGCGCATAAAAACAGAATGTTTAGCATATATGCAAAAAGTTTAAAAAAGTTCTCAAACCTGAAGTGTCCCCTCAAAGCGGTTCGTATAATTTCAAGTATACAAAAATTAAATAAATATATTTAATATAACATCTTCCTGCAGGACTTTAATTATACACTAGAAAAACTATATTTGGACGAGCAGGATTTTCCCTCATTTGTGCCGCTTGGAACGTATCGCAGCTTAACCGAATATTATGTTAACCAAAGTAATATAGGATGCCGCATTACAGTCCGCGGAAAAGTAATAGCCTATAAATAAAATACCCTGAATATTAATTAATCATGTTACCAGAGAAGTAAAACAAATATCAAACTTTAAATTCGGCAAAGAATAATTGGTCTTGTACTTATATAAAAATTCATCTGGTCAAGCTTATCAATATTATTACACCTTTAAAATACCTTATGCTCACATATTATAAAGTAACTTAAAAATATTATTATGGTCTAATTAATAATCAATAATTAAAATTTTATTATGGTATTATCTTTGACTAAAAAATGTGTTGGTCATAACTTATTTGTTCGCTAAAATGAAAGCCCAAAAAATTTCCGATTGTTAGTGAACTTATGAACGTATAAAAAGAACAAAAGGTGTTATATAAATAACTTCACAATCAATACAAAGCTTATACTTAGCTATACTGTGGAAATGTATTTTATTTCGGACTTGATTATATTTGTTAAAACACGAAAAGCTCTGCATTTAACAATCCATGGCTGAGTTGTTCGGGCCGCTAAAACCAACAATCTTTACAATATTAATAGCATCCCGTCTAAACAAATTAAATTAATTTTATACCTAAATTTTAACGGGTCATAAAGTTACAAAACGAACAATAAATTTTAACGGATCATAAAGTAACGCAACAGAAAAACTGTGCAACAATTAGTTGTCTCAAAAATAAGTTTTTATTTCAGTCAAATCAATGGAAATAATTCAGTTTGCTTTTGCCCACAGTCATGAAGTTATGGTTTTGGATCTGCTGTTTTCTCATATTTAAAAGTATGAGAACCGAAGAACGAAACTTTCGACTTTTCATTGACCAAGTCAACATCACCCATGTTGATCCAGAGGTTTATGAAAGTTTTGATTGCAAGGTCTTCCAGTTCAACAATCGCAGTTACTTGGACTCGAGTCATACTTTTAAATATACGGTTACAAATTTAAAAGTACATGCCGTTTTGGATTTTTGGAAGCTTAAAAGTAGACAGAAAATGACACTTTTTGATGTCCAGTTAGATGCATGTTATTTATTGGACAATGCTAGCAAAAACAAATTGTTTAATATATACATCAAAAATTTGAGAAAACATGCTAATACGAAATTTAAGTGTCCCTTTCAAGCTGTAAGTATTTTTTTAAATACAACAATGTTAATAATTAACCGCTTTTCCGCAGAACATAAGCTATGAAGTGCAAAACATGACGATGAATGAACAGGATTTCCCTTCGTTTGTACCGCTTGGAAAATTTCGTTCCGTTATTGAGTATATAATTGATCAGAAATTGGCTGCCCGAGTCATTGCAAGCGGAAAAATTGTTTCTCATCCACCTGATCCATAAAGGATTTTAAATAAAACTACGAAGTAAAATTACTTCGCGAAGCTCATTGCAAAATTACCCCTTCTTCTAAATAGTTTTAACGCGTTCAAGTACTTTTATCTTATCAGGAAAAAACCAGAATCGGAAAAATATTTGTGTACGGTTTAGAAATATTATAGATTATTCTTCATATTGCAACAGATGTTTTTTATTAGAACATGATATCGTTTATTAGGTTGCCCTAAAAACAGAGTTAATATTGATTATCAAACTTAATACAGGGTTGGGGACCTAAGATAAATCAGTTTTGCTTCTAAATTCAATATGTTACAATTTCTGATCCTATCTGGTTTTGAGTTAATTTAAATTAGTTTTATGAGTTAAATGTTCAGTTTATTATCGTTAGTATACATCAGAAAGTATGGATAATAATTTATATTTTTATTTCAGCAAGAAACAAAAATGTAACTATAAAAAAACATTAAGATTTATTTTGTGTTTTTGTCCTTCCATGACACATAAATATTTCAAGCTCAGAAACTAACTGTTAGCCACAATGTAGAAAATATAACCCAATGTACCCCTTATCTAACCATTCTGTTGAATATTTTATAACATGATTGCAATGATTTATTGCCGAATTTCTACTTGTCGTAAAATATGTCATCCAAGGGGACATCAATTACTTTAGTTTAAACATCCTGCCGACAACAAAAAAAGCCGGAGAAGAAAAATATGAACCCCTTTTAATGGATGGGGATTTTGTGTGCCAAAGAAGGAAGGAGGTTCATATGAGCTTCAATGTAAATTTTCCATATTTTTTCGTTGTTTTTTTAGCGAAAAGAACTTGATTACACGTGCGCTAATTTAGTTGCACGCGAAAACATGCGAGTAATCAAAACGGTTGCTGAAGTGCCAGACCGCCAGACCCTTAACTCAACAGAGAGCACCCACCGGGGCTCCTTTGCCTTTCGGTATATCCAAAGGTACTCTACATATGTACATATGGCCTCATCCCCCTACCAATCCCACTCCCACTGCCACTCCCTCTGCCACCCTATCTTTCTGTTTTCCCCGGGCCAGGACATCCTTAACCCGTTGGCGTTGGAAATTCGAGTTCATGGCATGTTCATGCATGTTGCCGGTTGTTGGCCCTGTGCGCGTTCACAGGCGCTCACAAATTTAATTTATACACACACGTCTATATAAACTTAAATACAAACTTGTACATTTTTTTCAGGGCAATATGCAATAATAGGTGGAACAAAAAAAAAAATAAAAATGCAATAAATTTTTAATTTAAATCAAGCCATCACGATTCCCCCTTCGAAACTCCCAAGTGCGAATGGGATTTGGGGTCGCGATGTTATGAGAAATCTGGGATTATATATATATATATAAACATATGAATGCAGCTTATTTATATCTACCTGTATCTTTTTTCAGACTTCGTGGAACAAAAGTCGAATGCTTTTTGGTGGGCTTCGAGTGAGCTTCGGTAGTTTTAATGTTAAAACTCATAAACGAAACTGACATGGGATCCATCCAGCCTGGAAGAAAAACAAGAATGATATTATTTTAGTATATATGGTTGCCTTCATTCATTCAAGAAAAATCCATGTCAAAGTTTAATATCAATAATAAGGTCCGTATTTTGTAAACTTTAGTTTATAGAAGGGAATACATCCCATTTGAGACAAATAATATACCGTAAAGCAATGCTATGGCCTGTATATATATAAAACACCCATAGCTTATCAATGTATTTTGGAGATGTTAATTTAATAAATTATAACTATATTTAATAAAATAATCTGATAGTGACAGGTAATGACCAATTTTTTTAAAATGGCTTAATTTGCAAGATTTTTAGAATTTAGCATACCAACTATTTTCTCCTACAATACAAATATATGTATGTTTTCTTAAGTACATTTTCAATAGAATACTTGTAATATTAGTACATTTGTTGATCACAAAAATGCATTCATATACTTTTAAATTTGGCTGCAAGTTAACTTAATTGCTGAATAAGATTGAACATTAATAGCAGGACTTTACAAATGAGAATGTGTTTTTCAGGACTTGTCCAGAAGATTTTAGTCAGCATTCACATCGAGTCGCATCGCCGAGCAGAGGTCCCTGAGCTGTTTGCTCGACTCCTCCATTTCGGTGCGCAACTGGGAGAGACTGATCTGCATCCGGGCCATACGCATGTCGCCGGCCTTCAGCCGCACCTCCTGGTTGGCCGTAAAGCCGGCGGCATCTCGACGACCTTGGCGATGGGAACGTGGGTGTGGGCGTGGTTGGGGGTGTGGGTGTTGCTGTACGGGGGTGCGAGTGACCAGACGATTGGCGGCGGCAATGACGTCAGCCTCATCCGCTCGTTCAAGACCATTGCTGGGGCTGCAAAGCGTCTTTGTTTTCGTTTCCGGCATTGTTTTTCTGGGGTTTGGGGGCGATTAGTAATCCTTTCAAATTGTCGTCACAGGAATTTGGTTTGCCAAAATAACAACAATGTGTGTTGCGTATCGAATTGTTTCAAAATTTTTGCTTTACTTGTGACATCATGAACACGGAATGCTTAGCTTGCACAGGATGTCCATTGGACATTGGTATGTGGTGATGGTGGTGCTGGTGCTGGTGGCGGTGATGGTGCTGGTACTGGTAATGGTGGTGGCCACCCAGAAAAGTTTTGCCGACAGAAGGGGCCGACATGTGTGCGCTGGAGCATACCACTGAACTTTAATTACAATTAACCGCAAATGATGTAGCGCTGCTGGTAAAGGAGGTGGTGGCGTTGACTTGCGGTCATATCGGGCCAAATGATGATAACAACAAGTGTAAATTCCTTTTTTCCAATGCGCATATAAAATGCTCTTTAAGGGTTTTCTGTTCTCTTAGTTTTAGTGCATACATTCAATAAAAATTGTCATAGAAACTAAACTATTGTAACATGAACTCTAAACTATTGGGTATGAAAAATTTCATAATAAAATGAGTGTTAAATTAAGTATCAATATAAAAGTTTAAGACTCTTCGGTATAAAAATGAAGCTAAGAAATATAGGGGTTATAATTATTAAGTAATGATTTAATACTAATTTAATACTGTCAGTAGTTTATTTTCAAGACTCACTTCCGCCTAGTATAAAAGAAAACCAAACTCAGTTTTTGGCATTAATGGACTCTTTTGAGTAAGTTTATAAAGATTGGGTGCTATTGCAAGCACATTTACGACACACTTGGTAAAAACATTTTATATTTAAATAAATGAAAACTTTACTTTTGAAATGCATTTTGAAAATATATATTTTCACTGATACAACTTGAAATACATATGAGTATAAATATATGAACCACTCAAAAGTCACTTTTAGCTAGCTATGTCTGATTTAATAGCAGACGAATTTAAATCAATTACTTAAGTTATACGTAATAATTAAGTGCTGTCTTCCATAATTTGTATCGACGTCTCTGGCAGCCATGCCAATGCAGGATATTCGAAAAAAAAAAGTTGAAATAAACCTATTAATGTATCAGGAGTGCCCGCACACAGACACTCATTGGCGGTGGCAAGAAACAGGAGGAGAAAACATGGCATACATGGACACGAGCGGACATGAGCGAAGGACGAGAGGCGGTCCTGACCACATGGGAGGACATGGCATGCGATGGCCGGGTGGGCAAACTCAACTCCTGCTACTCGAGCGAGCAGGAGGAGGAGGAGGAGGAAGGCTTGCAATTAATTAAAAATACATGCACCGTGAACAAGTTCCAGACGAGCTCCTGGCTGCCCTGCCTCCTGCAGCTGCATTAATTTGACCGCAAAATAAGCCAAGTATTCGGTACAAGGAGGCATGACGGTCCAGGACGACTATGGAAAATGCCATATCGGATGGCGAATATTTTCTTTACCCAACGCTAAATGCATTACACTCGAGACCAGCAAGTTGATGTCCTGTTTTTATTTAATCCCTCCTTCCTCCTCCTTTTTTCCTTCTTGTTTTTTTTAATACCCCTGGTCAGCATGTGACAGGAGTCCTTGTCCTGCTGTTCGTGCTGCGTAAGCTGCGTTCATTTGTAAACAACATAGTCATCGCTGGCTCGGAAAACAAAAACAAGCCCAGCGAGGAAAATAGCAGCGAAAGTTAGAATGTGTAAGACATGCTGAATTATTAAATACTCTTTGCAAGCTCTTTAAAAATTGTTATTCTGTCGAATTTTGCTTTGGGGCTTCTCATCATATAAAGTGCACTTCTTTATTCAGGATACCAGGGTAAGAATTTATTCGAAAATGCCTTTGTTGCATACATTAGATTAAGATAACTCTGATTGGAAAGTGTAGCCATGAGAAGCCCAGCATTCCGCAGATAAAATCAGCAATCACAAATCAGTGGCCTCTAATCGGAGTTTTCTACTGTCTTCAAATTACATTTCCCGACTTCGTACATATGGCAGAGACAAAAAGCATGGCAAATTGCGTGGCTCTTTCTCATACATACAAGTATATGAGTACGCAGAGTATGGGGCAAAATAACCAAGGCCAGGACATCAAATAAAGTTAAGCAAACAAGAGCATTAAGTGCATTGATGTTGTTATTGCTGCTGTCTGGGACCCAGGCACTCGCTTCCTTTTCCCATCTCGCCTTCGGTGTCCCTTCTGCGATGCCTTTCCCCGATTTAAGGACAACTTCATTAGGCAAGTGCTCGACCGGCTCCATGCAGCCCGGTGCCTCTTCCTCTATCTTCTTTATCGTTTTCTATTGATTTTCTTAGCAATATTTCCATTACGTCTATTTTACTTTATCCTATTTTTTTACGCGGTACTCTCACGGGTATATTGCACTTCGGAAAATTTATTTAACAGGATAAAGCTTTTCTGACCCTTTAAATTATTTCATATAAATACCTTGAATTTTTACAGGATTGTTTCTTTAAATTCCCCTGCAAAGTAAGAAAAGTTAAGTTAAGTTATTTCTGACCAACAATCAAATTTAAGCTCGCTAATGGTAAATTTTGGTTTGTCTGTAGAATATTCGCTCTAGGCACTTATTTAACGAACCAAGTGCCGGGTATTTTACGGTCGGCCAACTCCGCAATATAACGTTCTAAGTCGTTTTTTTTTTCTTTCTATTTTGTATTTGCTTCTGATGTTTTTGCTGGCAGACACTGTGAAGAGTGTCAAATGCCATTAAATGCCAACTAACCAGCAGCGGGCCATGTCTAAGCGCCAAGTGGCCAGGTGAGAAAATAGTCAGCTACTGATTGCCACAAGGACGAGGAACTTGGGGGGGGTTTGCTCCTGGTTGGGGATTCACCCGGAAATTTCACTTACCTCCTGCCATCGACAGAAGTGGCAAGCGCTTTGACAACGCTTTGAAGACTCTGGCAGGTGTAAGTGAGTATGACATCAACTTCTATTTTGTTTGTACAACAGAATGGACCTTCTACAACACCATAGTGTTCATTAGAGATTAGAGTTTAGATAGTGACTAGGAATATACTTTTTAAAAGGCAAATCTTGTCATTGATTTGTTAGAATTATGTATCAGTTAGTTTATATATTTACTTTATTTATTAAAATTTTAAATTTAATTCGACTGTTTTTTATTGACTTTAAAATTGTCACACCCATATTAAATAAATTAAATAAAATCTTAAGTCACAAAATCTCCAAAAACTAAATGCATTAACTAACCCTAGGCTCAAAATTAAATTTAGTTATCTTGCTAATCTGGAACAACATTCCAGCAAACGAGTTGAGAAATTATGAGCTCTTTGATAATAGGGCACGATGAAAATCCAATTCATGCCAAGCGCTAATTGAATGCATGCTGCGCCAGTCGCCAGTCCTTTTGCTCCTGCAGCATCCGAGATTGCAAACTCTGGCCAAGATGATAAACGAGCCGGCCAAGAGTAATAGGAAACAAACAAGCATTAAGGCAAAAATATCTCTAAACAAATATTATTTACGAGCTGGCCAAGCCCGAAGCGCGGTCTAGAACTTTTGGCAACGGTTAGTCGCCTACTATATTTGCCTAGTTGCACCATTTGGGCTATATATAATAATATAATATATATTTATCTTGCGGCACCAAGGATAATCAGCAACACCTCATAAATCCAAAGAGAAGCCGACACAATTTTAGACAGCGCAATCAGGAAGGTTGCCAAAAAACCAAAGGATACGAGACAGGAAGACAAAGGGTGCATATTTAATTAATGATCGTTTTAAAGAGAATAATTAGTGGCGTTATAAATACGTTTTATGTTAAAGGATTTAAAAGCAGTTTACGGAATGTCTAGGACAAAAAAGGGTATTTTGAAATAATATTTTGACCTCAATGTATTTAAAAATTAAACACTTATAATAAATATTTGAATTTACAAATTTAAGTGCTACATAAAAAGCTGAATTCCATTTTTAAAACTGTGACATTATAGTTCCAAATTTTATGATTAATAAGATTACATTTAAAAAAAATAAATCTAAGATACAATTTGTTTTACTAAACAAATGAAGAAATATCTTTTTTTATGATTGTCATCATTAGCATTAAATTAACATTTTATCTGGAATAGTTCAATTTTTAAAACCTCCTCTTGTAAGCTTTAAAGTTGTATTTTAACGCAGAACAAAAAAAATCAATGAAAATTACTCCCGTGTAAATTTTAATATATCTTTTACAATTAAATCTTTTTTCCTCGTTTTATTTTTGAGGACTTTGTACCGGGTGTTTTTCATAAAGTAATTGAAATGAAGTGAGATTAAGTTGAACCTTTATAAATCGAACGGATTTCCATGAAATGCATTTCCAAAATGGGCTTTGTGTAAATCCAATATATGGTAGCAACAGCACGATCGATTTGTGCACCCCTCGACGCAGCCTCAAAGTAGGCAACACAAATAAAGCTTAACAGTCAGCCCAAGGGGGTTGGGGGTTGGGGCGGGGGAGGACTTGAGGATAAAGGATGACGGGTGGCGGATGGCGGCCACTCAATCCCAGTTGTTCTGCTTCAACACTTTCGCACAAACACCAATCAACTGGCAGATGAATCAAGCGCAGGCGTTGGCTGCCCATTTAAGCCGACTCTATACAACCCCCCGCACCGCACCGCTCCGTCTCGACTTCCCATTTTTTGGACAGGCGACAAAACTGCGCCACAAAGGGCAAACGAGATGCAGCAGTCCATGGCAACAGCAGCAGCAGAAGCAGCAGCAGCATCCAAAGCAGCAAACACACATTCTGGCCGGCACATGCGAGTGGAAAATCAATAAAGTGTACGTTTATCTTATTTTCTTGTCGCAGGCAATGCTATGTACTGCCAATGCTGTTGCTGCTCTCATTCCTTCCCTTTCAAATATAAATATATAAATCTTCGGCGCACTTAAGCCTTTTAAATGATAACAATGGCCGTAGCAAAAGATGCATCCCACCCTCGAAAAAAAGCAGGACCACCGAGTAGCAGGTGCGCACTGGACGCCAAAGGACTTACCACAGAAAAGTTCCACCGCTTTTTCCACCCGCTGCCAATGTGCGTACTGTCCACATACCATACTGCCAGACTGCCTTCACAGCCAACTCGAGATATTCCATGAATTTATTATGTCCCTCGCTTTAATAGAGTTTCATCGAAAAGTTTCCTCCGAACAAATTATGAAATATACGGAGACAGCTTTTTGCCATTGAACGGAAATTGTGGCTTAAATCTGGGGGATGAATTTTTGGCTCTAAAGCGAAAATGGAAAAAAAAACTCATAAAATAAAATCACAGTTTTTGGGTGGAGAAGGAGCAAAAGTTTTTATTTTCATTAATTTATTGTGCTTGCACATTAAAGTAGATATTGGATCTGCATTTTTGCTGCAAACGGAAAACTATTTAAACTTTTCTTTTATAGTATGGAAGAGAAATAATACATTTTTGTGGAGGTATACTTCTAACATTTATTTAAATTAAATTTGGAAACAATTTGAAATAAATCACATTCTTTAATAATTTTATGTTATTTTTGTATACTTAATTTCTTGTGTGAGTGAGTTTCTGACAATGAAACATGCAAAAATCTTTAACGATTTTCACCTGGAAAATGGCAAAACCATCTAGCTTGATTTGGTTCTCAAAATGCACTTATGCGAAATAACATTAGTGCAGTAGACCGTCATAATTGTCATTTTCGACAGGGAAAATCCATAGACGAGAGCCGACCCTGAAGTGTCGATGGACAGAAGCATCTGGATTTGCTGGCCAGACAGGATAGGAAATTGCTTAATTTAGCGCAAACAGTATTCACTGGCCAACGGAGGCTCAACTGCAGGGCTGGCAGGGTCGTTTGAAGCAGATAAAGCAACCCTTTGCTTAAAATTCAGGTAGACCGTTTTCAAATGACACGAATGGTGGAAAATAAATGTAATTCACTTTATACCCAAAAATACTCATGATTTTCACATAAAACCAACACACACACACAAAATCAAAGCGGCAAGGACCGAATAGACACCCACATTCCCCATGCTGAGTCCAAAGAGTGACCCTACTGGAGATGATAGCTCTACCGTAATTGTGCAGGCGGAAAATGGTTTTGGGAATAAAACCGGAGCACCACCACCCATTGGCTGGAACATCAGGAACAGTGATGATCAGCTAAGGAATAACGAAATACCGGGCTATCTGACCGAAATCCATCTCAGTCACAGGCAGATCACCAATCGCTTTGTCGAGCTACTCAATTTGTTCGAAGATTACTCCAAAATCCTGGACAGTGAGCATGATCATCATGCTGGCGGTTCATTTCGGCTAAAACGAGTCCTTTCCGAACAGCTTGCCTTGAAGGAAGGTAATGTATACATATTACTATAACTTTGTTTTTCCTTTAAAAAGTTAAGAAATAATTTAACTAAATTTACAAAGCATAGGCCTAAAATATTAACAATAAGAATAATAATTTTGGATTTTGTAAATGGAATCCGCGAAGTTTATTAATATTTTATAAGCTTCAAGTTTTTGCCAACAATTTTAGAAAATAAATATTTATTTAGGGTAATGTAGGTTTTGTTTGACTGACAATTGCCATTTATTAATGCAAAAATGATTGAATTGTATTGAAAGTAGGAAACTACAACCACCTTTCCTTTGATTTGCTCTTCACAGAGGATGAAAATGAGGAGCTCAAAGCATCGAGTGCCACGCAGTTGTCGGACTCCACAATCAAGCCCACCTGTGAGGTGAGCAGCCAGACATCCTGGAGTGCGGTGGATCAAAAGCGGAAGGACTCCAAAAATTTGGAGGCCAAACTGGCGGCCGTGGGAGGAGAAAGTGCTGGTGCGGAGGGGGAGAAGCCGAGCAAGGTGCTGCAGCACACGATCCACATCGAGGTGGAGTCGGTGACATCGGCCACGGATATGCAAAGGGCGCCGCTGGGCCAAAGGATGTGGCATGTCCTGGTGCAGACGGGCGATGCGATTGCCGCCTGCGCATCCCTGATCTTCGAGAATTTCATCTATTTCCTGTTCATTGTCCTGTGCCTGTGGTGCCTTTTCCTGTTGATCTGCCACTATTACAGCTTCTTGCAGACCAATGTCAATCAGCAGACAGAATTTAAGCGCGATTCGGTAAAAGGGTCTCAGCCCAGACAGTTGTGACAAGCGGAGTTTCGTTTTGATCTTGTTTAAATGAAAAACCAGTGGCGATTCAGCAAACGCCTTGCACTTTAATTTATCTCAACACATTGGGGGTGCAACAACACATGATGGCGAGACTACAATATAGCGCCGATGCGAAATCGGTCAACATATAGCAAAAGCGATCAGCCAATGGCGCCCGACCCAAAATATTCGGCATGGGCATGGAAACGGCATCGATGAAGATGGTTTGGCGAGTCAGCTCGCAGGGGGCAAGGTTTGGCAGGCGTTCCCCAGGACACGATCTCATCCGCAGTCGCGGCTGCTCCGTCTGCACCGCAATCGAGTCGAAAGTTTTAAGCGCACCCCCTTCGTCCTTCCTGAATATCTCAACATCGTCCTCGGAATTGTCTGCGGGTTATTACTTTAATCGGAGTTATATTGTAAAGTAAAATAACAGCTACAGTTGAAAGCAAAATCTAGTTTTTTATAAGGTTTATTTGTTTTATTTTAAACTATTTTTATTTGATGGTAAATTCAGCTAAAGAAAATAATATATTTTCTTTTGTATACCAAATTACTTTGCATTAAAAAACGATTTTTTTATTTTAGTCAATTTAAAATTTTAAACAATCAACTTTAATTATATATAGCGGTATCACCTTTATAAGTATGGAAAAAATATGCTTTCAAATTGATTTTTGCTTTAAACCCAAAGAAATTAGACTTTATTGTATTTAGACTTCCTTTTTTTGCAGCTTTTCTGTCTTACCTTCTGCCAATGCTTTTGAAATCCAACCGTACCAATTTCTTTGCTTGGGTTCGACTGAATGCGATTTTAAATTGGTCGGAAGGGTACTCGAATTGGGTGTAGTAGCCACATCACTGCCTTCCGCGTCCTCGAAACACTCGTCAGCCTGAAAGCCCAAAATGTCGAAGAGCCGCTGGCAAGTGTTCTTCTGCTCGGAAAGTTTAAGCGGCTCGTTAACGGCATCCTGAACCAAATCGCCAATCAACAAGTTAATGACGATCGCAGTTTGAGGTGGCTCCCTGCACGCCATTAAGTTTATAGCGTCCACAGGTCAAATTTGGAAAATGTTCGAAAAGTGTTTTACAAGCAACTAAAGCCAACATTATTTTGGGTAACACCAAACGATGTTGACAACTATCACAGTGGCGGACATAAATTCAACCTACAAATTTGGTATTAGCAGATCAAAAATTCCCAGTTTAAAGCCCACAAAAACCAAAAAAAAATTCATGAATAAACGAAATGAGAAAGACAATGAAGATGAAAGCCTTTCAACGTCGGATTCTCAGGATCAAGTGATAATAAACATGCCACCCGTCGTTGATCTTGCCCATGTTGTGTATCTGCCGGATGCAAATTTAGGCGCCACTGAGACGGAGGATTCTGGAAATCACAACCAGGAGTTGGGATCGAATCAAGGGGATGAAATGGTGGACAGGCGAGATAATGATCCCAGCACAAGTGCCCAGTCAAAAGAAAGGCGGAAATTAGAAGAACTAAAGTCTTTGTCCATAAGAAATGTGGAGGTTCCTAACCGAATGCATAATGTACTGGAACTACTTCATCGATTCGCCCGCAACTTGGACGTCATTGAGGCGCGTTTAACGGAGGATGCCCGCCCAGCGGTAATTTTACAAGTCCCGCAATACTACGAACTGGGCACCCAGACCGCTGAGGTGCTACCAGCACCCAGGCGTTACCGTTTGGATTTGACCAACCTGAGAACCGATCCGAATTGTGCGCCCTGCGAACGATCCCATCACACCATCACCATCAGTGGCAACAATATGCCGCCGAATCGTCCCCAGCTTCGGCAGACTTTCTGCGCGAGAATTGGTCGATCAATTTGTGATTTTGCCGGCGCCTTTTGCCTGTGCCTGCAGGTCAACAAGGACTGTGTCTTCTGTCTGGGCTTCTTTGTGGCCTTCGTGATCAGTGCCAGTTTCCTCACCGCCTTCTTCTACCGAACGCTCAGCTTCACCGCGTCACCGGCGGTGCGGGTGGCCGCCAGTCCGGTGACTGGCACTGCGCACTACGAACTGGTCACTCTGAGATTCAACGGGGGGTACTACTACATCTACAACAGCAACCAACAAAAATTTCCTTAGTCTAATTGGTCTTGTGTTTTATTTTGATGCGGGGTCAGCCTAGTTGAAGTCGACTTTTCTACAAGTCGAAATTATTTATTATTATTGTAAGGTATTTAAACTAGCACGGAAAATAGTTTGTCTTTGTATTTAAGACTTCCATAGTTAAAAAATCTTTTATTTTTTGTTTGGAAGTTAATCTGTGACTAGCGTAAGTATGAAATAAATAATATACAATTTATTAGAGTATTAAATGCAGAAAACTGATAATAAACTTCACCAATATAAAGTTTTTATGTCGGACATGTTTCCATTAATGTGATGGCTGAAATTATATTTCATATAACCTAATAGCTTTGTTAAGGTTATATAAAATATGACTGTGCCTTAATTAACTAACTCTACTTAAAAAAAAATCGCAAATAACTCCATATTCGAAACATTTCAAATACATTTCCTCAATTTTTTCTATCGCCCAGGGACAAGGTCAGAGATTGTGCAACTTGAAAAGTCCAAAGTAACCGCATGACCAGGTTCAATCAATGGTCTTGCAGCAGTCTTACTGGTTTGCATGGTATCCAAAGTTTGCAGTTCGCTCACCCTGTTCGTCGCTTTGGTACTGGCTTTTTCATGCAAACAAACTTTTGGATTTAACTCTAGACAAAACGTCATTGCTGGACGGGAGAACCGAAAAGAAGGGAGGAGTAGGCCTTGTCCGGCTTGACTTGACTTGACAATGGGTCACACAAAAAGTCGGCCTTTGGGTACGGGAAATTGGCCACAAAACGTTCGTCGCCTGCTGTGCCAGGAGCAGGCGGTCGCCAAACTTTTTGGCAAGATGCCCGGGCACAAAGGAATTATTGTTAATATAGGCAATGCCCGCCAGGACCGGCCAAAACGAAAGCCAGCCGGCAAGAGAGGCAGTCGCTGGCCGGGGTTCGTCTATTCAATTTAATTTATTTATGCGAAATATGGCAAATATTTTTGGAAAATTCTATAGCCAAACAAATGGCAAACTTTTACACACTTTTGCAAGATATTGAGAAGTTTTGTATTTAATTAAAACCTTTACAAGAATTATAGATTACCGAAAACAAATATAAAGATCTTAAAGATCTAATTTGTTTCAAGTCTTTTAAACAAATTAAAAATGTCTAAAAATAACTATACTATAAATTTCTGAAATCCCATGACATAAAAATACATTGGTAAATGGTTTTTAAATTTCACTTAATAAGTTTTCTTAATTATTTCAATAAATTTGTTCACGTTATCTATTCAAATTTAGTTGAAAGATGTATATTCACCTAAATTTTTTATTGTGAGTATTAATTCACACATTGTTAGACACTAATGGAATTGATTGGCACTTAAAATATCTCATTTACATAATTTAAATCTTTATAGTCATCAGAGTCATTTAGTAATCGAAGTATAAAAATACTCATCTCTACAAGATATAAGCTAAATTTTATCGACTTTTTGGATGGGGTGGACCACCATGAGTTGTTAAGATAGCAAAGTCAGCTAAATTGAATTTTACAAAATGCCTGCTGTTGTAGCCGAGAACATACATATACACATATAAAAAATATCTTCCCATTTTTCTGGCACTGTATGCTCAACGAAACTTTGGTCGGGGGACAATTAAAGTTTGGGGAGAAAAAATAAAAAAAAACATAAGAGAGACTGGAATTGGCAAACAATTTTTGGACAATATTTAAAACTTGGTGTTTTGGGGGTGTTGCTACTGGAAAAACGGGAGGCTGATGATTGGGTCGGGAATGAATGTTTGACTTCAATGGGTGAACAGAGCGACACGGGCTTCCGCTGGCAGGAAATTGAATTGCACGAACACGCGAAATTACATCATTTTGGAACCACGGTAAACAATTTCCCGTTTGCACCTAACCGTTTTTATTTTATTTCATTTCACTTCATTTTTGCGCTGCATATTTTCAACCAATTTTTGACAGGCAAATTTTTTACGTTGCCTAGGTTCCGACCACCCACCCACATATCCACCAATCCTTGTTAACGGCAATTTGTGCGAAAATATCAATTTCACTTTTTGCTCCGTCCGTTCTTTATGACCATTTTGTGTGGGATTTGGGTAAAAAGGAGCAAAAACCCATGTGTTGTGCACAAATAACATTATGATAACAACAAAGGCAGCCAAAATGTCTGCATAGAGCCAAAAAGACTGACAGCCAGCATATAGAGATCCGGTTACATAGATACATCGATACACATGCTATTCTAAAAAACAAAACAAAAAAATAAATAGAAGAAAAAAAAAGAGAAAAAAAGAAAAGCGAGAATCCATGCCACTCCCACTGGGGCAGGCCCTTCGCGTTTTCGAACATGGCAGCACTGTCAAGTTTGAAAGGATTATTGCCACTTGCCGCTTGCGGCGAGCGTTCTTAAAATGTAACACGTTTCAAACAAGTTTAGATACGTGTGTTTTGTCTGTTAGTTGAGTCTGGCTGGCTGACTGGCTGACTGGCTCTCGTATCTCAGTCGGTATCTCTTCGGGCCAACGTCTATGTAAAAAGTCATCAACGGGGGCCAGTTTGCTGCCCAGGCCTAGGAAAGACAGCCAGCAAAAAGCAAAAACAAAACATACAAACGGCGACTGGTTTGACGAGCTTTTTTCAATGGGCTCGCGACCAAAACCAAACAAAAAAAGCAAAAAAAGAACTATATAATAATAAAAAAAAAGAAAAAAAGACAGAACCCTCTACTCGGTTTGAACTCTCCACTAGCCAGAGATCCCAGCTTCGTCCCCGGGTTCAAATCCGATTCCAATTCGGACTCAACTCCAAGCGGTAATAAAAATTCGCGCTTGGGGTTTTTTTTTTTTGCTTTATTTGCCAACCAAAACCGAATGAGAAATGTTAGACTTTGAGATGCTCTAAGCACGCAAGCTCAAAAAATCAACTCACGAAAGACAACGGATAGTCGCCAAATATCAAAGAAATCCAAGCAAAAATTCGCTGGCAGACGAGGGGGGACAATTGTGTAAGATTGATGGGAATGCTGAGGTCATTCATCATGCGATTCTCGTCTTGATTGGACATTTCACAAGGCTTGATAGACGAAGGTTTCAAAATACATTTGCCCGCACATATATTTATTGAAGATTATCTTAAAAAGGAGCAGGAAAGGGCAAAGAAATGGCTCATAATCGGATTGATGGCAAACAAATAACACATTATCATGGGAGCTTTTTTTTGTGCAAAAACTCTTTGAAAGATAAAAACTTAACGATTCCATTAGAATACATTTTTCGCTTGAAATCCTTAAATCACCTTACTTAAAATATAAAGTATATTGTATATAAATAACTAGGTAAAACCCGTTAAAAATCCATAAATGTGATATGCAATCTTATCTCGCTGTTTTATCAATGTCCACTACTGTTTAATGAAAAAGAAATTCAAATAATTTCCCTGGACAATGCCGGTCTGATGTGTTAACGTTTTATTACCTTGCAAAAGGGTTTTTTTACGAGAGATAAGCAGAAACCATTATTGTCGATGACGTACGGCTTCCATTTTGGTTACCTTTTAATAATAATAATTACATTGTCATCATTTTTTCTGCTAGCTTATAGAAATAACTCAGTATAAACTTGAGTTGAATGCTTTATAGCGTCTCATTTTCAATTACTAGGATTATGCACAATGGTTTTCAGGGACTAAAGTCCTATCTCTACAGGTAAAATTTACAGTATAAATTAAAATTGAGGTATGATATGGGAATATATTTAGTTGCACTGCGATTTCAACTGGATAATTGCATAAAATAAAACCCAGTGAGGTCAAAGTTTTAACAATCTGCTCCTGAAATTCGAGGGACTTTCGGTTCACCCAATTTTACGACTGCAGAGTATTTAAAATGTAAAACTTTAAGTGCGACTCACCTTTAAGAGGGACTGGCATTGGTGTGCGAGTGTCTGGCTGCCAGCGGCATTGGTGTGCGTGTGTATCTGTGTCTGTAGCTGTGGCTGAAGCTGTATCTGTATTTGTATTTGTGGGTATCTGTGAGTGCTGCTGCAACTAGATGATGATGACGCTGGAAACGACGCTGCACATCCTGGCGGCCATCTTTTCGAGTGGCAAAGCTAGCTTTTTAAGTCGCCTTACATGTTGTTTTCTTTCGGCTTTGTTGTAGTTTCTCGATTAATATTAACACTTCGGCTGCATGGTTTTCGTATATATATATATATGGATAAATTCGTTTAGACGTGCTTTTTTCAAACGGTTTTACGACCGAATTGATATTGTTAAATTGATTTACGGCTGGCCGTGCGCACAAATCAAGTTTTTTGGCTTTATGATACGACGAAAACGAAATAAATAAATAAATAAAGCCACAAAAATAGGAAGAAAAAAATAACGCCAAAATTAATCGACGGAAGCCCCACAAAAGCTTTTGAAAGTGGCCCACGCAGGCGGCAAATAGCAATAGTTGAGAAATGAGATAAATAATGGCAAAAAATCGAAATTAAAGTGTAATAAAAAAGAGGTCTAACCACTTTTTTTTTTTTTTTTTGGTGTCCAACAAGCCGAACAGCTGAAAAAACACCAACTGTCGACAAACCTTTTGGCCAACCAGCCGGTTTGCAGGCAGAACCAATTTAAAAAACTAAAAAACAAAAAAAAAACTTTAAAAATCAGGATAGGAAAAAAAAAGAAGGAAAATCCGAACCAGTTGCAAAAGCGCCAGCAGCTGATACCCGGAAAAACTGAAAGCGCGTCCACACAACCTGAGCAAAGGACCTGCAGCCGGGCACTGAATTATTCCAGGAGCAGGCCGTCTGCCACGGACGTCAACTTATGTAAAGCCGACTGCCGACTGCTGACTGCCGACTTGCAAACTGCGAAAAGCGAACCTCGAGCGGCGCACGAGGCCCACACATCGCTTTTCCCATTTTCCCCCATTTTCCGGCATTACTGCCGAAGTAAGTGCGTGCGAGCGAGACGCCAGCAATGCAATTTCGCTGGCCAAAGTCAGGCAGTTAACTTGGCAGGCTGGTCTTCATCCTGCTGCTGCCTGTGGCTGCTGATACTGTTGTTGTGTGCTATGCGTGTGTGCCGCCTGCGCACTGGTCGCACAGCTGACGGCAGTAAAAGAAAAGGGCCGGAATCACTAAGACATTGGGGGGAAGGGTCCAAAAAATCTAATATTTACCACGGAATTCTTTGTGATGGTACTGTTACTATGATTTTAATTCTAACCCATACGTTTTCCTGTCTCAAAAGGACAAAATTGGACCAACCGAATACTATCTTTCCAATGAAATATGCCTTAATTTCTTCTAGAGGTTATATATAATAGACTTTTCTAGCTTAAATCCGAAAATATAGTAAAATATTGAAAACTGTTTAAGCCCTTTCATAGATTTTTTAAATTCTTAATCACTATCAAAAAGGCGAGTTAATATAGAAATGTCCTTGTCTTAAAAATGTTGCTCAACCGTTTTCTTAGTCCCTTTTTTTTTGTTTGGTAATCCGAACAGAAGAAGTTGATTCGAAATTGTTAAGAAGCTTTGTCAAAAACAAACAATCCAATCTAGGTGATACCTATAGGAACGATCCTTCTATAATTTACTACGTAAAGGGAGAAATATAGAATCGGACAAACAAAAAAATACTTAAAAAGGAGTTGGAATCTTACTTGATAAAGCCGTGCCATTTGCTTGCTATTTGTTGCAAGTACAAGTGGAACAAAAACTTTGGCGTGTCAAATGGCTTTTTCCTTATATAACAAGTTGTTGTGCAAGATTTTGGGCGCCCAACCGTGAACCGTCCCTGATTAACCGCTGTTGCTAGGCGCCCTCTGCTGCCCCTCCTCTGCCGACGGCGGCAGAGCTGCGTTGACTGCAGAGCCAGCTGATTGCTGGCAGGGAATGGAAATGAAGCGGGGATTTTCCCGAAAAGCAACGGCTCTTTCGGGGAGAACAGTTTTTCCTATTGATTTCGGGGCGCTGCATGTGAGATGCCCATAAACAATATATGCATTCTAAAACAGCCAATGAAAGGGGTAAAAAGAGAAGGGAGGTGGAGGGGTAGGAGGAGCGTTAAGAGGAAAACAAGTTCTGGGCGCACAGTGGGGCAAGTTCAAAAGTGACCACTGTGCGGCAGCAAATGAGATTCTAAATTCGCACTTGCAGTAAATCCTCTCCCCCCTCCACACCACTCTATTGCTCGCTCAGTAAACCTGTTTTTTGTATTGAGAAGTGCTTTTTTTTATCGCTTTTGCCACTTGCCACCAGACCAGGCCAAAAAAAAATAAAACCAAAATATTTCACAACTTTTGTTTGCTCGCGTTTTACTGTTGTTGGCGTTTCGCGTCTGTTTATCATTCACTGTTGTTGCCACCGTTTTTGGCGTTGTTTTCGTTTTACCTTTTGCACATTCCAATTTTTACATGAAAGCGGCGACGACACGCAACTAAAGCCACACACACATTCTTGCACTCGCACCTACACCCACACACGCACACGGACGGGGAACTCGGACAGACACACGGATACGCGGAGTAACGGTAACAGAAAAAATGCACGTCCACCCGCAACAACTAGAGGTGGGGAGACATCGATGCCAACTTCGATATCTCCAGTATCGATACCGTATCGTAAAATCGACTGGTGTAGAACTTGAATGAGTACTCAGCTGAATATTTTAAAATGCTACAATGGTCACACTAAAACATGTCACTGCAGTTCTTTCGCACTGTTAACTGTTCCCGTGTTGTTCATAGAGCTTGACTGGAGGGCATCAAGATTTATGGAGGTATGTGATTCAGTGGCTAACAAAAACATAAGTGACATCATTTTAGTTTTATCAAAACGAGCTTGAACTTCTATTACGCGCTCAAAAAGTTGCAGGCCTGGCAACGCTGTTTGAACGGGCAAATTATATTATCGACCAGGGATGCGGCATAACATAAATTTTGGCGGTCCTTTTGAAATTATTGTTTCAATTGATTTGAACAAACTCTGACATAGAGTTAATGGTATTATGTTGATTATGTTTCTTTTACGATCAAATAATTAGTTGGCAAATCATCATAGTCTGTCTGTTGTTTAACATCGGCAACAAATTTATGAAAATAGTGGTTATAAAGAATATAAAATGCTATAATAATAATTTTTGGTTAAATGCAAAGGTATATAAACTTATTTAAGTGTTTGTACTATATGGGCTTCATAATATGCTAGGTTACCTGTTTAAAATCTTGTCCACTTTCACTGATGCTAAATCTAGCCTGAAATAAGCTTAACTAGCAGCACTGTGAATACTCCCTCCTCAGTTAGTGAGGACACCTACCGCAGATAGACGTGCACCGTGATTGACGAAAAATTTGAGGCCAATAACATCGAGCTGGCATCTAGCGAAACCACTAACATTACTGTTAAGAAAACAATTTATGTTATGTACAGACAAAGTTGTATTTTAACATAGCGGTTGGGAATTCGGTAGTCTCATCGATCAATTGAAAATATCGATAAGTCTTCTGTTAGGCAGTCCAAGTTCTCAACCACCTAAGTTCTTAACCACCCGCGCAATGGATGTTGGCTTCGGAGTTTCGCCATATACTAAATACTATATTTCCGAATCTAAGCTCTGGCCACTCTGGGCACTCACAGTCGAAAAAAAACCATCGAACGACTTGGACGCGCATCTTTGAAACGGATCTCGGAACGCCGTGGGAGTCGGAAAGTCGGAAAATCGCTGGACGCGTGTTCGCTGCGCTTGTGTGCGTGCGTGTGTGTGGGTGTGCAGCGGTGAGCAAGCATAAATAAATAAATCGCCAAGCCAGGCTTATGAAATGTGCGCTAATCTAATAAATTGCCCCCGTTTTTGGCCAATTGAGAGTTGCGGCTAAACAGAAAAATCGACGGAAATTCAAGTGAGTGCCAATTGCGGAGACAAAATGGCTGCATTTCAACGCATTTAATTTACGGGCAACACAAAGCGGAAGAGCGAGAGAGCGAGAGAGGCAATCAGAGAACAACACACAAAGAAGTTGGAGAGAGCGTAAGGGAAAGGAACATTAAAAAAGTAAACATGCAAAAAACATTGTTAAATTAGCCCAACAAAACAATGTAGCGTACAAAATTGTGTGTTAAATACATCAAAACCATGTTTAATTTGTTTGTTTAAAAAATATTGCGTGTGTTAAGTCGACATCATGTTTCTGTTCTGGCAACAACAATTTCAAAAGCAACAATAATTAATTTAATGCATTTCGTTGCGTTTGCGCCGCAGCTGCCCCTCTCTCTTTCTCGCTCTCTGTTGTCGCCTTTGCATTAGCTCTCTCACTCTCCTCTCTGCGCTTGCTCATTGAATTTGCAGAAGAGTGAGGGAGAGGCCAATAGCTGTTCCTGGCTTTGCTGTGTTGTGATTTTCAGTTTGTTTGTATTTTGTGTGTCTTTTGCTTTCATATTTTGTTTTGATTTTCAACACAACTAATTTTAATAAAATAAAAAAAAGACAGTGATGACTAAGAGAAAACAACGCTAAGAATATAAAACAATAACAAATTTTACTTACTTACCTTGAATAAACACAAAAAAAAATAAAGTTTTTATTTTCGATTTGTTAAAAATCAAATGCAAAAGAGTGTTAAGGAAAAAATTAAGAAAAGCTTACCTTCCTTCTGTTATTATTTAATATCTGGCAAAATAAAAATAAATATTAATTTTTCCCTAATCTTCAGAAATATACAATCCAGTGAATAAACAAAGAAAATCATAAAAAAGTTCGTTTTTTAATTTTATTTTTAATTTTTTTAACGAGAAAATATTGGAAACAAAACAGAAATACAAGAAAAAGTGTACGTGACAAGAGCTCGATAAAAGTGCACAAAAAATAACGAAAATAATTCGTGCGTGCGAAAAAGTGCTGCGAAGTTTTATGGCCCATGCCAAAAGTGCTAAATTTGTAAATGGCATGGAAAGTGCAAAGCTCTGATTAAAAAGCCGCGAAGAGTGAAGCGCGACTTAGGTGCTCCAAACGCAACAAACTACTGCCAAAAGGAAATTATTTAAACAATACAACGACCTCCGAACAAACTAAGCAAACAGAAATTTGTGCTAATTCTGTTTAATCGACACCATCCACGTTGGATCCCCATCGCATATAATGTCATCAAAATGTGCTTTCAAGATTGCATTCGTATCGATCATTTTCATCATCATCGTAAATGGTGAGTATCAAGACAATTTAATAGAAATCTTCCAATTAACAAACGAATTATTCCTTAACGACTACTAATTTAGCTAATTAAAAACTAATTAAAACCTTAACTGCATACTGATTGTTAAACAGAAAAGAGTGTATCGTCACGATCTTACAGATACTAAAAAATGACTGTGTGAATATTATTGTTATTTATACACAATATTAAAATGGTAAATGTAGCATTTAATTTACTACTGCTGGATTAAAATCCCTAGAGTCTCTGAACGTAATTTTTCTTGTTGAACAAATTATTTAATCTAGTTGAGTAATCTAACCTTGTGCTTCAACTTGAAAAGCCATTCATGTAAGCTTAAATAAATTCAGTTTCATTTTTATTCTTTCAGCAAAAAAGTATTACAATATTTTATTGTGCACTTGACTCACAGGAAACAAAAGAAACCACAACAATCAGAGCTTTAAATGAAATACAACCCAGGGTGGTGCAAATGACCCATAGACAATAACATTGAAATAAATGCTCAATCAGGCGGAAACAAAGTTAACATTTTCACCCAGAACCCTTCGAGCAACAAAAATAATTACGTACTTTGCCAGGATAATTGACGAGAAAAGGATTTCTGGGAGGGTATTATTTTAAGGGTGGCGTTCTGGAGCTTCTCTTATAATTTTAGTAGACAATTTTGTTAATTGTGTCTGTGCTATTCACCCCCAGTATTCTCCTTTGGGTGTATTTTGTTATTAAACAAATGGGTTTGCTCATGATAATTAATTTAACACTTCAATTGAATCGACAGAATATTTTGTTTAATAATTCAGAGTGTTTGTTTTCGTTTCTCAAGTCATTGTTGTTGCCTTTTACTTTTTTTCTCACTTTCAGGTTCCAAGGTTTTGGCCCGACTCTAATAACATTGTACTTGAGTTATCTACCAGTGAATTCAATTTTCACATAAGTTAGCTACTCATTTACATGTATGTATCTGATTCAAATTCTACATATTTCTATTAACAAAGCAAATCCATTGTTGAGCTGAGAAGCAGAAAGAGCGAAAAAGGTAGAAAGCATAAGTTGAGTCATGAAAACCTGAGTAGACCGCTGGGGACTCATACTCATCCATTTGTATTGTGAAATAGCCAGCTAAGGTTGAACAAAGAGGGCTACAAAAATTTTAGAAAATTATAACTTGACCTAAAAATACAAAATAGCCGTGGGTGTTTCTAAATAAACAATACGTATTTAATAATTCTAGAAATCTTAAAGCTTTTGACTATACCTAGATTTTTAAAATTCAAATTAAAAAAAATTAGATAAAATTAAATATTTAAATGCCTCAGCACGCTTTGGGACTTTTTTCGCCACTTCAACTAATTTGTTTGCTTGGCTAGATTTTCCAAAGTTCAACATTACGAAATTCGAGGCGGGGCAGGGCTCACAAGCACAGCCAAAACAACAACATCCACTCTTGGCTAATTAGCCAAAGTCAAGCAACATGAGCATGGGCCAACACTGAGAGGGCCAAGAATCGGACGGAGGAGATGACAGAGTGGCAGAAACGAAAACTGGTTTATCCACTTGGCCGGCTAATCTGACAACAAAGAAGGAGAGCAGACTCAAGAACCCCGAGAATCGAGCTGAATAGAGAAGGCAAGAAACGAAAAATTGTTCTTGGTCTCAGCGAAAAAAGGTCAATGTCTCGGCATTATCAGTCTGGTCAGTGGCCACCCAACACATATAGATGCAAAGCACAAAATTATAAAAATAAATATGCAACAGCTATCAGAAAAAAAGTTTTTCTTCCACAAACAAGCACCGGAAGCGAAAGAAATAAAAATATATACACATATATGAAAAAGTTGTTGCAGAGCTGTTGCTCTTAGCTCTGCGGTACAGAAACAAGATACAGCTGGGAATTAAGATAAAGATACTTAAACATCAAACACCCGTATCTGTATCTCAGTTTCAGCTCAAGATTATGGCTACTTTTTTACGTAACTTTATCTGCATCTTTTTGGTTTCGTTTTTATCTCGTTTATTGTTGAGGCTTAGCAAAAAATAACAATGTAAGAATTAAATATTCTACTCACAAGTGAAATGAATTTCAAGAGTCACATCTGGCTTTTTCTGGTTTTTCTTATTATTGATAAGCTGTTGACTAAAAGTTCGTTCAAATATAATTTCAGCCAAGCAAAAAGCGGTCATAAATCACATAAGAGATGTGGTCAGGCGCAGGAGGGGTACGTTGGATGATAGGGCCCAAAACAATGGACACTTTGCCTGGGCATTTATGCAATTTTCCTTTGCTTTATTTCCCGTACGTGCCAAGTGCAACATAGTAAACAAACAAATAATGAAGCCACCATCCGAACTAGAGATGACAACGTGACCGCGGACGAATAGATTCGTGCTCTTTCATAATGTAACGAAAAAATGACCTAAAAACTGTGTACAGAGATATCTCATGTGCATGGTTTATTTGGAAAATCGCACACAGATGATAGACGGGCTTGTCCTGTATTTGCTGTCGTATCTGCCAGATACAAATGTATCTCTCATTGCAAAATGTGTTACTATCACCAGTCGCCAGGCATGCGGCTGACATTTATTGTTTGCCGAGTGGCAACCGAATAAATATAATAAAAATATACGTACATGTATTTTTATACGAACGTACATGTGGCGAATAAATCCCTTAAGCTTGTTGAATAAGTGAAGCCGCTGGCACTTCAAATTGATGAGTAGCTTTAATGAAAGGGCGTGACTTGATGTAAATTGCCTTCTAGGGTGCTGCACATGCAGAGAAATGTAAATGGATTTGCGAGGGTGAAAGCGAAGGTGGAATCGGGTAAACGTCGTTATCCTAGCAGGTGAAACTCGCGACTGTAATGTCCCATTCGCCCATTTTCGTAACCGACTTAAAGGTTATTGCGTGTGCGTTTCCATACTGTATTCATTATCATAATCCTCCAAATGGTTTTCATAGATTATAGCTATTTTATACCTTTAAGTTTATATTTCTAATCGCATTAAAATTACATATTTGTATATATATATTTCTGTTGTGTTTTAAGTTCTGGGTGCTTACAACGGAATCGTTAATATAAATTTATAAACAAATAAACAGCAAGAATTCAACACATTGACCGTGGAAAATTGTAATGAAATATAAACATTATATATCAACAGTATTTTTTCGGAAATTCAGTCAGATATTTTTACATTGTTTGTAAAAGAAATTTATACAAAGATAAAAATATTTTTTTTTTTTTTTCTTGTAGAATGACATGTTATTTTTCTGAGTCATCCACAATGATTGAAATGAAGAAACGGGATTTTGTTATTTGATAAACAAAATATTTGGCTATATGGAAGCTTTGCTATTTGAAATATGTTCCGGAAGGCCTTCTACTTTTCTTTGACACTCTGATTAATGTGTGTTTGGTTAGCCTTTAATTCAATCAGGAAGCCCAAAGTTGGCCACTAAAAATGCGCTTAAATTGGATTTTATGTGTGAATTATGCCGCCTCATTATGCCAAATGGCCTAAATAACAATCAAAGCGGGGCTTCTCGCATGACACCAGCGGCACGGGTGTAGGCTGGTAAAATTTAATTAAATTATTAAAGTTACGCGGTAAGCCACAGAGACACGAGGGGATGCATAAACAAACAGACGAGCATCAGACAAAGGCATAAAAACTTTTCTTTTCTTTTCATTCCTCATTCCTCATTCCTCTTTCCCATTTCCCATTTACCATTTTTTCCCCAAGTCAAGTTGCGAAGCATAAACAAACTGAGGCAAACGATTCGCCAAGACGGAGATACATTATGCACAGACGCAGCTACAGATACAAGATACGAGATACAGCAACAAAACGAATGGAAAAACAAACAAAAATGAAAACGGGGAAGCGCAGATAAAGGAGAAAACTAAGAGAACAAGACCAAGTCAAAGCACATTTTCGTGTTGGCATTCGCTTTTCGCATTCGCATTCAAGTGCAGATTCGCATTCATTTGACTCGGGCACAAAATTATGTGCATATATACGTGAGCACAAGCGTAAATTCATATGTATAGTTTCGTCCTTTTGGCCGCAGATAAATTTTTCCAGTGAATGAAAAGGTGCCCACGTTTTAATAAATTAAATATGAGGACCTGGAGATAACTGCTCAGGTGCTTGGCAAAAGTTTCTCAACATAGAGAATTTAAATCATTTTTAAAATGTATACCAGTAAATTTACTCGATTGCATTACATTTTTCAACGCCTCTTATTAATATGCTAAAAAGTAATTATCTAAGAATATAATATAAAATATAAAAAACTTAATTTTTAAACCGAATTCTGTCTGATTGATATATTTTTCTATAATTTATAGTACGTTTTTTTCGGAATTTCTTACCTTTGCGGAAATAAAATTTGGCTTTCAAGAGATTTATACTATTCCATTTACCTCATTTGCTGCGACTTCATCTTTATGCGTTTTTCCACTTTGTCTGTCTCGCAATTTTCTTATTGCTGCTCGGGGTTACGACGTCTAAAGTTTGCTGGCAACGGGTTGCGGGGAGGTCGGTGATGATGGGGCGACGTTTGCTTTTATTTTTATTGTGCCTCCACTCTGCCACAGAAGTCGACATTTTTATGCTGCGCGCTTCTGTGGGGGTATTATCATACCCTTCGGATGCGCCCTTTTAGTCGGCATCCCCGACGTTTTTCGTCGGTGTGCCAAAGTTGATTTTCATTAGTTTTAATGCCGCTCATTATGTTCGGTCTGTCTGTGTCTGGAATCTCTGTCTATCTGTTTTTCCCTGCCTGTGGGGCTCATGCACACATCCCAGACTTACCGCGCACGCAGATTGCTGCCAATAAAGGCAAACTTTCGGGCAAGGAGTTGGGTGCCCCTGTGTGCGGTTAAATATTTCATTTGGGACCCAGATATGCAGGGGAATGTATGTGGATATGGAAAGTTTTCCCATATATGAGAGGCGGCTATCCATTTTGATAGAACGAAGTTGGAATATCAAAAAATTCAGTACTAATTGAACCGAATGTATAAAATACTTAACTATTATTGGCCTGCAATTATAACAACAAATGTATATGTCATCTGTATTGGCAAAATTATCAAAATGAATGTATCAGTTTCGTACATTTCAAGAATTGTATATTTTAATCAAGATTTTTTTCATTCACTTAATGGTCTTAATATTTGTTTTACAGCCACAAAGTATTGTGCATGAATGTATATGTACGTATTTGTTCTAACGTACGTACATTTATATTGAAAAATGCAAAACCAAATGGTTGCATCAATTTTTCGACATTTCTGTATCATATGTCATTTTTTCCTTTTTGCCCTTTCATTGCCAATATACTGGATTGAATATGTAGCAAACAAATATCAAACATTTACCAAAACGTAGTCGGAAAAGTATTTTATTTTGTTGAAAAATAGGTCTGTCAAGGCCTGTCTTATTCCTCAATCAAAAATAACATTAAAATGTAAATAAATTTCTGACTCAAACACACTTGAAGAATTTTTAAACATAGTTTTCGTTAAAATTTTAAAATGAACAGTATTTTATATGGTGTTATCAGCCTTTGCGGTTTTATACAATAATTGGAGAACTATCAAAAAAGAGCAGTTCCAGCAACATTAAGCTCGACATCGTCATCGTTCCAATTTTTTTAAGGCAGACATGAATGTCTGCGGAACATTTCGATTACAAGAGTATACAAATACATGAGACCCAAATCTATTCAAAATTGATAACAAAAATTAAGCAGGCATTAATAATGCTGGCATAGTTTAATGAAAATGTAATTACAAAATCGGTTATTTACTAAGAAATTAAATATTTGAATTGATACAGACAGATTGTGAGACTCTGTTAAAATCACCAGTCTACGAGGCATTAAATCTTCTAAATTGATAGTTTAATCTGATCTACATCTAAATGTGTATATACCATGGCATTGATTTTGTCAAACAGCCAGATTAATAGCTATACGAAAGTAAATTATTCATGTGCATAAAGTTAGCAGTACAACTTTCAAAATCTAAACTTTTTTTTTTACCATAATTTGCCGTTAATTATCCGTAAATTATTCGTGAAAGAAAAAAATTTGCCGCTCAATTTTTTTAAAAGTTATCCGATGTTCTGCTAACACAAAATTAAACTTTAACTTTTCGAAAAATTTCTTTTGCAGGAATTTGCCGTTAATTATCCGTAAATTATTCGTGAAAGAATAAAATTTGCCGCTCGTGTTTTAATATTTTTTTTTTTAAACAAACCCTGTGTTCTGCTAACTTGATATCAAGTTAACAGTACACATAACTAAATTTTAACTTTTCGAAAAATTTCTTTTGCAGGAATTTGCCGTTAATTATCCGTAAATTATTCGTGAAAGAATAAAATTTGCCGCTCGTGTTTTAATATTTTTTTTTAAACAAACCCTGTGTTCTGCTAACTTGATATCAAGTTAACAGTACACATAACTAAATTTTAACTTTTCGAAAAATTTCTTTTGCAGGAATTTGCCGTTAATTATCCGTAAATTATTCGTGAAAGAATAAAATTTGCCGCTCGTGTTTTAATATTTTTTTTTTTAAAACAAACCCTGTGTTCTGCTAACTTGATATCAAGTTAACAGTACACATAACTAAATTTTAACTTTTCGAAAAATTTCTTTTGCAGGAATTTGCCGTTATTTATCCGTAAATTATTCGTGAAAGAATAAAATTTGCCGCTCGTGTTTTAATATTTTTTTTTTTAAACAAACCCTGTGTTCTGCTAACTTGATATCAAGTTAACAGTACACATAACTAAATTTTAACTTTTCGAAAAATTTCTTTTGCAGGAATTTGCCGTTAATTATCCGTAAATTATTCGTGAAAGAATAAAATTTGCCGCTCGTGTTTTAATATTTTTTTTTTAAAACAAACCCTGTGTTCTGCTAACTTGATATCAAGTTAACAGAACACAGGGTTTGTTTTAAAAAAAAATATTAAAACACGAGCGGCAAATTTTATTCTTTCACGAATAATTTACGGATAATTAACGGCAAATTCCTGCAAAAGAAATTTTTCGAAAAGTTAAAATTTAGTTATGTGTACTGTTAACTTGATATCAAGTTAGCAGAACACAGGGTTTGTTTTAAAAAAATATTAAAACACGAGCGGCAAATTTTATTCTTTCACGAATAATTTACGGATAATTAACGGCAAATTCCTGCAAAAGAAATTTTTCGAAAAGTTAAAATTTAGTTATGTGTACTGTTAACTTGATATCAAGTTAGCAGAACACAGGGTTTGTTTTAAAAAAATATTAAAACACGAGCGGCAAATTTTATTCTTTCACGAATAATTTACGGATAATTAACGGCAAATTCCTGCAAAAGAAATTTTTCGAAAAGTTAAAGTTTAGTTTTGTGTACTGCTAACTTGATATCAAGTTAGCAGAACACAGGGTTTGTTTTAAAAAAAAAATAGTAAAACACGAGCGGCAAATTTTATTCTTTCACGAATAATTTACGGATAATTAACGGCAAATTCCTGCAAAAGAAATTTTTCGAAAAGTTAAAGTTTAATTTTGTGTACTGCTAACTTGATATCAAGTTAGCAGAACATCGGATAACTTTTAAAAAAATTGAGCGGCAAATTTTTTTCTTTCACGAATAATTTACGGATAATTAACGGCAAATTATGGTAAAAAAAAAAGTTTAGATTTTGAAAGTTGTACTGCTAACTTTATGCACATAAATTATTCTCAACCGTTGGGTCGTTTATCTGAATATCGGTTAGCATTTGTTCATCGAAATAAAATGGATGAAATCAAATTAAAGAGACATTGCAAATTTTCACAATAAAATATTCGTCTGCACAAACCATTTTACATACAAATGTATTTATGCATACTTTTTTTCTAATATCGGACCAAATGCCATTTAGTCAATGGGCAATGTTAGAGGTAGGTGTTATAGCTATGCTTCAGTTCATTTAAAAGTGATTTATGCACCATAAATAGGCGTGTCAGGGGTGATGGGGGCACGTTAAAACCGAAATGAAAAGAAACGAAAGTAGGTATATCTGAGTGGCGTTTCCTGCAATAGTGCGTAGAGTTTCATAATCATTTTTAGCATTGTTATGATAGTTAAGAGACCGTTACACATGCGAATTACCCCTTGACGATTCAGGCAAATTTAAAATAGACAAACAACTACCCATTGAAGCATTATTTACCTGTAATGACCATAAACCATTTTTTAAATTTTAAAATATGTAAATATATAAAAATACAATTTAAATGTAATAAATTGTACTTCCTTAATTGAAAACAGCTATGCAAGTATACAAACCGAATTTGATTTATTTGAAATGTGCAACCCTTTATAAACGCTTCGTTAGTCTGCGGCTCACCACCAGGAAAACCACCCCAAAAAATTAACCCCAAAATCGACGGTACATAAAATTTAGATAGTGACATTTCTGTGTCAATTAAATTATGCCCAAATAAAGAACTCAAAAACTGAGCAAGTGTTCTAAACTTACCTTAATTAAAACAATTAATAAAACTGGTGATTTTAAAGGCTTCGCAAGATAAGCAACTCACATTTTTTTCCGCGTTTGTCGGCAGGTTGTTGTGGCTGGGTTAATGCCCCCTAAGCTAAAAAAAATGTCCTGAGAAGGAACAATGGAAAGTCGCCTTTGTCTAACTTCTCAAAGCTGAGGGTATAAAAATCTAATGAATTAAAATATAAAATGCCTTTTTTTTGGTCCACTATTCAGCTTACAATTCTATAGCCCCTGGCGCTTGCTTTGTTTTTAATTATAATGCCACATCTGAATGCGTGTGTAGAGATCAAAGAGAGGTTTTAAAAAAGACGCAGAGATAGTTAGATGGTAAAGAATCGAAACCACCTTTTTTATTTCGTTTTAGCTACAAAATTAAAAAAGTGATTACCCCAGACTGATTTAAAACGCAATTTTAATCAGCATTTTAAAAGAGCACACAAATCATTGATTTATTTATTTGTTTTGTATTTGATTTATTAAATATAATGATTATACAAATTCTATGTAAACATTATTTTTTTGTCAAAAATATAGTTTTGCGTTAATTGTACGTGCCACTAAATACTAACAGAAAACAATGCTAGCGTTTACGGTGCGTTTAACATTGTAAGAACCAAACAAAAATAATTGGTTACAAAAAACATTTTTCGCATAGATTTATTTGTGCATGAAAATGCTTTTACCAGGCCGACAAAACATTTAAATGAGCATGGGAATATTAATGAGGGCTTGCTTACATAAAAACTATGAACATCCATTGATTTTAAGCTCAGGATTAAACCATTTTTAAAAGTTTGTAAATAATCATAGAGATATTAAATTATGATGTTTTTGCATGATTTTCGGTTTTGGGTTACAGTTTTGTCTTTGTTCGTTTTGCCAGTCATACAAAAATGACTTTTATAAAAATCTGAAGCCGAACCTTTAACACATTTTCCTTTTGCCTTTTTGGCTGGTCAGGAAGGAAACATTTTGCCTTACCCCATCTTGCTGGGTGGTGCCCTTCACCGAAAACCTGCACTCTGCTTACTCGAGTGGATTTTAATTTGAATACTTTTGCGTGTTCCCTGCTGCAACTTGCCCCCTTTTAGCAACAGCACAAAAAAGAATGAGCGGGGTCTCCTTAGCGCTTTTCCGGTTTTCTTGTTTTATGTTGCCTGCTTGCATATTTTGGTCCTTGAACATTTCAACAAAATATTAAAAAATACCAGAAAAGTGCAATTAATAAACTTCTGAATTTTACTAAAGTTGAAAATTTTTGTTTTTTACTTGCAGGTTACGCAAAAGATATTTCTGGAGTTAAAAGAGGTAAGTGCATTGCTCTGAAGCTGATTTGATTCACGTTTATAAATTGGGAATAAACCAATGAATATGAATTAAATTAAAGGTTATTGTAATTTAACAAACAGAAAACTATAAAATTTGGTAAATTAATTAGCTTTTTAAAATTAAATTAAAATAACTTGGAGTAAAATTTATAATTTAAAATAAATTAACAAACCTTGCAAAAACAAATGTAACTTTTCGGCAGAGCACGAATCAGCTAAAAAAAAGAAACCCCTATTTGGATTTGATTAAAAATACGTTTTTTGTTTATTTTTCTTGTCAAATGTTGTGTTTGTGGATGTGTATGTAGTTTTTGTTAAATATTTATTATGTAATTTGTTTGAATTTGTTTTTTTTAATAGTTATTAATCTGTGGTTTTATGTTTCCATTTGAAAATGATTTTTCCATCCATTGCGATTGGAGGATGTTAAACGTTGAGCATGAAAAGCGAAAAGCTGCAAGCACTTCCCGCATTCTCTCCCTTAGTGGACAGACCTGAACGCAGCCTCAATCTTTTCACATTTGTGCAGTTTTTAGAGGCCCGCGCATTTGTCCCATTCACACGCCGGCACTTCTGCACTTCGGCACGGCGGTTCCCCGTAGTGCAATTTATAATATGTGCCGACAAAGGACGTCGAAAAAAGAGTAGTTGGAAAAATGCCCGACGTCGAGTAGCTCTAGCATTCGTTTAGGCCGTCCCACACTTACCCGCCAAGCCACTCGAAACCCCATCTCGGCCACGTTTCTCCACCATTTCTCCACCTTTGTCACTCTTTTTTTTTGTATTTCTCTCTTTCAGCCCTTGGCTTGCAGGTTGCATCGCTGTTGACTTGTCAGTTGACTGACGGGCACAAAAAAAATGGGGGAACAAAAAAATCCAACTAGGAAGAACTGCAAAAGTAGTGCTTTTTATTGCGTTTTTTTTCTCCCGCTCATGCAAATGTTTGGGCCGTACGACAAGGCGTGGCACACATGTATTAAATATATATATGTTCGATGTTTTTATGATTCAATTTTATGCTTGTAGCGGTTGTGGTTCCTGGCCAAATGGCATAAAATCAATGAAGCTGTGGTGCTTTTGGGTGGTTGGTCGCTGGTCGTCGGGCGTTGGAAAATGGCCGCCATTTTGTAGCACCCTCGCCCCGACGATTGTCATTATTTATTGAAAATATAGTTTGATGAGTTTTTACTTGGCCAAGGGAGCTGTGGTCCGCCGGTTTACAGCTGCAGATGCTGCCGCCGCACACCTTTTCCCGACCTTTACCCACATCCACACTCACTCCTTGGCTTTTAACAGTTTGGGTGTTGTTTTTCTGTTGCGGTCAATGGAATGGCTTTTTGTGTCTGCCTCCAACGCTGTCTGTCCGTCTGTCTGTTTGCCCGTCTGAGTTTGTGTGTGTGTTTTAAAATTGGTTAAATCAGCAAAACTTTCCTCCAAAGTTTTTTTTTGTGTGCCAAAAGCTTTAACTTTGCCGCTGTGCTGGAGGAATATTGTTGGTTGGCTTTTTTAGTGTTCTTTATGTTGGCGGGAAGCTCAATTTGTGTGATATTATTATAATAATAATTTTAGTTAGTTAGTTTTTTGCAGTTTGGTAGCGGTATGAAATAAACAAATATGAAACTCGACTAACGGCAAACTAAATAAAAATGTTCTGTATGTTCACCAGTTTTCCATACATTTTTTTTTTTTGGATAAACTTTTGTAAACTACCAAAAATCTTAAAATTCGCAAAATGACCTCAACAATTAAAATATTCTAAGGCAGCTTTAAATGCTTTATACCTACTAAAACACCTTGCCATATAAATCGCCCCGGAAATTTGACCGAGCAACAATGAGTGTGCATTTATCATTCAACTGGTAAAAAAAAAATATACGAAACATAAAAACCGTCTGCGGCAAACAAACTATCGTCCATTTCTTCCGCTTCATATTACAAATCTTCTGCTGATACGATTATGTGGCAGCCTTCTAGACGTGGCAAAAAAACGAAATCGAAATGGGAATGGGATAGCTGCCGTATATATCCATGTGCCTTGAAGCGAGGGGTCGTAAAAAAGCGGAAAAAACTTTACTATTCCGTGGGGTATGACCAGTTAATAGCATTTCCCCCACCGGTTACGCCCACGCAATCGACACAGTGTTCAAGCGAGTGTGTGCAACAGCTTCTGCTCTTTGTTTTTTATATTTGTTTTTTTGCGGAGCCTTGTAGCTCTTCCCTTTTTTCGCGAGTTGGACCTGGAGTTATGCAGTTTTTCTACGGGAAAGAAAATGAGGGAAATATGAAGAGTTGATTGCACCACCGGATGGACAAAAAAATTGGGGCCAAAAAGGGAAGAGACAGTTACTGAAAAAAAAATGTATCTTGGAAGATGAAAGGGTTACATGAATGAAAAATATGCAAACGAATTCGTATAAAGATTGGTGTAGAGGAACTGATTAGTTTGCGCTTCGCTGATCTTACTGAATGTGAATAAAGAAAAAGTGTCAAGATGGTTACTTTATACCATAATGTTCATATACCGTATCAACAAATAAATGTAAATTTTATACAAATCCATCCTACCTTTTTAGTTCTATTAAATAATTTTCGAGTAAAAGTTGGTAATGTTGCATAACGTAGAGTACTAAATCCCTAATAAAAAGATTTGTTTACATGCATGCTAATGCAAAGTTCATTTACGAAACCATTTCGTGATCCTATGCAGCATGATAATAATCGCTAGCTGGACTGTTTTGATTTTCCTTGTTTCGCAGTTTAATCTGCCTTCCTTGTTTCACGAAAACATTGGGCTTCTGTGAAGCGAATTGCAATCCTCAACGAACTAAAGAGCTGCAAACATTGCGCTTGAAAAACTTTCCTGTTGCTGGTATTGTGCACTTGCCCCTTTTTTCATTTTTTTTTAAATTTTCCCCCTGTTTTTTTGCCAAACAGATTTGCTCGTATCAGAGACAGAGCAGACATTTCTGGAGTTTGAGCTGAGCTGAATGCGAAGTGGTGGAAACTGTGAAGCTATGGGATAGATGGTTTAGCTTTCCCTGCTCCCATGGCCATCCTGCTATTTAGCCGTGTTTTGTTTGTTTTTGTGCTTTGGTGCAGTTTGAGCGCTGCCATTCTGTATATATCCCAGTATATCCCTCCTTCAGTGTTCTTATTCACTTTGCAGCCATTTCTATCTTCAATACACGCTCATTTACGCTGTCTGATAGCTTTAGGGTATATTCATATCCGTTGTGTTTTTAGAGAGGAATACACGAACTGGGTGCTGAGTAGCTCGGGGACGGATGTTGGCACTGTTGGCTGGAGCGATATTTGTGCATTGCCGCCATACAATTCGCTCCTGATTACACTAGTCAGCTCAATAATTATAAAATATTACAATAAAATGTTAATGAACAATTCTTAACAAACTTTTTTTGGAAAAAAATTGTTTTATTTATGAAAATCCAAATTTATTTGATAAGATTAACTATTTTATAACTCATAACTTAAAAACTTTAACTTACCATAGAACGTGGAATAGTGTAAGTTGCTTTTTAATATTCTTAAAAAGCGTGCTGTCTGTGTTTCGCTAGCATTGTCTGGCAAATGTTTGGCAAAAGACGACGGATAAGCTTCTGCGTTCTTTGCAATACATATTTACTGAAAAATGTACATATGTATATATTCTAAGTCGGCTCGCCAAAACACTATGCCAGCAACGATTTCGCTAATAAACTTTGTCTCCGGGGGTTTAATCAACTTTATTTTATTGTTCATTTTTGCACCCAAGTCTGGCCAATCCCTATATTCGAGTAGATCTGTCCTGCATAAGCCATGAGACCCTTTTTGTTAGCCAACAGGATTTTCATTCCATTTTGGACTCTGCTTTGCCTGGTGGTATTGAAAGGATTTTTAGCGTATTGGGGAACATTGATTACCAAATGCGAGGCATAAATGCCTGCTTTGGCTGCAACTCCCATTCCATTTGCTCTACCCACCCATCTGCTTGTTAAAAGGTTCTTAAATTGCGTTTTATTGCATGCCACGTTCTGGTCTCGGTTTTGCGCTTTATGAGCCGCTTTGTGAGCTTTTCAATGCCGCTGTGGTAATTCCTTTTTATGGCCTGTTCATTGTTATCACAAACAAAGGACTATCTATCGGACAAATATGATAGAGCAGATGAGAGAAATCGATTTTTTGCAGTGTTTAACTTTTTCACTTTAAGAATTAATAGTTGAAACAAAGATAATGTCTGAAATAATAAAGTGCACTTAAATAAAAAAATATTTTTTTATTTTTAGATATAAATTATCGATAAATTATATCACCAAACAAACAATCTATTATATAATATTAATTTGTACATATTCTCGCATAAATATCAACAGCTCTTAACCAATTTAACCAACAAAATCAAGATATAGAGCAAAACAAAGATAATCATGATTAGCTTGCGGACTTCCGTCGCAAATGAGGTCGTTTTCATTTCACTAAGGAAATACCATCGTGACAACTTCTCTAGGACAATCTAAAAACTCATTACCCAACGCTAATCAAAGACACACGCACTGGGCCAGCAAACGTTTTTATGTTGGGTAATTAGGATGTTGGCAGTGCCAATGGGGTGGACCATCCAACCATGTGACCCACCCACGAATAACTCAGTTATCAGACACAAGCTTGCTAATATAAGCATTATACTGCAGGATCGGACCGCCTTCGCAAATGAGTAAAAAAGGACTGAAGAAGATGGGGTCACTGAGAATATAGCTCACGCAGTGGGGCGCAAACACGCAAGCGAACTAATGTACACATCTTAATTATCAAAGGAAAATCGCAGACTTATGTATGGAATGCTCAATATAAATAATGGCCAGCAGACAGGAGACGTCTCGACTGGGGGGGGATAACTTAACGCATCTTTAATGAATAAAGGACTTTATGAGTGCTGTCTGTGCTAGAAACACAAAAAAATGAAAGTGAAGCTAAGTAAAAACATACATAAGAATTAAATGGGTTTCTTCTGTTTAAGAGAAGTTAAAGTTACACGGATAAAGAGCTGTTTATGTTTCAAATAAACGAAAATGGGTTTTTTTTATTCATATTTTGAAAAATATTCTGGCCTGAGTTCTTTTCATGCAAATGCTCTGTAGCAAGAGGAGAAATATTTGTAAAACGCTTTTGTAATGCTATGAATGCACAATATTACAGTGCAATATTTTACGTTGATGTATTTTTTGACTACGGCAGTTTTTCTCCTGCAATTGGAACAGTATTTTTTTTTCTTTGTTTTGAGTTTTATTTTCACAATTTCATCGTCCACTTGTTTTTGCGTTCATTGCTGTCCGTTTTGCAATCTGTAGCTCGCTCCAACCTCTTTCTTTCTGTTTTCGGTTCGATGGAGCATTCGCTGTGTTCATTGTGCTATGCTGCATGTTATTAACCCCGGACAGAGAGTTTGAATTCGAAAGATCGATAAATTACAATTAGAGCCACTCAACGATACGGTTTGGACTAAATTAAACTAAGCGAAGATATTGCCAATTAGTTGAAAACAACGGATTACAAGCGAAGAATGATGTTTTGATGTTTTTGTTATTGCATAAAACTTATCAATAAGGGAGTAATTTTTTTATCAAACAACTGTTGTAAATACTACCTCATCAATAATTTAATCCATAATCTTCAACTCCGAGGGCTTAAAAATTCATTTGATTCAGCACCTTAAATTGCTCCAACGTTTTCGTTATTGAATTTTCCTCTTAACAATTCACTGTGTTCTAATTTCAACTGTGTTTTCGTCGATTTTCCTTTTCAACCCCACAATTTTTTGCAATCAGCCAATTTTTCAGGATTGCCTGCGAAAAGCCAATAAAACACGAAGGGAAAAACAAATAAAAAGGGAAATAAAACACCCACAAAAGTCACGTTAATACCGCCTTGGCAATTTCAATTTGTGTTTTGAACATTTTAATTTTTAAGCCGCCCGACCGACCGTTGCAGTTCATGATTTTTCCATTTTTAGGGTTGCGAAAAATATCGCCACCAAATACAATCAAAAGCTAAAAATCTATTATTCAGGACCGCCGTTCTCCCCATTGTTTATTCAGTCAAAGCTGAACGAAAAAATAAAATGAAAAGTGAGGAAACTTGAAACAGAAAAAAAGCAATATTGTCGGGACAAGAAGAAGAAGAAGAAGAGAAAAAGACAGTAGCGGAAAAGCGAAAAAGTATTGAAGCGCATCTCAGTGAAATTTTCTGTTGTCGTCCAGAACAGAGAATAGAATGGCAGTGGAAACCAGCTCTTGGGCTTCAGGATATATCCAAAGTGTCAGATGTAGAAGAGCTCAGGATTTCCAATTCCACAATTCTCTTGGCGCAAACGAGCAGGCATTCGCCTGTTTTGTGCGACACACAACTGAAATTGTTGAGGGCCCTCCTAAAAAAAAAAGAGGAGAAAAGAAATTAAGTCTGAAACATGAAATAAAGATGAAGTGCCTGTCGAAGAAGCTGACTCAGTCAGTCAGTCAGTCAGTCAGTTAGTGCACTTTGAGTTCGTGGGAAGAAGCTGTCGGATTTCCAACTGGGATTGCGATTGGGATCCGTATTGGGTTTGGGCCGAAGAAGGCATCTCCTGTTTTGTCATCTCTGCTCCTGGTGATGACTGACGAGCAAAATAAAAATTAAAATTTGTTTACGTGGCGCATCATTTTCTGTGCGGGTGCGTTTGTATGTTGTACAACGTCTTTGCCCGATACAAAAGCAATTACACAGAGGAAATATGTTTACTTGGAATTTATTTGTTAAAAGAAAGCTTTAATTTGGTTCTTTACAACCTAAATTAGGTAAATTTAATTTAATGTCCAACAAACAAACCTTGATTTTTATATCAATCAACATAAAAGTTCTAGTTTGTGACACTCTCCATTTGATCGATTGTTTTCAGTGCATTCTGGGTAAACATCTGGCATAACTTGTCGCTTGAAATCTTTGTCTTTGCCCGACGTTGGTCCGACTATTTGTCTCCTTCAATTTGTAATCATTTAAATTGATTTTTCTTGTCGTTTCTTTTTGACGTTGCTCAATCCAACCCTCCACTGCGCTTAACTCAACTCAGCTCAACTCAACTCAATGCCGCAATCCATTCATGCTTCGTTTTAATTGATGAATTTACTGACTGCCATCCCAGACATTGATAGGGATAAGCATCTTAACCTTTTTATGGGCTCAACTGCAGGCAGTATTTCAAGGGAGGAAGAAATGCTTTATGCTGGCACTTTCCCTGATCCGAAATTGTCCTTCAAATTGACTTTTATAGTTGCGCTGGTCGTTGAACTCCATGAACTGCACAAACAAGCAGATTTATGAGCCGATGTCTTTCGATATTGACGTCAGGACAAACCAAGCCCATACCTGAGTTGGGTAGTGTAAACTTCCTGAAGTTTGCCTTGGTTCAAAGCAATTACCTAAATAAAAACCTTAATTAATATTGCATGTCATACACACTTTGCAGTATGAGAGGGCAGCAGCAGGACTGGAGTTGCCTCAAGCACAAAATAATTGAGATTGATGCAATTGCATATAAAATTCATATAAATTACTTGAAACTAACACAAAGAGTCTCCGTACTCCATAGGCCCCAACTGCGTCAGCTCAGTTTCAGCGTTGTTTGCATTTTGTTGGCCAATAAGGGCGAGGAAGCAGGGAGTGCGGTGTGCGGAGCAGAGAACTCGTTTGCCCAAATGAGTCATAAACACTGAGGAGGCCAAAAGCGAGTGTCAAATGCACACATGTGCACAATCACGATTGGGATGAACCAAACTACATTTGAACTTGAAAAAGTTTTTGCCGAATCTCGTTTTCTGTCTGCAGGCAGGCGGAAAAGTTGGCCCTACGGTAACTAATTTGCATAATATATGTATGTGCATTGCTTTATAACCGAGCAAAGGTGTTGTTTGGAAGTACTTAACCTTAAAGACAATGAAACATTCAAATCTAAGGGGAATATTTTGTGTTAAAAGTGCTTAAGCCCTAAAGTATTGGGTTTTCTAAAGCCAGGTTCTCTTTCTAACAAATAACTTATTAAATCTTTGCTTTTGTTAAAACTATATCAGGTCCACCCTGAACCCAGCGGAACTCAGCAGGAGCAGGCTTCAGTTTTCCTCCATGTTTGTTATATATCGTCATCGCCAGCTGCATTTGATTAGCGCCTCCCCATATATGCATCCCAATACATACACATGTTTATACTTACATACATACGAGGATGGACTAAAAAGTATTGAAACTCTTTCGAGGCGATTTGGTTTTGAAGAAAAATTTCGTGGTTGTTGTGTGTTCAATTCAAATAGTTTTTAAGCTTAAAAAAAATATGTTAAATAAATTTAAACCCGGTTTGCGTTGTTATCTAGGTTATTGTTTTGGTTAGAATTTAGATAATGTTGTGTAACTTGTAAAGAATTTGTATGTTTTGTTTCAAATTAAGTAAGTTACAGTGCGATTTCTTTAGAATATATGTACCTTAAACTTGTTAAGCAAACCTCTTGCGTCCGGCCGGGAACTTGCATGCATGGCACAACAAAATGGCATTTGAAACATGTGTCAAGTTCCATGCACTTGTTTATGTTTGTCGGCCAAATTCCCCACCCCGGAAAGCCCTTCCTTTTCCTTCTCCTTGCCGCTTCCCTTTTCTCTTTTTCCACCAACACAACTACACAACTAAAACTAAGAGCAGACTTGACTTTGGCTTATTTATTGTCATGTGCCCATTTGGCTTCCTTAGCAGCTGAGAACGCCTCGTGAAACGTGTTTGTTGATAAACACAGCCATGAATCATTTCTCGTCACCGGTCTCCATACCCATTCCCCGTTCACCATTCCCCACCCCATTCCCCACCCCATTTACCCACCAATCCCCACTGACGTTTTGCTTGATTTGCATATGTATGCGTGTGTGTTCTGCACACAACATTTTCTTGTTGCGCTTTTTATACCGATTACATTTGGGCATCAAGGGTAGACTGTGTATCCAACAGTTCTTGTATTCCCAAAAATATTTTCTATTTGAAAATAAATATAAGGATTTAACATAAAGACTTTGTGACTAGTGCTGAAATTTAAAAGGAAGGAAGAAATAATAAAAAAAATAAGAAAAAAATATTTAACAACTGAAAAACTTTTCTGAATTTAGGCTTATCTTTCTTTATCTTTAATTCAGTGATTTAAAATTTAAAACTAAAAAAATGAGTAAAAACTTTTTTGATTATATATGTTTAACAACAAATAACAATCTTGTTTAAGTTAATTTTACTTTAGTATGAAAATTTCAAGAATTAATTTTTAGGGAAGGTTCCTTTACTTAAAAATTTACCCCCTCAATAATATTTTTAGTAGGTAATATTATGTTTTCAACACTTGTGCAGCCACCCTCATTTTATGGAAAAGAAACTCGGGGCTATCTTACAATATACTTTTGACCAAAGCATGTTTTGCTTCTGAGCACTGATTACCCGGTATCTCACGGTCGAATAGCCATTTGCTTTCTTCTTTTTTTGTATGATTTGTTGGCGATTTTCACGCCTCGTTTGGTTAAGTTTCGTTGCGTTTCGCTTTTGAGCTTCAGCTACTGTTTTGAGAATTTCATTTGTTTTCCATGTACATGTCGCAATTTCTGTTCTGTTCTGTATCTATGTGACTAGCTGGCTGACTGGCTGTGGATTGTGGGTTGTGTATGTTATCTCGACAGCGCTACATGTCCATTGAGCTTTTGTGTTTTTTGAGTTCGCTCTGGGGAATTGGGCGGCTTCTGCCTTCTCCCCCATCGGGGGAATTTTTGAGCCGAGCCCAGCGGCATGTTATGCTGATAAGCACGCATAAAATTCATAAATTCGAGCGGGGGATTTAGCTAGCACGACATTTTAAGCTGTTGAAATATATCACTATGTTTTTTTTCGAGGAGAACATTTGTTGAATGTCTAATGAATCGGAAGATGTTTGTGGGAAGGTTGTGTAGAAATATTTGTCGAACTATGATTAAATGCTCGCTAAAAAACATGTTAAATCATACAATTTATTATAAAGTTATGATTTACAATTAAAATTAATTAAATTGCAATATATGACAATTTTCTGCAATATATCACATTTTATTGATAAATCAGTATAATCCTAGCAACAATTATGCTTGTGATGGTTTCTACTATTTTTAATTCCATTTTATTTACCGATAACGTGGTTAGTTAATACACAGAAATTTATTTATTTATAAAATGAAAAAGTAAGGCTTTTTAAATGCCTTTAATGCAGCTTTGGTTAAACTTCCCTAAATTAGATTCTGTCACTATATTTTCTTATTTATTTTTTGCTCTTCCCCTAGTTTTGTGGTTGAGCTCCCTTGGCGGCAATGTCGTGTCGCAAAATTGACACATTTAGCAGTCGTCATTTACTTTTGTTATGCTAATCTGCTGCCATGACGGGTTCTGCTGCTCCCTTTGGCAGTTGCCACGCCCTCGTCGCCCATTGTCGGTAACCCTAATAAGCCCTATTATAACGCTATGCTGCCACCGTTAATGCCCATCGCTCCAATTATTTTAAACATATTACAAGCAGATTTAGCACAGATTACAAATTAGGTTGGATGCTGCGGTGGCGGGATGGTGTGAATTTTAGTGTGGGAGGTAGTTGGCGGTGGGGTGGTAGCTGGGTGACTCTCCAACTTTGAAGTGTTGCGAACTTGGCGCACTTGATGGCACTAATTTATGCAAGGCCAACAATGCCACACCGCATAATCCAGACCGCGTGGCTAATTTGTTTATAATTTTCATAACTTAACGTGTGCGCGAGGCGTAACTCATTTCCTTTCCTAGCCATCCGTTTTCCCGCCACCCATGTACAATTATTTTGAATCCAAAATACGCATCTATGTTGGGTAACCCCTATCTATACGGGGCATGTGTGTCCGTGTTTTTTGCCACACTTGGCATCGCACGACTCGACACTTGGCAGTCATGGTACGGGTAATTTTGCCGTCATGTGCTGGCAAAATGCAATTATTATAATTATTTTTTGTTAAACGTGCCACAAAAAAAACCTCAAATACAAAAGGCTACTGCTGTACAATGGCCATGGCTGATGGCAACAATTGTAAAATGTATAAAAAGGAATATAGGAAAAAAGTGAAAGCTGCGTTTGTTTATAGCATTGGAAAATGTATCTGAGGATATTATTCATCTTTTATTAAATTGTTCTCTTTTTTTAATATATTTATTTTTATTAAGCTAATGGATTTGTTTATATTTTTCAAGTGCTGGAAATATTATATTCGAGGATTATAAATATAAAATAAATAATATAAATATGTGAACTTTTTTCTAACCTTGTTTTCAATATTGTTGTGTGTTTGCTAATCTATAATAATTTTTAAGATGAATTTTGAACTAATGTTAATTAATTTGGTTAATGAATAAGTTGTATGCCTTTTCACTCCAGAAACGTAACATTAAATTAATTAAAGCTAAGTAAGTCAAGTTATCTATGATCAGACCACAGTGAGCATCCAGTTGCCAGCATATCTGCACCCACGAATCCCTTCCGGGCCAACCCCCTGCATCCAATTTCCCAAGTTACGTGACTTGGCCAGCACATTGACCGTTAAACCGAATGTTGCATCAACCCGGTAATTAAAGGTAAGCGCTGGTTGGATGAGGTAGCAGCAGGACATAGAGAAGAGAACCTTTGATGACGATGACGATGACGATGACGATGATTCTGACCTGACTTCACCGTCAACGCTCTCCGTGTGTACGCTAGTTAACGCCGTTGTTGTCCTTCGTAACTGTCGGAACCGGCACCCATTCCTGTGGGTAGAGTCCTGCTTTTGATTGGCATACGCGGGATGGATGCCACCGTATATATACACGTGACCATAACCCAACAACGTCCCCCACTTCTCCCCTTCTCTGCCAAAAATCTGCAGCTGGGGGCCCCACACACACACACACACACAACAAATGGCGACGTCTTGTCGGCTGTTGAATGCCGCATTTCATTAACTAGCGCAACGGCATCGCCAACTGCAACTGCATCCTGCATTCAGCATTGTGCACGTTCATTGTGCGTGTGCATTAGCGAGCAGCCCAAGGCCTCCACCCTTCCAGCCACCCACCAACCACCACATATTCCCCACAGGCACATTGTCCACTGTGATGCAAAGCATATGCGTAAGGGTTTTAATTTTGGTATATACAAAAATATTCAATTAAATCATTCATATCTGAGAGTGTCTTTAAATTGAATTTATATTAAATAAAATATTTTTTGGTAAATAACACAGAGCTTGAAACTGTTTTGGGTTGTATCATTGAACACAAATATTATATCATCTGCTTTGTTAAGTTTTTAGCCGAGCAGATAAGTTTGATTATTTTTGATTAGTTTCAGTATAAACTGATTGAATTAAAGAAATCTTCAAAGTAAAAAACGGAGCGAATACAGGTAATTTTAGCTTCACAGTGCATTCGTGGGCGGTTGGACTGTGACTTCCGTTATGGTCATAGCAACCTGCTCAACATGTTAATGCAACGGCGAAACAGAATCTAAATCCCCATGCAGCTGCTGCTTGACAACCCCACAGGGATTGGCTTGAAATGGGGCAATGTGGAACCGAAGGGGTTTTGGCTTGATGGGTTTTGCTACGTGCATCCAAAATGTTCAGTCCTGTTCATTTTGCCCAGCTGCTGCTTTTCCGAGGTGCCTCTCTGCTTTCCTCATTTCGAAAGATAATGCCACATTCTTGACTATCCGGTCGAGAGTTCTGTTGTCCCTTTTTTGCCGAATTTGTATTTGATTTTAGTGCTTTTGGCTTTTGTGTTGGTTTCTTTTTGTCAACTCAATCTGCAGTCACGCTCGTGTGTGTTTTGCACTTTTATTAGTTCTGGCTGTGGTCCATTGTTTTTACTATTTTACTATCTATATGATAGCTTTGGCTGGGTTACAAAAATGTGCAGCCAAGTTCTCAGCGTGAATCTATGAATTTATTATTCCCTGTCTATTTGTCCAACCAATTTGGCTTTAAATTCGGAATTCATTTATACTTTACATGTTGACAAAGTACTGTAATAAAGGTTAAATTATGCAATTTACCACATTAATATATTTTCTTTGATTTACACAAATCAACTCACCAGATGAATTAATTTAAGAAATAAGTGCTCGATTGGTATTGCTCAATATGCTGAATAATTAATTGTTATTTACACAATATTGTAAATCAAAATTTACTGTTATTAAGCCAAGTAAATAAATCCATTATAGGCTCAATAAATAGCTTAAAACTGATTAATTAATTAATTAATCATTTGAAACAACATATGGTTACGAAAATTACATAATGCAATCTTCATCTCTTTATTTTTGTATTTACTTAGGTATGTTAAAGGCTTAGATTAAAGTGGAATTTATATGCTCTTGACGCAGTACTTAAGAAAAGTCTGATAAGTATCTGAATTTATTTATAAAATTATTTGTCTTAGCTTTTCACGTTTGTTTGCACATTTTTTATTCGCAAGTTAAAGACCTCAACTGCATCACGAAATACCCATATTTTCCACTTGAAGTGGCCTAAGTATGACTCAGTGCAGTTTCAGATAAACTTGGACACATGCAGGCACCATATGGATGCTACTGTTTTCCCAGTCAGTGAGTCCATAGGGATCGGGATCCGACCCTCTTTTATCGCTTGCCTCTCAACTCATGGCGTATTTATGTGTGGTTTTTGGTTTTGTGTATTTCTTATCAGTTCAACGCGTTCATTGCTTGTGGAGCATATAAATTGACCGACTGGGAGTGTTATTTTTATAACGAGCACAACTTGTAGCAAACTACCATTAAATTACAGTTTGTGAAGAGAGCGTTCCGCAATCGGAGAATTAAATATTTTGCCAGCTTTGTTTTGAAATTTGTGGAAAATATATGTAAATTGATATGGAAGCTTAACCAAAGCTTGACTTAAATAAAATAATCCATTTTATCTTGTTGTTTCCGTTGTGTTTACGCAATAAATTCAATCTTAGATGACAATTTCATTTAAATCGATAAGAGATTGGCTATTAATTTGCCCACTTGACATTTGAACTTAGTATGCAGTGCACACACAAAAGAAGAAGAAGAAGCTGGTGCAAAACATATGTCAATGCCCTTAATTAATCGGGTTCATTGCCTGACCGACCAAAAAGGAAACGGCTAAAGAGAATTAACAGAAGTGCAAAACGAAAAACGAAATCAAAAGTAAAACCAGAGCAAAAGAGACAAGACCGATGACCTTCGCCTAAAGTTCAGATGTAAATTGCCCGGGCCAACCGACCAACCAGCCAATGAAAACTGACACCCTGACAAAACTCGGTCCCAAATACAACCTTCCATTTCCATTTTCCTTTTCCACCCCTCCGCCTATGGCAGATTTCCTCCTCTTTTCTGCCTAGCCCGTCATGCAAATGACAGGTAATTGACCTCATAAAGTATTCTTCACTTGGTGGGTGGGCACTTGTGGGTGGTAGGGGGGTGGTATGCAACAATTTTTACTTTTCATGTGTAATTTGATGTATGTGCGCGGTGCATGTTCGCCCCCTTTTTCCTTTTTGCTCGCCCATTTAAGTGTAATTTTGTATGTTTCTGTTTTGTACTTTTTTGTTCGGCGAACACATTTGTCACGTTGCCAAGAAGGAGAAAGAGAAAAAAATAAAGAAATTCTAAAATGTTAATGTGCCGAGAGTCGACTCCCTTGTTCTTGTTCCGCTGTGGCACTTGAAGTAAATGCTCAAGCATTTCGCAGATCGAGGGACTGTGGGGGCGTTGATGTGTGAGCACTGCCACTGCCTACTTTACTTTCTTTTTCTTTTACGTTTTGCTGCCTTAAGGCCGCCATATGTGGGCTGTATGGATAAACGAGCAATTACGATTAATTGCATTTGATAAAATGCCATTAAAAAATGTAAAACACACAGATGTGCAAGTAAGTTGTTGCTGTATCTAAGTGCCCGACCCTCATTTTGGTCTGTAAAAAATGCAAACATTTTGCGTAGGCAGATCAAGATGTTGAAAAAGATGAGACTGAGAAATGTGTACCCTTAATGGGACACTTACGCCCATATTTTACATTAGCAGTAATGCATTTCTTGACACCAACAAAAATCATTGTAACATTGACAAGATCTAAGTTAAAGTTTTAATTAGTATAAGTTAAAAATTAGTAATACAACATTACTAACATATTATACAATTCTATGAATCTATTGTTACCTCGAAAGTTTTACCCTAAACGGTGTATAATTTCTTTCAGGCTGGATTTTCAGCTCAGTTAAATATAAAATTCTTTATGTATAAGCATATTATGGTTTAAGCATAATCCCCAAAAGTTTAAGAAGGTTTTCTCTTGACAATTTCAATAATTTATTTTCCGTTTAGTTTTTCTGCTCTGAGCCATGAGCAGACAAAGGCATAATAAACCATAATCAAATATATTGTAATGTTTATTTTTCGTCTTCTCTTTACAGGTGAGTGCTCAGTTGCTAACGTAGAAAACGTACTCCATAAAAACGGAGTTCGCTGCTTCAGGTAAAGTTTGCTTTTATTATCAGACACGACAGGGACAACAGTAGACGAGGATGACTGGTTCCTTTTTTTTTTTTTTTTTTGTGTGGTCCTGGCAGTTGGTAGTATATACCGAGTACCGCTTCTCATTTCCTCTCCTCCATTTTCCAAACGATGGCCACATAAATAATCGCTTTTGTGTGCTGCTCCTCCTCCATCCAGCGTACCTGCCATCGACCCCACACCTTCGGCCTTTCTTTCTCTGCGTTCCATGTTTTCTTTTATAATTTAAAATTAAATGTTGCATTTGGCACATAACGATGTAAAATGGTTAGCAGCTCGTTTGTGGGCAGGCCATGTAAATTATGCAGAAATCCCTTAGGTCCTTCAGCGTGCATTTGCCTTAGATATGCAGCAGCAGTTAGTAACCTTTGTAGGCATCCTCACATTTTGCCTGACCTTCCCCAATGGCTTTTAGAATGTCTGTAGGCTGCATGTGGACTTATGTGGGAGTTTCAGGAATGTTTCCTGAAAGGATAATTGCAATTTCCTTTCGGTTTTTGTCAATTAAAATAATTTAATTTTTGGATCGCTTACCTTTGAGCAGTTAAACGGTTAAATACTGCAAGCGTTTAAAACGAGTTACGGTTCAAAAGGGAATTTATAAATTAAATTATATACATTTTATGATTTTACATAGAATGAAAATTAAACGATTAATTTACATATTCCTAAAAATTATGACTGACTAAGTTGATAAGGCGTTTAAATTAATGAATGGTCTCACTTAATTGGCATAATATAACAAGGCATATTGGAAATATTATAAGGTTGAACTATCTACAACTGTAGCACATTTTTCGGGGTAAATAATAATTTAATTAATTAAAAAGTGTATTTATTTTGTTATGCTTTTGGCGCGTTTCACTTCCTGTGATTTAATAGGAATTGCTAATGGCGTTGTCATATTTGTTTTTTTATTCACAATTTTATCATTAGTATTTTTTTTTTCATGCAAACTCGGCAGTACATTTTTTTTTCATAGCTCCCACGTACGTGTATATGGCATTTTTATTCCCTGAAAACGAAATAATATTTACGGCCTGAGGGAGCAGAGTGAACGACAGGGACCAAAAACATGGCCGAGTTCTACCCAACGTCACTGGCTGCAAATCAAAAAGGATAAACTGTGCTTTCAGCTGCCATCCAATCCTCTTGCTCTCTAGGCTTAGATGCGCTACTGGGCGGTGGGCGGTGGTAGGGGGGCGTGGCTGGTCGAGGGAGTATTCAGCATGATTATGAATTCGTTGCGAAAATGCAAACTTCCGTCATTGAGTTGCGAGTTTGCTGCCCGTTTGCCGTTTGCTCTTTGATTTCGAGTTTGCATTTGCATTTGCATTGCAATACTATATATGTATGGCAGACGGAAAGAGAGAGCTAAGGATAAATGGGTTGAGGGGGGACTGAGGGGGCGGTGGGTGGGTTTGGGTGAAGAGCATTGGATTAATGGCGGATAGCTCACTGAATGCGTTGAACTTTTGTGTAAAGTGCAATTGCATTTTATTTCATGCTCACTCCCTTTGGCTCGGCGTTTTTTTATGCGCCAATTTTTAGCAGGAAATTTCCATGGCGCCATTTGGCCATGTTTGTGCGGCCAACTAGTCCCACACTGGGAAATACAAACAAAAAAGTGTATGGCAAAGCTTACTGGTTATAGACAGTGAAGAAATTGCTTATACAAGCATGCAAATTTAAAAAGAAAAACATAAATGCAACGTGAAGAATTACTTGAAAATTACTTGCAAAGCATTGTTCTTAACTTTTCACCTATGGTTTTAAACACGTACTGCATATAAACACGTAAATCAATCTGAGTTAAATATGTGAAATGTTCTTAAAATTTTTGTTTATCAAAATTTAAATTAGAGCATCCAATGTTCTTCAGGATATATCCACTTATGTCCTCATTTGCTTTGCTAATGAAAAGGATTCGTTTAGAATTTTAAGCAAATAGAACGTGAGTAGCAGGAAAATGTGTGCGGGAAAAATGTTGCCCAACCCAAAACCCATTTTTGCTACCTTGACTAGTGTAATTTATGCACGTGTGTTGTGTGTTTTTGTATAATTCCGGACTATATATGTATATGGCAGCCGTGGCAGTGCCATTGCAGTTTCATTTTGCTTTCGTGGGTTTACCCGGAGCATTTTAATGCTCATTATGCATTTTTGCTGGCCTGGCCTGGTCGTTGCCATTGGCATTACAAGTGCTGCCGAATCCACCCACTCATCGCCCACGCCTGTTTTATTATGTTTATTACTGTTAAATAATTTGTATGCAATTAATTTAGCTGCAGCGAAAATAAGAGGAGCCCAGAACCCTCAGCCTGATTATGGCACCGTTCGAGTTTCGTTTCACATTTCTCATTAGTAAGCAGTGGGCTTTAAATCTGGCTCTGTTATGGGCAAAACGAGCGTGAAGTTGAACAAAGTTTGTAGTATCATATATTTACTATGTTTGTATATTGTGCACGCAAACTTCATTGAAGTTTGTTTTATGAATAACAGAAGATATTTCAACAAGCAGTGACAGGCATATAAAGTTTATTTCTTAAAATAATTCCATTTTTTTATTACTTAATAATTAAATTCCATTCATATTTGTTATTGTTAGGTTCTCAGTTGGTTGTAATTAATAATGCCATCAATTTAGAAATTGCCTTAAACGAAACCTTTAATATCCAAAATAAATGGACATCAGAAACAACCAACAAAAGTAGAAAAAACAAAAAATGAACAAAAAGTGCTTGCCCATAAAAGCCATAAAAAGTTTCGCTGGAATTGGGAAAGCCAAAAAATGTCATCATGCGCCCATAATTTAGCCGTAAAAACACAATAGGCAAAAAGGTTCTGCCTTTTGATATTGAAAAACGCACAAACAATACATATATATGTTTATATTGTGTTTATTGACAATCAGCAGCCATTAAAATGCCAAGTTAGACAAAACAAACGAAAAAAAAAAGAAAATTAGTCTTTTTATGCCCTTGCTATGGAGAAAGGAAAGTTCAAGGTTACGAACTGCAAGGTTACCAATAGCTAGCAACTACTATACATTTTATATAATATCTAACCAAATCAAATAATTGGACTTTAATTTTCGTACGGAGGTTTTTTTAAGGTCATGTTAAAAATGATTGCTTAGAAGCCTCAAAGCGAAACTAATCTAAGAATCAAATCAAATGAGATTGTGAAACTAGCTTACAGCTAAAAACAAAAACGAAACCAACCAAGCGGCAACTTACAATGCCAGTGGATAAAACAAGGTCTTCGGAATAGGTTCTTCAACACATAAACCACGTATGTAAAATGTGCTGTTTTTTAGTTGCTAATGAGTTACGTTTGCGTGCAAGGTGGGCCAACTAACTGAAGCTCAATTATTGCTCATTATAACATAATTTATGTAATTTAATGTCTTAGAAAAATGATGTTTAAATATATATTAAAAACTATAAAAAACTAAAAAAAACTAAAACTATGAATTAAAAACTATAAAATAGTGGTACAATATTTACCAATAAAATTGTTTTCGTTTAAAAAATTATAGCCAATTAAAGTAAAAATAATATGTTTGCAAGGAGGAAAAGTTAATCTGCTTAGTTCAAAAATATTATTGACAATCACAATGCCAATGCAGTATCCGGTCCTCCTCGTTATAATGTTCATAATTGTAATAATGAACACTCATCCAGACCCCTGAGAATAGAATATACAAGTTGTTGCTGCAATGGGAAATGTAACAAGTGCAGGGAGCGGAAGAGCAATGCGACGACAATCGAGAATGACGATGATGAGTATGGCGATTACTATTTCAGTGGCAAAAGGAGATGCGAAGAGGTCCTCGCAACGCGTTTGCATTGACAACAGTCGGCAAGTTGACTCCATACGGCCATTTGCGACCGTCCATGTTGCGTTGTCATTGTGGAAGCTGCTGTTGTTGGCTATCTTGTTGCAGTTTATATAATCAAATCTCATGCTTCGTTAATTCAAAATGTCGTTACGACGTGTAACATGACAAGCTCGCTCCTTGGGCCACAACTCGAAAGTCTGCACATTGTGCTACATCATCCTGACAAAAGCAGCGGCAAGGCGAATAGGACGATGCCAAAGGACGGACGAACCCATAACTGAGCAAGTGAAACGTAAATAATACTGAGGCGCAAAACGAATCGAATAGAACAACAAACTTTGGCATAACCACATCATCACTACACCCACCCACTTATCATCTCCGTATCCACACGCACAAAAGGCGCCCTCATGTGTATGCTACACTTTGAAGCCTGTGGCACTCCTGATTGCGTGTACAACAAAACACTTCCCTGCAACAATATTTACGCGGTTTTGTTGCCAGTTAAAGTACACATGTCAGTTACTCTTGCAAACGCCCCTTAAAGGGGTGAAACGAGGCAAATAGGTAGATTTGTAAAATAAATATATTTAGATTTTAAAATTTTTAAAGTTTTATATTCAAATTAAAATCTATGATGATTTGTTATGGATTAAACTGAAAATATTCTTGAAAATGATTGCTGGTTTTATAATATAATATTTAGGTAAAAAGAAAAATAAGAGTATTGTGAGCCGTGACTTAAGAAACTATTTAATTTCGTTTATCTTTATTGTTGTACATTTTTCTGAGAAATTCTACACGTCACTTGTAGGTTCGTCACAGATTGCCAAAATGATTACGGGGATGATGATGAAGATGAGGTTTTCAAAGTCTTGTAAAGCCTCAACTTTGTTTACTTTTCTTTGTCCGAAGGGCAATTGTTAAAGGGGCCGTTTCCATTACGACCCTACCCTGGCGTTGACAAAAATTCGGCCATAATCTATATCTGTTCATCTATAGTTCTGCTGGGGATTTTCTGGCTCGCCGATGTGTTTAGCACGGTCATAAACTTTATTTGCGTTTATTGTTATTGGCATTGTCTGCTCTCATTTTATGTTGCCTATAAATTTGCGCTGGCTTCCTCCGAGAAAGAGAAAACTAACCATACAGCCCGAAACAGGAATCTACTTTATTTATTCCTTGTAATTTCATGTTAATGGTTTTGTTGTTGTTTGTTTCTAGCTTTCCTGAATGCTTGATAGTTTTTCCTACACTTTTTATAGATCCGTACGGTAAAATTACTCAATTGTTTAAACATTTCTTTAACTGGAATCTCAAACTAAAATAAGCTAGGTTCGAATTTATGTTCTATAAAAATAAAAAAATAAATAACTGACTTGTAGCAGTTGTTTTGGCCAAATTTATTTTAATTTCTTGGAAAAAAAAAACTTATTTTTCTTTTATTTTTTTTTTTTAGTGAAACATAAAGTGTAAGATATTTTTATGTGAATTCTTGGAGGACTTATCAATCTTGGCACTTGTCTTCAAGTTCTGTCCCAACTTTTTCCTCTCATCTTCTTACTTGTATTGAACATTTTTGTGTTGCTTTTGGCCCTCGGTTGCCATTTTTGGCAAACAATCAACAGCAATTATGGGCAAGCTCTTACTTAATAGCAGTTTCCCAACCTCTACGGAATGTTTTTCCCGGCCAACCAGACGAACGCGGCCTATTCCAGACTTGCTCCTTACCAATTAACGTCAATGGAAAGTAACACAAACGTCTCTTAATGATGTTGACGACTTTTTCATCTTCCTGCCGAATTGTCCCAACTCCTCCTGCCCTCTTTTGTGTGTATCTTTTTACTGACCGCAAATTAATTGGCGCACTCACAATTTATTTTGTAATTGTAAAATTAATAAGTTTGTGGCTGCCGTGCTGTTGCTGCCACGTTTTCAGTGCCAAAAGTGGGCGTCGTTGGCCGCCTGCAACTTTTCGTGAAAATTTTTAATTGCTAGTGTTGGCGCTGTCGTCATCGTCACAAACCGTTTGCCAACTTCCAGACGACGACAATTCCCAACTACGGTTCATAGTTGTTTTTCCTTTCCTTTCCTTTCCTTTACTTTAATTTATTTTTTTTATTTAACTTTTAGACAGCATTTTGGGCCTGCCTGTTGAAACTCTTGGAGGTACTCAGGCTCGCAGTTACCTGGTACATTGAGAACTCGGGTTGGGGGCAGAACCATCAGCATAATGAAAAAGTTTCGAACATACCGTACAGTGGGCACGAAAATTGAACGTACTTAGAAGTTAAACGATGTAAAAAGATTATCAATTAGTTATAGTAGGTAAAGTAAAATAAGTTATTGTTTATATATTACGAATGTATTCGAGATAATAGTAGCATAAGATTTTGTTTTCGTATAATACCACGTAAAATCGTATTATTTATCTTTGTTTTTAATATAAAGTTCAAATAAACTTTAAAAAATCAGTACAATTCCATGTAAATTTGTTATTAAATCCACTGTGCCAACGCAGTTCTTGTGTTCATTTCCTTGGCGGTTTTCTTAGTTCTGCTTTAGCAATATGCTGATTATAAATTTTCAGAGCTTGTGTGTGAGAGTTTATAAATCAGAAGTATGTAAGTATATTCATAACTTACATGCACACACGCTTTGTTTAATACTTCGTTTTTTCATCTTTTAAAGTCAGTTGGCTCTAAAAAATGGAAAGCACAACTTTTTTAATGCTCTCCTCGCATTGTCTCTGTTTTTTTTTTTTCTTTTTTTTTTTTTTTTTTTTTTTTTTTTTTTGTTTTTTTCTTTGTTGGTGTTGCCATAGTCATAGGCATGGCTACCCAGCTGCTGTGGTTGTTGTTGGAGCAGTAGCTATATTAGCAACGCCATTTGATAATGGATTCCTTTTTTATGTATGAACAAAATCCCCATATAAACCGGGCTGATGGCACCGGAGTGGATGTGGAGTTGGGGTGAAGCTGTCATGGCTTAGTTAACACGCTCAGTCAAGCACTGGAAACGTGCTAAACGATGCTGGCAGGCTCATAAACAATTTAAGAATGAATTTCTTGGATAAATTGAAAGCATAAAAAAAGGTCTAAAATGGTTGGACATTTTTAAAAATTCCGTTTTCAATTTATTATTCAAATGATTCGATCGATATTTTGTGTTAATGGAGAAAGGAACTTAATTAATTTTATAGAACATCAGCTAAGAATATAATTGAGTTTACTGAGAATTGAATTGTAAAAAAAAAAAACTATATCAATTTTTAATTTTACATAGTTTTAATAATTAGGATAGCTTCACGAAGTTACATTGGAATAAATTTTTAAAGGATACTAATTAGTCTTTCTCTTACTTGGTAACTAGCGGATACCCCCTAAAGCTTTGTCATTTTTGTAGGGACCATTTTATTCCTGAACAGGTTGTCAAAGCCTGTTATGTTTACCCAGAGGCCTTACAAACACATTAATAGGGGCCAGAATAAGGAATGGGGACGAGAGGATCAACAAAGCATAACGAATTGTTACAAAATATGCGAGTGGAACATATTCGAAGTGGATTTTTCAGTTCGCACATAACCCAGTTTTTGGTTTATATACGGCAATGCCAACAGTATTGATATTTGCATATGTGCCATATGTGAAAAATTGCATATGCGACTGGGCGGAAAGGGTAAAACAAGTATGTGGAATGGGCGGATGGGAACGTTTTCATTTACCACAAACCCCTTTTCTAGGTTATTCATTGCTTTTGACTATGAAAAATGTTTTACGGCTTCCTAGGTCACACTCAGCCCTTTGTTACTGGTGGGCCGCCATAAATTTATGAACGTATTTAATTGAAAATGTTATTTCTTCAACGGCTAACTATTGGAAAATCATCAAAAGGCATTCAAAATGTAATGGCTTTAAATGAAGTCCTTTTTTATTTTCATTGTTAAACCAAGATTATATGTTGGTCATATGCTTGAAAAATGAGCTGTCTTTTGGATGAGTCATTAAAACGCAACCCAGATAACATAAAAAACAAGATAAAAGTTTCCCCCAAGTTAAGATTACTTATCAGCATGGTGAACGTATTCGTAATTCGCATGAGTTAAAAATACGATAATGCCATTTCTTTGCGGTAGTTATATCCGAGTTTTGTAGATTATAAGCTTATAAACGAAATACGTAACTCTAAAACTCTAATGGTTCGAAAAAAAACGCATTCTTTCAAATAACAATCGTAAAATGTCAACTGTATTAGACATTTTGTGGAATGCACTTATCAACCGCAACCAGCAAATGGAAAACTGCAATGATAGCCGGAAAACTTGCAATAAAATTTGCTTTTATGGCATTCGATGTTAAATTGTATGCTTTAGATTTTAATGCCCAAATGCTCACGGCTCATGTTCGTGGCGTTGTTACCAACATGGCTGTTGTGCCCTCTAGTGCAGTAAATGACATTATTAACCCAGTTTCCCGTACTTTAAGCTTACAATACACACTCTCACATGTTTTCAGCCATCATGCGCTTCGACACCCACAACAAACAGCAAAAGTGAAAAGAAAAAAGTTTGCATCCACACAAAGCATGTTATATACCCTTATTTAAAAGTAAAAAAAAAAAAAAAAAACAATGTTATATATTTAAAATGTGGTAAATTTCTCCCTCACTAATAATGTAATTAAAATTTGAGAGAAAATACATGATTGATAGGTTTGAAATTAATGTATCAGGTTTTTATTATATATTAATCCAATTCACATAACTGACTACATTTTTATGTTTACTTTTTTAGGTTTTATAAAATGAAAAGATTACAGGGGTCTGTAAATTAACAATAAACCTGTAGTGTATTTAACTTTGTTAGGTAGTTTCTTGTTTTTTTTTCACTTGAGCTTCTTTTTGTTGTTTGTTTGTCGCTTCACATATTTCTTGATACGTTTTACTCCCAGTTAGTAGTTGGCGCTAAGCTGACGGCTTCACCCTACTTTAAATGGAGAACAAGTAACTAAACTTAACTGAAAGCAGCTTCTCTCAGTACTTATACAGTCAACGCCTTTCTGTTGAACAAACAAAAAAAATATCACGTGTATGTGTAAATTAATAAAGAAAAAAATATTTCACTCTTAAAATTTTTAACAAGCGTTTTAAAAAAAGACCTGAGCGATGGGGTTTCCCTTTCGCAAATTTATTGTCATAAGTTAACTTTTCCACATATTATATAAGTTAAACATTTCTGTTATATAGCTTTTGTTTTAATTAAAGCCATGTATTTTTTTTATACTCCGTGAAAAAGTATAACATGCCTATCAAATAGTAAACCTAATAGCTTTACAACAAATGCTCGTAAAGTAAAGCAAATCGCTTGTCAGAGGTCATCTATTGTTACATATAAGTTGAGGCTCAAGAGTAATACTCATGAACATATTATATTTTACTTAAAACTTAATAAATGTACCTGGACTATCATCAGTGGTTTGTTAATAGTCTTTTTCGAAATATTCACATGTTTCTGGCCCATGAAGTTCGTTTTGCCTGCGAAGTTTTTAATTATACCACTTTTTCCTAATTTATTTTTTCGGGTAACGAATTTTAATTACAAGTCTCGTTGAGTTTGACCAGTTCCCCGCCTAACTGTTGGCAATTTATGTTGCACTCGAAGAGCGCATAAAGTTTCTCAAGTGGTGAAGGCAATTTTGTACTTGACATGATGTGGCTCTGGCTCTTGGTCTTGGTCTGCCTGCCAAGTGGATGGGTGGGGAATGTGGTTTTCGGTGCTAGTCGTGTGGGCGTTTGTGCTTGCTAGGGTTAAAGCGGTGAAATCGTTAGTTAAATGAAGCCTAGTTTAGGTAAGTTTTTGGCATGCAAATAAATCTGTGTAATTAGAAAGTTTCTGACTATGTTTTTCAACTTCCACAGCAGTTAAGGGCTTGGTGTTGATAATTTTTAAAACCCAAAATGAAAATGTATTTCAGTAAATTTATTTTTTCTTAAAGGGTGTTATTACAACCATTTAAACAAAATTACATTTCATTTATCGATTGTACAAATTTATTTGATTTTAATTATTTTAAAGTCCACAATAACTGTTTAAAAAAATGTAAAAAAAATCCATTTCAATTTATATAAAGCAAACATTTTATAATTACTTTGGAGCGTCATTCACAAAAGGTGCTGGCTATCGAAGTTTTATAATTGAAAATACTTGCTTTGACTTTTTGAATGGGGTGTCCAGACCGTCTACACATAAACCACTACGCGTCATATTGCACTTAGTCAACTTCAGGGCACCCTTCCTTTAAACTTTTCTCAATTAAAAAAGTTTCCTATGCCAGTTCCATTTGAAGTTTACTCAGTTAACGCACCTCGGCACTTACGCCCGCGTGTTGTAAGTGAAACACGTCCGATTTATGCGAATATTATTAACATATTAGTAACTCATCCACAAAACTTTTGAACATCGTGGCATTCGCAGTCAAATTGAACGAAACTATTGTTAACTTTTGGGATTGTGCCTCTTGGGAGTCTTGCAAACGAATTCTGTCGAAAAGTTCCGTGTTTCACAACATATTGCCCACAATCGCGCGCTGCCACCTCACAAAATCACAAAACAATTTGCATATATATATATATATATATCAGTAAGAAGTGAAAACTTTGTCCTTGGCCAGGACGAAACAAATGACGAAGATGACGATGCTGGCTGCTGGGCAGAAAATACACTGGCTAGACAAAACTTTCATCAAAACTAATAACCTTTGAAATATCGTAAAGCTGCCAGCATTTGAACCATCAACTTTTATAATAACAAATATCGAAGAAAGAGTAGAAAATATGCTTAATGAGGCTGAAGTTCGTTTTGCTGTTTGAATTAAACTGAGCGACAAGTTTGGCTACAGATAGTCGTTCATTGAAATAAACATAATGAAGTATTGAAAGAGATGAGTTGGGGTGGACTAGCATGTTTTTCTCGAAGTCAAACTTTTCGATGCGGGACAAGAGGGACATGAATTGATGGTTGGAAGTCAAATAGTTCACTCTTTTAAACGTTTATTTAAAATTTCGGAGGAAGAATAATATACATAGCTTATGTTCAATACATTTTTTCTACTTTAATTTCATTCCTTTTTGTATTCAGTGTTATGCAAACCTTTTTTTCCCGCTATTCATATAGTAAGTTCATTCACTCCCAAGTTTTTAATTACGTAAATTCCCCCTACAAGTTTCGCAAACTTCTTTCAACAACCTTATTAGCTTTCATCTAATTAAAGTGATTTGTGCCTTGATGGTTTTAAATCCAACCAGCACCAAAAGTCTTTACAACCTAGAATGTCTGGCGCTAAAACAACAATCGCATTAAAAGGTGGCAGGCTCGAGGGCTGATTAAATAGTTACCAAAACCTGTGTGACTATTTTTAGAATGATATTCTATGATGCGCGCCAGTCAGTTATATGGACTGCAATTGAATAACATTTTCGAGAGATGTGAGGTCTGGCCAAGTGCTCAAACAGACCTCGGCGCTGCTATTGTTTGCCTGCGACTGTGTGTAATTTATTAGATTTTGGCAAATATTTTGCCAGAAGCGCATTTCACTGTCAGAAGTTGTGGCGTCATGGCCAGACAGTCGGAGGATACTCGCGATATTTTTCCCCATTCTACGGCCACTGCTTATGATGTAATGTTTTTATAAGCTCTCGTACTCCTTATCCCTCCTAGGAGTCCCTTGTTTGAAGACAAGTTGCTTTTCTAGACAGTTTTCCCTTTTGGACTGAAGCCTTGAACGATTTCCTTCCTTTGTTTTCCCTGTTTGAGCAACCGACTTCGTCTCACTTTTTATTTCCCCAGCTCCTTGTGCTTTTCCCGTTTGGTTGCAGCTGACAGCTGCCTGCCAATGGTTGATTTTCCCAATATACGTTTTTCACTTGATTTTCCCCATGGCTGCATTCGTTTTCCCATGCGAAATTCACTGGTCAAGTGTTGGATTTTTGTTTAAACCTACATTTAATTTAATTTGGAAACTTTACTTGAACAGAGATATTTTTTCTTTTTATGTTCTTAACAAATTAAAATATTTTTGCGAATCTTTAGCATAAGGTTTACCCAATGGAATTTATTTTATTACTTTTAATTTCAATCGCTAATTCAAATAGTGAAATAAATCTTCTGTCTGTGCTGTAGGTTCAATCCAAAGCCAAAAAACGGTTGTTTTTTCTCGCTGGGTGTAAATATTGATTTCGCGAAAAGCACGTGCGCCACTTGAGTGCTTAGATTTTCGCAAAGGAACAAATAGGCTGTAGGATGAAGTGATGGTGGGTTAAGCGACTCGTACGCCCGTTCTTCTTATATATATATATATGTATATATATACATTCACATATTTATACAGCTTTCCCGGCCAATGTGTGTTTGCGCTTGTTTTTGTGGAGCTTTGGCTCACGTCCTTGTGCTAGTTTCCAAGTTGCCTGCTGCCTGCTGCCTGCTGCCTTCTGCCTTTTTCGCTGATGTCTGGCTTTTTGGCTGCCTTGGAAATTGAAAGTCTTTCCTTTCCTTCTTTTGAAAACATTTAACGTAATGCCAGGACACGTGCTCCTGCCATCAATTGAGCTTCTGTTGCCATTTATTTACCTAACTGTTTGCTGCTATGTGTTAAGTGCTAATTGGGTTACTTGTATTTTATCACCCTGCTTCAGTCCCTTTCGCAATGACCACATGTACTCGTCCCCGTACTCGTACTCGTACTCGTCTGTGTTAGCTGATTAATTTTTAAAATTACTTGATGGCTAATGCCGCTAATTATTTCAAAGAGTCTTCCAGTGCTTTAGTGCTTGCTAAGCTGCATAAAAGAATAGAAAAATTCCAAAGCCTCTTTCCGGATCTTTTCAACGTTGGAGTGGCTAATTCAAGTTTAAAGTTTTTGGCTTAAGCATCCAAGGCAGAATGAGCTAGTTTTTGGCAGCATCTACCACAGATGCCTGGCCGCTGAAGTATAAAAGTTTTTCAATTTATTTTAGGTAAACATATTTCGCAAAGATCAGGCTAATTAGATTTTTGTGGTAAAGCACAGGAAGTTTAAGAAATGTGGGTTGCTAAATGTTATACTTTCCTTATGAAATAAAGTGCGGAAAGTGTTGAATAAGATAAGAAAAAGGCTTAAGCCTGAATGAAATGCAATAAATCAATTTCTCCATTTTACCTCAATTATCACATTTCAACATTTTGCTTAATCAACGATTTTCAAAACTCCGCTTATGCAATTGTCTACTCTGCTCTATGGTAAATTGTCTTTCAAAGGCACTCGCACAATTTGTGTAAATTAATGGACAACTCAACATTTTAGCATAAATATAACGATAAACACATCAACGCCTAGATAACAATTTTGAGTATCATTAAGGACGAATGGAAAACCCCTTTAGGGCTAGACGATATCCCTGGGAAAATGCCAGACGGCAGCACAAATAGACATAAATTTAAATAGCTAAGGGCATGGGCTAGGACTTGGGCTTGTAATGTCCCCGCCCACAAAATACCGCATCCCCGCATCCACTTCCCCATGCCCATTCCCATTACCATTGCCATTCCCATCTAACCAACCAGTCTGTCAAAACAAATGTTTGCCAGGAGGAGCACACGGAATGCAGGGCAACTGCGATATTGCAAGTTGCAGCTGCAGCTGCTGGTTGCAACCACCAACTGTGACTGTCCTTTGGTGGTTATGGTGATGCGCTCATGCCCGCTGCTGCTGCCGTTGCTGCGATGCCACATAATCAGGACAAGTATCCTGGGTGTGCGACATTCTGCCAGGTTGCATGTGCATTATAATTATTATTTTCCATGCATTTCTATGCACTGAAACAAATAGATTGCTGTTAGGAGGGTTCCTTTGTAAATGCTTAATTCCCTTAAATGATTTTAATTTGTTTTAAAAATTCTTAATCTTTTTTCTGTATGTCGTCAGTTACTCCAACATTCTTTGCTTGTTAAACCAGGCAATATATTTGTCCAAAACGTTTGTAACTAGTCACGCAAGCGTTCATATAATAAGTACGGAAGTGAAATTGAGAACAAGGCTGTATACCACAATTACTTAATTTTTTATTGGTGTAAATAAAAGTGGTTCGATAAGGAGGTACTACTCCTTATGGAAGCATTAAACGTAATGAATAATTAACACTGAACAAACTATTCAAAGAACAAGTAAAATAAAATAATTCTAATATAATTTTTCTGCCTGTAAATGGGAGTTACCTTTGTTGGAGCTCTTTAGCCGGCTTTATTCATCTGGCCTGGCCTCAATGTGCAGGTGACATTACTGCGGAAGAAGAATGAGGCAGCAGCAACAAACTTAGCCTTGAGCAAAAGTTGAGCTCTGGCCCCGTGATGATGATTTATGCACGTGTTTAGTGTGAAAAATTTACATTAAATGCATACAACATGGTAGCGAAAGTGTTGCCGAGCGAATCCTTTGCACACTTCTGTGCCCATTTGTGTATGTGGTTGTGGATGTGGGCGGCAAGGAAGAAGTGGGCGTGACTCGTGGTCGGCATACGGGAAGTGAAAGTGTGTGGGGAGAATCTTGGCGCCTGTATTGGGGTCACTGGTCATTATCAAGATGTAGCCAAAGAAATGCCATAAACTGGGGCTGCGACGAGTTCAGTCCAAGTCCCCTGGCTCCTTGCGCCGTCTTGGCTCATTTGATATGCAGGGCAGATAAAGGCCAACGCGCATTCAAAGCCCTCAGCTCCACTGTTTGCCTGAAAGAAGAGCGAGCCAACAATGAGGCGATAGTTTAATGGCAGAGCAAACTGTTGAGCAAGCACATCTTCCTTGGCAAGCCATCGAACGAGGGGAGTTCCTCAAGTCGGGAATCGTTTACATTACATAAGGAAACGGATTTACTCAAAGACTGGCACTTGAATCTTAAATTAAATGCATTCTATTTAGTCGGAAAACTTTTATGGTTTTAAAATACTTTGTACGTGTAAGTCATCCAATAAATCGAAATTCTCTACCACTGTTTTGGATTATGGTTAAGTATTCGAGCTATAAAAGTTCGAGTTCAATTACATTTATGTGAATTTCTAGCACCAAATCACCAAAACCTAACTTAGTTTAAGCTATATACAACATATAATAGGCTACAAATGTACTATATATGCTATCATTTCCTCCCCAAATTGACTATCTTTGCTTCTAAACAGAATTTTTTCTGGTCTTCCTAACTTCCGAAAAAGGAGGTTTCCGGACACTCCCTTATTCTCTTAAACCATTTGAAAGAAGGCGCAATAATTCTTTTCTCAGCTGGCGGCTTTTTATCCTTTCACACATTTCACGCCCAAAACTCGGTGGGAATGGAATGCCACGCCCACAGTCTGACGAACCGCCTTTCAATTTCAACCGTACATTTTTGCATTGCATACTTTTGAACGTTGCGCCAGGAAAAGCCTGCAATTTTCCCACTTGGCTCCTGCGGCATCCCGTCTGCAATTTACGCGCCCCTGTTTGAGCCTTTTGTTAACGTGCGGAAAAAATAAAACAGAAACTCGAGGAAAATGGAAAATGGAAAATGAAAAGAAATTGCTTCAAAACTCACCTTTGGGGCCAGTGCCACCTCTTTGAACGGTAGATTTTCACTTTTCTCTCTCGGAATCATGCATGCACATATATTACTCTTTTGGTGTTGGCCCTAAAACAAATTGCATAGACATTTGTTATTTCGGCTAAAGCGGCTTTCAGCTTGTTCTATTGGTATTTATTTCTTTACCCCCATATACATATTAATATATGTACCTATCTTTGCATATATGTATGTACTTTTTCTGCAATACAATCATACTTTGCAAAGAAAATAGAAGAAGAAATAGAAAAAGGAAATTGCATTTTTATAACCTCTCTACGTTTCCTTTCGGATTTCTTAAGTCCAATTTATACCTGTTGTTTATTTATTACCTTTTTCTCACCGACTGACTGACTGTGTGTCTTCTATATGTGTGATTTTCTTCGTTTCTGTTTCTTAGCTTTGTCTCTTGCATCTTTTTTGGCCTTTTACTTTTTGTCCTTTTTTTGGGGGCTTAAACTTACTTTTAACGATCTTAGCGTCCCATGTGGGCCACGTGCTAAGGTAAAATTTATAATGTGAATTCTGGTATTTAAAGACAAATTTTATGGCTTTTTAGTTGACAGTCGAGAGCCGACAGCTCAAGTGCCCACAAAGGTAGGCAACCATTTTTTATGGCACTTAATGGGCTTTTTTAAGTATTCTTTTCAAAAATATTGTATTAAAACAATATCTTTTAAAATTACGTTTAAGGAAAAACACTTTAACTAATAAAAATTTGTATTCTTTATTTTCAGGTAATTTTTCTGGTGCTGTTCTAATGTTATATAAATGGTAACAGGTAAACTAAATTGCGTACTTACTGTCCAGGGAAGGTTGAAAAAAAAAGAAAATCAAAAAATAGAATATGTTTACGAGTACAGCAAAGTGTTGCTCATAAATCTTTAATTCGCTTTTCATAAAATATTTAAAGCTAAACGATTAAAGTTTAAAATCTTGTATTGCAAAAAAAAAAATTGTTTGGTTAGGTCAGGCAATGTAAGTAAGCCAAACTGTCATAGCTGGTTGACCGATGACCAAAAGCTATTCATTTAAGAGACATCATAATCAAGTCGGCAACGACCAACTGCTGAAAAGGTCGGGTTAAAGAGCAACTGCAATGGCTATCTATGCCGTGCATATATAAAACGGATATAATTTATTAATTGCTCACACCATCGCACAGCAGAGGCCACATAAGAAGAAGCGAAATCTGCGCACAATTAAATCGATATAAAGAGTTCCACAGCAAACATCATGGTCGCCTGACCGAGCCCACAAAATATTTCAAGCGTTGTCGAACGAAATGAATGCATAAATAATTGATTTAATATTCGTGTTGACTACAAATGAAGCGCTTAAATGAATGGATAAAGGGAGATGAGTGCGCTTCATTGGCCAGAACAGGAGCGTGGCTTATAATATATGCAAATTTCGCATTATCACCACGAAACAAACAAATGAATGCAATCTAAAAAGCCGAAATAAAAGCAGAATAAATAATAAGATACATTAAAAAAAAAAAACACTTTAATAATTTAAATAATAATCAACATGTCAAAATGCCTAACATTTAAGTAGTTGAGTTTGATTTAAAACAGTGTAAAGTCGAATGATATTTAATTTCTTTTAGTGTAATGGTCAAAACAAATAGACTAAACTAAAAATGAATTATACTGGGAAAACGCATATTGCAAATTGGTGACATCGTTTTCGTTTTTGAAAATTGTGCAACTATAAATTTTAAATAAGCGTTTTGAATGTTTTTTTTCATTAGCCTTTTCTATTCACTGTTATTTACATAACATATAAAAGCAAACCCAAAACATGAAATCTTTACCAGGAAAAAATTTCAAATGATTCATTTATTCCAGCACCTTTAAAAGGTGATTCTTGAGGATCAATATTTAAAATTTAAAATCAATACATAAAGAGAAAACACGATCGTCGATTTAAACGAACGATAAAATTTGTTAAATTTCCGTCACTAAATGAGTTAAGAAAAATCATCACGTCATCATCATCATCATCAAATCAGTTGTGCAGTGCAGTAAAAAACTTAAAATTTCAAAGGTTATGAAGTTTGATCCTTCTTTTTGATCGAGTTGGTGCCGTCATTGAAGGGCTGCACTTCGCCGGAGGCCCAAATGCAGTAGACAATTGCCGTGATAAAGAGCACGGCAAAGGCCACCCAAAATACAATGCGCCACTCCATCATGGTGGCATTCGGTGTCATGACTCCCACCAGATATGGTGATATCACTCCAGTGATCGCACCTATTCCGTTGGTGATGGCCATCAGGGTGCCAGCGTAGTTGGGGCTCAAGTCCAGGGGTGTTAATTTCATTCCGGCGTAGTAGGTGCCCATCAGACCCATGCAAATCGTAAAAAGGGCCACGACCAATAAGCGATTACAGCCGGCATATGAGGCTCCAACCATAAATATAGCCGGTCCAAAGGCTGCCAATCCTGTCATGATTTTCCTCGTGTTCGTGGTGCTCATGAAGTTTCGTTTGATCATCTGATCGGCCACACAGCCACTCAGCAGCGACATTATCCACATGGTCACGTACGGCAATGAGGAGTACAGACCGTTGGCCTTGATCGAGAATCGCAGCACATCGGACATGTATTTGGGCAGATAGGAGACCATGATATAGAAGCCCCAATCGTGACCGATCTGGGCACTGATCAGTGCCCACATGGGTATGTTTGCAAAAATGGCCAACCAGGGCGTCTTCGGCTGGTTCGTATCCTTTGGCGGTATTTCCTGCTTTAAAAACTCACGTTCACTTGGTTTGATAAACGGATGCTTGTAGGGGTAACTGTAGCAAATTAGCGAGAAGACAGTAAACCAGACTAAGGCTATGATCCCAAAGATGTAGAAGACCCACGGCCAGTCCATTGAGTCGAGTATCAAGCCGGATAGGAGGTTACCAGCGATGCTGCCCACCTGACCACCGCCCAGCACCAGGGCGCCCAGCATTCCTCGCTCTGTAGCCGGCACCCATGCAGCCAGTAGTACACTAAGAGCTGGAAAAGTGGTCCCTTCGCCAAGTCCCATTAGCACACGCAGAACGATCAAGGCATCGGCACCGCCGTAAACGATACACACCGGTGTGATTAGTGTAAAGGCGGCAGTGAGAAATATTCCAATGCTCAGTGTCCACTTGCCGCCGAACTTGTCCGCCAAAACGCCACCGGGCAGGTGGGTTACGATGTAACCAATGTAGAAAGAGGCCAAAATTAGGCCCTGCTTCTCCTCAGACCATTCGTAGTCGCCACCTTCGCGGCTTACTGGAGCCCCATCATCTTCATCCGGCTCACAGATCGCATCGCTGTGTGCACTGCCTGTATGGTTTCTCTTGACCACCAGCACTGTGATGGCCTGCGAAAGACACACTCGCATGGTGTAGGCATTAAAGATGGCAAAGAATCCCATGATGGCCAGAATCCAGCGTTGTGGTACAACAAAGAACTTGGACAGTTTTATGCCCCATTGTGGTTGCTCCTTCGCATCATCCATCTTTTTAGTTTTTTGTTTTTACTACTAAAATTTAGATTCCACTTTTTATATTTACACTTTTGATTTTCTTACTAGGTATTTTAAATTGGCAGTACATTCAGAGCCATACAATACATAACTGTTTGAGTAAAATTATTTCACAAAAAAGTCAAACGAAAAAAAGTCATTACCTCAAGCTATGGTTGCTTGTTTGTAATTGTTTATAATATACAATTTAGCTTAAAAAACTTTCTGAAAACTAAACTAACACTTTTAAAAGTGCCAAAAAGAAATTTTCGGTACCAAAACAAACACATTTCAAACATATCGTTTCAAAGAAAAGACTTTTTATTATTTAGTATCCTCATTTTTTCTTAATGCTGCCTTTAGTTTATTGTAAAGATAGTTGATTTTTTAGGTGTATAAAAAAAGCTATGTAGAAATTAAACTTCAAATTATATACATAAGTTATAATATTTAGTATTTTCACTTATATGCAGTTCTTAATTAATGATGAAAACACACATTTAAACACATTTATAATATAAGCTTTCGTTATTTTTTTAGGTGTATAATTTCTGCTATATTTGCAGAGTTATTATATTTACTTATTTTTTTGGCATTTCTAAAGCACTTAGCTCAGCACTTCAACCACATATGCAGAAAAGTTGTGCCCTCGGAATAACCCACTTCCTGTTTCCATGTGCCCGCTCTCGCCATCTGTGGATATTTTTTTTTATTTTTGTTTGCCCGACTACTTGGCCCTACAAAACAGTCCCAAGATGTCCCTAACAATTACATTTCCCTCACAATTTATGTATGTTTTGCAACCTTTTTCTTCAGTCTCGCCTTCGCCTGTGTCTTTGGCGTCATCTATTGTTTTGAATGTGAGTGAGTCAGTCACATGTGCGGCGGTTGAGCGGCAGGATAATGGGATGGGATGTTGGTGGGTTTTGACAACCGCAGGCGCAGGTCCTTGCGGTAGCCCAACCGAGGAAGGGCTTCCATTTTCATCATCATAAAGTCTGTTGAAAGGAAATCGATATGGGCAACTTAATCATGAAATGAAGTCGCCGTCAAGTTGTCTTTCATTTTCAATTCCATTCTCTGCACCTCATACACCATTTGCTCCATCGCAACACTCCCCCCAGCCAACTACTTTCGGAAGACTTGTTTACCTACACAGAGTGCGAAGAGGGCCAAAAACTTTTACCTACGCTCAGTTCATTTCAGTTCAGTTCAGTTCGCTTCGGTTCTGTTCGTCGTTGTGGTTCATTTTGCTTTGCTTCGGTTTTGGCTTGACTGGGATTGTTTTGTTTGTTTGTTTTCATGTCTAAGTTAGCTTACTTTTGTGAAAAAGTTTTTCCTGCTATCCGCTATGGCTTATGCTTTCAATCACCGCTCCGCTCCAGCGATATATTCTCCTGCACCCCCCCTCCATCTCTCTTCACTGTTACTAACATTTTTTGTTCATTTCCGTTTCGACTTCCTTTGTAGCTTCGTCAGGTTTTATCCGTTCTAGCCCAGAAATGCAGGTCAGGTCAGTTCAGTGCAGTATTATATCAACTTTTCTCTTTTGCCCTTGTTTCGGGGTCAAACTCCTGTTTGGTGCCCTAAAGGAGCTAACAATAATTGCTCATTTTTGGGATTTTTGGTTTTCTCTTACTCTTCTTAACATTTCAATGATCCATGTCATTTGCAAGCAATTTTTGTTTGTTTTCATTTTAAACAGAAAAAGTTACAAATCCCTACTGATTTTGTTTTTAAATAATCCTAAAAATCAGAAAATAAAACTCAGCTAAGCAGTAGATGTGGGGTTGTTAAGTTAAAATGTCAATAGAATTGGCGGCGTTGTCATTCCTGTATTTTATACCATATATATTCCGAGCAATACACTGACCCACTTTTGGGCGGGTTAAGCCCTAACGAAAAAAAGAATCCTTCACTTATTTCGCGCATGCCACGCCTCCCACCACTTCTCACCTTCTCAGCCCACTTACCACCCACTTACTACCCACTTACTACCCTTTTACCACCCACTGACTGGCCAGTGACTGACGTTGAGCAAGGTTCGCGATGAAAAAATGTATGACAGTGAAAGGCCATGGCAAGAGAAATATTTTATGAGGCGCATACATTTTTCATGTTATTTAAAGTTCATTAAAAAAATACGTCAGTCACCAGAAATGAAGGAAATGATGGAAATAAAGTTAAAATAAACCAAGAAAATTAACTTTAGATTAATGTTTTTGTCCGTAGTTATTGTCGTCAAAAACCACGAACATTTTTTTTCAGTAACCAAATTAATGAAAATTTACAAACAAGTAGAAAGGCTTGGGAAACACGATTCAAAAACATTATAATTTAATTTAAATTTTTATAATCTAAAACTTTAAACTTCTCTAAACTTTTCCGTTTGGTATTGCACAATTTTGCGGCAGAAGAATTTTGTTTAGAATAATTTTGCCTTAAGAAGTAAAAGGATATTTTCAAAAACAAAAGCTAAAGTTGACTTAAGTTTTAAATGAATACTCGTATACATTTTGATTTCGTTATGCCTTATCCAACGTTTGACAACATCACTGCTCACCATATATTAAGTGCATAAATGAAACTTTTTCTTTATGTTTATTATGTGTATATATATCCATCCATTTGCTTCGCTCGACAGTATTTTAAACTTTATTCATGCCTTTCCATGTCACTGCTCTGTCAGTATATGTTGTTTGTTTCGAGATAAAATAAATAAAAATACAAGATTGGGGGAAATTATTATTTTTTTGTTTTGGATATTTTCCGTTTGCTCACAATTTTTGCTGCTAAGCGAATGTCTCTCAATTTTGTTCTTGTTATTATTTTGCTCGTGTGTCCTCATATTTTAACAACCAGAATATTTTCACCAGTTCTAACGGCGGAACCTTGCTGTGTTTCCTTTCGTCCTTGGCCTGTAGAAATTCTTCAGTTTTGTGATTGAAAGGCATTTTGGTTGGCTTAGTTTGGGTTGGCATGACTGCTGGGAGGCTTGTAATGCGTATGCTCAACAATTCCGGTGCATGTCACATTGTTGCTCGATGTGCCTGCAACATAGTTGAGCAAAGCTTTTTGTTCCCTTCCACTCTGCTGATAAGTGTTGCAATGTGCAACTATTAAATAGTTTCGCAGCTGCCATTTCCAAGTTTCTTGGCCCATGGCCCAATCTTGAGGAACTTCTTGGGCCACTTAGATGGCAACTTAAGGGGAAAAATCTGGGCTTGAAGTCGAGGTAAAATTTTTATTTATCCCAGGTTACCAGTGATGTTGTTGGTAACCGGATTATGTATAAAAGGAATAACTTATCTTCTTAATCCAAACTAATTTTCTCTGTAAAGTTTTCAAGTTAACTAGACATCACCTTTAAGACCAGAATCTTGAATTTTAAAATTTTAAGGATACCAGAACAGTTAATGATTTGCAACAACGTTGGAACGAAATGAAAATATTTACAAAGACCCTATTTGATGATTCCATTGTTTCCAGTTAATTCCATTTTCATTCATTATAGAAGGGCAAAGTTTGCCGATTAATTAATGTATTCAATAAGCTTTCCAAACGTTATTCAATTGTTTTTGAACATCTAGGTGGACCGGAAATAATTTGAAAGTAATTTGATTCGTTTGTGTAATGATAAATATCAATTATTATTTAGAAATGAAATGAAATTGCTTGAATGTCGATTTCTCCCTCACGTGTCAGCCTGTCAGCCATCTCTTCAGTCCCCTGGTCTATCGTTTTACTTAAATTCACAAACATCCATAATTGTTTTCATATTTGAGTGTGTTTGCCTATGTCTCAAGTAGATTTGGGTGCACTCAATAGATTTAGTTGGTAACTGAAATGGTTGCTGCCCTGATTGTGTGTGTTTCTCTGTAGCGGTTTTCAAGCTCATTATAAGTTTGGTTTATAAACAGCAATGTCGGCTTTTGTGGGCTAGGTATTGGTAGGTATTCATTTCAGCTCAACCAGCTCGTTATAATGAAATGGTTTTCAACGGTTAGTTAGCTATAGACTTCAATTGAAAATGCTTTTCTTTGTCCTTCTATAAATGATAGCAATAAACCACTTGTTTAGTTCCTTTTACTATTAATTTCTCATTGATGGAAAAGAAGGAATTACTTGAAAATATAAATGCCAGAGATATTTCAAGCACTATCTTGACTTGAATTTTTAATTTTAGTCTAAAAATAACCCAATCAATAGTTTAATTAAGTGAACTACAGCTCCGTTCAACGAGAACTGGTAAAGCAATTAGTGGGGGGCGAGTTCCTGGTTTTCCCAATAGTCATATCCGCAGAAGTCCGGTTGGAACTTTAATACCGAGCTTCACGCATCCAAATTACTGACACATCAGTTGGTATTGTCTTTCGCCTTTGTCTACGGAAATAGCGCAGCGGGAAAATCAAACTAATCAGTTGAATGATTGGCGTCGACAGCCGATGAACAATGGCCACGTCCGATGTCCTCTCGACATCCTGCGTGTTGAATGTTGTCGCCCGTTTCAGGAAACTTTGCTACCTATTTCCGCATTTAACGAGATTTTCTCTTCTCTACCATTCCCATCGTATGGAAATTGTTCGATCGGTGGCTGCTGTTCAAGGGGGCGTAGCATAGCTGAAATTACTTTATAGCTTGCTTCATTTAGTTTATAACGCGCAGGGTTCCTTTCTTTTTTTTCACCATACCTCATCCACTGGCATTTTTATAATTTGCCGTAATTTTAACCTGCCTGGGACTTCCATTATATGGCTATCTTCTCCGGTCTGTCTTCACTCTCCTTGGGCGCCAAAGTGGATTAGCTTTGTGCTGTGAGTGGCGAAGCGCTACTTCAAGTTAATTTGTTATGCAAAAATTACCCCAGTGCTTTGGCCTATTAATGGTAGCTTTTGTGGCTACACTTTAGTGGTGGAGAATTCGCCTTAAGTGAATGCGGGTCGCGATTCCAGATTATGGTTTCAAAGTTGTTGTTGATTACATCGTTATGGTAAATATTTGAAGTGAAAGTATTTGCTCAAGACTTAGGGGTATAATCTGTAATGAGAACAAATTAAGCGCTCTGAGATTTTACGCGATGCATATTCTTAATATAATTCATAAACAGTTTTTTTTAGTGTTATTGTACTAGCTAAAAGCAGGTTCATGAACAAAACTTATAGAGGTCGATTTCTCTCCATTAAATATATTATATTTGTTTTTGAATCTATTTTTCAAACAATTTTTAAATGATTGAGATCTTAAAACAAGGTTTTTCCACATGACCGTGGCCTGATTTGTAAATCCCATTTCCATTACGATTTTCGCCTTTAAGCTACTTTGCTTTGACTGAAATATTTTCTGTGCATACGTGCTAAATTACGCAGTGCTTAGCTTTCTGCAAAAATATTTCTTGTTGGCACAATTTCCATTTCTTTTCACTTACCTAATGAGAAGCTTTCAGGGCTAAGGAAGGAGGAAAGAGAAAAGTTCTTTGAGAGACGACTATACTGGAGCAGCCACAACTCAGCTGCTTTAACCGCAGCTAACACAAAACCGCCCGTACACACACACAAACACACTTGGGTGCTAATGCCATTTTGACGTTGCCCCTTCGGTTTTTACGCGCTCTTGTTTTGGAACGCCCAAATGTAGACTACACTTTAGTTGTTTCACCGCAGAACAGGGCACGCCCATAATCCATAAGTTAAGCTCAACGGTTCGGGTTTGGGCTTGGGTATGTGTTTGTGTGGCGGTCGCCGGCTGTCGGTTGGCCAGATCCTGCGCTATCTCCTCCGCCGCCACCAAACTCATCCGCATTGCCCAGTTTGCGGTTTTGGTTCAGCCAAAACATATACAAAATCTCCCCCAAAAACAAACCCAAATCACTCGCCTACTAGAAGCCCAACTAAAGGGTCAAAGTTGCTTTAAACGTTTCCACGGACAGCAGCTAACGAGGCGGCTGGATGGGACTCTACTGGACCAAACCAAAAAGAAAAAAGAAAAAAAAAAAAGGAGGCGTATGCTTTGTTAGCAATTTATGATTATTTTTACTCGCTTTTTGTTCTTCTTTTTTTTTTATCCGCTATCTACTGACCCGCATTTTCGGACGCACGTCCAAAAAGGCCCCAATATTAAATGTGTGGGGTGGGGTCAGTCCAAATATTTTCATCATATGAGAAATTCTGATGTCTAACAATGATGATAATGTGCTAATCCAAAGGCCATCAGCCGTCACATTAAAGATTTTTACTGGAAATAATATGCCTTTGTATTGAGGAAAATACTCTTTAAACATGTACTATAAATGGTTGCAGTTCATTACCATTGGAGGTCTTTTAAATTATTTATTCCATTTTTCCAGTATCAGCTTCTTTATTTAATTAAAGGAAAACTATTTTAAATACTTTCCTGGTTATTTTTTCGTTTATAAAACTTAAAAGCTAATCCATTTATAGGTCTCACAGTTAAATAAATTAAATTCAAAAGCTGACATAATTTGAACACTTAAAAATATATCTAAATACAGAATGTCAACAGAAATGTCTTCTGCTCTTGATTATGCTAAATAATTTTCTGATTGCAAGCTTAAGAAAAGCCTTGGGTAAAAATGCGTATAATATTGATTACAGATGTGCATGTGCTTGGCATTCCTCTGCATTTCACCTCTGGCAAGTTGGTAAAATCATATTAAATGTTCAAATTGCTGGCAACTAGGATAACGACTAGGCTCCAACTGACTTGTGGAAATCTTTGCCTTATCTCCTGTTGATATCGAAAATCCGAAATTCTCATGTTAATTGGAATTCGAGTAAACATTTGCATCCTTGTTCATGTCCTCCTGCTGTGGCTGTTGACATTAAATGTTTTATTCTTGTCTCTTATTTATTTTTGTTTCTTGTAAGATAAACTATAATCAAATCCATTCAAAATTAAATGCAATGTCGACTGCTATTCTTCTTTCGACTTTCCTGCTGGCAGGAAACCTTGTGTACATTTGTGTAGGTGTTAGTATACAAAAATTTTACTAAAATAATTTCGTTATAGATGGCCATAATTTAACTGGTCGTTATATTGCTATGAAAACTGTTCTGCTGTTGACATATTAACTGACTTATTCCCTTCGTTTTCCATTCCACACTTTATCTCAATCTGGCCCATGCAAGCTCAGTCCTTTTGACTGGTTGCTTTTCAGCCAACCGTTTCAGAGATAATGTTTTTTATACTTCTACATATTTAAAAAATCTCGGTCAATAAGCATTCCGCATTGTCAGCATTCCTTAGCCTATCTGCGTTCCGGCCCATTGTAAACAAACTGTCAACAAAGCCAACAGGATACGCAAAAGTCAGCCTGCGATGGCAGGAAAAGTTGAAGAGTATGTGGGCGCACAAATGTCACATTCATTCTTCGTCATTAAATTGAAGTACAAATATAGCGTGGGGTGGTATATATAAATGTGATGGAAGTAATAAAAGCAGTTTTTGTAATTTTTGTAATTAAGAACTATAGTCTATCTTACTTAATTGTTCATAGTTGAATTATTTTTATTGGCAATAGTGTAAATAAATACAAACGTATTCATAGCTTTAAATTTGTTTAAGGCAGATTGTGGTTGGAGGTAATAAAGTTCACAGGAAGATTATTAAAACTAACTGCAAATTATTATGAAAAAAGGTATTAATATTTTTCAAACTTTACTTACAAAGTATTAGTAGGGTAACGTGTTGTCTGACCCAGTTCAAAACCTTACAAAGTCTTGGGCCATCGCACGTCTCCAAAAAATCGTTGTTCATCTGATGGATTTTTGTTGCTGTCGTTTCTTTTTCGAAAGTTGACTGGCTTTGGTTTTTAAGTTTGCACACAAAGTTGGCCTGTGTATTGGGTAGCAAGTGAAATTACTTGAAATGCATTACATGGAAAACTTTTTCACCATCATGTTGTTCTTGTTACTGCCATTTTTGGTGTAGCCTTTAAGGCGCTTTTCCAAGGACTTGGCCAACTATTGGCCCGCTCTGTTGTCCTCGGTCGCCTTAGTTGGCTGCCAAGTTATAGCCCACATTCCCATTTGCAGCCCAACTCCCTTTTTGTTCAGTCTAGGGGATTATTGGCTGGTTTATCCATCAGCCCTTCCTGGAACGGACTGACAGTTTGGCTTTGGGCGCTATCTATCGATATGCATGCCCATGGCCTAAACTATCCAGTGGTCAAATTTGTCCTTAGACTTCTCACAAAGTTTTACATGCCGAATTTAATATGGTAATTATTTTCTTTCCCAACTAGAGTAAGAGCAAATCGTTGAAAACTATCGACTTTGGCACAATTTATAATTGCCTGGCTTTTAAAATGCATCCAGAAATGTTTGTGGGAGAAATTTACAATTTAAACATAAAATCAACATTTATATAGATTAAATTTTTTATATTATTTTTTTTTTAATAAGGTGTTTTTTTTTATAAAATTTTCTATTTAGTAGTGCGCGCCTGTTTTACATCGATAAGTCTGATTACAGCCGTAAATCTGTTTACATCAAAACACTGTAGATCCATGGAAACTCTCTAATGTTCCTCTACCATTGTCCTTAGTTCGTAGCCTTTGTTTTGGTACAAAGGACCTGAGTCCAGGTGGTTGAGTGTATGAGTAGGTGGAAAGCTTTGCCGTTGTAATTGCTGTTATTACAGCTGTTTGCATGTTTGTACTCGTTGGGCTCTGAAGTTGCTACAGTTTGTTTGTTGCCTTTAAGCTAAAGACTTAATGCGCTTTACTGGGCCAACAAAGTACAGCTTGCATATACCTATGGAAACATAATCTGAAACTCAGCCAAACAAAAACTATGTAAGAGAAAAATTTGTGTGAAAAAAAATTTGCAATACCAAAAGGTAAAAAAAAAATTATAAACATATGCATGCGAGTACTTTTAAGGTCCATCCATTGTTGCATTTACCAATACATTTACTTTAAATGAGAAAACGTATTTTATTTGCACACAAGGGAAAACAACTTGGTATTCTCTTGCGCTTTAACTAACTTTTAAGACCACTAAAATTAAGAAAAAAATCCTTGTTGGTTTGTTCTCTAAACTATAAATCTATTCAAACCGATATACGAAGAGCTTAACTTAATTTGTTGTTCTTTGAAAACTTCCATCAAGCTTAAATGCTCTTTTAAGATGTTTTAAACTGTGCAAGTGAAGCGATTAAAACATTTCCAGTTGACCAATCAACCCGAAGTCGGGTTGTTCAGGGACCGCATAATGCGCGTTCTGAGACATTACCATCCACTTTTTTTTTCCAACTTCTTTAAAGTTCCTTCATTAGAATTTTTTTATTTTGTTGCAATTTTTCTACCTAATGGGATGCATGTCATGGTCTTGGCTGACATCTCCGTCTTCGTCTCAAAACCAAAAAAAAAATGTCTAACAAAACTTTTCTTGCAACTTGGGAGTTTTGGGTGGGGACCGCAGAAATGTCGGCCTTGGTGCTTTGAAACACGAAAATAAAGCATAAAGAAACTGCCAGAAACGTTGTCAAATAAAATCCTGGAAAACTGCAATAAATCACGTAGCACTGCAATCATTATATCAGTGCAAAGCCCTTCAAAAAGTAAGCACAAAAAATGTCTATATTCATTTATCAGATTGAAAAATAAAGACCTTGCACTAAACTGCAAAAAATATATATAATTTGCATAATGTTGGCCACATTTGCCCTCATACCTTACACTTATAAAAAGAAATAAATTAAATTCAACACAATTATAATGTTGATTTTAACAATAGAATAATTAGCAAATTCTCTTTTTTTTGCTTATAAAATGCATAAAATATTATAATTCCAAAATAGGTCAGCTGTTAATTGTACATAATATATAATCAATGTAGAGCATATCCTCCAACGGTTTTTTGCTGCTGCCAAAGCTTGACAGATGTTTATTTTTCATTTACGTTTAACTGTGGGCGATTTACTTTAAATTGAAGCTGTGCCAGCACGTGGGAGGCAGACGTAAAATCTGAAACAATAAATAATAAATAAATACTACATTGACATGCTAAAACATACAATTGTATATTGATTACATTTTGATTTGAATAAATATTTGGAGAATTAATTGTAAATAACTAATTGAAAATTAAATCAATTCTTACAAGAAAAAAGTAATTTCAGGCAATGTGTCAGATCTTAAATGACTTTAGAATTAAATATGTATATTGATATGCCTTCCTGTGGTCATTTTTAGAATCTGGTTACTTAAAACTTTACGACTTCAACCATTCAGATTTCGTCATACAATGACAACCATCAATCATCAACATCAGCCTGAAATCTGAGCTGGAACCGCAAATGCAAATCAATTTCACTGAATTAGGCTTTCTATTTTCCAATCGCACACAGGAAACATCTTCTTAAGCCTATCAATCAAAAACTTGCAGATAAAGCCAAAACGCTGAGTAAAACTATAGGATTTTCAGCTCGAGAGCCATTTAAGCACCCACATTGCAACCAAATTGAATCATCATTTTGCAAACGCATCGCCTAGTTGTGTGGGTTACGCTGTTTAAAAATGAATAACTCCTACTGGGATTTAGCTCGGACTGTCACGGGGTTTTCGTAGTCATCTCCCGATGGACTTTTATCTTCATCTGCAGTGACGCGCATTAAAGTTTCGTTTGTCCTGGCACTGGCGACATGGATCGATGAGGCGAGGGAGAATTTGGGTTAATGGAATATAAGTGAGACAAACGAAAAACGCTTTTCTTCTCGCCCGATTTTCGTCAATGCGATTTAAGTTAGTTTGCCGTCTAGCTATTATCTTTAGCTGCAACCAGTTTTTCCGTAATATCTTTGTATTGGGTTTCGCTTTTAGTGGCAAACTTGCCAAATGTATCTGAGAAAATCAAGGCAGAAAAGCAAAGAAAAAAGCATTGAAAAGAAAAGTTTTTTTTTTTTCTGTGCTTGGAAAAGTTGGACACAGCCAGTCACCGGCATTTGTTGTTGTTTACTTCATGTTTATGCTGGCCTTTTCTTTGGTCAAGCGCATTTAGCCATATTCAATTTTCCGCAAACACACCCCCCTTTCCCTAAAAACTAATAGTGAAAGTAGTTTCCAGCTGGTTTTTCTTCTTCCACATTATTTCCTTTTCTATTTATTTGTGCCAGTTGTGCAGCAGCTGAGAAGCTGAGATAGAGGGGATCGATGGGAAATAAAATGAGTGGGCCGGAAAAACCTGAAAGCAACAGGCGAAATGTAAGTCAAGGTGTCACTGATTGTGATAAAAAAAATATACATTTTGAATTGATGTCATCTTGCCAATGCAAATAAATAAGAAAGGGCCTTACAAATTAACCTTTTAACAAGGAAATATTTTTAATAATTTCAGTTTTTGTATTGTTTGTGCTTAATTCTAATTTAAACGACAGATTTGTCTATTTAAATTTATGCAATCTAATATGCACAAAAATCTATTAATTTAAAGAGACAAAAGTATAGTCCTTTGTTTTTTTCATGCATTTAAAATACAAGATACAATGGTTTAATTGCTGTTTAAATGTCTATTTACCAAGATCGCGAGACGTAATCTTTATTGTTCAATTCATTATCATGGCAACCCATTTCCATTTCTCTTTAGATTCGTAAAATCTATTGATGCCACCTTTCACTTATTTTCCAAGCAATTCTCATTCCCTCGGGTTTTCAGCTTTGTTTAATCAGTTGCTGAGAGGGCTTTCCGCATTGTTGAACCACAGGGACTGAAGCTGGGTAAACCTTTGTACCGTTTTGTGGGTCAACTACTAAAATGACCCCTTTGGCCAAGGGCTCCCTTACTTTTTTCCTGGTCGTTCCCTACTGCAGGTCGTTCCCTTTATTCTGGCTTGATTCATCATGACGTTTGCACAAAAAGAACGTAAAAAAATCGTTGTTTAATGTTTGCTTGAACATTCAGTTTAATTACCCAACCCCTGCCCCTTTATAATGCCCGCCGTTTTTAGAACCTTTGCCATTTATTTCGTGTTGAGAATTTTTTTTCTGATACTCTCTGGTTCTGTGTAATTTTTGCCGACAGTCGTTTTGAAGTTGAACCCGCATCCTGCAGCGGCTCCCTTTTATGTTGCTTATTATTTTATATTATTTTTCTTTGGCGTATTTTTAATTAATTTAATGAGGAATGGAAACTGACCCAACTATACATTTTTTGTAGCCAAAACCAAACATATAAAGCTATGGAAGTTTCAGTTTTTAATGCTAACAAAACCCAAGGCTCTTTTTTTAAATGTTCCATTTTAAAATGTAATGTAAAATTTCTAAAAAAAAAAATTGCCCCTACAAAGAATTGTTAATTTATGAAATAGTCACAAAATATGCCAAAAACTTCATGTTTTTTTTATGTGACCTCAGCATTCCTTGAGCTGCTCACTCTTGTTAGCACATACTCCATTAGATAAGCAGACGGGCTACGCTTTTATCCCAACTGCCAGACGAAAATACCCCCTTAAGTAATGCAACTATGCGTGCAACTGTGTGTGCGTTGCAAGTGCATTAAAAATGTTGTGCAAGTTTAATCTGGGAAAAGGGGAATGCGAATAGAAATGGAGAGAAAAGGCATTTTGTGGACCCCAAGCGAAGTCTTGCATGCCATTTCCCTGTCGTCCTGTCGCTCCTTCTCGCTTTCCATTTTTCCAGTCCATCTGCCAAAATAAATATGTTTGTGGCAGTCGTAGAGCAATCCTGGCACGCCCACACAAGTGCCACTTGCCATCAGTTAGGCTGTTGGCTGTGGCATGTGCAAAAACGACTTTCAACAGTAAATGCATTACGGAGAAATGCAGCAGCAGCCCAGTGACCACTCATACCCCTTACATAAATGCAATCAAACGTTAAAAGTATTAAGTGAAGGTGGTGTCCGAGCGTTGACAAGGAAATGAAAGTACTCAGAGGACTTTCAGGCCAGTCCTGGCATCTCCTGAAGTGGACATATAAACACATCGGAGTTCTGGTCTGGTGTTGTGTTTCAATTTCCGGTCTTCAATTAAATTTCGATTGCGGTTATCAAATTGTTTCTCGGTTTTTTGCCTGCAATCGATTTTCAGGATTCAACAAGAAAGGATTGTTGAGGCTTATTTTTCAAAAATTAAGCTTAGCTTTACGTATATTTAACTAATACCGGATTTAAATTAAATTGCCTTTGATTTTATAAAAGTTTATCTTTTGTTTTAGATTCTAGAATACTTAGAAAATAAGCTTATTTATCTTTCATAGCCAAAGTGGATTATTTCTCATATACATTCTCTATTTTTACAGGTCATGAACGACTTAACGAATACATATCCCACTATGAAACACTCAACTATGATCATGAGCACATCCGAGCTAGTCACAACAGAGCGCGACGATCAGTGACCAAAGATCATTATGTACATTTAAAGTTTGCATCACATGGAAGAGACTTCCATCTTAGACTAAAACGTGATTTAAATACATTTAGCAATAAGTTAGACGTGAGTATTGTCATTAAGATAGAACAACATAAACATGTTAAACATATTTGTATTTTTTTTTTTCAGTTTTATGATAGCAAAGGTCCCATTGATGTCTCCACGGATCATATCTATGAGGGCGAAGTGATAGGGGATCGTAATAGTTATGTATTTGGTTCCATACACAACGGGGTATTCGAGGGTAAAATTATAACGGAACGTGATGCCTATTATGTTGAACATGCCAAACATTATTTCCCCACAAATCGCACGGCGACAACACCACCAACTCCGACAACAACATCCTACTCGTCAACAACGGCGGCTCCACAGAGCAGCACCACAAAGAACACACAACACACGCGGCCTTTGGCCCGACGCAATAACAACAATAGCTACAACAACAGGACTGCCGTTGATAGTAAGACAGAAAACTTCATAAAGAAAATTGCTGAATCCACAACGACGACGACCCAGCAGCTCCCAGAGCATTCCGACCCGTCGTCGTCGTCGTCGTCGACAACATTCCCACCCACAACAACGGAAAATTCCGAGGACGAGCAGGAGCAGAAGCATAATGCCGAGGACGAACTTGATTTTCACTCCATTATCTACAAGGAGTCACATGTCGAGGACGCCTACGAAAATGTGCGCGAAGGTAAGTCGAAATAAGTTCCTTTTCCCACTTTTCATCCTACATCCCCCTGCCAGTTGCCAGTCTTCAAAAGTAAGTTGCCGATGCAGAAATGAAAAATACTCCCAGCACATTGTTAAATGTGATTTATTTGCCGGCTGGCATCGTTGGAAGTTTCCGACTTTATTCTGTACTTTTGGATTTAGTGCGGGGGAAGACACAAGTCAGCCTTGAAATTGTTTGATAACATTTCGTTACTGTTTTGACACCTGAGTTATGACAGTCGCGAGTGGCTGGTTGCTAATCATTTCAGTTATGCTCATCTCCCTAGCTGGGCTGTCAGTTTGTCAACTGGCACACGTTTTTCAGAAGTTGTTGAGCTTAACAACTTGTTTATCGGAGCAGTGAGAAATGGGGCTGTAGAGCTAAGCTTATGTCACGGTGGAAGCTTTTCTTAATACGCTTTACAAAAGTAAATAGCAAGTATATTTACTCTAGTTTTAAATCGATTTTTGAGTTCCCATATAGTATCTTAATCCTCTTGTCCTGTAAAATCTTTACTAATACCCTTAAACCAAACAAATCGTTGTTATCTGCTTTCATTTTCATTTACAACCTATTGGTAAACTTTAATGTAAGGTTTCTATAAGTTTTAAATTGACAACGTTTTAAAATTCTCCGTTTTGCGAAAACTCGTAATTAAAAGAAAACGTTTCCCAAATTAGGTTGAATGTTTTTTCTGGTCAATTAGAATTTGTCGACTTAAATCGAAACGAATACAGAGCATACCGCAGCAGTTTTTCCCCGCCAATGGCGAAGTGGAAACTTTGATCCGTCAGCTGTGCCGACAAAGAAGAAACGGAAAAACTTTCATTCCAAAATGAAAACGGGCAACGTGGCAACGTTTTTCATGGTTTATGCAAAAAAGGCAAGCCGGCGACTTCATTTTAAAAGCAAGCCACGCATGAAGTTTCCCGTATAAAGCGAAGAAAATAAGAGGAATATTCTCTCCCCGGTTCAATGGTCAATTTTTTATGCAACTCGGCAACAATGGTGCAACCAAAGAAGGTGTGCCCCCAGACTCGCACACTCGTACACGTAATATCGCTGCAACAATGACACTGACAATGAAAAGTTGCAACTGCAAACTGAAAAAAAAGCGGATGCATCGCCGTTGTTATTGTGCAGGCAGCTCCAACTATGACGACATCAGGTTCCAGACCGCCGGCTGCTTTACACACATGCACGGCAAACAATGTTGCATCTCCATAACAAGAACTTTAAATGTGCTTCTCTGATTACATTTCTTGAATACGATTTTTAAAACTTGATTTATAATAATGTAGTTTGTTGATCTCAACAATTTTTTAAAAACTTATTACTACCTTTTATTGTAATTGGCAAATACAACTACAAAATACCATAAGAAAGATTTAAAGTTCCTAAAGCATTTTTGTATTGCTAATTGGTGAACAAATTTTAAAAGTTTAATTTTTTTTTTGGCAATGTGTTTAAAAATGCAGTGGGTTAAAAAATCGTAATAGTTTGAGTTTTTTTGTTTATGCTATTTTTTATTATTTACCAAACTTTCCTTTCTTTCATTCATGTGTTGATTAAATATTTAAATCAGAATTTGTATGCAAAGCTAAACAATTCAAATCCAATCAGAAAAAATGTCTAAAAATGAACTAAAAAAAAGCATTAGAAATATGTACTTATAGGTAAATCGATTTATTTTCTTATTGTGTACTAACATTTTCCCATAGCCATGGCTATAACAATGGGCGGCTGCCACACCCATATAAAGTTGTCGCTGCTGTTGCTGCAACAAAAGAAGTAGAATCTAATGCATAGCTAAACAACTGAAATGGGAGCAACTGCAACGGTGGGTATTTTGTTGAGTACACGAGGGGCGCTTTGTTGGCCAACTTTTTTCGACAATCTACCCATTGTTGTTGCTCGCAAAAATTGTATGCAATTTGACATTCCCACAAAAACATACATACTTGCACACATGCAGCCAGAGAATCATGAACAACACTTGACAAAACTATTGTCATGGGCGCATTTAGCTTGGTTGCAATTTTATCTGTGCGTTGGGGGCGTGGCGTAATTACTTTAATGAGCTAACACAAAAGCCGTTTACATGCCCATGCCCACCAGCTGTCTAACTTGTTGACGCCCTTGCACATTTTGATTGATATAGAGTACAAATTCCAAATAAAACACCGAAATTGACATTCCGTTTCATTAATTCGCTGGTTTTCATTTAGTTTAGGGCAGGATGTTGAAGACTTTTAATTAATTTACATTTGAAATTGCCCAATAGTTTCTGGTTGCCCACACAATTATGCTAATTAAAACTGTCTCTCAATCAATTTAAAGTTGGGTTCGATTTATATCCCCACACCTAGAGATTAAAGCTATCAATTTGTAAACTAAAGAAAATCTTTTTTTAAATTTTATTCCCTACATTGTTATTGACAACAATGAGATAATACTACACTAAAGGTTTTAAAGTAAATTAGTTTACAGCTATTAAAAACCCATAATATATTTCAACTTTTATTGACTGCTTTAATGAAATTATTTTTCATGGACCAAACTCTCAACTGTTTGAGTGCCTCAAGTCCCTACACTTACACTTGGCCAATTAAATGCTCACAGTTGCCATGACAAAGTTGGAAAGTGTAATAGCAGTGTCAAAGGTTGTCATATGGCTGTCATTGGTCACTTAGTCGTTGGGGGGACATTACATAAACTTTAATTTGTGAAAAGTGCAAAATGGTCTTCGTTGCCACTCGCGCAGCTCTCTTACTCATTTTCTATTTATGAGTTTTTGCTACTCCGCTTCGCAGTTACCCACATTTTTCGCATGGTTTTCCCCCGTTTTTCCTTTGGCTGTCCAACTTTATTAGCTTCGGTAAGAACGCAACTGTGCCGCGAGGTGTTTATGCTTCCCAAGTTATCAGGAGTTTCTACCCCAACTCGCCACCACGCTTTTAATGCCATTTTAGCAGCATATTAACTTTTGTAGTGGAAATGAGCAGTCGTCGACGGACCCTAGATTACATTGTTGGTGTGTACACACTCATTCATCCATTTGGAGGGTGGCAGCGTCAAGGGGTGCGTTAAGTGCGTGTTAAAACCGACCAAGCGACGCACGCACATTGCTTATCCGCCCCTACATCCCACAGCCCACATCCCACCCGATACGATTCTCTCTCTTAGCCCATTTATGGCCCCTAGCACACTGTCGCACTTACTTGCAAGCAGCCAAGTAACGAAGCGTGAGCCCACCAAACCCCAGGAGCAACCAAGGGGTTAACATACGCCACAACACAAGTACTCAATTACACTGGCCAGAAATTAAACCAAAAACGCTTTTAACCATAGCTAAGCATGTTATAATGTTAAAATTAACAAACATTCAATTTATATTTTGATAGCACAAATCTTAGCAGTCCTCTTAAAATACAAATTTTATTCAAATAAGTTAATACCTAGAGCCCTTTACTTTCATTTTAAATGCTAAATGTTTTCTTTTTATCTAAATAAACTTAGGTTACTTGTATAATTGAACTCTTTTAAAACATTCATGACTTTATTATTATCTGTATTGTATTTTATATTATTTCTTGGACCCCTTTTTTTTCTCTGTGCACGCAAGTGCAATATGTTCTCTTGAATGCTGCCTTAGCTGCTGTTGCCTGGAAATCACATTTTATACACAATGTTGTAATATAATTTTTGCACAGCAAAACAGAGAGAGGGAGAGAGTGCTGCTCAAGTGGCACATTGTTTGCTGGCGTCACTGTTGCTCCTTATGTAGTACTCCTCGCCAGGACCAGCCCCTACCACTCCCACTCCCGCCCCTTTTTTCCGGTTATCCTTGGGGCCCTCGAGTGCATTGACCATGCCTGTGGGAACTTTATGTTCAGTTGCTGCAACTGCCATAAATGCAATGCGGCTCACTTTTATTTACGACTATTTGATTGCACTTGGTAACACTATGCAAATTTATAGAAAAATTCCTCTCGCACAGCAGCTGCCCCGTTCCATTCCCGTTCTCGACCCAACCACTACCCATTCCTTTTAGGCCCATTAACTTTTGCTGAGCTGCGAACTCATTGGTGCAAAAATGTCAATGACATTTACAACAAATGAGACTAATTGTTGCGGTGCGTTGTTTAAACTTAAATAAATTGGATTTTCCAATTATGTAGTTTTGTGTTAAACGAACTGCATCGTGATTCATATGTATTCGTTTAATAACCCATTCCAAAAAGCAAAAAGGCAAAGGCTAAATATTGAATTTACATTACACGGACATTATATATCACAGTTATAAATTCATCAGTTATAAATTTTAAGTAATTCTCGGAAACATACTTCCAACGAAAACTGGCGTCATCGCCAGAGTAATTGATTTAAATTTTCTCCACCGTTGTGCTCCTCGTCGGTATCGTTCCATGAATATGTATCAGTCAACGATGCATGAAATAAGCAGCCAAAAATACATAAATACAGGATTTACGCCGCGTTTCGATAACGATGATGCCGCGAGGCCAATGTTGACGTTGGCATAACATACAATAATTTCCGGTATTTGATAGCAGCAACAACAGCCGTGGAAGGAGCCACCCTATGCAGGAGCATGGAGTTTGCAATTGTAAACAAACAAATTTCATGCTAGGTTGCACAAGAAAGTTCACCCGCTTGTCGTTACACTCCCCATAGTTCTTTTGATAAGGGAGAGATGGAAAAAGTTCCCAAAAAAAAGTGCCCAAATTGACATGCGACAGTCATGGCCGGAAACACGTTTTTTTTTGTCGCTCTCCTTGCTTTCTTTTGTTATAGTTTCTTTTTTTTAATGCTCTGGGATTCTGCAAATGTAAAAGAGTATTTGTACATTACTGGCAGACAAATATTTCTAATGGGATAGCTAATATTTTATGCTAATTGTGTCATTATTTATTTAGTGTCAATTGCAAATTCTGAAGGTGCACAGATGTAAGGAAATTGTATTTATTTTAAACGAATTAAAATTTATTTGAAATTTGATTTTATCTGTTTATCACCCATTCTTGTTTATAATGTTTTAAAATATTTAAAAATCCAGTCGTATGTTTGTCTATTAGTCTAGATCAAATTTTAAGGGCTAAAAGCCAACGGTTAAAGAATCATTATCGCACATTGTTGTGATCAAATCTCAAAAATAAACACAAGATAAATAAATATTAAAACAGGGTAGCTGGTAGGCTCAAGAGTAAACTAGTTGAACTGAAGTTTTGTGATTTTTTTTACCCAATCGGATTGAAATCAGACTGTGGGACTGGAGCCAACCGATGGACATGTTAATTGGCAACGCTGCCGGCTGTGAAGTGGCTATGAAAAGGGGTCGTGAGTGGGCACAGATATTGAAATCAAATGCGTTTGAGCACAATGGCCTCTCCGCCATGTGGTGATGGTAGCAATGGTCGTGCTGTTCCTGGTGAAGTGAGTGGATGAACCCCATCGGCAAAGTCCAGCTGCGGTTGGATGAATTCATTTTGCATGCGTGGCGACATGTGTCAACTTCTATTAAGTTACTGCTGGTCATTCAACCCGCGGTCACAGACAGTCTACCGCAATTTTTCTGACTCTGCGGTCAGCAGTTATTTGCTAAGGGAGTGTTGGAGCTGCGGAATACTCACAAAGTGACTTATTTATGCATTAAGCTGTGGATAACATATTTAGATTCCTTCCGTAAGGGGCAGCAGACTTGATTAGAATGATTATTATATGGTTTTGAAAAATTTAGAATGATTAAGCAATGAGTTGTCTTTGATTTTTTAACTATAAATGATATATTTGAAGTAAGTAATAAACATAAACATAATACCTATTTTTGTTCTCTAAAAGTTCAAGCAAAAACTTCGATTTATGTATTTATTTACAGGTCGCTAAAACACAATACAAAAATAAAAGAAAATATCGCGCTGAAAAATTTTTATTATATCATAATTTGGAATAATTGAAATAAAAGTTAAGATTTATTAAAATATATTATGTTTTATCGACAAAAGGACCCTGCATTTTACATTTTCCTAGAACTATGTTCATGACAGGTATCTAAACTTTCTCAAAAGCTAGAATGATGGAAATTGCCCATCAACTACCTTCCTTTAAGATAATTAGCCTTGTGCAATATTCAGATTACCCAGCTTCCTTTTGGAATTGTCTGCCACATGCGATCTCCTTATAATTTAACCATAATAGTACCCTTTCTACTCAATTGCCAATGGAATGTGCACCGACCAATTCCAATCAAATACGAATCCGAACATGCAAATCAACAAGCCGGCAATCGCAGTCAGTTTCCTGTCTATTACAACGAATAGGGCAACAACCGAACTGGACGAGAGCTAATTACAAACCAGTTCGCCAGAAATGGGTCATCTGCATCGTTAGCTCGTCGAATCGGCTGCTTCTGAATCTCAATTCAAATCTGACCGCATAATTACAATGGGAAAGTCAACAAAAATCAAGTGCACACACAGACACAGAAAGTGCAATTAGAAGTGACAAATTACAAATGACAACAATAACCAAAAATTACAATCTGCCAGATGAACATGCAATATATGTAATGTTTTTGTTGTTACACAATGCATATTAAATTTCAGAAAACTGTTTTAATTATTTTCATACTTCAGAAACGTAATTTGTTTGAGTCCCTTCAACGACCCTCCTTTTTTCCATACTTTTTTAGCTGACATGAGAAAAAATTTGTATTCGGCAAACTTTTTTGTATTTTTGTTGTATGCCAGTTGTCTGGAAATTGTTGTTTGCCAACCGCACAACAATTGCATTTGATAGAGAGCCCCCCGCACCGTCGGTATGGAAATTGCGGTTAATTGAATTCACTGAACAGGGTTCAGAGTCAGCTGCTACTGCCGTTGACCGCTGCCCCATCTGTATGGCGATGGTGAACTTTACCTCCCTGCCACCCACCACCGCCGTCGCCATATGTGAAAATTAATTGAAGTTGTGCAGTTTTATGGGGCTTCGCAGCGCTGACCAACGCAGAACAGCGACAACTACAACGACAACTACAACGAAAACGGCAACGACAACCAAAATCTCGCATGACTAACTTTTTATGCTTGCTCACCCCCAACTATGCTTTACTTTTTATGAGCACTCCCCGAACCAGTTTTTATGAGCACCACCTCAGAAATGACAATGTCCAACAGTGTTTATTATTTTTACGCTTTACTTTTAATTGACATTTGTCCAAGGATAATGAATCGCTGATATTCAACATGCCAACTTTTCACATTTCATGTTTGGTTAAGCTTATGTCCTTTGTTTTTTTTTTTTTTTTGGTCCCTTAAAACGAAATGAGTCAGTACATATTTGTTTCAATTATAAATTTACAGTTCAAAATTTCTCATAGATTTATGTGTTGCTGAAGAATTGTAGTCCATTTAAATAAACGAAATATTTATTGTATATTTGTTTCATTTCAATATTTTAAGAAGTTATTTACAGATAACTATTTCATATAGAGTTGTTGAACTATTATTTGTTTATAGAATTAGAAAATCCCAGTGTAACTTGAACACAACTACTTACTTGTATTTACTTAGAGAATCTCTATTTATGAGGCGTTTTATGATGTTGTGTCAGTTTCATAGTTGCGACACCCTCTTCACCCGCTCGAATATATTCCATGATGTTATGTTCAGTTCCACGCTGTTGCCCTCGACTCTGCATTGTCATCCTGCGAGCTCCGGATTTATCCATAATGTCGCTTTTGTGAACCCTTTACCCCTTTCACCCTCTTTGGTCTCGACAGTCTGACTGGATTTCTCTACGCGACGGCTTCTTGTGATACACTTCGTTTGGTTTCGTTACTCGTTTCCCTTTTGTTTGATGTTTTTATAGCAGTTGTTGTTGCTCACGGTTTTGTTGCTGTGTTCAGTCTGTGTGGCGTGAAAATTCAAATTAGATTTTAAAATTTAATAAATGTTTGGGGCAAATGAAAATGTGGCATAAGCAACGCACGTAGCAACACCTGCTCTTACCTTCCACCTTCCACCTTCAACCGGGGGGCAGTGCATTTCAGAGCAGAGAGCGTGAAAACATTTCGCAACATTTAAGTCGCTTTTAATGGCTTTTTTGTCTAGCAAAAAAGGCTCTCCTGGTCCCCCGCATCAACATCATCATCGTCACCACACGGCCAAAACACCTGACGCGAAGCTCCCAGGCCATGACATTGTGTTTGCCACTTCAACTGGGATCGCTTTTATTTTTCAGCAGCTATTCCGGATGGGGTTGCAACTAGATTGCACATTTGTGTTGCATGCCACTTTGATTGCCTTGCCGAAATGCAACATGTCTGCGAATTGGGTTGTTATTGCGGATATATCCCCACATCAAGCAATCTGTCATCATAATCGTCCGATATGGGTATGGAATGATGAGGGATTGCAACTTCCACTCCATTTAATGTAGTCGTCAGAAACAATGACGTTTTGACAGAAACTAGGAAATACGTTTTTATTTTTTAAAGGGCACTAAAATGTGAAAAACCTTTTTTTTATTGGTTTTTAATATAATGTGGATCTAATGGTTAACATACTAGGACAAAACAAATAATGTTTTATTTACAGATTATGATTGTTACAGTATTTCGGTATATTTTTTATTTTAATTTTTTATTTAAGCCTTAGATTGTTATAGTATCTTTGCCTGGCTTTTCCATTGCAAACAAAATTTTTTGTATATAATATCATTTTTTAGCGCAAATAACAGTGCCTTGACCGCAACAATTTGCGCAGTTTGCACTTTTCAGCATCCAGCAAAAACGAATATAATAGAAAAACAAATAAAAAAGGAATGGACGGAAATTAAATTTATGACCATCATATTTTCTATGCTCTGTGGGTCCATCAATTTTATCCCTAAAAGGTTGACACTCTAATTAATAAATATTTTAAGCTTTGGTGATGTGAGACTCGCTGTTTGGAATGATCAAAGGAAAATGGCATTTGGAAATCAACAAGAAATATCAATTTTAATAGTTACCTTTCGACTATTTAGTACTTAGTGATTGGAAGAAGTTTTATAACTTGAAAACTCTAGATTGTAATTTTTATATACTAAATATATAATTTTAGCATTGTTATTTTTTTAATTTAAAAAAATCAAATATGTCCTATACACCCAATTTATTCTAAAAGCAAGGAGTACCAATAACAAAACCGCATCATACGAACATATCAGGTCGAAATGAAACGGTGCAACGATTTTATTGACGGAATGAACTGGAATGGGATCATCGTGGATGGGATTGGGAATGTCAGTCGGAATGGGGGATTCAGTGTGGATGTTGAACAATTCAATTTACCACAAACTCGTTATTTTGGGGAATCCGGTCAGGGCCCCGTGAATCGTTGCCCGTAACCCCATGCCGGTATCCGCATCCGCATCTCTGGCACCTGGTCTGCGGACAGCGCTCAAACCAATAATTGTTGCCGACGGGTAAGAGTGAGTGTGTGTGTGTACCCGTACACCGAGGTGCAGGGTGCAAAATGTATTTAAAATCTGTCGCCGTCATCAACGAAATGGGGACATTTTCTGGTTTTTGGGGGGGCAGTTGTGAGCCCACTCTGCGAATTTTGCAAATATTTATGCAAATGTTTGGCTGTGCAGTGCTGTTGCCACTCTTATCCAAACTGTCCAGGTGACAGCAGCACAGTGGAGATGCGTCGGAGCTGAGGCGAAAAGAGTTCAAGGCTTTGGGTGTGGGACGTTCGTGATTCTGTCCGAGAAATATTAAATTAATCGTTGCGGTTGACTCTGCCTACGATGCTTTTCCTGTGGAAATTTAAAACTTGATAAATTCTTTTTAAAGAATCGAGAAAGATTCAATTAAAGGAACTTGGAGAACTTTCAGAAATTTACACTTGAAAACATATAGACAAAGTTTTTGTTGTTTTCATTAATTATCTTAAAGCAAAATCGAGCAGCACAAATTATTAGGTAACAACAACAATTACAATTAAATAATCTCCTCTCAGTGAAAAAATCTTATGCATATATTTTTATAAGTATATTTGCTATTACAAATAAATTTCTCGTGAAATGTGTTTTGCAACACAAGCTGGATAAACATTTGTACGAAAAAGCCCACCCGAAAGTTTCACAATCACGAGTTAAACAGAAGTTTATAATGTTAGGCGGCCACATGGCGTATGCGTAATGTGGCCAAATGGATTTTACCAAGCTTACATGACTCAGCCAGTGGGCGGGAATTGTACATATATGTATCTAAACAACATCCAGAAGATGCTAGTTTAGGCCAAAGTCTTGGGCGCATAATTCGTGTGGAATCCGGCCAGAATGACTGCGCCTGCAGTTGATGTCCTTGCAACAGCTGCAATAGCAGACGAAATTTAAACAATTTTTAAACACACACACACACACACACACTCTGTTGACCAAGGACATTGCTCTCTCTACCAAACTTCAAAATATGCATAAATCTTATGCTGAAAATGTATATTTACATTTTGCTCGTGTTATTTAACAACATTTGGTCAGCACAACCAGGCCAGGCGCATTATATAGGGCTTCCTCTGCATTGCCCCCTCTTTAGTTTCTGCGGCTTCCAAAAGTTTTGCGTTCTAACACTTTGCACTTGTCCACTGCGCTTTGGGAGGATGTTGCTGCTGGTGCTTCTGGTGCTACAAGTTGTTTGTTTTATTACAAGTGCCAAATAATTTAACTGCTAAAATATTAAATTTCCCTTTGAATGGTCGCCAGTCAGTGTTCAAGTGTGCATGTGGGGGCATGTATGCTGTCTGCTGCCGTTTGCTGTGCTCGTAAATTTGTTAGTGACCAACCGCCTTGGGAGCCCAGTGTCAGTTCAATGGGCCATTTGGGGAATCTGTTTGTTCGTACACAGACATCTATAAATACGCACATGTTTGAGTTTAATTAAAATGGACATTAGGCTGGGCAAGGGCCGAGTCATACCAAATATGCGTACGCAAACAAAAATACATATAAAAATATGTAATTTGATCTGTGGACCAGAATAAGCAAATACTGGAGTGGAGTTCAAGCCCACATGCAGTCATTTCCTTCAATAGGCTCTAATTAACATGTCTCCCATACATTCCGTCTCCGCCTAGTGGTAAATCTGTGGCCAAAGGAGCGGGCAAGGACATTTTGGGATTCGATGAAAAGGGGCAGAAACAGGAAGGGGTAACGGGCAATGAACACTTCATTCAGCAAGTTTAAATTGGAGTGTAAATTGCGGTTGGCCGGGACTCCAAAGACACTACTTTTACACTGGAAAACAATGTTTTATTTACAAAAATGTTCTAAATAAAAATTAGTTTTTTGTTGAAAAGTTGTATTTGTTGATTAAAAATATATACTTAAGTATACGCGCTATCTTAACTTAAGATTTGATCAAATGCCTACATTTTGCCATCCAAAACTCAAATACTCATACAATATTTTACGAGTTATTTTTTTGAAATCCCTGATATTAAGAAGGTTTTTTGGCAAGTGTTCAAATACCAGCACTAACCTGTAACGACAAAAGCAACATCAACCATCGATTATGGTAGGCAACCTCTCAAGCCACACTGTCAAGCAGAATATAAAGGAAATCTGAAAGCGACGGGGATTGTTAGTCACCCGCTGGCTGTCATGCGGTCTTTTTTAAGTGCTTTACGGGTTATTTTCGGGACATTGGTGGGCGGCATTTCCGAAGGGTGTCAGCCACTTGATAATGACGATGACAACGACAAGGACAACGGCAACGGCAACACTGTTGTCATAGGCGACTGTAACTGCTGGCGAACACACAAACACGGCCTCATGTGCCCTGTGGTCTATGGTCTATGGTCCATGGGTCCGGGAACAGAGCAGCCTCTCCAGTGTTCCAATTGAATTTAAAACAAGTTCAAATTGTTCGCATTGGTCTAAACGGCCCTGAGTGTCTTTGATATTTGTGTGTAATACTCAACGAACATACAGGGTATCTTGAGTTTTTTAACGTTTATTTAAAAGTGTTTAAGTTTAAGTTAAAAAAAAACTTTTAAATAAAACAACTTGTAACATCGTTTTTTCAACCACTTAATAATTAAAGAAATCTAAATCAAAACTCAGGTAGTACACAATTTTATTAAAGCCTATTAGTTTAAAATTTGTTTTTCATCAGTTCAGTAAAGAAATATACATTTCCTTAAATGCATTTCTGTCACGATGAATGGTTGAGCCTCAGCACTTCATAAACTTATCACCTCCAACAAAGTTAACAACATGACAAAGAGCATAATGCACTTCTTAACAGTGGATTACGTTGGAGAACCTATAGACAGTCCTTAACCACAGCCATAAACCACTTTTATCATGGCCCAGCACGAAGATTCATCCGTACACACCTCCCACACCCACTGCCACTTCCACCCATCTTCAGTGTCCATCTTTATTTCGACTACCCGACTTGGCAACTCCTCTTTTGGCCAAATGGGCAGGAAACTCCTTTCTGCTTATCTGTCGTCTCCCTCTGGCAAAAGCCAATGCCGAAATTCCAGCCCAAACCGACCCGGCAAGTAAATATTTCCAGTTTTCGGCCACAAATGCAATTGGGCTTGATGATATTTGTTGCTTCCGTTTTGGTTTTGCAGCTGAGGAAATGAGGCTTATACAGTTACTTTGCAAAGTACACTGTGTTGTCTTGAAGTGAGCTGCAATTTAAGCCCAAAGAGTTAATTAAAGATATTATTAAGTATGAAATAATGATGCTTAATTCTGTTTGGTATTTCTTTTCTGTTGAAAAATACATACTTATATTTAGCTTATAGTCATAAACAAAAATGTAATAAAACTTCCATAGTTGTGTTTGCTACACTGATATGAGATATATATTTATTGCGATTATTTTAGAATCAGTACCATAATAAATCTAAAAATCGTTTCTTCCTTAAAAAATACGATATTTTCGTACAGTATACAACGTTATTTTCAGCTGACTTTGCACAACACTCTATTTTGTCAATCACTATCAGTTAGGCCATAAGTTCCATGTGTCCTAACCAGTTTTCGGCGGCCCCCTTCCGCCACCTGTCCTTACATTGATATACAAGTGTGGATGGAGGTGCGTGGGTTTTCGAATATACAACCGCACAAGGGTCTCCATTTATTTTATGGCCTTGCTGCATGCAATGAAAATTCCCAACACACAGTTTGCTGTGCATATGGTGCTGGTGCACAAATTCTACGGATCGGGTGGTGTTCCAATAACCCCACATTTGGGCATTCTCGGCTGTCTTATCAGTGCCAGTCCTTGGGCACAGTGCTCCGAACATAGTTTAGTTTAAAATTCCGGCCCGTATATTCAAGAGGATTCTCCCGTGTGTGTGTGTGTATGCCCGTGTGTTCAATGCCAGGCGGTTGGCCCAGTGGAAGTTTGGGCTTTGTGTGACAAGTCGACATATTTCTCTTGGTTTTTGGGAACCTTGTTGATATTGCACTTTGCCTTGCATGCAAAACGCTGCCTACAAGGAGCATCAGCTGCACAGGCAAAGGAGCAGAGCAGGTCAAAAGCCAAACAGTTGCACTGTCGAATGAACTTTTCTAATTCCAAGAGCATAGCAACCGGAGAACCAGAGCCACTAGCCACCTGTCTCACTCCTCAACCGTCTTCATCTCTCATCCACAGGAGCAATCAGGACGACCGAATGCCGAGTCCTGTGGCACATTTCCATTTGCCTGGCAGGGGAAATTATTCCGTCGTTAATTAGTGGCCGATATAGAGAGTCGAGCCCATACATTTGGCTTATTTTTAGCCCATTTAAAGGCAGGCGACAGAGCTCTGGCTCTATCGTTTAGGAATTTTTCTTTTCCATTTGCCCCAAAGTCAGCTCTGGACCCATCACAAACATCATCATCATCATCACCAACCATCACCATCGTCCTTGTCATCGGCCGCCTTTAGTTTGCACTTGACCACAAATTGCTTGGCTACGGTTTGCTTTTGCCTTCTAACTAAGCTTTTGTCGTTCGACTTCAACATCCATTCGCACAGAAACAAATTTTGTTTATCTTTTGCTGGCACTTGAGTTGAGTTGAGTTGAGTTGAGCTGAGCTAAGTGCAAAGTTACGGATGTTTGGGAGTACAGATGCGAATGCGAATGTGAATGTGAATGCCAAGAGGGGTCTTAACAGCTGCGACAATTAGACTTCTACCTGCCTTTCAGTGCTTCGTCTGTCAATCGTAAGCCCTGCATTGAATAACTTGATTTGAGTTGAGTGTGACAGTTTGTGTGAGGTCCTCAATACCAAATCAATCATGGTTTGTTGCCAAGAACAAACTAATACAGTAGTTGAATACAATTTCATTTCCTACTTTTAAATAATTGAAATAAAATTGTTTATTTCTTATTGTTACATGATTTATTTAATTGTTTTCTTAAATACAACCTTATTCATCATAACATTTATTTATAACTTGTAGATTAAACGATAATCCATATATATTTTTCCCTACAATATATTTATACAAAATCTTAATTGAAAAATATATTTTTCTAATAAGAAAACCAAAATAAATTATTATTTTCGACCACAAAACTTGTGCCATTCAAAGACTCATTTCCTTAGACCCAAAACAAACATATATTGAATTCATGAATAGAACCACAAGCATATGTATCACTATTTTGATCAATGTATTTAATATTAATGTGTTCTTGTAAGCCAAGAGTGGCAAACAAAAAGCACGGAAATGAGAATCGTATTTAAGGATGGATGGGGGTTGTATTTCATTCTGAAGCAGGGCAAAAGGCCGCGCCACAAAAACTAATTTGTATGCGGAAGGCAGCGGGTGTCGCCAACGGACGGACATTCGTTCTGTCGGGCGTTTTGTTTTGCTTGTGCCATGGACGCGGCCAAAATGCGTAATCTGTTTCTGTTTCGGTTTCTTGCCCAACGTGGGCACACTACTGTGAGTGTGGCTTTATGCGAAAGTGCCAAAGCGCAGGTGACGACGATGACGGCGACACTTTTTCTGCAAAAGTGTGACAACGACGGAAGGCTGTCGCCACGGGCAGAAGACATTAGTTATCCATATGGGTATGGGTGCGAAGAATGGTAGGTCAGGGATGTTGCCCTTTAAGGCTTTATGAAAGGCCGTAGGCGTTGAAGAACTAGTTATCCACTTGAAATGTAGTCTACCCAAAGAGTAGGAATATGAAAGGGCTTATAGATAATATAGAATTTTAAATGGTTTTTAAAATTTATTCTTAACTATAAACAATTTTAATCCCAAACACTTTTAAAACCTATAAAATTTCCAAAATAAATACATTTTAAAAACGACTTTAATTCCTCAAATAAAATTCAAGAATCCTGGGTGCGGGCCTAATAATTACATTATAAGCCCGCAAGGAACTCAAAAATCTGCTGTTCACAGCGTTCAACCGTCAAACAATTGCGCAAATTAAAACATTTTTAATTAAGGCAAATAAAAAAGAGCGTTACAATTGTCGTGTAAACAAATTAAGACTAAACTGGCGAACAACTCGCTGACGATGCTCATGAGGACAGGGTCTGAATAAACAAAGGAATAAATGATTAAATAAATAAACAGCAGCCGGAACGGTAACAACGTGGTAATCAAATCATTTACAAAATAAAGGCAAATTAGGGAAAATTGTATGAATTGTGCTCCCGCCGCCGACCGACATTCACGCATTAAGAGCAGTGGCAGCAAAGGCGAAAAATTTCCGTTGATTTCCACTTGTTAATGGAAAAGCAACGCCGGCAGCCAGCACGCACATGCCACGCCCGTTTAATGTACGCCCACTTGGGCCCCTAGCATTTATTGCGCCCAGATGTATGCTATATAATTTTTATATTTTTCCGGAAAAGTCCAAGAACATGGATTTTTGACTTTTGTTAGGGAATAATTAAAACGACAAAATTTAAATACGATAAACGACAGGGCGCTGTAATTTTATTTTGTGAAACCTATTATATTTTATTCCATCCTTATTTTTTATGCTACTACAACGACTTGAAAATGGGACAATTGCATAAAATACTATTTAATAAAACCATGTGCTATATATTTGATAAAAGGATTTACTTATAAGCAATAAAGTTAAAGTAAAAACGTGCTGAAAAGATAAAATATAAAATATATTTGTAATTTAAAAGATTATCTTCTGTTTTTTAAGTAGATTTATCTTTAATTTAATGATATATAGAAATATTTACGTACTATGTTTTACTTTGTCTTTCTGTACTTATTATTTTCAATGCTATTATGTTGAACTCCGCTGTACATTTAATGCAATATTCCCATTTTTATATTTCCTTTTGTAAGAGTATTTGGTTGCAACTGTGTGTATATGTGTGTGTGTGTGTGTATGAACTTTTGTTGGCGCAAATATTTGGTGCTCCTTATTCAGTTATGTTTTTTTTTTTGTCGTTTTGGTTGTTCCCTTATTTTGCTTTTAAAGCGTCGAAATTGTATAAAGCGTCTGTTATGGCCTTTTGGGGTGCTGATTCAGTTTGAGGTTCATTGGGGGTGGGCTTGAATGCTCTTTGTGTGCCAGAGTGTGTGTGTGTGTATTTATGGCGTCTTTCGCCCTCAATTTCATTTGCAATTGAATTTGGGATTATTTTTCATTTTTGCTTGCGCATCTCACACACACTTGCACATGGAGCAAAGGCCACAAGTGGCTTGAATGGGTCCATGCCAGTAATTGGGAGACGAACATGGGTGGTAGGCGGTGGGGTAATGGGGGAGTGGCAAGAAGGATCAAGTAAGGGAGTTGGAAGGCAAAAGCCCAGCTACGAAAGCTGCTTGCATGTCTGAATGTCGTTTGTCTCCGACTCAAGCTGAATTTTTCCTGCTACCGGGTGCTCTGTTTTAATACCCAGTAATCTTCGTCCTGATGGGTGTTTCTGACCCTATAAGGTTTATGAGTTCTCGATCAAGATAAACAGTCAATCATTTCAGGTTAATCTATATGAAACACTAACAGTGGCCATTTAAAATCAAATAAATTTAATACTGGCGAAACCAAACTTATAAACAAACTTATAGCATATTAAATCCAAGTAAGTCTTTGTAAGTAAGGTTTGGCAGCAATAACAGGGTACGAAGTAGCTTTACCACGGTTTTATAGTTTTCTTTATTTCTTTTTTTTTTATGTGTAAGGCTTCCAGGACGACAAAATCCAAACTGCCCTCAGCTCGACTGGCAACGGAAGTTGTAAAATTCATAAGTCGAGCAAGCGCGCGCGTGGCTTTTGTTCAATTGGCGCAACAAAAAAAGGGACCACAAAAAATACAAATAAAATAAAATAGAAATGCTACGACAAAAAAACACGTAAAACATCGAAGTCGCAGTGAAAAATCTTGTACAAGTGCAAGCGTTGATCTGAACTCCAGTAAAAAGATAACACAAAAGTGCACTTTAATCTTTGTGCAGAAATCTCGACGAGGCGCTGGGCGATGCAGTCAAAGCCAAAGC